>NC_066310.1:7098811-7744158 GCF_905404315.1 Leptidea sinapis
GTATTACGTTTTAGATTCCGATATTATTTACTCAAAAACAGCTAAATTAAGGTACACACATAACCGATTATTGGCTCATTAATTCCTAGATGAAAAGGAAGAATCTTTACTGGCTTAAGAGTATGGGCAACGATATTACTTACAATAAAGTGACCGTTACACTCATTTGCCTGATAATCATTGCAACGTTATCCTCTACCTATTTTATGGCATAATCTTAAAAAAAAACCGCGGAAGAAACCGCAGGGCTCTAGTTTTATGATAAATAAATTTATACCTAGTTAAGCACTGTTTAAGATAATGTTTTAGAGAAAAAATATTGTTATTTACAGAATTTCACATAAACCAAATACCTAGGTATATTTATAAAACGTATAATGTAATAATAAGCTCATAACGACAGATAAAAAATATTTATTTTTAGTCTGTATTAGTTTCTCTGTCAGGTAAGTGAAAGGTAAGTCATTATAATCTGTTATAACTGTATTCAAAAAGGTCCGAAGTCGGACGCTATCACCAAAACAATTGAATTTTTTGCGCGTGTCAAAATGTGCGTCATTAACAAAACATTTATTGAATTTCTGTGTTCTAGAAGATTCGAGGTATAAATGGGCCCATTATCAGGTAGTAACTATTTTATTTTGAGTATCGTATTGTGACTGTTCAAGTTATTACTTGAATATATTATACTTAGATGGTAGGTACATGGTTTCTAATGAAGTTGATAATTTCTACTAACGCTTTGCAAAGAGCTCCCTAATAATGTCATATTAATCCGTTTCCAAAACACTTAATTGTTTAAGAACGGTATATTTTGTACGTATAGTAATTCTATATTCCATGGATAATAGATAATTGTTTATCTATCTTCATGACAAGTCCAGTCACGCAGCAAATATTCAAAATGTCCACCAATTGTCATTTTTGGCTGAATGCGCATACCTACTGTCCAGTGCCAAAAAATGTCAATTTGATGATAGCTATGCAGCAATCAATAAAGTATAAATAACAATAATTATATTCTTATTATAAACATACAATAATGGTCATAACAAAAACTGGCAAAAGTAATATATGTAGGTAATATAACTAATTAGGTAATGAGATGCGTACCTAATACTAGCCTATGTAGGTATTGATAGTGATGATAAAATGAATAACATCTGATATTATGTAGTAGATACATATACCATATATACTGTTTGACATATTTTGTCTAATTTAATTGCTTAACAATTAAAATTACAAATGACTACTAAAATAAGAAAGCAAAACTAACCCGACAGCCAAATAACATACCATGATCTTACTGACAACTAACCTGGGTTAATTTTTTTAAATATCTGTGATTTCTTATATGAATCCTAGTAGATCAGTCGCGACGTATAGTCCAGCCCACTTTATGATCAGGCGTTTTAAAAATGGTAAACCAAGAAATCAATTATTAATAAATTGCTTAATTGGCTGAATACGCATAGGCAATGCACTGTGCAGTGCCAAAAAATAACGACTAATGACATTTTTGACAGGTCCTCAATAAAGTTCAAAGCTTATGTTATAACACCTACAGTCATATCATAGAACACTTTTTGGTGAGTCTAGTTGGTACTATAGTTAAAACACACATTTTTTACTTCTGAAAAAGCCTTTGCTAAGCTTATTTTCAAACTTAATTGATCACCTAATGGTGATTTCACACATTTCATACAAATATCGAATGAGAAACAGTAGGTAGGTACTTTTCTGTGACTCCTGTTATTGTTTAAAATGCTAATGGTCAAGTAATTTTTTTTATCAAATAAGTACAACGTTTTGCAAGGAAGAATACATTTATAAAGTTCAAAATTATTATATAACATATATTTTTTCAATGAAATTTTTTCATGGTACCTATTTGACAAAGGAAGTAGGTAAGTTTAGGAGGAAGAAGAGATGCGAAAAGCTACAATTTTAACAGGGTTTTCTGTTGAATTATATGTATTAATAATTATAATATATTAATTATCGACGATATACCTACCTACTGTGATGCTGCATAGTTAAGCGAAATACTTTGAAAATATCAGACGATAAAATGCAACAAGTTGAGTGATTCTTCATGCTTAATTGTTAATTGATCTAAGCACTAAAGTATTGCAATCAATTTGGTCATTGTGAGTCATTGAAAACTAAAATTACAAATAACTTTAACTTCTCATTAGTTGATTGCATTAAAACAGATATCTTAAAGGCACATGTCAGACATTGCTATGGTAACGAAGGCAAACATAATATAAACGTGCAAATACTTACGATTGGGCTATCGTCGCCTAAATCCGAATCGCGGTCGGCGTCGGCCATGGCATACGCCGGCACCGGGTCACGATTCTTCACCCGAATCTTGGCGGTTTTAGAAGCCACGAGATGACCAACTCGCCGACAGGGCACGTGCTCACAGAGTCACTCACGCACGGTACATACAATTCAACGCACTGTACTGAATACGATACGACAACCGCGACGGCTCGCACGGAGTAATGTGACGAGTTGACGACTCGGGCACAACAGCGCCCCCTCTACGACGAACTCGCCGCATCCAAGCCCCGCCTTTAGGCGGCTGCGTGAAGCGAATCAAACCGAGCATCAAACTGATATTTACGCTATACCCCGCCTCTCTATTATACTGTTTTTATTCGAGTTATAAAATAATCGAGTATCGATCTTCAATTGTGAACGTTTTGAGTTAATGAAGCAGTTAAATGGCTTTAATATTGTTAAACTTGAGATGTTGAATAATGCTTCTTTGATTGCAGTCGCTTATTGTAATAAGCTGTTATTTCAAGTTTTAGTTTTATGCATAGCCTCTGCTTTATGATGTAAAGTGGTGCTTATAAGTAAATGAAGTTTCATTTTAAAAACGAAACGTAGACCATAATATTAATAATCAATTCATGTACAGGTGTCATGTAAACTGTATACCATTACAGCTAAGTATACCTAGTAGGTAACTTGAGCGCGTTGAAATCTTTATTGAACAAATACATAACTAATCAATTTAAGACGAAACTACCCGCATATGTGTTTGTTTGTGAGACTGCTGGCGGTTTCTTTGTTTTTATTTTTTAATGAAGTGTTCAATATAAATATACAGATTACAGATGTACCTACTTAATATTTTGAGCAATGGGTTAGGAACAGAAAAGATGTTGGTAGGTACACTGATTGAGTTACCAATCTGTTAGTAAGTAAGGTACCTTCGTTTTTTTTTAATATGGGAACTCCTCCGTGCATCTTTCTGCCGTGAAGCAGTAATGTGTAAGCATTATTGTGTTTCGGTCTCAAAGGCGTCGTAGCTTTGAAATTACTAGGTAAACGAGACTTAACATCTTATATCGTAAGTGACGAGCGCAGTTATGATGCCGCTTAGAATTTGGGTTCAATCAATCTGATGATAGTTTTGCTCGTCTCGTCCTTATTTCTTATTAAAAACTGTTTTTATGATGCATTTAAATTTTCGCCATAATTTCACGTCAGAAGACTCTCTCCCAAAGATCTCCATGACGTTCAGTTCTGTGCTGTCCTCATCCAACCTATTTGGGTACATAGCTTATCAGACAGATGACCGTTAGGGCAGTAGATAGTTAAAGTCTTTAAATGGCGACCACGTACCGGTGTGAGGACGAAGTGTTGGTAGGCCCTCCACACCTTCTAGGCTGTCGTTGCTATTATCGTTTCAATTTGTAGTTGTGCTTTTATTATGATTGTGGAATCAATTTCTCGAGTCTTTTGGTATATATTATTATAAATAAACATACGCCAAATATTTAAACAATAATTACATATTCGACAGATTTTTTTTACTTCCAAGTAATTTAAGTTGTTTAATTGATCGTTTATCCGTAGAAAGTAATGCAAATGACCACCTGACAAATAGGAAGTTGACGTGAAGGGCTGAGTTTCTTTTTTTACATTTTTTTATTCGCAAGTTTGTATTATTTATTCAATTTTAAATAGTCATATTATATTCATTACATAATTTTTGAATATGTACATTTTGCATAAATGATGAAAATTGGTGGAGCAGAGTCTGGTATGGTCCTATGCGTCTAAACTATGTTTTGACATTTGACACTTAACAGCGACATAGCACGATAATATTTAGTTTATCAGGGTGTGCACATAATTCAATCACACAAACATAGTAAAAAAAATCAAAACATTAGTCTATGGTTACGATAAACGATAAGGAATTCGAACATTTGTTAGAGTAGGGTAGTTGCGATATATTCGGAGTATTATCGTTTCGTTCCGAATGTATCGTTGTCGATTTTGCAAGTAGACCTCCATCTAGGATAAATTTCGCATCGAATGGCGGTAGTTTCATGTCGATACGATCAGTGGTTTAGGCTTGAAAGAGCCTCAGATAAAGACCACTTTCATTATATATATTAATATATATATAGGTGGCCATGTTCAACTCTCAATTCAGAGGAAATAACGAGAACAATGTGTTTAATTATATAAAAAATTTGTTCGCCTCGGCTAAGATCAAGCTGAATTTGATAGAAGTATGAAATATAACGCCTTGCTATTTCTAACAGCAACGTTTTGCATGACCACATTGGCTACGATTTTTCCTTATTTTCACATTATTACAATTTGTCTAAGTATTTCAAACTTACTTACTTTTTCTTAATAAAATGTTACAGATTTATAATATAATAATGTAGTGGTGATAGTAGGTTGAAAATATTTCATGTGGTTCTTCTGTTATTTATTCCAATATACACAAAATACATAAATGCTACCTTTCTGGGGGCTGAGAACATACAAAGTACTAAGCGCCTCAATAGGGTAAATACAGGAAACCCAAGAACTGGCAGCTATTTCGTAAAACGCCTAATTATTAGTACCTAATAGTTTCTGAAGTTATACTTCTTTAGGCGCAATATGAAAATATGACGAGAGTGAAATTTTAAAATGCGCGCGCATCACTGTAACACAAAAGTAACAGGGTGAAGTTGGTTCCTAAAATTTTCTGACGTTTGCGACATTCGTAATTTATTTTTTTGGTTTTTCGTCCATTACTTGGATAGGCAAAGGGTTCAAGCCCGTACAGCCAAATTCGTTATTTAATATTTATTTAACACAGCCATCGTTGCAAGATTTTTACAATATTGTTCTTTCTACAAACGTAGAATATCACGCGTAAAAAATAACTTGAAGGATTTTTGCTTTGTTAGGCCAAAGAAGTATAACTTGCGTGCATACATAAGTACACACACACTTTTTACTTCATGTTATTATCTTAAGTATTAATTATTAATTATAATCATTGTTTTGTTTTGAATAAATGTTTAGATTTATTTATAACTAGCAATGCGTCGCTGTTTCACTCGCGTAGATACCGATCTCGTGGTAGTAGAAAGTCTACTAAACCGGACTATATATTTATTTTTAATATAAAAGTTTTATTTCACTTAGTTATTATTTTATTATTGAATTATTTTCTTTATATTGACAATTTTAAATTCGTTATATCTTTTGAAGGGAATGTAAGATATTAGTAATTAAAAAAGTATTTTACAGGTATTGAAGCATCGTGTGGAAATTTGTATTAATTGTCTTTAAGTGCCCATAAAACATTTTTTTTTAATCTAATTCCATTTAGTTACTTATTGATCTCAAGAAGAGTGTTGTATTAGTTTATTTAAAGAATAAAAAGTTTTCTTTTTCATTAAACATAAGTTTTTTATTCTTTTTAATGGGGTGACGTGTTACTATGCGTGTTCATTTAAATTATGTTACCATCATGGTTAATAATGTATGTAACGAGTGAAACCGTGGGGCATTGCTAGTAGGTAATAAAAATACAAAAGTGCCGTTGCTTGTATATAATATTTATTTTAAAGTAGAGCCATATTTGTCTAAAGTATTTGACCATGTGCAGCGATATTTCTATAAACCAAACTATTACAGCATTTGAAACTGTAAAAATTCTGTAAACTGTATTGTGTTTAACCAGTGGGAGGCTCCTTTACACAGGAAGCCGGCTAGATTATGGGTACCACAACGTCGCCTATTTCTGCCGTGAAGCAGTAATGTGTAAACATTACTGTGTTTCGGTGTGAAGGGCGCCGTAGCTAGTGAAATTACTTGGCAAATGAGACTTAACATCTTATGTCTCAAGGTGACGAGCGCAATTGTAGTGCCGCTCAGAGTTTTTGGGTTTTTCAAGACTCCTGAGCGGCACTGCATTGTAATGGGTAGGACGTATCACCATCATCTGAACGTCCTGCTCGTCTCGTCCCTTATTTTCATTAAAAAAAACTGTATTGTACTATGTTTTTACTTATTAATTTACATTTTTTGACTTACTCGTATAAGGTTGATAATAATAATAATAATTTATAAGCATTTAGTAATTGACGTTTGTGTAGGTATTTTGTTGCACCACTTTGCATATATTGTAATTGAAATGTTTCGAAAAATTTAATTGAAAATAAAAAGCTGTAGTACCATTCTGTTTTGAAAAGAGCAACCTTAGAGTTTGTTGCTCGTTCTTCTCGAAGGAAATCTGCCTTCCGAACGAGCTGTAAGAAAAATGACATATTTCAAGTGTAATGCAATTTACCTACGAATATAAAATGTGAATGTATGTACGAAATTTAATGAAAATAAGGGAAGAGACTAGCAGGACGTTCAGCTGTTGGTAATTTATACGCCCTGCCCACAACAATGCAGTGCCATTAAGGATTCTTGAAATACCCAACAATTTTGAGCGGCGCAACAATTACGCTCGTCATCTCGATACAAGATGTTAAGTCTCATTCGCCCAGTAATTTCACTAGCTACGGCGCCCCTCAGACCGAAACACAATAAAGGCGCCGTTGTGGTATCCATAATATGGCCGGCATCCTGTACAAAGGAGCCTCCCACTGGTATATATAATTTAATTAAATTAACATTCGCTGCCAGTGGAAGTCATTCTTGACACAGAGCTGCGCAAGATACATTGCGCATGAACATAACGCATAACGTAACGGAAAAGTTGGATTTTATTCGCAATAAATTTTCATAGTCCGGGCTATATGAAAATCTCCAAAACTACCGCGACAAATGAAGGACTCTTTTGCGTTTAATCAAGCAACACCTCTAATTTGTTGCTTGTCTGGAACGTGTTGTATATCAATACCTACTGTTAAAGATAGTGCCAACTGAGCTTACCGTTCGAGTGACGTATCGTTATAAAATCTTGTATGCTTTCTTCAACTCTCAGGTTGTGGCTTCAGCCTTCTTTTTCTTTCATTTGGAGTGGAGACGACGCGATGGGTAACCGGTAAGGGGGGTGCATTGTCACGATCCCACTTTTAGGAGTTGTCTAGGCTACGTATAAATTTGACAGTTGACACGACTGAAACACAACTCGGTCGGAAATTAGGTTTGGCCTTTCAAAATGGTAACGTTGCTACTTTCTGCTCACGGCGACGAAATTGATATTATTGTTAATGCAGTTTGTTTCCATTGGATAGATGATTGTTTACTTTAAGAACAAACGAGCGTGTGGGACTCCTGATTTTAAGTGATCACCGCGCTGCCAACATTCTCCTGCAATACTAGAGAAATCAGAGGAGCGCCGAAATTTTCAAGTTCCTGGCAGAAAATTACTTGAAAACCGCAGTGTGGAGGACCACCAGAAATCCAGTAGGTATGTATTGAATTTTTGTTTAGTATTAAAGTTATTAATAAAATTTTACTTATGATCAATAAGTTTATTCATAACTTTAGTTAAATAAAGGTAATAGCTAATAGGTAGATTCTATACCTACCGCCTGCGAAACATTTGGAGATATATAAAATACCAGTGGACCCGACAGACGTTGTCCTATACACATTTCTTAAATTTGAAAAATTAGGAAGCGTTCACTAACATACACATGAGCAGAAGAATTATATTATCTGGACGGAATTGAGAATCTAAACCAATCTCAAATTCACTGGAACACACAAAAAAATCAGCAAAATCGGCCCAGCCGTTTAGGAGGTAGTTCAATTGTGAATCCAAACCATTCGCGAATCCACCTGAAGACACACAGAAAGTTTCATAAAAATCGGTCCAGCCGTTTAGGAGGAGTTGAGTTAAAACAGACGCACAAAAGAAATATATATATTAAGACTAGCTGTCCCGACAGACGTTGTTCTGTATGTAATAAATAAAATAATGTTTTTTTATGAATTTGTCAATAATATATCATAACATCAAGAATTGCTTCGTAAAAATGCGCTGTAATGAAATTGTTTCACAGCAGAACTGTCTAACCGTTGCGTAAATAAATTCGACGGGGGACACATCAAAGGAAAAACAATATGTTGTTTTTATTTAATTCCGAGCATTTTCTAATTTATTCGCCTTTTAAACCTTCCCTGTACTTCCACAAATAATTCAAGATCAAAATTAGCCAAATCGGTCCAGCCATTCTCGAGTTTTAGCGAGACTAACGAACAGCAATTCATTTATATATCAGATGTAGCGGGTTAGGTTAGATTTGTATTGAATTTTAGTTTCGTATTAAAGTTACTGATCAAACTTTACTTATGATCAATAACTTTATTCATAACTTTACGTAAAAAAAGGTAACAGATAGTAGGTAGGTGTAGCGCACGCCAAACAATTGGAGATATATAAAATTTGTAGCGAGTTAGGTGGATAAGTTCAGACAGCAACAATTAATGCACAGGACGATCAATCGCTTGTCGAACTTCACTCTCAACCAACTCGTTGTATGGCGCAAGTTATAAACTCCAGCTTAGTTTATTTAATATTTTTTTGACTCAGTGTGCATTATTTTTAAAGATTTCTTAAAAGGTATATTTTATTTCAAAATTCGGTTATGTGTAATGAGTACAACCAGAGGAGTCAAAAGAGCATTCCTGGCTTTTAAGTTATATCTACGCGCTTTTTTTAAACGTATCTAAATTGTATCGATCTGGAAAGACCACAAGTTACAGTTTGATTGTCCTTAGAGAGGAATACCACCCAATCAGATTTTTAGTTCAAGTTTATTATTATTGAATATTTTTACTATGTTTATGAATAGATATGTTTCTACTAAAACAGAGATAGACCAAGTCGGACTCTATGGAGTATAGTAAAAAACGAGCAGATTATCCACCTCTTGATATGCAGCATTATCTGCCTATAATAGTACTAAGTTGTCACACGAGATGATGTGTAAACAAAAGACGTTACGCTACGTCTGAGATGATTTTTTTGGTGTGATTGAGGTAGTATTGCATTGGCGTGCTACTACCGTGCTGCTATCACCTTGCGAATTTGTGTAATATAGTAACTGTAATGTCAAGCACGTACCCTCTTCAAACCGGCATACTACAGCATACATGCACTATCTCAATGCGTAGGGTGACAGTACTGCCTGAGAAGTAGGTAGATAACACAAACTCTACACAAAATATGGTTAAGATTAAAATTCTAGTATAGAATCCCTTTTCATGTATTACAATTATTTATTGTGATGGATTGAACATTCTTCATAATGACTTCCCTTTGGGAATGGGACCCTTAAAAAGAGATGTATGGGCATCTAAATTTAATGGATGAAATAGGGGCTAAATTCATATGGATTATGTAGTATCACGATGACGATTATAAGCAAACAGACAGAAACTAGACCACCAGCAAGCTAGTAGTGATTTAGTATTAATTAGAATTGCGAAAGTAAAGCAACGCATAAATATTCAAATTTTTGTACGCGTTTATAATGTTAGAAAATTCGATCATATTCCGCTATTTCACATATTATTTCTTGAGGTTAATAATGTGTCGCAACAATTGAATAGGATAGTTAAGAAAACAAACTTGCAGTGATTGCCTCAAACAAAGTAGGTATGGAGCTGTCAGTCAATATAGATACTTCAAAAACTTGATAACGGTAGCATATTCGTATATCGTACTATCAACATCTACAGTTAAAGAGTAGCTTTATCAAAACCTTTTGTCCCGATTATTGTCCCACTACGCAGTAAAAAGTTCAGAAATTTCACTCATGAAAAAAATGTTCACAATCTATGAGCACTTCAACAAGAAAAATAAGAAAGTGTACGCTCATAGTTTCAAAAAAGCTCCAGTAGTCGGAAAAGTTCAATGTGATCCTCATTCTGCGTCAGTCATAGTATGGTGAGGGTTGTCTTATCAAGGAGTCACATAGCTTCATTTTTATGAAAAAAGGAGTCAAGACTTTAGCCAAAGTGTATTAAGACACGATCTTAGATCTTGTTGAGACACTTCTTAGCAATTTACTTACTTAGCAACACTTTTAAAAATGTATTTTGACTTTCCAGCATGCTGCTTTGCACCTGATAACAAGGCACAAACTACCCAAGTTTACCTGAAAGTGATCGTTCCAAGCTATATAGGAGCTGAAGACTAGCGTCGTCTAGCCTTATATGTTTCCTTTACATACATACATATAATCAAGCCTCTTTCCCGTAGGGGTAGGCAGAGACCACTTCTTTCCACTAGCTACGATCCTTACATACTTGTTTCGCTTCGTCTACTTTCATTATTCCTTTCATACATGCTCTTCGGTTTAGGGTACTCTTGACCTGGCGTTTTTTCAAGACGTCCCTGAGTTGATCTCGAAACGTCCGCCTAGTTCATTCACACTGGCCTTATACACTTTCTTCGTAAATCGTTCTTCATTCATTCTCTCGACATGGCCAAACCATCTCAGCATACCTTTCTCAATTTTTGTCACAACATCTTCTTTCACAACGTTTCCTTATCTCACTATTTCTTATCCTGTCACTCAGTTTAACTCCTATCATACTTCTCAACGCTCTCATCTCAACTGCATTTATTCTGCTTTCATGTTTATTTTTTTTTATGGAATAGGAGGACAAACGAGCGTACGGGTCACCTGTTGTTAAGTGATCACCGCCGCCCACAATCTCTTGCAACACCAGAGGAATCACAGGAGCGTTGTTCTTCTGTCATACCCAACTTTCACTTCCGTATACGAGTGTTGAAACCAACAAGCCCTCATGCACAGCCAAACGAGCCTTATTAGACACCTTCTGCCTGATCATAAAGGAGTGCAAAGCTCCATTCACCATGTTTCCTGCATTCACTCTTCTTTCAATATATAAATTTAGAACCCAGATATACAAACTCATTCACCTGTTAAAATTTTTCATCTCTCTCATCAGCATAGAGAAAACATTTAATGAGTAACTCATTCATTTTCAACCCACTTTCATTCTCTTTTAAATCTGTCAAGCAATTGTTTATGAACAGATTAAACAGCCACGGTGACGCTACACGTCCCTGTCTAACACCGTTTTCAATATTAAACCATTCAGTGTATGCCCCGTTTAACCTTACACAAGCACTGGAATCCCTATAAAGAGATTGCAATGCTCGTATGAGGACATTGCTAACACCGTTCCTGGACAATGCTGACCAAAATTCATTCCTCACCACTCTATCATAGGCCTTTTCTAGATCCACGAACGCGCAATAGACCTTCTTGTTTTTTGCCAAAAACTTTTCGGCTATGTACAGCAAGGAAAAGACCTGATCCGTACATCCCATTCCCTTTCTAAATCCCGCTTGTGCATCCCATACTTTTTCGTCTGTTTCATTCACAACTCTTTCGCATACAAGTTACCCAATGTTTCCTTTGCCCTACAAATAATGGTTTAAATGATATGACCTGTCGTAAGCGACACGCTGACATCGATTACTTAAGAAACCTCTAGAACAAGCAGAAAATCCCACGTGTATTAATCCATACATTTGTGGCATATTAAAGGCCGGCAGTCATCATCATCAGCCGGAAGACGTCCACAGACGTCAGGAGAAAGGCCTCCCCCAAAGATATCCACGACGATCGGTCCTGCGCTGCCCTCATTCAACGTATTCCGGCAATCTTGACCAGATTTTCGGTCCATCTTGTGGGGGCCTATCAACACTGCGTCTTCCGGTACGTGGTCGCCATTCGAGGACTTTACTGCCCCAATGGCCATACACGTCTGCAGTAAAGCCAAAGATTAATTCTTTCGAATAGAACAATCAAAAGTACCGTTTGCATATTGATGACTATACATAATATAACAAGGTGTGCTCTAATGCTTAGTTGTTATCGTAAGCAGCGCTATTCATATAAAATAGTTATTTATGCAACTGTTGTGTAATAAGGGGTATTAAAATACGAATGTGGTGATAATAGTATCACATGAGTGTTTTAATACCTAACTATCAACAGTTGCATACAAGACTTTATCTACACCCAGAATATGAATCCTCTAAAAGATTCTGAAACAGTTAGCTTACTGCTAACACCAAAACACCAGTCCTTATAGTAACCTAATATCATTCATTACTGATTATATATACATATAAACTAAGTATTGCAACAATTATTTATTTTAGTAGTAATTTACATTTTGAATAGTGTTAAAATTTACTCGAATATAATGTTCATTTGCAGCGTTTCAAATGAATCGCTCAGTTTTTGTAAACAAAACAATAAAAATATTGACGAAAAATGGCGGGGATTCGAATAACCTACTTTTTTTTACGGCGTGTGAAGTTCTGGTAGTGTGGAACGCGCGTAAACGAAAATGTTCTTTTTTTGAAATTCATACAGATACCACGCATCGAGCAATAAGAATGTTGCTGTCTGTTGAAACTCTTTGCGCATGGGATCGAAAAAAAAACATATGAGTGTTGTTATGAAATTCAGTACAACATTACAACACTCATTTGGATGATGTAATGGTTATTAGAACATTGGGTGTTTTAATGTTGGTAATAAGCTAACTGTTTCAGAATCTTTAATAGAGAATTTAAAGCATGGGTGTAGATAAAGTAATAAACGCTATCGCTTATAGCGTAACCCACACGCTCGTTAATCGCTAGGGGCTGATTGATGATACCCCCTCCGCGGCCCCTCAACCACCGTTCACCGTTTAGACTTGAGTGATCCATGGGCTTGAGATCCATTACCGGCTCCACATTATTGCTATTCTTTTATTAAAAAGCAAATAGTTGTAATTTGTTTATAATCTGTTTCGCTGTTAGATCATTAATAAATGGAAAAATACTAACCTATAGTGTTGTGATTTTGTTGGAAGGGGGAATTCAGATGATAATTACCTTTATCCTTTTTCTTACTATTATTTAACACCTATACAAGGTTTTATGAGAAGAAGGGGCCTCAAACTCATTGCCATTTCTTTCTATAAACATTAACTGCATATTTTTTTATTTAATTATTTTATATCTATGTAAATTGTTGCAACAAGATGCACAATCATCGCGAAAATAAAATAAAATAAGTGAATGTATGAAAAATTGACGTAGTAGATAATATTTTAGCAGCGCAAGAGGAAAAAAAAGTAACAATCTTAATACTTCTTGATTCCTCACGTGCTTTTGATACTTTAAATATAAATCTCCTACTTTCCAAGCTAGCCTACTATGGTTTTAGTGAAAGTAGTATTAAGTAGTTTGAAAGTTATCTCACTAATAGAACACAGACGGTCTCAGTGATAGATGAGCAGGGTAACACAAATTTTTCAGAACGTGCCAATATAACGAGGGGAGTTCCCCAGGGCTCTATTTTAGGGCCCCTTATCTTTATTCTATACATTGCTGAAATAATTAAAAACATAAAACACTGCAAATATCAGATTTACGCTGATGATATACAGCTTTATTTTTCTTTTCCGCCACACGAAGCCCAACAGGCAATAGATATTATAAATGCTGATCTTCATGCAATATTCATGTGGCCTGAAAAAAACTCATTGATTTTAAACCCGGATAAAACAAAATTTATGGTCTTCGGCAATTGTAAAGGCTTAGAATTAATTAATTAATACAATGTAAGACTAGTCATAAATAATAAGCATATCGAACGCGTACACGAAGCTCGTAATCTTGGGTTGATAATGGATGAATCCCTAAGATTTGAGAAGCATGTAAATAAAGTAATTTCCAACAGTTTTTATAGATTAAAAGTTTTGTACAAAATTAGACCATTTATAACCACAGAACTACGCATACGTCTTTGTGAGGCTCTTGTTTTATCCAAATTTAACTATGCCGATACAGTGTATGGTCCGAGGAATCTTGGTAGAACCAGAAATTCAATACAAAGAGTACAAAATGCATGTGCTCGTTTTTGCTGGGATATACCGGCCCGACAACACATTTCTCCATACCTCAAAGAAGCAAATATTTTAAATATGGATGCTCGTAGACGACTTCATTTAGCTACGCTTCTTTTTGGTATTATTATGACAAAAACGCCAAAATATTTATATAATAAATTGGAATGGCTAAGTCAGCGCAGCCAGTTAAATTTTGAAACAAGGTCCGCTTTCAATGTCCTATCAGTCCCACTCCATCATTCCGCCTCTTTTAGAGGAAGTTTTAGGTACAGTGCCACCAAGTGCTGGAATGATATACCACTACCGTTTCGTAGCTTGAAGATTGTTGGAACTTTCCGGAAAAAGGTTAAAAACCTTATTCTTATGTCTGTTAATTATTAATTAATAACGTATATGCTCATAAATTGTGTGCATAAGTCTGACATTATTAGATATATCTACTAATAATACATAATGAGATCGAACTTTTAGTTTGTATTGTTGCCAATATTTTGAAAACTGCAATTATTTTAATATTTATGTACCTAATTTCTGAACAGTAGTACCAAATTTCATCTTTTAAAAGTAAATAAGTTAATGGAACCTTTAATAAAACAAAAAATATTTAACAATAGTAGTTACTCAATGGGTCACCAAGGGGCTGCTGAAAATCAGCGCTGTGTTGGTATTATACCAACGTAGCATGACGCTGAGTCAGCTCCTTTTAATAACAATAACTGCTACACAGTACTTTTAAATTAAGATAATTCCTATAATTTTATACATATACTTGTTTTTTTTTTCATTTGTATTATATTTATGTTATTAGTTCTTAATTTTTTTTACCTCTGTAAGTTCTTTTTTACTTTTATTATTCTGTGTGGTTTGTGTTTGCTATTAATAAAGTTTTCATTCATTCATTCATTCAAAAACTATTTATTTACCTTAATCTCTTTGCGTTCTATTTGTAAAATTGTTAAAAATAAAGTATTCGTCTGTTTTTCGTTTTCGTTATAGGTGGTATGAATCAATGGGTATATAATATTATGATGTTCACATCTATTGAGGCACTCGGATTCGCCTCGTGACTACAAACGACACCCTAGTAGCTAAAATTAAATATTGTAACGTTTTTTATCTATGTTGTGATTGAAACGCATGTTTTTCTATGGAAGAGGAAGAAAATAACTCACCTGATGTTATTTGTTCACTGCGCTGCAGCGGCGCGCGTATTGCACATAATGTAAATCCGTTGAGATCCACCACGATGCTCCCGGTTCAATTCTCGCCCGCGCCTTTTTTTATTACATAATGGGACGAGACGAGCAGGGCTTTCAGTTGATGGTAATTGATACGGCCTGCCCATTACAATGCAGTGCCGCTAAAGATTCTTGAAAAGCCCAAAAATTCTGAGTGGCACTACAATTGTGTTCGTCTCTTTGAGACATGAGATGTTAAGTCTCATTTGCTCAGTAATGTCACTAGCTACGGCGCCCTTCAGAGCGAAGCACAATAAAGCTTACATATCACTGCTTCACGGCAGAAATAGGCGCCGTTGTGGTACCCATAATCTAGCCGCCTTCCTGTCCAAACTAGCCTCCCACTGGTACAACGTACCAATTTGTTTATGGTTGACAACGCTCATGTGATTCCTCTAGTAATTATGAGCCGCGGTGTATAAAAAAAAATGTTTTTAATTTACACATTGGCTTTTTTTGGTATTCGCCAGAATGGTTTTTATTATCATTGTTATTACGTGTTGTTTTTAGCATTATTAGTAATAACTTCAGTAACGGATTAAGCTTACGCGGGACCCGTAGCAAATTCTTTCAATGAGCCCTTGGTATATATAGTAGAAATAATCAGTTACTGAGTGTCTGACGTTGGTTGTCTTAGTAGGAAAAGTTGTAACGTTTCACGTCTATGCCACATCAAAAAATTCAATATATTAATAAGTTTCTCTCAAAAAATTATGCTCAGACAGAGATGAGTGGGACATTGCTACAAGTGTAGCAAGTGCTATATGGCTAATCCGGCACTTAATAACTTACAGTACCTATCTAGTATAGATACTGTGGGGAAAGTTCCACTTTCACATTTTTTTTTTATTTCTTTTCCAAAGATTTAAACTCACTACTAATGGTAAAAGATTAAATGAATATATAGTTGCCGGTCATATACAACGGTACCTATAGCCGGGGAGTGTTCTCAAACTTAAAAAAAATGCAATAAAATTGAAAAATACATTTAATAACTCATGTTGTCCAATACTACTTAATAATAATATTAAAATATTTAAGATAGTTTAGGTAATTTTTTTTTTATAGTTTATAACAGTTTAGCTTAAAATAAATAGTTGTTAAGTAGGTACACACAATTAAATGTTTTCGCGAGAATTATATCATTACCCTAAGGGACATACAGCAAGATAGATAGATAGAAGCGAATTTATTGTAACTGCTACCGACTTTTTATTGACAAGTCGTTTTAGCTCGTTTTTTAGCACATTAATCATTATCGGGCTGCCAGGTTGTCTATACCTTAGTATTTCTAAGTCTATGGTAATAATAATCATACTATTAAAATTTCAGCGATCTAACTATAGCGCCATATAAATAACAGCTCGCTGACCGACTGAGAGACAGCGGAGATCTAACAAGGTTCTAGAAATATCTTAAAAAGGAGTTGTTGTAGTTAATACCAGCAGCTGAATTCTGCCAACGTCCGCGTTTTGCAAGAAATTTCCAGCCTTTCATAGCCACTTTGTGGAATAAAGTACCGGCTGCAGTGTTCCCAGACTGATACGACTAAGAGAACTTCAAGCTTAAAGCAAATTCCCAACTTAAACTTTTTGCTCTTAATAGTGATTTTCATTATTATAACACTAGAAATAAGGGATTGCTTGTAACTAATTCTAGTAGGCTTCATAAGATACATAATAGTTTTAAGTGCAAATGTATACACTTTTATAATAAAGTCCCAGCCACTGTTCAGGCATTATCTATAAATAAATTTAAATGTTTTATTAAAAAATGGCTCTGTCGTAAATCCTATTACTCCACAGCTGAATATCTAAGTGATCGGACAGCCTGGGACTAGATTATGATAATTGTATAGCGATAAAAATACACTGTAAAGTGTTGTATATTTTTATTGACAAGAGCGCAAAGTAAAAAAGTGTGCCGGGAGAATTTTTTGCACTGCTTCTTCTCTCTCAGAGCGCCATTTGTTTCCGAAATGGTAGTAGTACCTAGTATATTAGAAATGACATCAAAGAGAATTCTAAAGGAATCAATATTGAGAAAATGAATGCATTTATATAATTTATAAAGGTGGGCCTTGAAGAGATGATCTCTTGACTCCAGATATTGCGGATGTCCATGGACAACCACCTCATATAAACATCCTCGTCCTCGTTTGCCCCGTTATGTAAAGAAAAAAAAAGTCTACACAAAAAAAATACTAGACAATGAAATGCTACACCAATGAAATTAATTTATAAAACTTTATACAAAGTATTTTATTTGATCAATACGAGTGTTACACATTTAAATAAAACAATTTAAATAAAACATTTTAAAGGATCAAAACTGTCTGTCGCTTGTGTATGATATCAAACACGACGTCACAAAAAACACCCAAATTTCTATAAAGAAGACTGTCTAAAATTATCTAACACCTCGGTTATAATAATTTCTTAATTAAAATCCACAACTACACATACTCAAAAAGAAGATAGTACGAGATCCGACTGCAGGATTAGTGCGTTCATTGTTATTTTGCTGATAATCAAATTTATAAGTATATTTATATTAGTTAATTATATTTACCAGGTTGCCTATCAAAATTTGGCCTCAGTATTTTTTATTAAATTATTTTTAATTGATTTTTGAGAAAGATTTTCGTTCACTTGTTTTTGGACGAAGTTCCTTACGGCAGGCTTGGAGGGGATAGGGATTTTGCTGCGCGACCGAACTGAAAAAAATGTGATCGTAAAACCGTAAGAAAAAATCCGTGGAAAAAAGTGCGTGGAAAAGTGCGTGGAATAAAACCGTTAAATGAGACGTGCGCAGGCGCGACAGTCGCATACACAAGCGAGTAGTGTATATATTATCAATATTATTATATTAATATATGATAACGATTATAGCAATATTAGAACGATTTTTTTTGCAATTTGTGTCGATTCTACATTAGCCGAAGGAACTTCGTTCCTACCTGGTGTCCCACGACACCACATCATTTTTTAAATAAAATAACGTCTTCATCACGGCAATTTATATGAAGATTCAAAAAAATCACGGTTGCCGTTGCGCACTTGGCCGCACGTGTAAATTGATGGTATGATTTCGATACATTTATACATACGTTCACAACGTTTATTTATAAATCATATATCAAATTAAAGAGATTTTTTTTCTATTTATTATCATGTATGGTTGCCTAATTACATAACTCCAAATAAGGGTTGCTGGGTTTAAAAATTATAAATATTTAAGCTAGAGTTAAAGAGGGCTAGCGCGTAACATCACCTGTCAGACGAGGATAGCGATTGCCGGCTGTGCGACGCTTTGCGCATTGCGCATTTTTCGAATGTTAGTGTTCTCAACCACCGAGGAGTAATAGAGACGACTTAATAAATGCAGCCTGCAGCCGGATCTTAGACTAAGTAGACACTGTCTGTAAATTTTGCCAAAAAACCATCTGTCTACAGCAAATACTTCCTCAGTGGCAATAAATAGCGCTAAACTTCATAATGATACTATGACAAATTCTATCTATGACTCATTTCATCTGCAGTCCCTGAACGTAGTGTTTAAATTATCTTTGGCAGTCCCACTGAAAACGAGATCTGGAAAGGTTTTGATACGTCGGTTTAACTAAAATAATAATAAAAATTTTACTTATACCCAAAAATCTATTATGTAAAAACAAATTTACAATTACGCGCGTTTTAATCCTTTAAAAAGTGTTTTATTAACAGCTGTATAAATTTCTACACTTTATTTATACCTCGTATGCAAATTACCTGCAATTATTCTTCCAACGTTAACTACATTTATAACAATAAAAGGGTTGTTATCAAATCAAATCATATTTTTTTGCTTATATAGTTAAGTTTGGAAGGATGGAAACAGTTTTCTTTAACAATTATAATTTACATTAACTGGTAAACAATATGAAAACAATCCGAATTCTAAACTCAAGCGTATCCGAATTCGTAAACTCCCCAACCCTCTGGGACATTGATAAATTAACAATATTATTGAACTGCAAGACTCAGCGAGAAAATTAAATTAGTCAAACAGCTCTTTATTGCTCGTCGACGCGAACAGTCTTGAATTATTAAAGTCAGTCGGACATTTTTATATTTACACGTACTTACAAACTGCTTGTAACCAGGCGAAATTATTATTTGGGATATTTTATGGATCTTCTACGTAACCATTAAAGTATATTTTGCTTATGGTGCTAATGGTCCTGATGATAGTAATAAAGAAATAAATAATAAATGGTTTTAAAGAAAAATGTATTTAGAAACGAATTTAAAAAATATCCCAACTTTGTATATAAATATTGAGATTAAAAAGATATTCAATGAAATAGTGGCATAAAGTATGGCAATACTTGACGTCACGGCTCAATGATCCTCACCACGTCGCTTGAAGTATAGATTGTTACGTTAAAATTAATTTCTGAGGCTTAACGTTATGATCGCCCACCATGATACTAACTAGCGTATTCGCGCGTACCTGATTCAAAGTATATTGATAAAAATACAGTGATTTGTGTTACATCTTATTTTATAAAAAAAAAGAGGAATTCAAAATCATTTACTTACTTAATCTTTCACAACACATTTAATCGGGCTTACTGGTTCAAACTGGACTTTTGGCACGAGAATGTTATAAACACTCTTGTTACATGTTATTTTCTAAGTTTCTATTAACTTTCGCCTATGAACGCAAATAAAAGGCTTCTCATTTATAATTAGTATTCAGGCTGTAGCCTGTAACCTTTGACTTAAATAGGGAAGCTTTTAGATAATTCAAGCTGCTGAAATGTAATTGGTCCCTGGGCACCTTGAATCCACATGAGCCGTCCCTCCCGCCATGCCGCCTTCAACGATGTCATCCGTCAGGCAAACGTCAGCATGCCTTATTTTTGGATATCCTAGAGCCGAATGGTATTTCACGTGACGATAACATGAGACCTGATGGCATATGGTCGCAGTGGAGCTGTAGAAGGCTGTTTATGTCGGACGCGACTTGAGTAGATGCAATAGCACCTGTCTAAGGCGGAATATACAATAGCAGAACCTACTGAAAACCAAAAGCGGAGGACAAATGTATCTTTTAATGCTATAAGTATAAAAGCGCTTTCGCACTACGTCCGATCCGAATCCGATCCGTATCCGTGAAAGCACGGTCCGGAGTAGTCGTAAAACTATTTCTAAGGTAGTTTACGCACTAGTTCCGTCATCCGATTTCTTTACGTCAATCGTTAGAAATATTTCTACGACTACATCGGACTGTTTTTCACGGGTACGGATCGGATTCGGATCGGACGTAGTGCAAAAGAGCTTTTAGGGTTCATCAGGACAAAAACCATAAAAGAGTTATCCAAACGTGTTGCAGATTTGACAGGTCCAAGGTACCAAATACTTTGGGTATTTCTGTCATAGAATAAGTTTGGCCATACAGAGAAGTAACGCTGCCAGCTTAAGGGGCACTTTACCTGCCGACTGCGAACTTTAATATTTAGAAAATATTTTTATCAAGCATATTATAAGAACAGAATGGTGATCGTTGTTAAAGACAATAAGGTCTTTAACAGAAAGTAACGTCGGATAAATGTAACGTCGATTTTAGAGTTCTCACGGTACGTACAATAGGTACGTGATCGTGTTTTGTCGCTGTCTTCCCAACTATGTGTAAAAGGAATCCTTGATCACGGACCTTAAGCTAATTATCAAACCGTGGTATTCATTTAAATACTGCGTTTGTTAAAGAATAGGAATTAATAATTTCGAATTCAAATATTATTATTCAAATTCACGGACTAGTAAAAAAAGAAGGACTCCGCGCCGTGATATTAGCAAGTGAAGCACCTTTATGCTAGTGTGTGTGCGGTTACGGGGTATACCAGTAACACAATTTTTTCTTTCTTAAATAATCATATATCCACAAATACCTTTATAGTATTGTTTTTACACTTTTACACAACGCACGACGGCATTTTTAAAATATTTAATTGCGACGCAAACTGATCTGTCACAGACGATGGCAAATCTCATAATGGCGGCCGATCGGCTTGTATTAGTGTAAGTGTATGCGTGGGGCTATGTATTTATACGTTTACGCTGGTTGTTTTGGTGCCTCACTGTTATGTAAGGTGACACGGAGTCCTTATTTTTTTACTTGTCCGTGTTCAAATTAGGATTTTAAATCACTTATTGAACGTCAAAAACTACCACCCATTCATAAATTTATGCCTCAAATTTGAGAAGAGGAGAACTGGCGCACGAAACTCAGCGGGCTTCTTCTTTCTTAAATAAAATTTCGTTACATAAAACAATATTATTTAAATAACCTGAGAGCAGCGTTCGCTCCTACAATTAGTTAGTTAGTTACAATCCTATTGTTATCATTAAAAAAGTCATTTATATTACAGAAATCTTTCACACATAATTTACTAGTGGGAGGCTCCTTTGCACAGGATGCCGGCTAGATCATGGGTACCACAACGGCACCTATTTCTGCCGTGAAGCAGTAATGTTTAAGCATTACTGTGTTTCGGTCTGAAAGGCGCCGTAGCTAGTGAAATTACTGGGCAAATGAGACTTATATAATAAGATGTAAAAGGCATCACATACTTCCATTATTTCCAAATAAGACGTCAAATAGCTGATACTGTTTTTTACTCTAAGTTACTTCACTCTAAAATAGACTCTTCTAAATTAACATCACAAATTGGTATCAAAGCGCCCAATAACTACACCAGGACAAAATGTACTATATACGTTCCTCATTGCAGTACCAATTACAGGCAACATTCATATTTTATAAGGTGTCCAAAAGGAATAAATCAGATATCAGTAGACTTGCCAGATTTCGATATATTCAATACGTCACCAAACGCGTTAAGAGGTTTGACGTGACGAGGCGTTGGATGAGTGAGTGTTCTCTTGATTGCTAAATACCTGAATACTATAATATCCATTCAATTTGTCTTCGTGTATTTATATCTATATACTACTTTTTGATCTTTTTTTGTTAATTATTTGTAACACGCTTATAGTCTCGTATATGCGAAAACTGTAAATGGTTAATAGATGTATATTTTTTGTAACCTATTTATATCATGTAATAAGAACTGGATCTTGTATTTAAGACTCACGATTGTATATCCAAGAAACGAAGAAGTAATGAGAGTTTTTCAATATTATTCGACAATTTTGATACTTTTGACACTTCTAAGCTAAGTTAAATCGACCGAAAAATCATCGGTAATGGTGTTCAATATTATAATGAGCTTCCTGAAAACATTCTGGAAATGCAAAAAGAAAAATCCTACGAATCTCATGGTGCACATAAAAGGTTTCAAAGAGGAAAATCCTATTAATCCCATGTTGCACATGTAGAAACAAATTCAAAGAGAAAAATCCTACTAATTTTATGATGCACATATAGTAGCGAGCACTTTTGGGTCACCTATGGAGCGGTATTCCACAGTCTACAGTAAACTACGTCAAAAGGTTTCTATTTTTATATATTTACTCACACGAGTATCTAATAAATAAAAACTAAGAAACACAACAGGTACTTCGCACGCAATAAAAAAACCACCACATTCAAAGAATATACTTGCATATAGACGACCTAACAGTCCGATAATACGTCACCAATTTGCTAATTTTTCGTCAGTAGCGGCAAACACTTGCTTTTATTGTATATGCATCATTAAATTTGCTGAAGAGTTCTGTTCTTAATATGTTTGATGGCCATATCGTTCATCCGATTATGGTGAAATATTCATATTTAAAGAATAAAAATACTTACAAGTAAACTTGGTGTAAAGTTATAACTAAACATAAACAAAGAATATGCAAAATGTTAACAATATCGTTGACAACACTGTCAATACAATGATAGTTCTGAAGTTTTCTGAATGACAAGCTGCCTTGCAAATAAACGCGGGAAAGGTTATAATTATGTCTGAATAAACCAATCATAAGCGAAATGTCTATTTGTAAACATTTTGCATTTTCTTGGTTTATGATTAGTTATAACTTTATGTCAATTTTATTTTTAAGGCCGTTAATGTTATTATTTAGCTTTTTGAAGTATTTTTGAGATTATATAGTGGATAAATAAATACAATTCTACACTGTTGGTTACCCTAAGCGAACCACAGTGTGTTCTTTCCAACATTTGCATTAACTAGTTGAGAAATTATTATTCATTATTTGCTGTTGGTCGTATGGGACGCAATGCTTATTGCTTTTTGCGGCATTTTGCATTCGCTAAACATTAATGTGCGCGGTTTGCTTAGTACGAGCAAGTGTGTATAAGTGTTTCTCAGTAATGCAGTTCTTTATATAGAGGAACATTCTTTTAAGGTTTTATAGTATTTGCTTGTTATTTTTCGTAACAATTCTCTATAATTATTGTTACTAATAACTCTATAATTATAGAAATAATAATTCTTCTGAATTTTTATGTAATGGCATTAATAATTATATAAAAGATACCCTAACTATATAGTATAATCCTCGTAAATATATATAGGTGCTGAAGTGACTTGTCCAAGTGAAAAAAATTCTTTTTAAATACTGTATTTTCTTTCCTTGAACGAACCATAATCTTATATCTTTAAACGAGCAATTCTTGTATATATATATATATACACAATATAATCTGAATCTCGGAAACGGCTCCAACGATTTTCATAAAATTAAGTATGCAGGGGATTTCGGGGGTGATAAATCGATCTAGCTAGGTTTCAATTTAAAAAAATGGTTTTATCCATGTTTGAATGAGAAACAGCTACAATAACATTAGAATACAAAGGTAAATTTCGCCACTATATACAAGACTATTATAGCTCAGATGGGACATTGGGTGATCCGGGAAGCAGAAGACCCCGGTTTGGGACAGAAGGTGACCTATTAGTTTTTTTTTGTGCAAGTTTTGTACATTCTTAAAAATCCGAGCAAGGCTCGGTCGTCCGGATATTGTCATATTATTCAAGAAAAGTTGCTTCTCACTTCTGGTAATATTTCAGATCCGGGATCACATTATTGCTGCTACGGACACGATATAATAAGTACTTTCAAATTTCAATCTCCGCTTTCTTTTATGGAAGAGCATAACAAAGGAGCTTACAAACAGATCACGTGGTGGTATGTGATTTTACCGGAATCCATAGCTACTCTCTTTCTAACACCAGAGGAATGAAAGCTCCGAATAATCGTACCTATGCAATCGAATACACATTTAAACATGACGGGCGAGTATCAAACCGGGGCACACACAGATACACACAGTACGTCACCGACACTTTAGAAGTCGGGTTGCGCTTGAGCATTTCATAGATCGGGTTATGGTGGTAACGTACATAACCTTGGTCTTTCCTCCCTTAAACGACATCATCCGTCGGGCCTTTTCTACTATCAAAGTGCTGGTTAATCTAGAGAAGAATGGAAAAGGCCCGATGATTTGAAACCGCATCAAAGGCGACAAGTTCAGCGTTATAAGCTGATGAAAATCTAAAGCAAAAGAATTAATATGCAGCAAATTCTGATGGAATCATATTTGTGATGGTCGTCGAGCCCTATGACTGGCAGAATATTCCAATTCACTTGGTAGTGATGCGGGGTATGCTGTTTCATGTTTTTGAACGCTAGAATTCAGCGGTGTATTTTTAACAGACAAGTTGTATAGTAAAAATACTTCAGTTTTTGGGGATTTTGGGGTTTTCAGCGCCTTATCTAGCTACTAAGACATAACATCTTACGTCTCACGGTGACGAGCGCAATAACGTTGCCTATCATTTGGATTTTCATGAGCGGCACTACATAGCAGCCAGCCAGGCAAGGGCTTGCCATCAACTTAACAGCTCGTCACTTTTATCATAAAATATGTGGTGCAGTTACTCTTACGTTGACCTTATGGTAAGTGATATGTTCTGCCCATTACAATGCAGTGCCGCTTAGGATTCTTGACCTAAAATTCTGAAAGGTGTCGCAATTACGTTCGTCAATTTGAGACGTAAATTTTAAGTCTCTTAATTTCAGTCCTTTCACTAGATACGACGTCCTTCGAACCGAAAATCAATATAATGCTTGCATATTACTTCTTGACGTGGTAGAACGGCGCTTAGTAGAAAACACATCTACATGTCCTTCCATGATAGAAGTGAAAAAAAGCCTTCCTCTGGCAAATTTATCTCAATCATTAAAATGATAATTCTTTGTCTCCAGTATCTTACTCTCCATCATACTTCCAGATGCTCATATTTAATAAGATAAACAAAACAAACTATAAAATTTATATTTTTAATTCAATTATAACAAAGAAAAGTGATGTTTTGCATTCCTTAACCCTAATTCGTTTTTCGATTAGCCCAATGTTGGCCAACTTTGGGTTAAAAATAAATGCTATTCATTCGATCGTTGTGTCAGGGGATTATGGGGATGTAATAATGGGAACAGTTTGCTCGCGGGGCTGTTCTGTTTTTGGGGCTTCAGGCTGTTTAGCCGGGCCTGTTTTCAGAATGGGAATAATTCGTTCTCCTGCGTTCGGTGGTGGGCGTTTCGGGGCTGTGATAGTCAGGACACCGTCCGATGATAAGGAGCTGATGACGTCGGCTACATCGTAACCAGTTGGAAGGATGTAGCGTCTGGTGAACTGCCTGGAGACAAATCCATGTTCGTCTTGCTTTTCTTCATGCTTTCCCTCAACTAGCACACTGTTGTTGCTTGCCTTCACGGTGATCTCTTCAGGGGTAAACTGTTGGACGTCAAGAATGACCTGGAATTGATGATGATATGGCTGTTATTTATTTATAAGTCACTGGATTATCTATATATTCATACATATAAGCTACAATGGGTAGCTCTAAAGTTCTTATTTGGGCCATAAGTAAGTGATAAAAAATATTGTATTGAACCTTATTAAGGTTTTTAATGAGAGAGATATATATAGCACGGGGTGTATAGAAACTAAGTTGGACGATCGTTTATGAGAGTATTTTTCATAAATTTTAGCATAATTTATGAATCATCCCAGTAATTATTATTGCTTGCAGTATTTAAAAAATTTAATACGCAATTACAAATAGTAAAAACTATCACTACGTGGAAGTGTACTAAGAATACCGCGGACTGAAATAATTGCAAGCGCATGTGTTTACAATATAACACGTATAATGAGATATGTATATCATATAATTGGTATTATAGAATCAACATAATTTAATTATCATTTCAACTGAATTATATTTTTAAAGGGAATTAATCCTTCGATTTATTATCTATCTTTATATATATAATTCTTCTGTGAGTGTGTATGTCACTGAACTTCTCTCAAACGACTGGACCGATTTCGATGAAATTTTTTGTGTGTGTTCAAGGGGATCTGGGAATGGTTTAGATTCACAATTGAACTACCTCCAAAACGGCTGGACCGATTTTGATGATATTTTTGTGTGTTCCAGTGAATTTGAGATTGGTGTGTGTCTTCAGGTGGATTCGAAAATGGTTTAGATTCACAATTAAACTACCTCCTACACGGCTGGACTGATTTTGATGACTTTTTTGTTTGTTTCAGTGAATTTGAGATTGGTTTAGATTCTCAATTCCGTCCATATAATATAATTCTTCTGCTCACGTGTATGTTAGTGAACTCCTCCTAACGGCTGGACCGATTTTTCAAATTTAAGACGTGTGTACAGGACAACGTCTGTTGGGTCCACTAGTCTATATATATAAAAATGAATTGCTGTTCGTTAGTCTCGCTAAAACTCGAGTACCGCTGGACCGATTTGGCTAATTTTGGTCTTGAATTATTTGTGGAAGTCCAGAGAAGGTTTAAAAGGTGAATAAATATGAAAATGCTCGAAATAAAATAAAAACAACAGTTAAGTTTTTCCTTTGATATGTTCCCCGTCGAAATAAATTTTAAAGAATAGTTTCAAATGAATAACTAATTAGAATTTTTATATCTTTCTAAGTTTCTCATTTGACTACCAACGGTTTGTAGATTGATAAATCTTAAGTTATTAAATTCATAAAAAACAGTATTTTATTTATAATGTACAGAACAACGTCTGTCGGGTCAGCTAGTAAGTAATAAGTAAAGGTAAGATGTGCTTAATCACATAATTTCTCACGTAATTCTTCCAAAATGTTTAATCATTATAGTGTTAAAAGTACGTACCATGAACTAAAACAGTGGAAGGCTCCTTTGCACAGGATTGCCGCTCAGAATTTTTGTGTTTTCCAAGAATCCTGAGCGGCACTGCATTGTAATGGGCAGGGCGTATCAAATACCATCAACTGAACTTCCTGTTCGTCTCGTGCCTTAATTTCATTAAAAAAAACAATGCATACTCACTTCGAATTTCTCTTTAGTCAAGTTGATCGTGGAGGAAGACTCCTGTCTCGCAAGGTTTGCTCTCCACGGCCTGAAGTAAGAGTTCCTCAAGATAGAGCTGGAAGGCAGAGTGGATAGAGACGAGAGGAGCTCGTCCTTCTTCAGCCCCATGCCGAAGTGCTGGTCAAGAAGCCGGGACGGGCGGTCCCAGTCATCCCACCAGTCACGGAACATCAGGGGAACTATAGACATCTGAAACGAAAGAATAGATTCAAAATTCAAATTCAAATATTTTTATTCAAAATAGGATTTAAAATCACTTATTGAACGTCGAAATCTACCACCCATTCAAAAGAGACTGCCTCAGACCTGAGAAGAATGGGCGCAAGAAACTCAGCGGGCTTTTTTTTTAATATAAAATATGGATAACAATGTAATATCGTACAATAAACATTTATAATTAAAGAGCCTGAGGGTGTTCGCTTTTATCCCAGTCCGTGGTGTCGTTAAGAAAATCGTTTATGCTATAATAACCTTTCCCACACAAACGTTTATTAACAATTCTTTTAAATTTCGTAACACATTTGTTTTGTACATTTTCTGGGATCATATTGTAGAAGCATATACATCGCCCAACAAAAGACTTACTAACTCGAACCAACCGAGTAGTAGGCATAACAAGTTTGTTTGTTCCTCGTGTTAACATTATGAATGTCACAGTTTCTAGAAAATTCCTCAATGTGCTTATGAACATACAAAACATTATCGAAAATGTATTGAGAAGCAACAGTCGAAATGTTTATTTCTTTAAATTTTTCTCTTAGTGATTCTTTAGGACCTAGGTTATAAATCGCGCGAATAGCCCTCTTCTGCAGCACAAGGATAGTATTAATATCGGCCGCACTGCCCCATAACAATATACTATAGGACATAATACTATGAAAATAACTAAAGTATACTTATCTCGCCGTATCTATGTCAGTTAACCGTCTAATTTTCTTCACCGCATATGCTGCAGAACAGATAGATAGTGCAACAAGCTTGACTCAAATACATTTTGTATTAAATATTATTTCCAGAAGTATTTATTTCTGATCCACTGTCACCTATTTTCAGTATATTTATCTTACTAATAGAAATAAACTTAAGAGGGGTCGTTAGCAGCGTTATTCTATACAAACGTACTCCCTCTTTCCTCCCTGGATTGAGTGAATTTTTGTCACAAAATTTAAGTAGCAAATCTACGAGTATGTCCCTATATTTTCTTTTCTTCAATCAACTAAAGGCATAAGAAAATATGCCTTCTCTTCAAAAATCGTAAATAATGCCCCATTTGTACCGTCCTATTCGGACGAATACGAAACAATTTGAAAGGTTTTTAAGATAAAAAGACAACGTCGGCTGCTCTATTGCAGACTGAAGTACTATTTTTGAATGTGAAGTAGTAATGTGTAAGAATTACTGTGCTTCGGGCTGAAGGGCGCCGTAGCTAGTGAAATTATTGGGCAAATTATACTTAACTTCTTGTGTCTCAAGGTGACAAGCGCAGTTGTAGTGCCGCTCAGAACGTTTGGGGCTTTTCAAGAATCCTAACCGGCACTGCATTGTAATGGGCAGGGCGTATCAATTACCCTGAACGTCCTGCACGTCTCATTCCTTATTTTCATAAATAAAAACTATCAGAGGAAACTTTTCAGCATTGACTGTATTTATATAAAGCAGCGTTATTTATATGAATCTGGAAGGTTTCCACTTCCACAGTTTGGTTATAAATGGATGAAAGTTCATTGAAAACCGCATAATGGAGGAACCCGTCCAGGTGGTGAAACTGCTAAATAATTTTGTGTATTTGAATAGAGATATCGTAAATTTGGTCTTCATATTATTTTAAATAAACCAAAAATATGATCTACAGTTTGTTATACTCCGTGAATCAGAAAGGTTATAACATCCCTTCAATGCTACGTTATTTGAGTCTTATGTAATAGTATTGTGACGTTTAAGTTTTAATAAATATAATATAGTAACATAGTTTCATAATTAGATTAGAATTTCGTATCGTTATTGGGTAATACATAACTAAAGTAAATACAAAATTGTCACATCTACGTTATTCATCTGTTTTAGGTCAAAGGACTTCAGAAGAACACCTTAAAAATGAAGCACCACAATAACTGTATTAAAATATAATGCAAATTCATTTCTGACTTCACATAGTCATTAGTGATGACGCAAAGAATGTCTGGTTAAAGTATAGTATAGCCATAAAGTTTCACTGTGTATACCTAGTTGCAAACTAAAAAAAACACATTGAGAATGTTAAACAGTCTATCATCAAAGCATATCAATATATAACAAGAGATGTTCACCCGTCAATAATCATCTAAATTCTAAACTGATTGAAATAGCGTGAAATTCTGGAACTATTCCATCGCTCGTGAATCACCTGAATACAGTTTTAGATCTGATGCAACTATCATAAACAGTCTAAGAGAATGCGACCGATGTATTTTAGAATATTGGATTCATTCAAATAGATCAAGGGCTCTCTGACTACATTGTTTTAAAGACTAAAATGAAAATTTAGATTAATCACAAAGGTAAACAATATAAAAAAATATGGAAGAAAGACTTTGTATTATTCGAATAATACGGCTTTTATATTATCATTCCAAAACACTATAATGTACTCTAAAAACCATTGCACCTACCCGGTATAATTGACTGCGACTACCAACTCTATATAGATAATCTTAAGAGCTCTTTACTTACTTTTTAACATTGATTACGATCTCCAACTCTAGGTAGGTATTCTAAAGAGCAGCTAGGTAATATTGGTTACATTAACCAACGTTAAACATGTCATTGGATATAAGGTTTTTGATTTCACAAAAAAAATATACATTTATTGTATCAAACTGGCAAACTCAAAATTGAAAAAAGTTTAAATGAATCAATTCTTAAACTCCAATAGCTAACAATTAATGTTTCCACACAATTGAGTGAGAAAGTTGTGAGCACAAATAAGCACTTAGTAGAAATAAAAAAAAGTGAAACGTGCTGAACGTAAAAGTCTATGAATTCTTAATAATTATCTAATATTTTCAGCGAAATACCCAAAATAATCACGGTGTAAACGCAAAATTTGCTAGTCACGAAAACATTTAAGACAATGATATTACTTCAGAAGTCACGAAACCAGCAGATGGCCAACCTGATTGGCGGTATTAATATAATTAAAGTAATTTATTTATTAATGATATTTTTATAAATAGTTGAATAAATACCTTTAAAATGGTTCGTTGCAGGCGCGCTGCGTCGTTCGCGTCAGACTGTTGTGATCGCGTTTCAGTGTAGATTTAAATAGATTATTTCAGGCGTCCCACACGAATGATTCAACGGGAACGCACCTTGAACTTGCCGGCCATACAGTCTCATTGTGGTGACACCAGGCGTTCTGTCTTTTATCATATTTTATACATTCATACAATCACCCTCGTTTCCGAGAGAGATTATGAACTGAAGTTTATCAACGCTTCTTGGTAAGTATTAAAGCTCTCTAGAATATAAAAATATCGAATTGAATCTTCTCATAATTTAGCAATGCTAATTACAGATTATTTGTAGCGGGTTCGACTAGCAATTGCTAAAAGATAAGTGTTCAGTAAATGTTTATTGTTACAACTGGATTATAGATTAAACCTGTATTATAATTGAGTAAATTAAGTTTTACTGTGTTATTTGATTCGGTTGGTAGTGAGTCGATGTTACAAGAAGGGGAGGCATTCTTATATACCAACAAGAATTATTGTAGGAGATTAAGCCTTCTGTATAACTTATTTCTTTTTAAAAAGTTTTCGCAGTGTTAAGGGTCTTCTTCATATTATTAAGTATAATGCAGTGTAATGCGACTGTATGCATAACATTTCTCCTGTCAAATTTCAACATACTTTACTCATTACTTATCATGATCACATACTTAATGTTTCTACAGGATGAAACCAACCCTGCTTATTTAATTCAGCTATTTTCCGTGTGGATACAACGTATATGCCCTAAGAAACCTGTCCTGCAATTTTTTCAGTAAACATCTTCATGGTGTACTAACTTTTCATCTATCCAGTTAGACTACCTTCTAAGTAAAAGGATATCCATAAATACGTTACGTGAGGTAAATTTTGCAACCCGCCACCTCCGCATGATGATATGTTGTGACATTTTGCTCGAAAAACAAATAACGCCCTCCGATAACGCAATTTTTAAGGTTTAAAATAAAAATAAAACATTTTTAGGTGATCACCATAAGAAATTATCGTTTATTTTTATAAATTAATAAAGATATTTAAAGTTTGTTGGTAAAATTAATTAATCCTAATCTAAAGATCAATTTATTTAGTTATAAGATCAGAATTCATGGTAACCCTGTTACTCAATTCAAAGTGGCTGTAATGAGTATTATTTATAAATAAATACACTATACATGAAGATAAATTTCGAGAATAAATACTGCGTTTGAGTGGGCGTTATGATGCGGAAATCTAAATATAATTTTATTGTCAAACATGACTTTGTCTTTACGTAGTTATGAATTCAATACAAAAATATTCACAGAATGTTACAATCTAGAAAGTTATGTTTTAAAATTTATTATACAATAATGGTAAAATTAATTCTGGTTTAGAATTAACTTATAATCATCATAATGAGTCATATATACCTATACATTATTTCATATGAGTATTGTTATTTTAAATATTATATTGCTATTTTTTATCTCTCTCTAATTAAGTATATGTATATTTTCCTTCTCTAATGTGATTTAGTATTGTAAGATGTAATTTAAAGATAAGATTAGCGTGTGGCGTTATATTATTGCTAATAAAGATTTTTTTCTATTTCTATAATCACCATCAGCCGGAAGACGTCCACTGCTGGACAAAGGCCTCCCCCAAAAAATCGGTCCTGTTCTGCCTTTATCCAACGTATTCCAGCGATCTCGAACAGATCGTCGGTCCATCTTGTGGGGAGCCTACCAACACTTTAATCACATAAAACCAAATAGTGCAGTTAAAACTTTAAAACCCCATTTGTCGTATCACTGCTCTTCTACAACACTTCCCTTAAAGCCTCGCCTAGTATCGGAATACTGGGTCTCGAAATCTCGAGCGATTGCCAATTCCGTGGTCATCTGGATGGCAAAGCCGAATTGGCTTAGAAGAAGCTGGGCGTCATAAATAGAGCATGGCAATACTTCAAGCCGGTTCTAGCGCTCTACCAACCGCAGGTCTGGCCACATAATATGGAGTATTGCTGTCGTCTCTGGTCTGGCGCACCCCAGTATCAGCTTGCTCCATTCGACCGCGTGCGACGCAGAGCAACTCGGATTGTCGGGGACCCAGTAATCTGTGAATGACTTGATCACTTGGCGTTGCGTAGACACGTCGCTTCATTGTGTGTCTTCTACCGCAGTTATCATGGGGAGTATTCCGAAGAGCTGTTACACCTGATTCCTGCCGCCGAATTTCACCTTCGCACAAAACGCCACAAATTAGGATATCATCCCCATCAACTGAATGTGTGGCGGTCCTCCACAGTGCGGTTTTCAAGGAGCTTTTTTCCACGTACTACAAAGCTCTGGTAGGTACGTGGCAACTAGCAACTAGCTAGTGAAACTAGCATACACTTTATGGTAAAATTAATTACTAAAGAATTATCTTTGATGTCAATTCATACACTACCACCTCTTTCAAAACAAATGGCGCTCTGAGAAAGAAGAAACACACTATAAAAAACACAATATAAATTAAGATATTCGCAGAGTACAACGCGTGTTGAGACTTGCCCACCGCAAGCACCGCACCTGCAAAGGAACGAAATACGACTTATGCTGTCCTTGCAATCTTTCATGAATTTGATTGATTCTCCGCTTACAAGTACGATCCTAAGTAGAGAACCTACACATTTATTAGATATTGATACAATTTTACACAAATTATCTTGCCCCAAAATAGGCATAGCCTGCGCTATGGCTGCCGGGGTGCTTTGTTTAATACAATATACATACTTAATCATACATGAATACATATAAACGATGTCTCGGAAACAAGCCTATATATCCATCATATACGAGGGGAGGTCAAAAAGTTCGCGGAATGACTGGGAAAAAAGATGAAATGATACATTATGTTATTTTTCCTTTTCAATATATTCCCCCTTAACACGAATACATTTTTGGGATCTGGCATATAACTTATTAATACCGTCGAAAAAATAGGTTTTGTCTTGGGCGTCAAAATACGCCGAAATCGCCGACTTGACTTCATCATCGTCTCTAAATTTTTTTCCACGCAGCTCTTTCTTCATCTTTGGGAATAAATAAAAATCGCTAGGGGCCAGGTCTGGACTGTAGGGTGGATGGCGTAGTTGTTCAAAACCGCATCGATGAATGGCAGCCGTCGCAACATGACTCGTGTGAACGGGCGCGTTGTCGTGCAAAAGGAGTACACCTTTTGTCAGTTTTCCTCTTCTTTTTTCTTTAATAGCTTCTTTTAATCGGTCCAATAGGGAAGCGTAGTACTCTCCCGTTATAGAAACACCACGTTCTTTATAATCGATCAAAAGAATACCTTCAGTATCCCAAAAAATAGTCGCCATGATCTTTCCGGCCGATTGCGACACTTTAAATTTTTTTGGGGGTGGTGTGCCTTTTTTGTGCCACTGCATCGACTCCTGCTTTGACTCAGGCTCATAGTGGTGAACCCAAGTTTCATCACCGGTTACAATTCGGGCCATAATTTCTTCCCTAACTTCTCCACAGCGGTCCAAATACTCGCGGGAACAGTTGACGCGCTCACGTTTTTGCAGCGGCGTGAGCATTCTCGGGACCCACCTTGAACACACTTTACTCATGCCAAGATGTTGATGAAGAATATTTAAAATTGTGGTTTCTGATACTCCAACTGATGCTGCAAGTTGTTTCTTCTTCAACCTTCCGTCTTCCAATACAAGTTTTTCAACTTTTTCAATGATTTCCGGCGTAGTGGCCTCAATGGGCCGTCCAGGTCGAGGATCATCTTCAATTGACTCCCTTCCTTGCTTGAAAAGGCCGTGCCATTTGTAAATCATGGTTTTACCAGGAGCAGAGTCTCCGTAAACAGCTAACATCTCTTGCAAAATAGTTTGAGGCGTTTTTCCTTGTTTGGTGAGGAACTTTACGACGGCGCGATGTTCAATTTTCTCCATAGTGGCTAGTTTGTTCCCGATTTACTTGTTCACTCGTTTGTAACTCGAAAGCTAATGACCCAATTAGGCTAGAAATTGGCATATATAGTAATTATGAGTTACTCAAGTAGCGGCTACCTGGAGGAGCGACCTCACCCCCGCCAACCCCGCCATTCCGCGAACTTTTTGACCGCCCCTCGTAAATATTTGCACCTACCAGGATTCGAACCCGGAACCTCTGGCTCAGTAGGCAGTATCACTAACCACTGGACTAAATGGCTCATTTGGAAATATGGTAAGATGGTAGCAGCAGTTGATTTACCGAAACGGAAAAATTTTTATGGCACCTTTTGTATGGGAATCTCAATTCTAGCCAAACTATTTCGATCGCACCCAATAAATCGAAAGAAATTGTTCGAAACCTTCCCCTCCCACCTTCCGTAAACCAAAATCATGTGCTCAAACTTCAAGTGCAACTAAAGTCATGTACATTTTTAATTAACAAATTGAACATTGATAATACGCAACAGTGATACATATTATAAATGTTTCATGACTCTGGGTTCGACACTATTCTAATTTTTAACGGATAAAATGCAATAAGGTGCCACGAACATGTGGGACGTTTTTGTCAAAGAAGAGGGAGTGAAACGAATGAGACCGATTGAGTGATAGTGGGAAACGGGCGAACGTAGTATGAAACACATAGCGCCACTTCTAAGTAGAACATCTTCCCTGCTAGCGTTGTATGCGCAGGTTTAGCGCACGGCTGCGAGTAAGTAAAACATCTAAATTACAACAACTTATTTTTTTATTAAAAAAAAATTATAGTATTGCAAAAAACATTAGATTAAGAGAACGGAATATTATTATTGGCATATAATCAACAACAACAGATCAACATTCACATATCACACGCAATCATAGCCCCGGGGTATAAACTGGAATCTGGATAGGAAAGGAGTGCCTTTATACCATGGCTGGTGTGTGCCTTTACGTTCTGGGAGAAGTTTGTTCTCGACGTCTAAGTATCCTTGAAGGGCTAGTCCACGCGCGTCCCCTAGTGGTAACGCAAAGACTGATCGGCTCCTGGAGCACATCCAAATGGTAACAAATTCCATGTTGGACCAGATACCCATCGCGGAGATTGTAATTCGTAAAATTTTAACGTCTACCACTTCAACGCCACCAGCTCAAGTACGACTGATCATGCAGGGAGTCCTGTTCACAACAGCGGCATCGTATGGTCTGAAACAACTGGTTATAGCGCCGATGTGAATCTCAGACGTGAAAGACCACTCTAACTCACACCCGGACTGCTACCTGGTTTCGGCCGCTGTTTAGGTTGCCACCACGTGTGGCACTTAATATTAGGTAGGTTAACATAATTCAACCAAGTTAATTTGACCTAAGCTAGAAAATTATATTCATAATTAAAGATAGAATTTTCCTGACGCGTATTTAAAAGAGAGCTAGTAGTTATTAAATCCTAAGGTTATTGCGATCCCAAAATGTGGTTTTCTTTGGTCGAGCGTCGAGACTTGTTGGCTCACTTCCCAGAGTAGGTAAGTACTTTTATATGACTAAGTTGACACAGTTTTACTATTTATTTACTCTTTGGAGTTCAGACTTAAGCATAGATAAGGGGTGGGACAGACGCCTTAAAGTGTCGTTTTCAGAAGACTGTAGTGCCATCTGTTAGTTGGCCCGAAAATGAAAGCTTTGGCAACTTTTCTTTATTTGTGTTACTGCCCACTGGTCATAAAATGGCGGCTACGCCTAGCGTTTGCGCATGTGTGTAGTTCTCGTGTTGTTGTTGAATTTTGTAATTTCGAGCCCCGAAAATAACTATATATAAATATAGTTATTTTCGGGGCCAATCTTCAGATGGCGCCAGCTTTCAAATAGACAGCTCATAATGCGTAGAGAGGGCTCTCTTTTCCCTATATATTATTATACTCTTTGGCATAGATTGAATTGAGTGTTCAGTCATCAGTGTTGTGTTTTGATTTTTGAAGTTTGACCCAATGGGCAATAGTTAATTTTGAATTTAATAATTTGATCTAAGTTGAAAATTCTAAACTTCCTTCTTGCTAGCATTAATCATTTGATAACTGTGTATAATCGAGAGTATTGGAATTAAGACCATCTAGTTATCTGTAATTTTTATACCTACTTCATTTTAAAAGTTCGCTTTCAGCTTATCAATAAAGATTATATGATACGTGATAAACATTTGTATGCTATCAATACTGAATTGGCTTCATAGTACATGCTTTCCAATTGAATGCGTACAAATTTCCTAATGAATGAAAGCAATCTAATTGAAATTGCTCAACTGCAGCTCAGGGAAGCGTATATTGAAGAGGAAATTATGACCTAACCATCAAACACCAGCCGGCTGCCGGACTTTGATGCTGTAGATAAATAAACTAATAATATAGTCAAAAAATTAATAATTAACATGTTATCTTGGATACAACATAAATGGACAGGCCTGTGGCTTCTTATGCTAGCTTTAGCTGGACTTTCTCTGTTTCTGTATGGGTTTTTCCCACTGAAGTATCATTCCGGAAAATTGGGCCATATGGACGATTTACCCAATTATATCGAAGGAGTGAGGTAAGATACATTGATATTATCATAAAGTTTTTTTTTGGAACTAGTAAACTATCAAGTACAACAAATTTAAGGTGTCAGTGCTTTTTAAGCCAAAATCTTGTAGTTTATATCATGATAATATTTATTGTAGATGCTTGCTTTTTAAAATGGAAGATGTGTTGGTGATGGTAAATATAAATTATTTCAGTGGGGCATATTATATAAATTAATAATCTATGAGGTACAGACAGCACATAAGTCTCATTTTATAAATCTGATATTATCTGGTTATGCCTGAAAGAAATGAATATTATTATTATTGCGTAGCATATTATGGGTTCCTTAGATGCCATTATATGACTATCTTTACAGCATTGACAGTCATGAGGTTTATAACTCTGGTGAGAACAGTGTGGTTCTGATGGTCATAGATGGATTACGCTATGACTTTGTAACAGAGGAGTACATGCCTTACACAGGGCAGTTGATTAAAAATAAGTCGGCCTGCATTTATGTATCTGTGGCTGAACCCCCAACTGTGACAATGCCCAGGATAAAGGTATGATTACTAATTATTTTAATGGTTTAATTAATTATATAACAAACATAAATTGCAATTAACTAAAGCTAGGACAAATTATTGTACATAAACTATACAGTTTGGGATTTGGGAGTGCTACTATATGACTTGCCAAAAGATATATTTGAAGAAAAATCTTTTCCAAAATTTAAAAGTAAATTAAAAAGGCACTGACAAACACAATATTTTGTTATCTTAGAACATTGCAATGTTTTGAATTTATTATTGTATAAAGTCACTGTAACTTTAAAAATTATGATTTATATTTATTTAGAATTATTGTAAGTGAACTTTTGTTCTTTTTGAGAAACAAACTCTTTAAACCTAAACCTACATAAAATTTCTTGATAATGTTGCTGAAATTCAATATGTTTAGATATAATTCTTAGGTTTAGCGACCAATCCTGTTAGTTTAGTTGAGTTTAAAGTTATTTTCATAGTATTTGATATTTCGTGATCATTGCTGCTTGACTGTAAATTAATTAATAAAGTTTTATAAATAATGTAAAAACTGATATTACAAATAAATTAGTTTTCAATTTATTATAATCTTCTAGTGATAATCAGCTGAATGCTGAATCATAGAATTTTCAGTTCGGTAATTTTATTCAGCTTTCTAGCTATGCTTTTGGAAATTATTTTTGGTCGTCACCTTCCTCCAATGAATACTAGAAATAATTGCAGTAATGAGGGGTGATTATTACTTAAACTTTTTACAAATTTGGTGCTAGTCCAGATTGATTTAGTTACAATTATTGGATTACACTTTAAGATTTAATAATGGAGTGTGGTAGCAATAACTGACGTGGTTGTCCTTCCGAAATCGGCAAGTGACCCAGGCCATTATATTTTTCAGATACATGAAAACCAAGAGTGCCATACGGCACACTATTCCCTCACCAAGTTCTGACACTTATTTTGTTTATAAGATGGTTATTTTTGCAGGGTATTATAGTTTGTTTCATTAGCTTTCTGATACATTCACTCAAATCATCCTAATTATAAGCAATCTATTATTAACTCTGCGCGCCAAAAAGACATCGATCTGAGATATACCGTGGCGCAGGGGCACTTGCCAATTTCGGAAGGTTAACATATCAACTTTAACAACATATTTATACTGCAGTGCACCTACTAAGCTGCTATACTTATACATACTACTATATAAGTAATTATAAAAGATTATGCTATTGACATGTGCTGAGGTAGTACACATGCATTGCATAGCGGATTGCTTGCAGTGTGTGTACAGTTGGTAGTTCTTTCTTTGCTATTTCAATAAACAGGAAGACAAAATACTAAATCGTCAGTCAAACATGCAATTTCTCATCAATTAAATTTTAGTGCAGTGTAGTTTAATGTAGCCTTCATTATAAATATGTTGTAGATACTCAAAGTACCAAAGAAAAAATGTTATATAATAACTCTAAGAATATATTGTCTATGTACAGTCACCACAGCGTAAAAAAGAAAAGGCACAGTGGAGGCGCACAATTAACTTCTGGAGGGATATATTTGCAAGTGTCACTTTTTACTTATATTTGCTTACTCATCATTGGGCCAAAGAAAAAACACATTGCTGTTTTATAAAATAGTATCATTAATTTACCATTCTATTGTTTTTTCTTTGGTTCTTTTTGTGCAATACTATAATGGGATAATTAACTGCTAATTATTAATATTTGTCATCTGGATAGTTTTTTTTTTATGAAAAAATGTACTTTTCCCAAAAACCAAAAGGGTTTTTAATGTTTTATATATTCCAGTTTGTTGTGTTTTGGTTTGAGCTGATTATTTTTGCTCCAAATTAATAATTAGTAAGAAGAAGAATACATTTTTTCAATTGCTAAGTATTTGACTGAAGTTATCATTCTAATCTAGTGACATGACTTTTCAATACAACACAGAGTTCATAGTGTACAAGCTGGAATAAAAATTCAGTAAAAGTCAAATAACCTATTAATGCTAACTGAAATTGAACTTAAAACACCATTTATATACAGGTGTTTTTAGTTCATATGTATTTATATATGTGTTGCTTGCATGCCCGAAAATGTAGATATAAATATGTCTGGTATAATTTTTTCGCTTTTAGAATATATAGATGCATAATGTGCTGAAAGAGTGTATAGTTTATCATAGCAGTGGGAGGCTCCTTTGCACAGGATGCCGGCTAGATTATGGGTACCACAACGGCGCCTATTTCTACCGTGACGCAGTAATGTGTAAACATTATCGTGTTTCGGTCTGAAGGATGCCGGCTAGATTATGGGTACCACAACGGCGCCTATATCTACCGTGACGCAGTAATGTGTAAATATTATCGTGTTTCGGTCTGAAGGGTGCCGTAACTAGTGAAATGTCTCAAGGTGACGAGCGTAATTGTAGTGCCGTCCAGAAGTTTTGGGTTTTCAAGAATCCTGAGCGGCACTGCATTGTAATGGGCAGAGCGTATCAATTACCATCAGCTCAACGTTCAGCTCGTCTTGTCCCTTATTTCCATAAAAAAAATATAGTATTTAATACAAATATTTAATATATATAAACTTCAACATACATAAAAAAAACACCAATGACTCAGAAACACTCATACGAATGTTTACCGAGATAACCTACCAAGATTCGAACCCGGGACCTCTACTAGAGTTGACAGGAACAGAGATATAATAGAGTTGATTGGGCTATATGGGTAGTCATGTGCTTACAAATCAAAATAGAAAATGTACCTACAACTTGTGTCTCTATTACATTTCCTTTGCATAACCACTGTTAATTGACCCTTAGGCTGCAAATAGTAATGCAATCAGAACCTAGTGTAATATATAATAAGTTCTACCTATATCCATGTACAGTAACATAAGGTGTGCTCAATGACCTGGTCATGGTTGAGATGAGATTACCGAAACACCCATTCATTACAGCACATAGCACCGCATTACATAAGGCGTGGTAATACAATCCTTGATCAAGCAAAGTGTTGACTCTTGAATTACGTATTAGAGTGCGTCCTGAAAAACGACTAGTTTAAGTAAATTTTGTTCCGTGATTCTGAGACTTTGTAACATAACATTTTCAAAACTGTCCACGTTATAGATAGTAATCTCTTCATCAGGTATGTTAATAGAAGGGATTTACAAACAACTACACAATTATTAATAGAAATTATAGTTCCATATTAAAATTCTTCAAAAACGACGTCAAAGTGAAGTTTGACCATCGTTTCTATTACTCTTTTGCATTCCCATATAAAAATCAGTAGAAAAAAAAATTGTGATTTTTGAGCCGTGACGTCATTCATGTTTCAGTTAACATCGGCCATGTTGTATTTTACAATAATTATTACTATTGTTGTTGTATTACGCGCGAAAACGCTCATAAGTGTCATGGCGGCCGATTATCACGTCACACCTCGACGAAAACGCGTAATGCACCAACATACAACCAAAACTTAATGTTAGTCACAGTCACGTATTTCATACTTCAGTTAAAATGGCCGATTGTCGTTTTTTTACAATAATATTATTTAATATCTCTATAATCTCTTATGACACAAGTGGGAAATTTTTGGAAATTAATTCATCATATTATATTTTCACGTAAAATAACATTTTATTTGATTATTTAATGCTGATACCATGCCCATTCGATTCAATGGTCAGATTGATATAAAAGATAATATATAACTTCATAATAAATCATGCAAATCAAACTCGGACTACAATAACACATGCTTTATTTGCACAATATTTATTTTATATGCTTGTTTGCTTCATCATTTATTTTATAATTATTATATAGAGCATGGAGCTACAGTGGCGAAATTTAATGGACGCACGACTGGAGCTACTTACCCGTAATCATAAAAGAATAAATTTGAAAATAAAAACACATAATTCATCTTAATAAATGAAATTTCAATACTATAAATCCGGAACAAGCTGTAAGTAATCTAGGCGCGCGCTAGCGTAGGCACTGACACCTACTTGTCCCACGCCGCGCGTCTATGATGTTTTCTTCTACTGTCACTAGATGGCGCTCTTTGGATGCCATACAAATCGTAGTTAACTTTTAAGCGATCGAATAGGTAAAAAATCTCACACTTGGCACTCAAAACTCGTAGGTGAGTATTTGTGTGGTTGAAATTTCAATTATTTACTTTAATTTCTTAGATTTATATTTTTATGATTACGGTTAAGTAGTTATGCCCGTGTGTTCATTTAACGTCGCCATTCTAACACAACTTAAAATTAATAAAATTGATTTAAACAGGCTATGATGACGGGGAGTGTGTCGACGTTCGCGGACGTCGCGTTGAATTTTGGCGCGCCCGCTGTTAGGGGGGACAGTGTGCTTCGCGTGGCAGCCGCCAGAGGGCGCCGCACCATCCTGTACGGAGATGACACGTGGGTCAGACTGTTCCCCGGCTTGTGGACGGAGCACGACGGGACTACATCCTTCTTCGTCACTGATTATACCGAGGTTGGGGTGGTTCAGCTATTTCTGAGCAAGTCTATGCCTTGGCATTTCCCGTCGTCGAATTCAAACATCGCACCGCACGCCACAAATTAAATATGATCCTTACCATATGGATGGGTGTGTGGCGATTTTTTTTTATTAATCTCTGATATACCAACACGTCCCGCGCGCCCGCAGAATTCACCCGCTCAGCTATTTTGGCGCCAACCCGCTTGTGCTTAGTCCAGGTATCATTATGCGGCTTACGTTATGGGTTGCTAAATAAACAAAAAACGTGATTTATGACAGATTCGTGATGTGATATCGCCACTCTCAGAGTTGTACGAGAAATTGTGGCTATTTTGCTAAACTCGCCAAACTAAAAATATTGCAATTGAATTCTTTGTATTATTTTTACTATCATGAACACGTATATATGATCTTATTTATTGGTTCAAAAATTTTTTTTTCTAAAATAACAATTTCTCTAAATAATTTTTCCGTGTGGCTCTTAGAACCAAGAACAATTAATAATACACCCGGTAAAAAATTCTCTCTTGTGTTTTCGTCTAGGGATATGTATGTTTTGGCAGTTTTTTGACAGCTGTCTTACCGTGTCCACGGGGACACGGTAGCATAGCACCATTGAAACGCTTGCCGTGTACACTAGTACCATAAACATTTAGGAATAAGTTATCACGGGCTATTTTCCACAACTCCTTGTCTATTCTGCAATATTTTGCGTGATGTTTGGCTACTCTGGCCACCTCATCTCAAGGTACTTAATCAAATATCTAATGTCACCCATGACTGAGAATAATCCTCGGTGACTTCAGGTGTTTTTTTTTATAGAATAGGAGGACAAACGAGCGTACGGGTCACCTGGTGTTCACGGGTCAACCGCAGCCCACATTCTCTTGCAACACCAGAGGAATCACAAGAGCGTTGCTGGCCTTTAAGGAAGGTGTACGCTTTTTTTTGAAGGTACCCATGTCGTATCGTCCCGGAAACACCGCACAAAGAAGCTCATTCCAAAGCTTTGTAGTACGAGGGAGAAAGCTCCTTGAAAACCACACTGTGGAGGACCGCCACACATCCAGATGGCGGGGATGATATCCTAACTTGTGGCGTGATGTGCGAAGGTGGAATTCGCCGGCAGGAATCAGGTTAAACAGCTCTTCGGAACACTCCCCGTTATAAATGCGGTAGAAGACACACAGTGAAGCGAGGTCTCTACGCAACGCCAAGTGATCCAGCCGTTCACAGAGCACTGAGTCTCCGACGATTCGAGCTGCTCTACGTTAAACGCGGTCAAATGGATCGAGCAGATACTGGGGTGCGCCAGACCAGAGATGACAGCAATACTCCACGTGTGGCCGGACCTGCGCTTTGTAGAGCGCTAGAATGTGGGCCGGCTTGAAGTATTACCGTGCTCTATTGATGACTTCCAGCTTCTTCGAAGCCAATTTGGCTTTGCCCTCCAGATGGCCACGGAATTGGCAATCGCTCGAGATTTCGAGACCCAGTATTCCGATACTAGGCGCGGCTTTAAGAGAAGTGTTCTCGAAGAGCGGTGATACGACAAATGGGGTTTTTTAGTGGTAAACGCGCAAACTTGAGTCTTCTGGGGGTTCAATTGGACAAGGTTCAATTTACCCCATTCCGCGACCTTCTCGAGAGAGGACTCGATAGAAGACACAAGTTTCTCCCGGCATTGGTCGACGATTTCCCGAGAGAGACCTACATGGCCCGTGTATACGGCATCACCAGTGCTGTCATCTGCATAGCAATGTATGTTGGAGATGTCCAACATATCATTGATATGCAGAAGAAACAGCGTAGGCGATAGCACACTGCCTTGGGCACTCCAGCATTCATGGGCTTCGGGTTCGAGCAATATCCGTCGACAACGACCTGTATGCTACGCCCAGTGAGGAAGCTGGAGGTCCACTTGCACACGCTCTCGGGAAGCCCAAACGATGGCCGTTTTGAGTGGAGCGCCTTGTGCCATACACGATCAAAGGCCTCCGCTATATCCAGGCTAACTGCCAGGCCTTCCCCCTTGCTTTCAATAGCCGCCGCCCATCTATGTGTTAGGTGCGGACCGACCATGGCGAAAGCCGTACTATCGGTCGTTGATCAACTGATGACCCTCTAGGTATACCAAGAGCTGGCGGTTGATTATGCTCTCCATGATTTTGGAGAACAGGGAGGTAATAGCAATAGGCCTGTAGTTTGCTGGATCCGAACTGTCTCCTTTCTTTGGATCGGATGGACAAGGGCTGACTTCCATGAGTCAGGGACTACGCCTTTTGAATAAAAGTGCCGGAATAAACGCGTTAGCACCGGCGTCAACTCAGGGGCACACGTTCTAAGCACGATTGGAGAAATGCCATCCGGCCCGCTCGACCTTCTGACGTCCAACGAAAACAGAGCTCGCCTAACAGTTTTCTATCTGAACTGTACTTCAGGCATAGAGCTCTGACACCGCGGGATGGTCGGCGGTGTTTTTCTGTTGTCGTCAAGAGTCGAGTTGGAGGCAAAAAGAGCGCACAGGAGATCGGCTTTCTCTTTTGCCGTATGGGCCAGGTTGTCATTCCTCATCTGCAACGGCGGCAGGGATGGCTGGTTGAAGTTACCAAGAGCAGCTTTCGACAACGACCAGAACTTGCGTGTTCCGGTCGGGTAACTGGAAAGCTGCTCGCCGATTTTGACAATGTGCTTCGTTTTCGCACGGGCGATTTGCCGCTTAAAAAATTTGGAGGCACGGTTATATTTCCTCTTAAGAACTTTGCAGTTCGGATCCCTTGTGCCCAGCGCCGCAACCCAAGTTCGATACGCCTGTTTTTTGCAGTCAGATGCTGCTTTAACTGACGCATCGAACCAGGGCTGTGTTCTGCCACCGATCGGTACTACAGAGCTTGGTATAAAAATGTCCATGCCCTGCAGTATCACATCGGCTACTGCAACGGCGCTGGCACTAGAATCATCCGAAGGGAAACAAACTTGCCCCAAGGGTAGGATGCAAAAAAGGAACGCAACCTATCCCAATCTGCTGACTTGTAGTGCCGAACGCGGCGGTGGTGGTCTGCGACGTTGGCGTCGGATAGGCACTACACTCCTGATCAGGCAATGGTCGGACGTTGCGAGAGGGGCGTCGACAAAGACCTGGTAACCATCGGGATGTGTAGTCAGCAGAAGATCTAATAAGGACCGCATGTGGCTATCCACATCCGGAAGCCGCGTTGGCGACTCAACCAATTGGGTCAGACCATACGCCAATGCAAAATTATGCACAGATCGCCCTGCGTAGTCTGTGGTATGTGATCCAAGCCATTCGGCATTGTGCCCGTTGAAATCACCCAAGACTACGATTTCAGCGGAGGGGATCTGTGCAAGCACGCCGTCAATTGCCGCTTGAACGCAGCCCATGAGATGATCGGTTTCTGCGTTACCACTATGGGACCTGTAGATACACGCATAGATACGGACGCGGTCCTCTAAATCTACGCGGAGCCAGAGAGTAGACAGGTCCCTACCCTCAAAATTGCCGAGACGGCGACACTAACCTATGCGAAACATAGCGGCACTAGGCCGCTACTTCACGCCGGTATTCTGTGCGAGTGTGCTAATTAACCCAGACGAGTCTGGCCCGATTGCGCTGACGCAGCGTGACTCTCCCACTTCTAAAAAGCCCTTAGTCGCCTCTTACGACAACCATGGGCCTGGTTATGTGTCATGTCCCCTATTCTTTTTACGCCCCGGGGAAAGTACAGGGCGAATCAAGCCACACTCCCGCACTTCAGAACTAGGTGTACGAACGTCTCATCTGCCTCCTTGCAAAGCCTGCACAGGGGACTTTTGGAGACACTTATATTAAACAGATGCTTATCAAAAGAGACGTGACCCATTCATGAGTTATTTTACATATCCTCGGGCGTTTGAGTTTCATCAGTTTCATCATTTCTGCCGTGAAGCAAGTAATGTGTCTGAAGGGCGCCGTAGCTAGTGAAATTACTGGGCAAATGAGACTTAACATCTTATGTCTCAACATGACGAGCGCAATTGTAGTGCAGCTCAGAATTTTTTGGATTTTTCAAGAGTCCTGAGCGGCACGGCAAGATGTAATGGGTAGGGCGTATCAATTACCATCCGCTGAACGTCCTGCTTGTTCTTTATTTTCAAAAAAATAATAGTGCTAAAGCTTATTTCGAATTTTTCAGGTGGACAACAATGTAACGAGACATTTAGATACAGCTCTAGAAACTGATGATGATAAGAAGCCAAAGTTTGACTTCCTGGTGCTTCATTACCTGGGCTTAGACCACATTGGACATCTAGAAGGCGCTAGGAGTCCAAAAATAAAACCGAAACTGATAGAGATGGATGAGGTTATCAAGAAGATACATCAAGGCATGATGAAATGGGTGAGTATTTAAAAAAATATTGCATAAGACGTTATTTACGCACACTTATACGACCCATACAGCTGAATGGTTACTGACACTGACTACTAAGGTAGAGGTCCCGGGTTCGAATCCCGGTAGGTGCAATAATTTATATGATGAATATGGATGTTTGTTTCCGAGTCATGGATATTTATATGTATTTATTTATGTTTAAGTAATTATATTGTATTAAATATATCGTTATCCCAACGTTTTGAATTTTCTTGAGTGTTAATTCCGCCAATATTCGTCTTCAAAAAAATTCTACACGTCTCGTGCCAGAGTTTGGCGAGTCAACATCTCCTGGGGATGCCTCGTGTGGAGGCGAAATATGTGTCGAATTGTTTGAAGACGAATATTGGCGGAACTAACACTCAAGAAAAGTCATAACATCAGGATAATTATGAATTTCCGCAAAATAACGCCTTCTTCAATAAATTTTCAAATATATTATCGTTGTCTTGTATCCATAGTACAGGCTGTGCCTAGTTTGGGGCAATATAATTTGTGTAAAAGTGTGTTAATATTATTATTATAATGTTGTGGAAATCCATAATAATCTAAGTGTAATGAGTTATATAAATCTTTATTCCGCTAAGATCTTAGTAAATTAGATTTTATATTAGGTTTCGTACAAATAGGATGTATCTTTGAAACAGCCGAAAATAATGGTATTATTATCCTGCCGCCGAATTCCACCTTCGCCCGACCCGCCATAAATTAGGATATCATCCCCATCACCCGGTTGTGTGGCGATCCTCCACAGTGCGGTTTTTCAATTACACTGTTCGGTCATTGTAAGGTTTGGTGGGTAGATTTAAATTCATCCTTCTATCTACCCTCTCTTGCAATGTAATGGCGACTGCGACCCGCGTGCACCTGTAAGTAGAACTTTCGCAATAAGTTTTTTTACCAAATTGTTTGTTTTACAATTAGACAATTGTGACGCTGGGTGAATGGGTAGTTAATTGATTAATTAATGTAGGCATTACCCATTGCATGGTACGCATACCGTAATAATTACATATTTAATCCTTCTGGTATTGCAGGAGAATGTGGGCGGCGGTGATCATTTAACACCAGGTGATCCGTACGCTCGTTTGTCCTCTCTTCCATAAAAGAAATATAAAAGTACAAATTAGTGATTTATATTTTTTGAGTCGTATTTGTGACAATTGACAATCACATGTGCTTAGGAGAGGAAGGGCGTTCTCCTGGTGTGCGGTGACCACGGCATGCGCGAGGCAGGCGGGCACGGGGGCTCCTCCCCTGCTGAGGTGTTGGTCCCTCTCGTGGTGCTGCAGACTCAAGGCGTCCAATGTCCACATCCGTAAGAATTACATGCAGCATAACTTTTTAAAGATGAACGCACACTTATCCGAGCCGAATCCGTCGAATACAACGAATTTTAGAATTCTGTATATGAAATCTCATGAAACCTCGCAGTCTTCGCGTCGATTTGTCCAGATCTGCAAGGGGTTCTTGCAGATCTGAAGTCCTAGACGAATTTGGATGACGTCATCAGATTCGGCGCGACAGAGCAACGCGCGAGAACTATTTCGTCATGGTTTTAAAAAGTGAGTGATTCTGGCGTAAAGGAAATAAAAACGACTTCTTCAATGCGTTTGATTCTTCTGATGCGGATAGGTGTGCGAGGCTCCTTGAGTTCGATTCGTTCGACGCGTTCGGCTTGGATAAGTGTGCGTTCACCTTTAATGGGAAACTTTCTTGCAACAACCTACCGCCTAAAGTTTTCAATATTAATGAATTTAAGAAAGTTTTACTGAAATTCTTACATCATTCGTAAATTAATATCTTAAGTTTTTTTTACCGTTTATTAGGGCAACTAACTAATAACACTCTTTACATTAGGTACTTATGTAAATAGTAATATCATAGCTAAAAGTTCCTCCATACATAATTAAAATCTTACAATTGGGTTTACACTCAATATACAGGAATAAAACCGTAAATTATGGAAACATCTCAATAATCTATATATATATATATATAAACAAAGTCGTGTTAGTTACACCGTTTTTAACTCAAGAACGGCTGGACCAATTTTTCTGTTGTTAGATTTTTTGGATTTCTCTTAGTCTGGAATAGGATAATAAGTAATAAGATATCAAAAAAATCACGGAAAATATTATTATAAAAAAGAAAATATTTTCTGATACATTTTGTATGGATTGACATTTTGATGACACCTCGAGAATAAAAAGAATTCAATGAATTTTTTGTTAGTTTCACGCTACATGAGTAATAAAATACAACTGTCAGTGCACGTCATGTTATTCAAGTTGACTGGTTGGTGTGTTTGTTTCGAGTTTCTATTAGTTTATTGTGCCGATATTATCATTAACAATGTCACGACCAAGACGATCAAATTATTCCCGACAAAGACGTAATGCAACTAGGATTCGAAACATTGCGAATGAAAGGACTGAAGAAGTACAAGAAATTGCAAGTGAAAAGAACCGCGTTAGTATGGATCGACTTCGTGCTATGAATCACAAGAGCAATGCGAGGCAGCCCGTAAAACGGATCGGGTGACAATACGAAATCGTCCAGTTAAACCTCAGACATCAACAACTAGATAATTTTCGACGCCCAAGAAGAAAGGAGATTGAAACGCTTCCATACATTCCTGGGCCTAGGTGATAACAAGATGAAAGTAGTTTAGCAAGATTTGTCAATCTAGGAGCTGAGTAATCGAAGATATAAAAATGAGGTTATGTCTTAAACTATATGTTGACAGCTCATCTATTCTATACCTATACCTATTTATTAAACGCCTAGCTGCTAAGGATTTATCACATACTTATATTAGATGGGTACCAACCTTGCTTTTCGTTTTAGAAAAAAAATACCTACCTATCTACGTATACCTATGTACTACTGTAACGACATTTTTTTTGCATTATAATATAAGACAATTGGTAATTAGATAATATAATATAGTATATCTAAATTAAAAGATAGTTTTATTTGCTCAGATAAGAATAATATATACTCATTAGCTCATACATGAACTGTAAAACAGACCGCTAGAGACAATTACTTTCCTTGGAATTCAATTGGGTAGGTAGTTAACAAGTCGGTAACACGACGAATACAACAAGAAAGGAAGTGACAATGACGAAGAAACGAAATGATCTGTCAGACTGTCATTGTCAAAGTGAAGTTAGCGTTGAGGAACAAGGATTTCACTAGTATCGATTTTATATGTAAATCGATTTATTGATCAATTAAGTAATTTCACTAGCTACGGCGTTCTTCAGACCGAAACACAGTAATGCTTACACATTAATGCTTCACAGCATAAATATGCGCCGTTGTGGTACTCATAATCTAGCCGGCATCCTGAGCAAAGGAGCCTACCACTGGTTGATGTATTGTTTCAAAATAAATAAATAAAATGGTTGCAGGTTGGGTACAGGACCGACGGTGGAACAAGTGGACATAGCTCCCAGCATAGCCTGGCTACTGAACGCGCCAATCCCGGGAGACAGTTCCGGCAAGATACTGCCCTCGCTGCTTCCTACAGACATACGGCAACACTTGTATCTCCTGCACGTCACTGCCTCGCATAACGCTAAACAAGGCTTGCCCACTGATACAGGTGAGGATTCATAGTAGTATTTCTTACACAAATAAAACTGAAAAACAAAATTTCATGAACGAGATATATTTTTCAGTTTTATTTGTGTAATTAATCCTAGAAGTGAGGGTTATCACTTTAAAAACATTATACGGTAGGATTTTGCAATATTCAAATAGTTTATGGTAATTATTGGAGATTTTTTTTTAATATTAGGCGGTACAATTGTTTTTAAGATCCTCAATTGCAACGTATAAATTTTGTCAAAGTGACTTTTATAGGACCTTCCATAGCTTGACAACCCATAACCTAAAATTGATTCAGCCAAAGATTTATACAGTAGTGTTCGAATCTGATACGGAACCCTATCCTTTATCACAGCGAACTTTGCAAGTAAGGCTCTTAATTTGTCACACACTATATCAATGTGGTCTTTCCAATACAGCCTATTGTCAATGACAAGGCCCAGATAATTTTGTTTCCTTACAACGTCAATGGCTTCGCATTTGCAACTGGTATGTGTAATTGTGTTAAGCATGTTAGTGTGTAAGCAATCGTGGCTGTGTGCTATTAATCAGGGCTCGTATTTTATTCTATTGTGACTTGTACTTATGTACATTAATTTTGGCGTTTAATACTAATCCCACATCGTGTGACCATTTAATTATTTTATCTAAGTCTATTTGAAGATTGGTGATAGCATCTTTAGATTATCGCCGTAAGCTAGTACACATGTGTCGTCAGCGAATTGGAATAATTCACAGTTTTCTATTAAGTTTGGTATGCAATTCACGTAAGTAAGAAAATGTAATGGTCCGATTACCGAGCCCTGAGCTGTGCCCTCAGACACAGATATTGGGTCACTGTACGTATCATTAACTTTTACAACGTATTTTCTGTTTTCTAAATAGCTATTACACCATTGAAGCATATTACCCCGTATACCACAGTTTTGTAGGCAATTTAATAATGTTTGATGCCTCAAAGTGTCGAAAGCGCTGCTGTAGTCCAAAAATTCCATTACATGTTTTTTATTATCTAGTTGTTCGTAAATTTTCTCCGTGAATGCACTAAGCAATTGTGTTGTATTTTTTTGTGGTTGAAAGCCATACTGTGTACTATTCAGGATGTGATTTTTTTTAAAAAACAAATGTATTTCATTACAGATATATTTTTCTACAATTTTATCAATTATTGGGAGTATCGTAATAGGTCTATAATTGTCATATACTTGTTGACTGCCCTTTTTGTGGATTGGTCTTACTATACCGATCTTTAAGTCGTTGGGATATATGCCTTTACTTACACTCAAATTTATTAAATTCGCTATCACTTTACTTATTTTTGTACATATATTTTTTATGTCTAATGGTCTTATACCATCTATACCAGGAGATTTATTTACATTTATGGACTTAATGATTTTTTCTATGTTACTTGAAGTTGATCTTCTAAAACGCATAGTGACATTTGCTGAATTCGTGTAAGTAGACCTGTTTAACAATGCATTTGAACATTTTGGAATTAAAAGCTTTACCTTATTTGTAAAATGTTTTGCAAAATTATTTGCTAGATCAACTTTTTCGATGTTTTGTTTGCCAAAAGCATTTTTTATTACGCTGTCTAATGATTTTTTTATTCTTCCAGTGATTTGCTTAAGTATTTCCCATAATTTTCTAGGATTCTTATAATTGTTTTTTATTTCTGATTGTAGAAATTTATTTTTAGATTTTTGTATCATTTTATTTGCTTGATTTCTGGCTTTGTTGTAGTTTCTTTTTAGTTGAAGGTCTTTTACTGTCTTTTACCCATTTATTAAATAAATTATCTCTATAGGAACAAAATCTTATAATACTAGGATTTATCCAGTGGTTTTGATGACGTATATGCTTGGTTTTCAACTTAATTTGTAATGTCGCTTCAGTATAAATATCTTTAAATTTATTTATAATATTATTATTCATATCAGTTGGACAGTCAGTAGCCTCAGACACACTATTCCAGTCCACTTGATTAAGGCGTTCATATATTAATTTATTATTTATACACAATTTATATTTTGGAGCATCCTGTAAGCACACAGATGAACCAACGCAGGCAACCATAATTGCACGGTGATCCGCTAGTTTTGTTCCTATCGCGGCGGTGTACAGTTCTTGTGTACGCGATTTAGCATATATGTGGTCAATACAAGATTTACTTAAATAGCCGTTCGATATTTCGATCCTAGTGTGTTCGGAAATTCCACATATAAGGCCTAAGTTATACAGGCTGCTACTGTAATCATGTTTTACGGGATTATCCTTTTTCAAATCAATATTTATATCTCCTATTAAGTACAAATAATTTTCGTTTGTTAATGAGATAAGTTTGTCATACAGTTCAAGTATAAATAAATGTTTACTGGTGTGAGGTGGTCTGTATACGGCACATATATTGCACATGTAACTGTGTTGTGTAGTTATGGAACAAATAATGCTCTCAAAATGGTGAGTAACGATATTGTGGATGTTGCATTTATATTTATTATTTACATAAATAATTATTCCCCCACCTTTTCGTGATTTCCGTTATCTGAAATCATTCAATATTAAATAGGCAACTTATATTATCAGAGATGTTTACTTCAGTCAATATACACACATCGATACATTTTTTGAAGTTATTATACATTGCTCAAAGGCAGCAAAGTTTTTAATAATTGACCTTATATTTATATGCATGCATAACAAGTTAACATTCGTGCTAGGTATTTTATCAATAAAGTGGTTTATATTTATGCAGTTTGTTAATTCGTTTATATCATCTAGTACTATATTATGACACATCATAAATCAGTTAATTTAATATAGGAAATATATAACAGTTAAATTAGTACCTGCGTATTGTTTACGAACCTTTCGAGAATTTATCAACTATTGATCGTAAGTCGTTATTGTTCCTTATAGCGTAAACTTTGGCCTTGTCATCCTTGCGAGCACGGACTAACCCTTTCTTAAACCATACATATTTAAACTGCAGCTCTTTTATTAATTCTTGTTTAGCTTGCCAGAATAATTGTTTGTTTAGCCCAGACATAGCTTCTCGTATGTATACTATATTATTATTGCCTTTTTGTGCGGTGTGAGTATCTGACACAGTAATCTTATTTAGTTTTGACGCCATTATTCATTTTTCTTGAATATCTTCATCTCTGAGCTCAACTAATAACTTTGAAGGTCGATCACCTTTTCCACGGATTATTTTTGTGAACTTGATGCCTTCTGTGGGTTGTTTTATTTTATTTGCTATATGTTTTACCACTTGATTTGCTTCGTCGTAGGTATCTGTACTCACGTTAGAAATCTCAATGTATTTGCAGAGTTTTTGTTGTTTGATTTCTTGTATGTGTTGTTCCAAGGCACCTACACGTATTTCAAGATTGGTATTCTTTTTTGTGAGTTCTATATTTTTCCGCTCTATAGATTTTATTGTTTTTTTAACATTTCAATGCATTCAACTACTTCATCAAGCTTAGCTCTATGAAACTGTATTGAGTCATTTAGCTTCCTCATATCCTTCGTAATAGCTTTTTCAACTTCTTTCGATATGTTGCAGAGAAGTTTTTTTGTATTAACGTTAACCGACTCTTCCTCATTATCGTGTTCAGGCTCAATTATAGTGGAACTTCGCCTTGGTGCTTCATTCTGGCATTGCAAACAAGTCCATTCTAAGCTAGGCGTGGCCTTAAAGGCTGCAATTTGTTTGTTGCTGAGCCCTGTATATTTTGTATTTAGATGCACCGTACGTTCACATTTGCCACATTCTACACCTGGTAATACTCTTGTTATTGTTTTACAGCAGTTATCACACTTATTAGCCATTGTTTGCTACTAAAGTACGTTTTTGTGAATGGTTGTAGAAACTATAACTGTCACTAATGGCGGTTAGATGACGACTTATTAACGGATGATTTAAGAAATTCCTCTTTAATCACGGACAAATTCTGGTTATAATTATTTGACTATAAAAAATCTCGCAAACTTGCTTCAAAAAAATCACCCTACTTATAATAGGTACTTTTTGAGAAAAGTTCATTAAGTTATACTGAAATTATTTTAAATAAGAGTTTTTAAATTATAGAATTCTTCAAACAGTTCAAACGCGCTGAGGCGCAGTTCGCGCGCTACTTATCAACTGGACAGGACAGTGCCGCTAAAATCGCCAAAGAGTTCTATGAAGAATCGCTCATTGCTATGTCCAAATATCTCACAGGCAATTCCACGGACTTTGACGTTTTTGCGCTCGGAATTGCTACTGTTCTCTTATATTTTGTAAGTATAACATCTGATCAGTTATATCCTGCTTCTTACCCAGGTTACCAATGAGACCACTGTTCGTAAGACTTCCGTCAGTCTGTGTTTCAGTCGGATGTAGGTACCATAAAAGACTCTACCCACTACAACATATCATACCATGACCGTCATTACAGTATTTCAAATAGTAATTACAAAATGGCGACGAAGTATAATCCGGCTAAATTTGAAAGCTAACAGTTGCTTAAAACTTAGTGGATCTCCTTTTTTTTTACAAGATTTTAGCTTTCATCTGTCAATGAGTGCACGTTTCATACAATCGAGTGAAACGCTTTTTTCTTAGATAGTTTGGCTTGGCTGTTGATTTACATACTTGTTCGATAACGCAGTTTAAGAAATATATTAGAGAACACTAATTGTATTTATAATTTCATTTGAGTGAGCAATAGTATGTTTTTTTTTGTTTATCCTCTTTTTTGACTGCTCACATGATATGTATATTAGTGGAAACTTTGTTAGTGTGTGTAGAATCTTATAACTTTTTAGTAGTTTTTTTTAAATACTGTTTTGTTGTTAGATAACTAAAGTTAAATTTAAACAGTGTGTGTGATATATAGCTGCTATAAATAATCTCCGACTATTTTAATCAATGTCAACCAAGTAATTACAATAATAGTGTCCATGCATGAATTGTAAATAATAATAATTTTAACTGGGTGCATACCTTTTTAATAAAGATATATTATTATTATTGTAATAGAGTTGCTTTCTTTCAGGTCGTAACAGCACTCCTCTGCGTTACACTATACTCATTCCAAGAAGAAAACTGCAGAAAAATAAGCATAACCGACCGGCACAAGACCAGCATTGGCTCACTTGTAGCATTTGCTATAGTGGCCATTATAATGACAATTATATTGACTGTTGTATGCTTCATATCGGAGACAAAAAGTCAACTATGTTCCTTTAATCCTCTATGGTCTATTGCATTCCTTTCTATAGCATTTGCGTTGGCAGTAACATACGTCCTGGTTAAAACAGGTGTGGAAAAAATAAAAGATCTATCAACTCTGAGAGAATTAAACGCTATAGACTATTTGCTTATTGTCGGGACTTTATTCCATTCCTGGTCATTTTTTGGGACAAGTTTTATAGAAGAAGAGCATATGACTTGGTATTTCTTCTGGAATACGTTGATGTGCTTTGTGCTGGCGAGGACCATTGTGGTAGTGGTGTTGTACTTCAGTAAGAGATGGTCTGGTGCGACTGAAGTGCAAGAGAAACCAGAGTTGGAGAATAGAATGAGTGTGGTCGGTATTGGTATTGTGCCGCAGTGGGTTCTGCTGATTGCTTTGCATAGGTAAGAATATTTTTATTCTTCTGTACCCAAACTTCTGTAACCAATGGAAAACATTACTTGTTAGTACAGAAGGCCTACCATCAACATATAATAAGTTATTCAATTTTGATGCAGTTCAGTTTAGGTACCTAAACTGGTTCGCTAAGGTTCGTACCATGAAGTGCCTATAACTGAATGGCGTTTGAATCGCTTAAGGAAGAATGAACGAAAGAAATTTGTCTCTGGTCCGCGGTGTGAGAAAGAGATGATGCTGTACAGTCGTTGCATAAGTGTGTATCTCATATAATTTCAGTAACTAGGTTGACTAAATGTAAAAGTCAGCGGAAACTTTTACAGAGATTGTATTACTATTAACGTTAGAATCCAGATGGTGAATTTCAAAATGGCGGCCAAGCAAATTAAAATTATTCAGCTACCTTCAACAATGGTACGAAACTATTTGAGTGCGAGTCCGGCGAGATGTGTCTGCATTAATTTACATATTATATTGAACATAAAATAATTGCTACCATAACGATGCCAAATATGTTAATTTAAATGGGCTGTTCATCACAGCTCAACGGAATGGTATAAAGGAAATCCTTTTGCCATTCATAAGTGTCTTTAACTTGATCTAAATGAATAAAATGATTTTGTTAATTATCGCATATTACATGAATTTGTAATTAAAAAGATTTCATACAAATATGAAAGAAAAAATTTAAATTATAATTCCAAATGTTTTGAGTTTTAATTCCGCCAATATTTGTCTTCAAACAATTCGACACGTGTTTCGCCTCTACACGAGGCGTTCTCAGGAGATGTTGACTCGGCAAACTGTTTCACAAAACTGAATTAAATGAGCCGGAAACCGCTTTTTTATACCCGTGTCGCATGAAATGACGCCCTGTGATAGGTCGGCTGTTGTGACGTATTACCCCCGGAAAAGATACGTAACAATGGTGAAGAGACCAAATTTGTGTGTTAATTCAACAATGCTAACATGTTATTTGGATTTGTATAATTTTGGATTTTGGATCAATCAATCAAATTCTTTATTTGCGTATAAACATGGTATGTTACGATAGTATAATCTTACAGTTTCACATGTTGCGCCAGGCTTAACTAGGCATTCAAATTAATTTAATACAGTAAATAGTATAAGGTAAATAACACATAACAAGATTAGATGATATATGTCTGCATGTCAGAAACAATAAATATTAATTATCATAATACTAAAAAATAATACAGAACTACAGACTCACATAATAGTAAAATAATAACAGACTAACATAATAATAATAAATATTGTCTAATTAATAATTATACAAATGATTTAGGTCTTCTTTAGTGTTAATTCCGCCAATATTTGTTTTTAAAAACAATTCGACACGTGTTTCGCCTCTACACGAGGCATCCTCAGGACGTGTTGTCTCGCCAAAATCTGGCTGGAGTCTCGTGTCGTCTCATTTGTATAATTATGGATTTCCGCAAAGTTACGCCTAATTCAATATTTTTTAATTAATAATTAACAAAAAGTTTCACATTTTATGTTATGACATTACTCGCGTTCAGAAATTCATTTATCGTATAAAATAGTCGCTCACTTAACCAGTGTTTGAGTTTTTTCTTAAAAATTCTTTTATTTAATAATTTTAAAATACTCGGCATAATTTTAAAAGTAATTTTCTAAAATAGACTTGACAAATAATTGATATGTACAAGGTACCTCCGCACCATGAACCAGACGGGAGACAGGTGGCTGTTCCTGCCAGATACGGCGGACTGGCTCAACGCGCCCGAGAACTCTTTCTATCTTCAAGGCCATATTGTTGTCGGTAATTATACACGTTATAATTTATGCGTGGTCGAACATTTCTAGGTAGTTTCTCTTTTTTTTATAACAATAACAGATAAGACGAAAAAGACATTCAGCTGATGGTAATTGATACGCCCCGTCCATTATAATGCAGTGCCGCTCAAGATTCTTGAAAAATCCAAAAAATTCAGATTTGCACCGTTGCTCCCGTCACCTTGAAACATAAGATGTTAAGTCTCATTAGCCCAGCAATTTCCCTAGCTACGGCGCCCTGCAGACCCAAACTACTTACAAATTACTACTCCACCGCAGAAAAAAGCGCCGCTGTGCTACCCATAATCTAGCGTCATGTGCAAAGGAGCCACCCACTGGTATATGCCCTAAATCGCTTCTTAAGACACCCTTGGGCCTGGGACTTCCCTATTTGTATGCCCAGGGAAGTACAGGGCTACTACCAATAGCATTAATTTCTTTTGGTCACAAAATAAGCCTTAATTTAAGTTGCTTCAAGTATTCTCGACGACTACCTATTGAATATTCTTAAAGTCAGTAAATTAATTCATAATTCTAATTGAGTTTAAATCCTAACCACCGCTTCGGAAAGAAACAGCTTCATTTTATTATCTATATTTTTTTTATTTTCAGGAACATTAGCCACATTAGGAATATGTATATGGAATGGGCGTCATATGAATAACTATATCCATATACACTCATTACTGACAATACTCGCCACAGCTTGTATATTGTGCTACAGAATATCAACAGACGCTCTTTACACGCCAATTGCGACCTTAAGGACATGGGATAGTGTTGCAATTGTGAATGTCTTCTGGTGGATTCTCATATTCCAAGTCATTTTCGAAATACTTACATACATTGGATCATTCAGGCCTTGTGGAATAAAACTGCCAGTGTCGAATAAGTTTACATACAACAAACCAAAGGAGAAAAGTGAGGATTACTTCTACGACCAAATGGAAGAACCGTGGAATGTAGATGATGTGAGGTTGAACTTGGCGAGGTCGCTGTCTCATATAATGTACAATCAGTTGATGTTGGTGATAGTTTTGTTGATGCGGCCCCATAATGTTGTTATGGTGCCCAGTGTTTATATAACGTGTGTTATTACCTCCAAGTGTCTGGACCATAAGTTGTTGGACGCAAGGCCGTCCAGGAATGTGGATGTTGTTGATATCATCGGCAGAACTCTTGTGCATGTGTGGATCGGTTATGTTTTCTTTTTTTATCAGGTATGTATTCGTATCTATATATTTATAAAAACAAGATGACATCTAAAAGGGTTGTTTGTTATGATTTTAGATCTCATTCTCATTGAAATTTTTTATCGCTAATCTATCATAGATTTTTTGCAAAATTGTGAGATAAGTAAATATGCAACACCATACAGCTTTAAATTGAGAATTGATCTTAATTGATGATAAAATCAGCCCATAGAAATGATTTATGTCCCCGATAGTTACATACTGCACATGTCAAATAAGAGTTGAGATTTATTATATCTTACAGGGTAATTCAAACAGCCTAGCGTCAGTGGACCTGGGTTCGGGATACGTGGGGTTAGCAGAGTACAGCCCTGTGCCTGTAGCGGCTCGCATGGGACTGCATGCATATGCGGGTCCGGCGTTGGCGGGTGCCGCCATTTTCTGCTATGTGGCGGAAGTTTCTAACACGTGGCAAAAGTAGGTACCTTTGTTTTTTAATGATTTAGTAAATTGTTAAATGTATGCGTTATTTTTTATTGCGGGATTTATACTAATCCGCGTACTGAATCTTTCCTTACACTATAAGTACGGGGTGTGCTTATTAAGACCACACGACAAAAGTTAAAACTTCATCAAGACTAATAATACGAAAATCATTTTTTCTTATTCATAAATTAATATCATTTACAATATATATAATCAGCTAGTAGAGGGCATTCGAGAGGGCTATGCTCGGAGTTTCTCTGCGAGATCCGCAGGAGAACCTGAGTTACCAAAATAGCCCAGAAGAATGCGAGACTCAGGTGGCAGTGGGCAGAGCATCTAGCTCGAAGGACAGATGGCCGTAAAGGCCTTAGGATCGATAGACCGGATAGGACCGATCCTTCTTGTGGGGGTTCTAAATCGCCGGAATAGGTTGGATGAAGGCAGCGCAGAACCGAGGCCTTTGTCCAGCAGTGGATGTCTTTCGGCTGAAGTGATAAAGTATATTTATATATTTATATAAGTATATTACTCTGACACATTTTGCTCTGGCTGATCTGAACCAATGGGAGGCTCCTTTGTACAGGATGCCGGCTAGATTATGGGTACCACAACGGCGCCTATTTCTGCCGTGAAGCAGTAATGTGTAAGCATTACTGTGTTTCAGTCTGAAAGGCGCCGTAGCTAGTGAAATTACTGTCCAAATGAGACTTAACATCTTATGTTCCAATGTGACGAGCGCAGTTGTAGTGCCGCTCAGAATTTTTGGGGTTTTTCAAGAATCCTGAGCGGAACTGCATTGTAATGGGCAGGGCGTATCAATTACCATCAGCTAAACGTCCTGCTCGTCTCGTCCCTTATTTTCATTAAAAAAAAGTTTTTCGTATTATTATTATCATCGCCTTGATGCAGTTTTAAGCTGTGTCATGTCTAGAACTCGTTAGGTTTTTTAAACTAATCTCACTGAACTCTTTAAATATATAAAACCTTATTTTCAGGTATCTTCAAGCCGTATGGCGCGTCACCAACATCCTGGCTCTACAAAGAGTGTACCAGCTAGTGATGTACTGCTTGATAGCAATAATATTCCGTCACCACCTGTTCGTGTGGTCGGTTTTCTCGCCCAAGCTCCTCTACGACTTCGTGGCGACCGTATTCTCCTTGCAGGCGCTCCTCACAATCGCCGAGATTATTTTATTGACACACCTCACTAGCTGGTTGGCTAAAACGATCACGTATAAGAGAATTTCATAAAGTAATGTAAAAAAAAAGTACAAGATTATCTATAATAAATACTAATAGTGGAGCATTTCCTTTGTTTTGCCGCCCACACATCGGCACCTACACCCGTTACTCGACCGTGTATAGTCGCCAGAAATATGCAGGGGTTGTTGCAAAATCGTTCTATACTATGTTGACAGCACAGTTGGTAGGCGTATTTAAATTAAAAGAGTACTAGTTTAATAAAAATAATATTAAGGAACCAAATAGTTTTGGCACGAGATCACAAAGCACATACAACAAATTTCCTTTGCTCATGACATGTCTAAATACGAGTACTATCGTGGGCAGGACGGGGACGCCGTAAAAAGGCATAAAAGACATTTATTTTCTGAAAATTGATTCCTTTACAATTATTTTTGATGTAATTTCTAATATACTAGACACTACTACCGCTTTGGAAACAAATGGCGCTCTGAGAGAGAAAAAGCGGCGCAAGAAACTCTCCTACCCTTCATACCGCAGCCCATAGTTACTCCTTTTAGCCGAGAAGTGAACTCACTGTATAAAAATAATGTTATTATTTCACAGAGTTACAAGTCCATATAAGAGTAATTAATTCATAGTAAAATGTCATGGTCAAATGCATTGCGCCAATGCGGTAAGTGTGTTGTGTTAAGTGTTTTTTTTTATGGAAAAAGGAGCGCAAATGAGCGTACGGGTCACCTGGTTAAGTGATGACCGCCGCCTACACTCTCCAGCAACACAAGAGTAATCACAGTACCCTTGTCGTATAGTCCCGCAAACACCACACAAGCAAGCTCATTCCACAGCTTTGTAGAACGTGGAAGAAAGCTCCTTGAAAACCGCATTGTGGAGGACCGCCACATCCAGATGGTGGGGATGATATCCTAACTTGTGGCTTGTCGTGCGAAGGTGGGATTCGGCGGCAGGAATCAGGTGAAACAACTATTGAACACCCCTTGATTAATGCGAAAGAAGACACGCAATGAAGCGACGCCAGGTGATCGAGCAGTGGACCCCGTCCCCGACAATTTGAGCAGCTCTGCTTTGCAACGGGTGCTGCTTGTGGTGCCAGGTCGACCTGTTATAGTTAATAAATCATTGTATTTGTTGGCGGCAAATACTAACTGTGACAGTAATCGCGACCATAATGTTCACGAAGCATCCTAACACAACCAATGAGTTCAAGATCAAAAGGTTGATGCATCCAATATGCGATAATTTATATTTATACAGTTAATTATTTATTAGTTTTTATGAAACAATCTATATTATTTAAACACGACCCATATATTGGATACAGCATCTTACAAACTAATTTGTTATGTATATTAACAGCCATTGAAAATACTCTTTGATTGAAAAGAGTGGCCGTTGAGTTTATTAATGTTCTTCTCACGAGCTCAACTTTTTATCAACATATAGTAAATTCAGTAATTTAAAATAAATTTTTGTAGTGACGATTCAAAACGCTTAGTTTAAGCCTAATTGACACAAAGGGTTATCAAATAAAATCAACAACATAGTCCAATAAGATTTAATAAGATATACTTCAATACCACCTAGCATTTTTTTTTATAACCAAACCAATTCCAAAAAATTATTATAATAATAATTAAGTAAATTTTCAAAAACAACAAATTTAAATCGACCTGTTAATTAACAATAACTAGAATAATAACATCTACATAACTATATTATTATCTATAGCAGTGTTTTTCAATCTGCGGGTCGCCGGCATGAGCAAAAAGGTAGACTACAATAAAAACACAATTTTATTGAAAAGGACGGGTTTGTACAATTTTCAAAAAAAATCGCAAAATGTGTTTCTATTTTTGAAATGTTAAAAATCAAATACTTTTTGAATTGAATTTCTCTTTTTAGTTTTTATGCCCAACTTTGAATAGAATGTCAGTTCACACAGGTATGAAAGTGGCAAAAGGTATAATAACTTTACAGCTTCCCTTGCCATCTCTGGATAATCTTGCTTTCTTAATACATGATAAATTATTTATCTGACTAACAAGAGGGTCGCCAGAATTTTACAACCTGTAATGGGGTCGCAAAATAAAAAAGATTGAAAAACACTGATCTATAGAAATGGAATTAAAACAAAGCTTTTAAAAAAAACAAGCACCAAGCTTTTGAAAAAAATCAGTACATAGTTGGAATGCCATTACCAATAATAATTGATAGTTCCCTATAAAGTTTCAAAAAATATTTATTTTTATCTTTCCATTAATAAAAGCTTCATTGAAAATATAATACTATAATGTATTAAGTAATGAGTAATAATTTCTAACATAATGATTGGCTCTAACAAAAACAATATTAAATACAATTTAAAAAAAATAAAATGACTTTTGATCTTATCTCTTATATTTCTAGACATTTTATAAATATTGTCATTAACAAAAACAATAGGTAATTAAATACAATTTAAAAAGCTTCTTGACGACTTTTGATTACTCATAACCTTGACAACTAACCTAAATCCCCACCGACAGTGAAACTTCTGTATTATCTTTGGAATTCGATTGAATTCAGCTGTGAGCTTACAACATTTTATGGTTGTCTTACCAAATCTTAAATCACTGATAAAATGTTTGAAATTAAATGATATGATATACCTACATAATATTATTTAAACATCCACCGATTAGCAAAATTTAATATTATTATTTTTTTTTCAGTGTCCCTAAAATAGCCATCCTCTTGCCAATTTATCCCTGGAAAAATAAAAAAAACATAAATCATAAATTCAACGCACATTGTGGTACTAGATTCGGTAACGAGCTGCTTGCTTTCTGCACAGACTATTCACTCGTGTGCGTTGACACTGAGGTTCTGGCTCCGGACACGTTTACACATATTAATGATGGCAGCGGGTCTAAGCGTTGGCTAGATCACTGCGTGGTGACGGCTGCAGCGCGTGAAACAGTAATTTCCGTTTTTGTGGATCTTGGAGTGTACTGGTCTGACCATTTTCCCCTTCTAATTAAGTGTGAAATGGATATACTTCCTCAAAAAATAACAATATCTATAGAAAATAAGACACTATCTGGAGTTCACTGGGGTAATAGAGACATGAACGAAACCAATAGGTATAATATCCATTGTTGTATAATATCCATAACCTGAGTGATATTAATTTATCTAGTCATTTTTTAAGCTGTATAGATTGTATTTTATTTTATGTAATGCCCATTTATTTTTATTAGACCGCTATTATGACAGTATTGTTAAGGTTTTACAAGACGCTGCCAAAAAGAGTGTGTGTCACGATGCACCCGTAAGGCATAAGAAAGTTTTGGGATGGAACTACCACGTTCGTGAGAGTCACCAAAAAGCGAGATATTATTTCAAATACTGGCTATGGTGTGGTAAACCGCAAACTGGTGCGATTTTCGATAAAATGGCGGACAGTCGTAAGATTTTTAAAAATAAATTGAAGTGGTGCCAAAATAACGAGGACCAGATAAAGATGGATATTCTAGCCTCGCATCAGGCAGATAAAAACTTCGTAAAATTCTGGAAGGCCACGAAACGTCTGAACTATAGATCAAATTTACCTGCGAGCGTTGATAAAGAGCATGAACCAAAACTCATTGCCGACTTATTTTCGCACCACTTCAAAGTGGACCCATTGTCTACTCGTAAAGCAGAATATGCCTCATCGCCTGGTAATGATAGTAGTACTGAATTTAAACCTCTTCGTTATTCATCGGTCCATATAGCCAGTGTTACAACTAAAATGAAAAGGGGAAAGTCTCCAGGTTTTGATGGATTGAGCCTGGAGCATATACTTTATGCAGGTGATAAAATTTATAGTAAATTGGCAGAGCTCTTTACCATTTGCATAAATACAGGTTACTTGCCAAAAAACCTCATGAGAACTGTGGTGGTTCCTATCCCTAAAAATAAAACTGGCGATCTCTCCAGTCTCAAAAACTATAGGCCAATTTCGTTAGGTACAGTTATAGGAAAAATACTGGAGAGATTAATTTACCCGGATGTAAACCGTAGTTTAAAGATTGATGATGCGCAGTTTGGTTTTCGTCCCGGTCTCTCAACGGATTCTGCTATATTTGCTCTCAAATCGACAGTTAGCTACTACACACGTAGGGACACCGCTGTATACGCATGCTTCTTAGATCTGAGCCGAGCTTTTGATCTGGTAAACTACCAATTACTATGGCAAAAACTCACCTGGTCGAATGTACCGCAAAAAACTGTAGATCTGTTGAGATACTGGTACGAAAACCAAACAAATTATGTAAAATGGGGCGACGCCATCTCTAATGACTTTAGATTAGAGTGCGGCGTAGTAAGGAGGGCTAACCTCTCCGGACCTCTTTAGCCTTTATGTCAATGATCTGATTGTGGAACTTAGGAATGCCGGAGTTGGCTGTCATATAGGGAAAACGTGCGTGAATAACTGACGATATGGTGCTTTTAAGTCCCTCAATCAGAGGCCTCAGGAAGCTGCTGGCTATCTGTGAAAAATATGCAGGGCAGCATGGCCTAAAATATAATGTAAAAAAAACACAAATGATGGTGTTTCCGGCTAAGAAAGGTCTGGAGAGAATTCCGATGGTCTTTTTAGACGGTGTATCCATAGATAAAGTGGACCGATTCAGGTACTTGGGGCATATCCTAACTGAGAATTTGTGTGATAGCGAAGATATAGAACGCGAGCGGAGGGCTCTGGCTGTTCGATGCAATATGCTCGCACGCCGGTTTGCACGGTGCAGTCCTGAGGCGAAGCTGACACTATTTAGAGCATATTGTCAATGCTTCTACACGTGTCAGCTTTGGGTCAACTGCACGAAGCAGCATCAGAGTGCAGTATAATAATGCATACCGTATTCTGATGAGACTGCCCAAATATTGCAGTGCGTCGGGCATGTTTGCCGACGCCAGAGTCCCCGATTATTTCGCAGTGATAAGATCACGAGTTGCTGCTTTTTGGTCTCGCATTCGCGAATCTGAAAACGAAATTCTCAGTGTATGCTCTGAGCACCCAGAGAATCCTATACTCCATTACTGGCTTTCGGTGCATCGTGACATTAACCGGAAATAGTATTATCAGTACATTACTTTTTGTACGAACCCCCCTTTGGGGCAATCTTAGTTTTAACTTATTTAATTATTAAGTACTGTGATGTATACAATTTTATTTTTAAGTACATCTTATTCAATTTACTGTAATGGGTTTAAAATGCCTGAAATAAATGACATATTATTATTATTATTATAAATCACGAGTAGGTATTTTGACTTGTTAAAATTAAAACAAGATGTTTTAATAAAACAAGATATCGGAATAAAAAGTACCAAATCATTGTGTACTTGTGTAGGTCAAGGTTTATTGAAGGTATTTTTTATAATGTGGTTTCGGAAACAAGTCGTTTATGCAAATTAATAAACGTAGGAATTATTTCGAGGTTACTGCGAAGTGAACGCACGCATACAATTCATTAATATACTATGCGGTGTTTTTGAAGTGAAAACTTTTTTTTAGCGCGATACGCATATTTTTAGATGAAATAAAATCTCTGGACTCGCGACACCGTTACGAGACGCAGCTATAGTTTGTGCATATAGCAGACAACATTTTTATTTTCTGTTTTAGTTACCACGAACCTATAGTTTCTTTTTTAGATTGTAATCATTTTAATGATAATGATGATGATACAAGAGTTGTCGAAATTGTTAACGATGATTCATAAAAGAATATTAAATGTATTTCTAAAGATTCCAATTATTAATAAAATACAATTCATATATAAAATGCAAATCATAACCCTAGTACCGATCTAAAAATGTCTAACGCGCCAAAATAAGTTTTCACTTTTGTCGGGTTTGGCTCGAGGCACCTCGAGTCACTAGTTCCTACAATAGCTTTTCTATACACAAACTAATAGCCAATCTACAAAAGTACAAATACACAACTTATTGAAGTGAAACTTCTTTAGAATCGTTGTGATTTCAAACCGGATGCAACGGAAAAAACGACAGGTAAGAGACACAAATACAAAAATGTGTAGGATGAAGCCCGCAAAGAATGAGACAGAAATATGCATACTATTTTATTTTTATGTATGACGCGAGTAGGTATACCTTAATATTCTTATGTCATACGCACGACTTATAACTGCATAGACACCAGGAGAACATAAATATGGTAGCGGTGTTAGTAATGTCTTTCATAGCGGTTGAAATCATGTGTCATCCTAGCAACATGTACCAGGACTACATATGCAGTTTAGAGGTTCATGCACAATGCAGGTTTCACTTCTGACATGTGTACTTTGTATTTTTTATTATATTTGCGTACCGTTGAAAATCAAACAAATACAAAACGACCTTGAAATTCGCGTAAAAGCTGGGTTCGTAAAAGCGCGTTCGCGTAAAAGTAGGGGTAGATCATGTCGAGGTATCGCTGATTTAACTACTGCTAGTAAATATATCTATGTAATCACAAACGAGTACATAACAGTGAAGCACCAAAACAAGCCGGTAAACGTGTAAATATATAGCCCCACGCACACACACTAATACAAGCCAATCGCCCGCCATTATGAGATTTGCCATCGTAATCATCATCCATAAAATATTTAAAAAAATGCCGTCGTGCGTTATGAAAAAGTGTAAAAACAATACTATAAAAGTATTTGTGGCCATATATGATTATTTAAGGGAGAAAAATTGTGTAACTGGTATCCCCCGTAACCGCACACACACTAGCATAAAGGTGCTTCGGCGCGGAGTACTTCTTTTTTTACTCGTCCGTGTATGTAATTAGTACTTACTGTAAGTCCTCCCTGTTTACTGGTTGTGGTACTTGTAGCGGTAGACGATCACACTAGCCACTCCCACCAACAGACTCAGTAGCAGCGACCCCCATACGTACATCTAATATATAAACATGATTTGCATTAAAATTGGCAACGATTTATGTTATGCGTTCGGTATCTCTATAACTAAGATTCCGCGATTCGGAGCCATGCCACGGAAGCTAGATCTACTTAACGATAATCATAAGAAAATACATACATAATTCAGGAAAATAAATCAATTTTCCATAATATTATAAACGGAACAGCTCGACTCGTAGATGAGAAGCGCCCACGTAAATGAGATTTTTTTTAAATACATATTATATATAATTAGTTTGAAATTATTTAAAATTGAATTATTTACCTAGATTTTTAGATTTTTTTATAATAACGGTTAAATAGTTCTACCCGTTTGTTCATTTAAAACATTCCTTATAACAATTAATAATAAAACCAAGATGGTAAATATCAACATGGCCATGATAATTAAAAAAAAAACTTTTATCTACACCTATGCTTTAAATCCTCCATTAAAAATTCTGAAACAGTTAGCTTATTGCCAACATTAAAACACCCAATGTCCTAATAACCATTACATCATCCAAACGAGTGTTGTAATGTTGTACTGAATTTCATAACAACACTTCTTTGTTTTTTTTTTTCGAACCCTTCATGCGCAAATAGTTTCAGACAGCCACATTCTTATTGCTCGATGCGTGGTATCTATATGAATTCAAAAAAAATAACATTTTATTTTACGCGCGTTCCACACTACCAGAACGTCGCCGTAAAAAAAAGTAGGTCATTCGAATCCCCGCCTTATTTCTTCGATATTTTTATTGTTTTGTTTATAAAAATGAGGGATTCAAGTTTTGACAGCCCACCACCAGATATTTTAAACGCTGCAAAAGAACTTATTATTCAAGTAAATTTTAATAATTGCAATAATTCTTTCATTAATAGGTACTTATTTATTTGTATATAATCAGTAATGGATGATATTAGGTTACTACTAGGACTGGCTGTTTTAATGTTAGCTTAACTACTTCAGAATCTTTTAGAGGATTCAAATTCTGGGTGTAGATAAAGTCTTGTATGCAACTGTTGATAATTAGGTATTAAAACACTCATGTGATACTATTATCACACTCGGCTTCGCGTCGTGTCATAAACCCACATTCGTGTTTTAATACCCCTTATTACACAACAGTTGCATAAATAACTATTACATAATATACATAGGTAGTGATGTTTTACATGATATAGCCTTGAAAAACGAGCGTAAGGCCACCTGATGACAAGTGATCACCTCCCCAAACTCTCTTGCAACACCACAGGAACCACAATTAGAGAGTAACCGGCTTTTTTGGAGGTATCCAAGTGGGATCGTCCTGGAAATACACCCAAAGAAAATTTGTTCCACAAAGATTTTACAGAAATTGGCTTGGCTTGAAGTTTTGCCTCACACTATGATGACAAATGTTTTTTTTTTAACTTTAACCAGTTTTATTACTACCAATGGCCGTGATGTTGTTCGCGTACATTTTGTTTACATATTAAATGTTTAACTGACAAACTACTAATTAAAATTGTATAAGTTTCCTCACATTTGATGTCGAAGGTTTCTTATCAGGGGATGACGTAGCCTGACCACTAGTTCCCAACATACGCTTTGCCAACTTCCTTTCCACAGATTTGTCTCTCTTGGCCTTCTGTTCACACTTTTGTAGCTCTCTGTGAACGCCGGAGTCCTCGGGCGCCGCGGCCGCCGCAGCCTTAGCCGCCTGTAGGGCTTCGCTGTTGCGTCCCATGGCTGTCAGTATTCGTGACTTTCTGTATAAAGCCTTCGCGTTATTTGGTTGACAAGTTAACACATGTGTTACAGCCTGAAATTAAAACAAAATTTTACTACTTTACACATGGGAAAGTGCTTTAATATGCGATTAAAGAGTAATAAAAAAATATCACAATTTTTTAATAACATATTCTGGTAACTTATTGTAAATTATGATTGTAATTGTATAAGGACCTGAATGATTCAATATTAATTTAAATAGTTTTAATTTTATTTTAAAGAACGACTAAATCTAAATCACAAAGCTGATTTGAGCTGTCATGAAAAAAAATTGAGGGTATTCTTAACATTAGGTTTGGCCTTGAATACTGTTGAGTTTATATGCACTTTAGATAAAATAACATAGTTTGAAAAGTTTATGCAGTTCACTGTAATGTTTTCGAGTTCAGTTTCGAATTAAACTTGAAATTTTATTAATAAAGACAAATAAAAAACCTGAAGGGCAGCATCATAGGCGCCTGCCTTCAGCTGTGCAGCCGCCATATTGTTTTGGACACGTAGTCTCTCATCCAAAAGGGACTGGAGTGCGTCAGAAGTCGGAGCGATGTTGCCAGATTCTGTGGGCTCTGTGATGCCCCCTTCGCTCTCATCAAGTACGTCCAGAGCTCGCCTGTACAACTGTACAGACAGTTGTGCTTCCCCGCGCCCATACCACCAGTTGCCACGGTAACGTCGACGAATCCTAACATATTGAGGGTAGTATTAAATTATATATAGGTATTCATCAATGAGATTAGATACTTATGCGTATAATCAGATAATACGACAGCATACATGAAATGTTTGATGCGAACAATGTAAGGGAAGCATTTTTCCCTAACCAATATGACATAAGGACCTTCAAGATTAGAGCATACTAACGACTTAAAGGCTGGTAATGCAACTATTGACCCCAGGTGTAGCAGATGCCCATAGGCGGTTGCCTTTTTTTTATGGAATAGGAGGACAAACGAACCTTTTTCCAAGATGTGTGCTTCTTGTCCCAAATTTATGTTACTAAAACATTAAATCACCCGTGGGCGAATAGATTATAAGACTAGAGTACTAGTTTTTGTTTCAATAAAATGAAGCAAGAAGTTATGATGTTTATTGTTTCCACATTATTTGCCACACAAAGGAGACATTTTTTCTTGGGCCCACTGGATACGGTAATGTTTATTAATCGTATTATGCTAGTAAAATTGTAATTCATTTATTATTGTCAACAGGCCATATTTTTTTGTAAAATCTAACAGGGTTCATGAAATTATAATAAAATGGCAAACGCTTGATACATTTCCTGTATACATTTATGGTCACCATGGCAATAAAATGCATACAATGAAACATTTGTGACATTTATGTGAGAAAATAAAAATATTACTGCAAAATGTGGTGGTAACAGTGATTATCGGCTTTTGAAAAGTAACAAATAGTTATTGGATCCATGAACCTCATTTCAATTATTATTTTAGAGATAATACTAATTTAGCATTAAGTACATAGTTTAATATTACCGTGCAATGGAATAAAGTAACATAGACAAAGTCTATATCTGTGAACTGTGCATCTGTCATTTTGATTTTTATGTTGTCAAAACAGAATTCCGTATTTTTCGTTTCTTTCGAGTTGCGTGAAAGTTTACTTTGCATTATTATAATTATTTCATAGATTTTAATATCGCATTTACTGCATATTATATTACAGAGTTGTTGTGCAGTACGTGCATCGTAATGTGCGAAAATATTAATTAGTGTCTGAGATACCTGGAGACTTGAACTAGGCCTCCGGATATTACAAAATTTTGTTCAAAATAAGTACCTTCTTCGGGGTAGGATACAATCAAGGCACACAATTAGAAAAACTTATCTGGTTCACCCATCGATTTCTAATACTCGAGCTAATCTTGCCGGTTACTGTTACAATGGTTTGGTGGGTAAACATTCTGTTGGTTGCTGTGAACATGAAATGTCTGTTGGGTGGTATTTAGGGCAAGGCATCAAGATGAGACTGAGCCACCTGCATCGTTTCTGGATGAGATTCTAATTATAAAAGATGATTTTAAAATAGATGATAACTAATAAATATTTATACTATATAAACAATGTGTTATTTCTTCCTATGATAAACAGTGTACAAAACCTTACCTCAATAGTATTTACTTATTTTATTAAGACACAACTTTGAAATTACAATGATGGTTGTTAAGTATTTTTGGCAAGGTTTCTGGTATAGTGGTTATGGTGATTGCCCTGACTGCTAAACTGAAGTCTTGGGATGTCGGTGTACACACCCCTGGGACTATTAATATACTAGTGTGATGAACATTTTTGTTCTGTGCATCATTGTAAACCATCTTTTATTCGCTGTATCCTTACTCTTCCTACAGGCTCTGTTTATTTTGATATCACATAAGTACTACTTACACTCTTACTTAATTTTGGCTGTTTCTGTTTTATGTCAAGATATTACATAATAGCTTATTACTAACATTTATATATGATTTTTAGGTTATTTTGACGTTCACATTTTGTAGTATTTCTCAGTATTCCGGTAAGACCATTTCTAACTAAATATACCATTGTAATCTAGAGATTATAAGGAATAAATCAATATATGTATCATTACTATACATCACATTTCTTGGTGGGCCTATTCCTCGAACAATAATGTCTCCTTTATTTCATCACACCGCTGCATATAATGCAACATACACAGGAACACCCAGCTAAAGAACTTAATATTTCGGAATCTATATACCTCTACCTATCTACAAAATGTATTTTTTTAATCAAAATCTTATGATATGCTTCATAGTAGCGTTTTCATGGATGATTGTTGGAATCAAGTTTAATTGCTCCTCACCTGTCTCCCAGGTGCTTCCAAATGCTATGCTCATTTGGCAAATATTTGCCTGGCTTTTGCCAATAACCTTCCATACATGGTGTATTTATTACTTTTTAGTACTCCTCCCATGTCCTTGTTTTATGTAAAGATATATTTATATGGGACAACCACTTTAGATACAGCAAACATTAATTACAAAATATAACCAACAAATATAAACAGAAACCATCTAGACATGAATATAATATACATGCCGAATCTACTTAAATCTAATACATACCAAAAACTAAAGAAACGCTAACTCTAGATCAAAATAATAAGTTAGCAATATTGTGTCCCAAAAAGTGCTTCAAATACTAAATAATAAAAAATAATATAGATAAAATAATATTGTTGTAGTTCATAACAATCATTACATTTTTAACACATCTGGTCGTAGAATGAACACCAAGAGCTCGAACTTTCATATCATTTTCATTAACATATTTTCTGTAAATTGACCAAACTACCAACATTTTCTTACCGAAAACTGTCGCTATGTCAATAGTTGAATAAACTGAATAAATAGCAATTATTGTATATTAAATGCATCAACTTTTAGAGCTTGTGTAAAAATATGATGGTAGTGATTACTGTGATAATTAGTAATCACATTAAACAATTACAATTATTTATTAACTATATCAGGTCGACCTGGCACCACCCATTCACATGTTGACACATGGACTAGCCTTTGTTCCTTTGCACAGATTTGTGCTACAATTCTCATGAGTAACAAACAAAATAACCATCGGCTGGAATTCCATATCAGATGAAGGTAAAATAACTTGATAATTTTTTTTCACATAAGTAAATAATTAAATTTCAAAGCAGCTATCATACCCAATTTCCATTCTTTCAGCCATTGCTAGTGTTTCATGATCAGGCTCTTCATCCCAATCATGAAGTTCTAGTTTGGCCTCCAACCATGTATCAGGTCCTATTGGTGGTCCTTCATATTTGATTCCAGTTGTATCACCAACCAGTCCAAGACTATCTCCAGTATTTAAGCCTCTGTCCCCATAGGCAAACCTGGGTCCCATTTGGAGTAAGCATACCTCACCCTTATACATTAAGGTTAAGGCTAGGTCCAACCCTTGCAGTATCTATAAAATAAACAATCAATGAATCACTGTCCACTTTTTATTATTATAGCATTATATGAAATTTATTAATTAACTGACCCTGCCAACATTGTTTGAAATATAAATTATTTTTAGAGTTAGACTGTTTCTTGGACATTGCAACATTACTTTATTTTTCTAAAATAAATGTAGACTTAGTTACTCCTTATTACATCAGCTACCTGCCAATAAAAGTCCCGTCAAACTTGGTCCAGCGAACATAGAGATTAGCCAGAACACTGTATGTACCGTATATATACATGTAGTAAAAAATGATTATTTTAATATTACAAACAGACACTCCAATTTTATTTATATGTATAGATTTAACACCTGCAATGTTTTTACAGTTATTTCAATGACCAGATTAAGAAAGAGGAGGGAAAATGAGCATACTGGTCAACTGATATAAGTGATCACAGCCACCCACAATCTCTTGCAACACCAGAGGAATCAGATGAGATTTGCCAGCATTCTCACAGGTTCTTTGATCTGCCAGTTAACAAAGTTCTAGCTTTAAATTGAGATTTAGAGTTTTGCCAACTGTTTATGATTAAAACTATCTTCTGACTGCTTAATTTGTTGATATACTATTTGGTTGGCTGTATCATAATATCTTACCAATCAAAGACAACAAAACTAGGTTTTTATCAATTTACCAAAAGTATATTTATCTAAAGCTGCACTTAGTTTTCTATAACAAAACAATCACATGTATCAGCCCTACACTTACACACTTACTGAGTATTTTCTTTAACACATTATTTGGAAAATACTGACATAGATGATTACTTACTATTATGGGTGGCCATTATTAGTAAATTCAAATATTATTAAATAGCCTTACCTCACTATCACCCAGATATATTTTCACTTGGTCCCTTTTTTCAACAATATCTCTATTTCCATCTCTATGCCTTACTTCGTAACTAATTTTACAAATATCATTCCTTTGAGGTCTCAAGCCTTCTGATTCATCTCCTTCTGTTATTATCTGAAAACAGGAATATGATTTACAAATAAACGAACATAAAACCTGACTTAAAAGTTCAGAAAACGGGACTAGATATGTCTATAGGCACCTTTTTTAGAATAGCCCCTGATCCTAACAGATCCTGCCATTCTTCTGTTCCTTGATGCTTTTCTTTTTCTAATGCTGCTGCTTCAGCTAATTTGGCTTCGTCGATTTCATGAGCGGCTGCTGAAGCTAAATCCTCAAACGAACTACTCTCCGATTTGTCTACTAAGGTACGTTCGCCTTCACTCATCTGGAAGAAAAATACTTTGATATTCTCATGACATACAACTTATTTTAATCAAGAAATTCACTTTTTATATATTTAAGTACCTTATTTAACACAGGTATTTATTGTTAATACTTATATATTTACAAACTTAACACATTGCACAACTTATTGCGTATTGAATTTACTGTGTACTTGTATAGTGTGTACAATAAATTATTTACTAGGATCCAATCACAATCATTCGATTACGATTACAATAATTCTGAATTCTGAAATAATCACTTTTCACTGTAATGTCAAATTGGATAATGTCAATTGTCATCGACAATGAGTATTGACGTTACTCATTGACCTACTCTATAGATGGATGTCGTTTTCAATTAACTTTCTTCCTTGCCACCAAGCTATTTTAAAGATTCAATCTTTTAAAAAGCTCGTAAAGGCTCCTGTGATTCCTCTGGTGTTGCAAGAGAATGTGGGTGGTATTGATCACATAACATCAGATGACCCGTACGCTCCTATGCCCTCTTCTTCCATAGTAAATAAAAAAAAACATATATTTATGGAATATATGAAAAGAATTTGTTTCCACGATAAGGTCGGTATTAAACAGGGACCAAATCAAGAGTACCCTGAAAAAATAAATGTACGCAAGATTTGATGTAAGTGGAAGAAGCCAGACAAGTACGTCAGGACTGTGCCTAAAGTCCGTAATATCTGACTTCCCCTCCGGGGGATTTTAGTTTAGTTTTACTGCTACTACAGAGGTTTGCTATGGTAACATAGTTTTGTTCATACGAACTCGCAATCACACCTGTTCGGTACTGTGATTACGGTCGTTGATAATTACTTATCTGTTGTTTCTGATTTGCAAGCCACTACAGTATCCGATCTTAGTGTTATCGAGTCTCTATAACTGAAATTCCTTTTCTCTACGTGCGTCTCGAATAAGAACTGAATTAAAAATTCTCTTCCCTCTCTCTAAAAGAAAACCGAATACTAACTGAATAAAATCGCGCGGATTTTCGCTAGTTGAGATTAAATACGCGGATTTTAATCCACGCGGTTAAAAATCCGCAATGCGTGCTAACACTAGAGATCTTGTTTCCAAAGCCGTAATAAAAAAATATTAGTTATTATATTAGTATCAATATATTCACTATCAATATTAACCAAAATAGTTCTGAATTCTACTTTCTCCATTAAATAGAACAAAACCAAATATTAATTTAGCCATTTGGTGGTTTATAATAATTTGTATCTTCCTAAATAAAAATACAAATAGTAGGTTGTAAGTAAACAGAATATTGAATTATCTCGCAACTGTAGTAAGTTATTAAAATAGGTGAAAATAATTATATAAAATCGATAATTAAAAAAAACCAGGTACACCCACAATACCATTCCAAAATTAAGAAAAAAAATTATCTAATTACTGCAAAACATTACGTTACTTTTTAAAATATTCGTAATACAATGCAGAAATATGAAAAACTTGAAAAAATCGGAGAAGGGACTTATGGTACAGTATTCAAGGCAAAAAACAAAGAAAATCATGAAATCGTTGCGCTCAAGAGGGTGCGATTAGATGATGATGATGAGGGTGTACCATCTTCAGCCTTACGAGAAATATGTTTACTAAAGGAACTAAAACACAAGAATATTGTCCGGCTGTATGATGTCCTTCATAGTGAGAAGAAGCTCACACTAGTGTTTGAGCATTGTGATCAGGATCTTAAAAAATACTTTGATAGTTTAAATGGAGAAATAGATTTGGATGTTGTGAAATCATTCATGTATCAATTACTTAGAGGATTAGCATTTTGCCATAGCCACAATGTACTCCATCGTGACTTGAAGCCTCAAAACTTATTAATTAATAAAAATGGTGAGTTAAAACTTGCTGATTTTGGATTGGCAAGGGCCTTTGGGATACCAGTCAAGTGTTATTCAGCTGAAGTTGTCACTCTTTGGTATAGACCTCCTGATGTTTTATTTGGGGCCAAATTATACACAACAAGCATTGATATGTGGTCTGCTGGATGCATATTTGCAGAGCTAGCGAACTCTGGCAGGCCATTATTCCCTGGATCAGATGTTGACGATCAGCTGAAACGAATATTCAAACTTTTGGGTAAGTGATTATTATAGTAGTGATTGGTTAGTGTTGAACACAAAAATTTATTGAATCAGAAATTTTACAATTGCTCGATTAACTGTTCATTCAGTAGGTTCTCACCAAGATTATTTCAATAGCAATAGAGAAACTAATGCACTGCATGCAATGTGGTATCCAATTTTAACTATTGATTTTCAGTGCAGCATAGACCATCTTTTATTATTACTTATTTAGTAATTATAAGCACATATGGTTGACTGTATTATTTTTTGTAGGAACCCCAAATGAAGATACCTGGCCTGGTGTGACTCAATTACCAGATTATAAGCCATTGCCAATATACCAACCAAGTCTAGGTTTAGCTCAGATAGTACCTAGGCTGTCTGCTAGAGGGAGAGATCTATTGACAAGACTATTAACTTGCAATCCAGCTCTTCGAATGCCTGCTGATGATGCCATGGCCCATGCCTACTTCCATGACCTGAACCCATCAGTGAAAAATGACCGGTGTTAACATTCAATTTACCCCTACAAATGCACCTCGGAACTATTATTCAATGATAAAGGGAAGGAAAATTAAGTGATGAGGTGCAGCAGTGATATGATGAACACTTAAAATAAATAAGATGCCAAATAACATGTAAAGCTATTAGTATTTATCTGACACATTTATTAATGTGATAATAGTTAATAGATATTTTAAAATTAATATTAAGTCTTTAGCAAGACTGGACAGCGACACTTTAGTTAGGTCTGTAGTCTAGTATTTATTGTGTAAAGTAGACTTAATTTAATTTATTTAATTAATTGAAAATGTTATGATATCAGTACTTGTATCACCTTGTAACATAATTTATTGTATGTTGCATAAATGTGGTACAGTCAAAAAATTTGAGGGCAAGGTTATTTATTTACTAAACATTGTATATAGGTAATGATTTGGCTTATAAGAAATAAGCCAAACCACAATGTCTAGTAGTAATATAGGCATGTATTTTTTTTATTAATATTTAGTATGGTATTAAATAATAAGTTCAAATATATATTCAAAATAGTAATAGTAATCAAATTTCAACTTATTGAATGTCAAACTTACAACCAATTCAAAAATGTATGACACAGGCCCGAGAAGAACAGGTACAAAAAACTCAGCTGGCTTCATTTATTTTTTATTAATTAATTAAATATAAACATACATTCATTGTTTTAATTACATAATTATTTATTCATGAATCTATTTTTTATGGTAGAGTTAAGATTTTAAGTTATATTTTATGCAGAGTGTAACCAACCCTGTATGATATCAGTCCATTCATTCATCAATAAAATAAACCTTCAAAAACTAATTGAATTTGTTGAGAATATTATTATTATACAACAGCTTTGTTTATTGGTTAATATGTGAATGGCCATGGCTACAAACTAGAATTACTATTTGGCAAATCTTTCCCTTTCATGTTACTTTCATAAAAAAGATTTAAACTAAATTTGTCATAACATTTCCATTTCGGCCCTCTTTCTTTTTCTATGGTTAGCAACCATATTGGCAGTTGTTAAAGGACAATCTCCTCTTTTAAGCCAACCAGATAAAGCCTTCTCAGTATTCATTGCGGTTGCGGTTCGGTCACGCTCACTTGCTGACAAAGGTTGTAATGCTGTCATGGAATCTGTTGATACACTTGCAGATAGAATCATTCGGAAGCGCTGACGGAAAGTCTGTAAATAGTTTATGAAATACGTTTTTTTATTACATATTTGTGTATCTAGTTAGTTAGAAATGTTAAAGTAAATAAACTTACATTTATAAGTGTCTTAGCAACTTCACCCTTAATGTCATATTTTGCAACATAGCAACCCAATTCATAGAAATGTTGATTTAATTTGTGTAAATCAACAGTACAGGCATCTGCATTAAAGATTTCTCTATAAGTTTCTTTGAATATTTTAGGTAAATCAACAGAAACAAGTGGTGGTCGCCGTGATGAAAGAGACTCTGCTAGCCACAAGGGAATATCAGTAGTTGTTCCTTCCTTTAAGTCTTCTTCTGGGCATGACGGATCTAGATATCCTATTATTAACGATATTATAATTAAATTATTTAAAAAAATATACTAAGTATTAAGTTGTAGAAGTTATATATATATATGTTGCTTACCCATCTTAGGCAAATCATGTAAAAATTTACAGGTCACTTTCTCGTTACTTACTAAAATATCGGAAATTGACAAGTAATTTGCCATCTAAATAGATGTAAACATATATTAAAAAAAGTACACAAATAACTCAACCTTCACCGTGCATTATAGCTCAATATTATTGTATACGATAATTTTAACATCTCTCATTTGATTTAGATTTTAAAGAACATATAAATTTACTTATTAACTAAATTGTATTTTTTCAAATCATTAAAAAAACCTTGCTTTAAAATTTCTATTACAAAATACAAATAAACAGAAAAAAACGGTAAATATTCTGAACTCTAAAGTATTATTGTTCTGTCACTGACCACTGTGGTCTGAATTAGGCGCGCTTACGTTGACACTTGAGTAGTTGACAGTTCACCATTTGCATTTTTTTTTCAACTAGTATACAGTATACTAGGCATACTTGGCGCTTAAAAGGCATAGTAGGTAGAAGGCCAAATTGGTTTCTCTTTCAAAGTGCCTCACTCAGTAATTCAGTATTGCGAGGCAGTACTTCATTTCGAGCCGCAAGGCGCAAATTTGACCTCAGATGGAGTACATAATATTACAGTTCTCACATTTAAGCGGCTGCTCTCCAGTACCAGTTTCTTCCATTAAAAGTGATAGAGTATTGATTTAATTCATCTAGAGTAAAACTTATAATATTATAATCTATCTGTAGTGTTTGACACTTTATTATCGATTGTCCATATTTTACTTTAAATTATTATTAATTTTCTTGAAGTGAAACTTCTTTAGAATCGATGTGATTTCAAACCAGATGCAACCGAAAAAACGACGGGTAAGAGACACTAATACAAAAATGTGTAGGATGAAGCCGGCAAAGAATGAGACAGAAATATGCATACTATTTTATTTTTATGTATGACGCGAGTAAGTATACCTTAATATATTCTTATGTCATACGCACGACTTATAACTGCATAGACACCGGAACATAAATATGGTAGCGGTGTTAGTAATGTCTTTCATAGCGGTTGAAATCATGTGTCATCCTAGCAACATGTACCTGGAGTTCATATGCAGTTTAGAGGTTCATGCACAATGCAGGTTCACTTCTGACGTGTACTTTGTACACACGCAATTTTTTTTTATTTTATTTATTTCATTTTTATGGTATCTATATTTTTGTTTAATAAGTTTATTGATCTTAAAATAGTTAAAAAAACATTTATTGCAACATCTGAAAGACGAATAATAAAGACTGTCTAAACCGGAACTACAACGCAAAACAAAACTATTAATAAATTATTAATTATGTTAACTGTTTTTTTTTTCTTTGAGATAACTAAAACGTATCCCTTAGTTTAAACTAGTTAGGCTTTGCTTAGGTCCATATCAAAATTAACAAAAGAGAACCTTTAAATTAGACAATATATATATATATATGTATATATATATATATATATATATATATTGTCTAATAGAAAGAAAAACAATATTGTTATATTTGGAATGGAAGAGAGCGAGAAGTCCAACAAACAATTAATTACGAAGGTCATAGATGAAATAAAAAAGTTAGAGATAGAATTAAGTGTACAAGAGATAAATTCTGCGCATCGAGTTGGAAAGACAACAGCTGATAGTAAAAAAGCTCGGCCGATCGTAATAACGCTTGCAAATACATGGAAGAAAATTGAAATTTTAAAAAACAAAAAGAAATCAAAAAATATTTATATAACAGAAGACTTCTCGAAAGAGGTGTTAGAGAAAAGGCGCTCGTTACAAGCTCAATTGCTAGAAGAGAGGAAAAGAGGGAATTTTGCTTACATCAAATACGATAAACTAATAATAAAGAACAATAAGAGTCATGAGAAACGAAAGCGTACCCCATCTACGCCATATAGCTCTAATGCTTCTTCACAAAGTCCAAATGTAACAGAGTCTGTAAACAACACACCAACATCAAAATTTAGTAGAGTCAATGCTTTCGATATAATGCGGGCTCGCTCTAATTCTTTTAACCAAGGCACGGACCAAAACAAGTAGCAATCCCCTTTACTCGGCAACCGAACTGTTACAGACAACATTAAGAATAACTACGAAAATCTTCCTCCAAGCCGATTGGTCATCGTGGAGGAAAATGACCAACACCCTCTAAATCCTAATTGTAACTTCACAGTTAACTACCCTTCTCAAAAAGACAAACATAATATATACATATCAACATTAAATGTACGATCTATTAGCTCACCAGAAAGGTTACTTGAATTTGAAAAAGCACTCAACGATATTAAATGGGACATAATAGGTTTAAGCGAAGTGCGAAGAATGGGAGAGTGTATTGAAGAATATGACAACTACCTTCTATATCATAACGGAGAAACACCAGGCCTTTACGGAGTTGGTTTTCTGTTAAAAAAATATCTGTCATCAAAAGTAGAAGAAATAATTGGTATATCCGAAAGAATAGCAATCTTAAACATTAAATTACCAACATCAGTAAAAGATGAATCATGGACAATCGTACAAGTATATGCTCCCACTGAACCTACAAATAAGAAAGAACGTTTGAAAGTTGAAGAATTTTTCGAAACATTACAATCGATCAACCATTATATGAAAAAGAACGTTATAGTTATGGGTGATTTTAATGGCAAAATAGGACAACGTAAGCCCGGCGAAGAGCACATAATAGGCAATTCCAGTTATGGTATACGCAGTAAAAATGGTAATAAAATTATCAGTTATGCCTTACAAAATAAACTAACAATTCTCAACAGTCAATACAAAAGAAAACCTAATAAAAAATGGACCTGGGTGTCACCTAATGGAAATTATAAGAACGAAATTGATTTTATTATGACAAATAAAGCGAGATGTTTTTCTAATACACATGTTTTGAACAATTTTAATTTTAATACTGACCATAGAATGGTAAGAGCTTCACTAAAAAAAGTACCAGCCAAAAAGTCGAGAAGAAATTATAGAAACACCAAGCCAATACCTATAACAGAGGATTACAAAAAACTACAAAATAATCTGTCCATAGCTTTAAACCAGGAAGACAAAAACTATGAGGATATAGAAGAACAATATAATTCATTAATAACTAACCTAATAAGGGAAACAGTAAAATGTAAACCAGAAGCAAAGACTCTATCAGATGAAAGTGAGAAATTGATAGAACAAAGAAAACAGTTGATTTCAAAAAAGGATAAGGCCACTAAAACTAAAATTGCAGAATTAAGTAAAAAAATAAGATCTCAAATACGCAAAGATATAACTCAGAAAAGAAATAAAACTATACAAGATCACATTACCAAAACTGGAGGAGTAAGAAAAGCACTAAAAAAACTGATGAACAAAAAGGATTGGATGATTAATCTCAAGAATAAAACAAATAGAATAACTAGGAATAGGGAAGAAATAATAAGAACTGCAGCCGAGTTCTATCGTGATCTGTACAAAAGTTCTAAAAATTATCGAAACTTAGCGGAAAATGTAAAAGACAATGAATATGATGTTATTACAGACAAAGATCCTCTACCGGAGATCCTTCTTAGTGAAACTGTTTCAGCTATCAAATCACAGAAAAACGACAAAGCACCAGGACCTGACCAAATATCAAATGAGATGCTCAAAGCCACCTTACCTATAATAGCACCTAAGCTCACTGTACTATTTAATCAAATCCTGAAAACTGAAAGCATTCCGGCAGACTGGACTAAATCAACTATAGTATTAATTTATAAAAAAGGTGACAAAAACGATATTGGAAACTATAGACCGATAAGTTTGATGGCAAACATATATAAAATTTTCTCCAAGATATTACTATCAAGAATCTCTAAGGTATTAGACGAGAACCAACCCAAAGAGCAAGCAGGCTTCAGGACAAAATTCTCGACTGTAGACCATATACACACGGTAAAACAAATATTAGAAAAATTTAAAGAGTACAACTGTGTATATTATCTAGGTTTTGTCGACTACAACAAAGCTTTTGACTCGCTAGAACATGATGCAATTTGGAACTCTCTTAAAGTTCAAGGAGTTCATGGAAAAATAATAAATATTTTAAAGAATATATACTCCAAAAGTACAGCTCGAATAAAATTGGATAAGACCAGCAGCGACTTCCCAATAGAAAGAGGAGTCAGACAGGGAGATCCTATATCTCCCAAACTATTCTCAGCAGTATTAGAAATGATATTCAGAAATCTTGAATGGGAAAGTGAGGGACTTAATATAAATGGGGAAAAACTAAACCATCTACGATTTGCGGACGATATAGTACTATTTTCTGAGTCTTCAAAGAAACTAGAGCATATGCTACAACAATTGTCAGAGGAAAGTGTTAAAGTAGGCCTCACAATGAACGTAAACAAAACTAAAATAATGACAAACTCTAATAAAAAAGAAATTAAAGTAGATGGTAAAACAATTGAATATGTAGACGAATACGTTTACCTGGGGCATTTATTATCAATCAAAGACTGTATGACAAAAGAAATCGATAGAAGGGTCACGAACTCCTGGAAAAGATATTGGTCGCTCAGCGAAGTGATGAAGAACAAGCATATTCTCATTAAGGACAAAAGAAAGGTTTTTAATGCTTGCATACTACCATGTTTAACTTATGGATCACAAACATGGGCCCTAACCGAGAAAAATCTCACAACTCTAAAAACTTGCCAAAATTCTATGGAAAGAAGCGTCCTAGGTGTTAGATTGAGAGACAGAATGAAGCTGCAGGACATAAAAGAAAAAATAAAATTTAAAAATGTAAGCAAAATTATTAAACAGCAAAAATGGCGATGGACAGGCCATATGATCAGAGACAATTCTGGAAAATGGACGAAAAAAGTGACGGAGTGGTACCCCAGAAACGGAAAAAGAAAAAGAGGCAGGCAATCCAAAAGATGGGAGGACGACATCCGAAACTTGGTCGGAAGCATGTGGACTTGTCTAGCCAGAGATAGAACGAATTGGAAAAATTTAGAGGAGGCCTATGTCGAGGGACACGCAGCAAGAAAAGTTTTTAATAATTAAGTTATGCAATATATTTAAATGTAATGTAGTTGCTGCAATAAAGGCTATTTTTATTTTATTTTTTATTATATATATATATATATATATATAAATTTTCGATAAAAATTATGGTATGATTTCAACCCTATATATTTATTATATCGGCAGTGTTATTAGTTGATTATGTTGGTATCACGATTTAGTACAGTACAATACAATACAAGCGACATTTCTCATTTTTTTTTTATGGCACTCCCGTCTTTTGAACGTAGTGTTTAAACTATTGCTATCTGAAAGGGGCACTTGGAGACTACTTCTCATGCGTAAGCATCATATTAGTCTGTGCTACTTCTATAGTTTCAAACTATAATAATTTTTGCTAACGGTAGCTTTCAAGTTGCACTTTTTCAATTTTTATTGACGTTCGACATCGTCTGACAATGAAAATTGCCAAAGTACAATAGCGTAGCCATATCATGTGTCAAATACGAAAAAATAAAAACAAGATAGACAGCTCACAGCTGACAGACCACTTGCCAGTTTTCGTAATCAGTATCAAAGACTAATATCACAGAGTACCTTAAATTAAAACTGAAACAGCACAGAAGTCAGAACACTGATTGGTACAGTAAAGTGTAAAGAGCACAGAGTACTTTGTTTTTTAAAGGAAAGTAGAGTTAATTGTTAAAGACTTAAAATAACTCTAACTGCTGCAGTCTCTACAATGTATACTGCATACTTTCTAATAAATTTAGGGTAATATTAGTGGCTTGTTTTGGTGTAATCAGAAATGAAAATTCCTCTCTTTAAAATGTAGATTGCAGACCAGAAAAACATAAGATGCTTAGGTGTCGGCCTCTAAGAATTTCTATTCGAGATAGTTTAGTTTTGTTGCTTCTTATTATATTTAATACTATCCATGTCACAGATATGGGTAAGTATTTTAATATTTTAGCATGAAACATATTAAATTGAACTCAATTGTATATGATCAACATGTTACAGCTAATAATGAAATGGATTTAACGAGTAAACAAATAAAATCTAAGGATGATAGCAATGGCAAAATAGTAAATTTTAGTAGTTCTGATGATTATCTGAAAAGCTGTCCAGTAGTGGAAAAAGAAAATGAAATGATGAATTGCACTGATCTCAATTACCCCTGCATAAATTGTGACAGATCCATTGATTGTGTGTATGGGGCAGTATACAATTATACATGCTATGTCAAACCAAAGGTTGTATGTAATGTAAGTAAAACACATTTTATTTTAAAACATGTTTGTTCTGATACCAATGACAAAACTACTGTCTCAATTTCTGACCTCTATAATTTATTTATTTCCTCCTCCAATAACATCAGAAGACAGAGTTGTAAGTGCCAAAGGCAATTGGTATGTATATGTTAACCTTTTGTGAGAAGATGCCAGCAACAGTTCCAGACCCCATGGGACCATCTGTATGAATCTACTAGTTTATATCTCCACTGAATAGCTGTTGTATGTTGTAATTATTTTGGATAATATATAATTTAGGTATCATACCTTGATTTATATTTATTAGAAAACACAACTTTTACGATTGTGCATTTCCAGTGTAAGGTAATCCTTGAAAATACAAATAATAACAATATCAATTATATTAATAGCTATTTACTGATAACTAAAATATTAATTATATGCCTAAAGTAAGTATCCTAATCTATGTTTTGTTATTTAAAATAAAACACCTTCAAAAAAATTTCTGTCAGGTTGACGACAACATTGCTGAAGTAGTAAATTGGTTTAATGTTAATAACTTATTTTTAAATGAAAGGAAAACAAAATGTGTAACATTTACACTTCCAAATATAAAGCACCAACCAACACCTATAAAAATTAATTATGACAAACTTGATGTAGTAGAAACGACAACATTCCTAGGCATTACATTAGACTTTAAGCTACAATGGGGTGCTCATATAAAAAACTTATGTAATCAACTTAGCTCTGCAGTATTTGCGATAAAAAAAATTAGGCAGCTGACAGATGTTGAAACGGCTAGACTTGTATATTTTAGCTACTTTCATAGTGTCATGTCTTACGGAATTATATTGTGGGGTAGGGCTGCAGATATTGACAACATATTTGTGCTGCAGTAAAGAGCAATTCCAGCAGTCTATAAAATGTGTTCAAGGGATTCATTGAGAGAAAAGTTTAGTGAAATAAATATTATGACAGTACATATACGAGGACCTCCTATACACTCATAAAAATATTAGCCAATTTAAAAAGAATAGTGATGTACACAGTGTCAATACTCTAAACAAGTAGAAACTTGCAATTCCATCTACTAGGCTCCGTAAAATTGCTAAATCTTTTAAAGTGGACTGTGTTATATTTTATAATAAACTCCCAAATGAAATTAAAATATTACCTATTAAAAAATTTAAATGTATCATAAAAATAAATTAACATCTAAGGTCTATTATAATGTGAAAGATTATTTTAATGATAAAGATAGTTGGAATTAATGTTCTAAATTTTGTTACTGAATATTGTTATACTCATTTGAATGCTATTGTAACTTTTGTACTTCATCCTGACTTGCACTAAATAACTTATAAGTGAATAAAGATTTTTTGACTTTGATATAAGCTTTAGTACCAACCTAGGCAGCATTTTTTAAATTGTTTGCTTTATTAAGGTATCCTCTAAATTCCACACACCCAACAGTTTTTGTAAAGCGGACATTGTTATTTTTAGTTGAATATGGATGTTGTGTTAGCCCCAGGATGGTTTCTAGAGCAGCATTAGCATACTACATCTTGTAATGGCTGTGTAAACAAGCTATTAGAATAAACTGCAACTTGGTTAACATGGTTGCAAGCTCTGTCCTGGGTTACCAAGTTAATTCCATAGGAGATAATTGGTCTATCTACTTATTTTTGGAACAAGACTCCAAGCTTGAGTCTTCTAAACTGCCAAAAGGTGATGCACTTACCAGCTTGTATTCACAATGATGTTGCATAAATTTGGGGAGAGCACCAGTTCTTATGACCTGTTGCAACCTTACCTCTTGTCCTGATGTTCACTGTAAATTGTATATATATATCTAAAGGTACCTCAATAGTATTCACCCGAAAACCATAGTAGCAACATTATTATCAGCTCGAATTTGGCTTATGATAGTAAAGGAGGTTTGGACAGGTTGAGGTTGTTATTTATGTGTACCTTTACCTACTAGAGACTGCCATATTATAATTGTTCATGATTTACACCATCAAACCAATGTATTTTATAACAGAAGTAGGAAAAGTAGCTAATAAATATTAAGAAAAACACATGAAGTAAAAGCCTCTCCTGGTTCAAATCCCATGAATATGCCATTGCATATTATTTGTAATGATGAGATGATGTGTTTCTCCATTTCCAAAGGCCATATTTAACTTTACCAACATATAATTTTAAACCATATTAAATCACAAATGGTGTTGACCAAATAATATTAGTATTAAATTGTAAAAACAAATCAAACAAAATAATAAATTCTAACATTTTCTGATAATATCTGAATAGTTTAGCTTAAATTAAAAGAAAAGGTAAGAAAGTCATTCACAGAATAGTAGTTTACAAATATTATTTCTGTTATAATGGTAAAATGTTTACAGGGAATCAAAAATTTTAACAGGAGCTCAATCTGCAGATTTTGCTATCAGACTGATAAATGGGAACATCAATGTGAACAAAAAGCTAACTGTAATTCACTGGCGTCACCAATAAAATATTATTTGTGAGTTAATTTTTAAAATTACTGCCCTATTGATTTTTAAGAGATGGGGTAATAATATATTATTTATCTTTTTCAGAACAAATTGCACAGTGTCTGATCATATCATTTGTTTAGGAAAGAGAAGATTTTTGAAAAAAATAAAGTGTTCATGGACAGCTGGTACAAGATGGGGAACTGCTCTGATTTTAGCATTAACACTTGGGGGATTTGGGGCTGATCGTTTCTATTTGGGCCATTGGCAAGAGGGAATCGGAAAACTATTTAGTTTTGGTGGTCTGGGTGTATGGACACTAGTAGATGCATTATTGATTGGCATACACCATATTGGTCCTGCAGATGGTTCTTTGTATATATAAGTGTAACTTAAATAAAATAATTACAAGAAATCATATTAATTTTCACCCAAAGTACTTATAAACTAATTCAATAAGATCATTCTTTTTTAATCCAGTAAGAGCTGGTAAGCCATTGATTGGCTTCTGGTGTAAAATTTGTTTTAATTGGGCAACTGTATATGCATGCACAAGCTTACCCTCAACTCTTAACTTTAATAAATCATTGTCAATACTATCTACTTTAGCTCTTTTAATAATACTACTACTACTTCCAGTATTGTTAGCTGAAATCCTTTTAATACATAGAGCACCAAATGGCCCAAATAATTCTTCAAATAAATCTTCTTTAATATCTTGAAACCTTTCTAAATTTGGTTTTGTTGTATCATTAAAAGGTTCAATATCCTCATCTTCTAGAGCAATAGCTTCTATTGCCCTATATTCCGCTTGAAGCTTGGGATTTTCAAACATATCTGGTTTATAATTAAATTGAAGACAGTTCAACAAGTCCTTCATAACAACCTTATGTGCTGTTTGTACAGATTCAGTTTCATCTTGAATATTTAAACCTCTTACATTTTCAACAAATGGTAAGTGAATCACATCAAATCCAATTTCAACAGATAATTCCAGGGGGTTTTTACAGGGGTGAAGACCTACAATAGCAGGTCTAGCATTAACTCTGGGACATAACACACATATAGCTACCATATTCATGTCCGAACAAGCCTTATGTAATGCTTTGAATGCTACAGTTGAACCCTCAACAATTTTTTCATTAGGAAACAAAAAATATCCCATTTTTAAGAACCACTTCTCTTTACAAATTATTACTGCTGGCTTAAAGCCAAGTAATTTTAACATTGGTGGGCCAAATGAATTTTTCATACATTTCATTTCTTTCTCAGTAAATTCGACCCTTTCTCCTCCATATTCTTGATAAAATAAAAGCTCTGATTTAAGTAATGGTAATTGTTTTGATGATCCAGAGTCTTCATAGTCATCATCAGCAGTTACTTTAACAGTTTTTGTCACACTAGATACTATAGCATTAGTAACTCGGTCTAAATCAGCTTTTTTATGGTAAGTATGACCAGATTTTTTTAATAATGTATAAACCCCCACTCCAATAGAAAATCCATCTCCAATTTCAAAGTTCAAATTTGCAACAGCCATATGGCGATGGGATTCTCTATAAAGCTGGTTTTCAATGTCACATGAGTCAAAAACAGGTTTTGGAATAATAACATCCTCACCTTTCATAGATTCTTTGATAAAGTTTATGTAAAAAGGATCAATTTTATATTCTTCTTCAGAGATATTGACAATGCATATTTCAATATTGGAATCAACTAAATCTTTTACCCTTTTCAAAGTTGGTATTTGATCAGTCATCATTGGAGATTTATGGAGTTGTGTAAGCATTATTATTTTGCGGGATAAAAGTTGTTTTTTGCAGTTCGCGAATACTTTACTACAATGCCATAACACATCAGATAATTTCAGTTCCTTACTCTCTTGATACGATGTTAAATTTAGACTTTTAAACTTTTTATAGTCTTCAAGATTTGGTAATGACAAAGGTATAACTTCTAAAAGTCCTTGTATAGTTGCAACATTATCGGAGGAATCGGTATTGTCTAAGCCATAAAAGAAAACACCAAGCAAATGTGTATTTCCATTACGCATATATTGTCTTATTAACCGGCCCGTCGCCGTGTAAGCAATTACTTTTGTTTTAATATCCTCCATAATGTTAATTAAAACAATAGTAGCCGGTATCCCCCGCCATTCAGGTAATACATACAAATCATCATCAAAATCCATTTTCCACTAAAAAGTTCTTTAGACTTCGATAAATACAAAATTGAAATAAAGTTAAAGGTACGTACTTAACTTAGTTTTTGAAGTTTAAACATTCAAATTTAGAGTAAATTCTAATTTCGTATTTTTAAAAACTTATATTTTTATTTATACTTCTTCCCATAAATTGGAAGGCAAAGGTCGAGCGATGCAGCCATCGTCTTGACTCATGAGAGGTCTTTAATAATTAGTGTCAATAATTGTATACCAAACCCCTAGTTTACACCAAGTTATTAAACACGTATTTGTCAAGTTTCGTACAAATTACAAATACAGGTTATATGCTATATAAATAAAATTGACAAATATTTATAATCATTGATTTATCAATAGTTCATCAACTATATATGGCGCGTCTTGGACCGGAGGCACCGGAAGTGATTCTGTGACCGCGCGCTCTCCGCCCTCTTTCTCGAAAACGGTTCACCGTATAAAAAATTTTTTTAAACAAAATTTGTAGAGAATGTTGTATTCTACAATATTGATAATAAATACAAAAAAACCCATAGGAAATGAGATATTTACAAAAAAACGCAAAAAACCGATTTTTGTGAACTTTGACCCTGAAATTTAATAGTTGAATACACCCTACCATATGTAGGTTTTGAGACAACTTTTAGGGTTTCAATATACAAGTATTTACAGACTTACAGATGGTATCTTGAATTCCGAGATTCTTACCTAATTTAAGCTTAAATGATTGGACTACTACTGGTACAGACAATAGAAAGTGAAGGTACTGCAGAACTTTGCTTCATGAGTGCAGTATACTTGTACATCATACAGAATGTAACAATATGTATTCTAAAATTAGAGTTTCTCTCACTCCTATCAACGAGGATGTAAATACTACGTAATAAGAAACAGGACTGCCAAAGTAAAAATTTAAATTACGTTTAGTACTTAGAATATTAACGCTACAGAAGTGGCGTCGGCGCTATACAATTAGTATGGACAGGCGATATACAACTTAGGCTGAGATAGAACGGGGCAAAGCTATTGATCTTGCATCGCTAACGCGTAACCCATTTATTTATTTGGCCCAATGTCAAACTTTGGGGCAGATAAACAAAGATCTGTCATGTCATCGAGCTTACGAATAGTATTAATGTGATTTTATTATTTTGAAACATATTTGGTGTGAGATACGGCTGTCTTTCAACTTATAAAAGATAAGGCCATGGTTGGGTGTTTTGTGTCTGGTTGCCAAAGCCGTAGTGAATGTAAAAATCCAGTATTTAGCTTCCACGCGTAAGTATTACTTTTCACTTAACGTTTTCACTATAATTTGTAACAAGCTCGTATCAAGTAAATTTTATATGAAATATTCTTTCCAAAAGTATTGATTTTTGATCCATAGTCCTATTTTCAGTAAATTTGTGGTAATCTAAGTAAACATAACATAAAACAGTGACAATCAAAATGCTGTCATTACATAGATATAGTTTTACCCAAGTTATAGGGTAATGATTTATTTTAAACTTATTTTATTCAATTTTATTACACATTATTTTAAAGACATGTCATGAGCAGGTATTCAGTATTAGTATAAATAATTTAGGATGGTATATTTTTATGGAATAAAGAAATTAGAACGACATTAATTGTACGTTTTCCTGTGATTGATAATTAAACAAGGAACATGATGTTGGATGTTGGTTTTCATTAGATCCAATACTAAAAATGTATAAAAGGAACAAAACGAACAGATTTATGGGAACCAAATAAACATGTAAGAATTTCTTCACTCCGCTTTGATGCGACACAAATAGTAACAAAAAATATAAACAAATGGCTCATTGGAGGTGCAGTTAAAATTTATTCATGTAAGTGAATAAATTTCCCGCTCTCACCTCACGCCTCGTCACTTGCACGTCGTCACACAAGTGCTACACAAGCACATCTCACCTATAACTATGTATGTAGTTACAAACCTATCTTGGCTGACACCGACTCCAAAGATAACAGTATTTGTCATGTGTACATCATGCTGTCTTAATAATTTGATTATAATTTTAGGTAGTCTTATATTTATCATTTCATTTACTTAGGACAACTCTAAAAATAATTTTAAGATAAGGTTATTAATTTGTTGACGAAAACGCAATTATTTTTTTACTTTTTAGTGTATCTTATATTTGGAATTACTTTGGAAAAGTTTTTATGAAGTCGGTCGTTTTTTTGAAAATTTTTCTTAGATTCAATTATTCGTCCATGTGTACTTACCTACTTAATGCAAATTTAAGAGTTATATGGTTTTCTCGTGGATGTCATAGTCAGAACTAGACCAAATTAAAATGGGACCGGACCACACGGGAAGGACCAGCTTTCAAATAAAAAAAGATCAATAAATTTGGTTGATCCAGACGAAAGTTCTGAGGTAACAAACATAAAAATACCGTCGACTTGAGAACCTCCTCCTTTAATAATCATTCGTGCTAGGTTCTTGGGAATGATCTATCATCACGGGCAGGGTTTTTGTCGCCTATATATGTATGAAAATGTAGTGGTAGGCCGTTCTTATCGAAATCACTATTCCATATGAAGACTAGCTCATAGACGATAGCTGAGAAGGACAAGTTCAGCGAGTACTTTGACTTGGCTAACGAGATGACAGACGAGACGTTGACTTATCCGTCATAGCCCGGATAGTCTTTACGGCGGTCCTATATCGAAGAGCCTCGATCATTATATTATCAAAATGTTCTCGCTAAGCGATTGGCTCAAAGACCTACTACAGACGCCTTCTGCGGCCCTGCCACCGATAGCTTAGCCCTTCGGCAGGACTCCGCTGCCAGCGGCATTCCAAGTTTATGATATTTTGTTTTTGTATCTATCTTATAATATAATACAGTTTTTATACATATTTTAAAAACTTAGAATTATGAAAGAAAATAAATACATGTGAATAGAAATAACAAATCACACAATATATTTTATCTGACCATTATTAGAGTTCTGACTGTAGTATATTTTAATAAGCAATATATGTGATTTTATGAAATTATTTTTTTATGTTATGGTCCTAAAATAAATAAATAATTATCATTACATGCATTTCATTATTATGTTAAATTCGTTAACATTTCCAATCATCTGTTGAGTATGTGACATTATGTCACACGATATAATTCCGTGAGGGGTAATTTTAGTCAGAATAATAATAAGACAAGAACTAAGACTACTCCTATCAAAACTATTGCTATCTAAAAGGGGCACGCGGGGACTACTTCTATAGTGTCAATATTGTAAGGTTTAGTAGTAGCAATTTGGGCGACGTTGCTTAAAACGTACTGGATATTGGCTATCTCCGTTTTATTTTACAAGATTATAGTCGTCATCTGACAATGACTGCACGTTTCATACAATCGAGCAGTCGAGGAACTGACCTCTACTATAAACCACTAGACTGGCGGCTGTCAATGTGCTTTTGTGCCTTTTTTATATATATGAGAGGGGGCAAACGGGCAAGAGGCTCACGGGATGGGGAGAGGTGAGGCAACCGCCCATGGACATCCGCAACAACAGGTGTGTCAAGAAATGCGTTGCCGGCTTTTTTCTTGAAGGTCCCTAAGTCGTATCTGTTCGGGAAAACCGCTGCCAGTAGTTGATTCCACAAAGTGGCTGTGGGTGTTTAGTTAAGTACTGTTTCGCCTTACTGAGCACACCAAGTTTTTTTGAGGCCAGTTTGGCCTTCTCTTCCAAGTGACCACGGAACTGAACGTCGCTCGATATATCAACGCCAAGTATGCCAATATGCAGAAGAAACAGCGTAGGGGATAGCACGCAGCCTTGCGGGACACCAGTGTTTATGGGTTTTAAGTTGGAGCATGCACCGTTGATAACAACCTTGATGCTCCGATCAGCCAAAAAGCTAATGACCCATTTGCACAACTTCTCAGATGAAGCCCATAGGATGGCAGTTTCGCTATAAGCGCTTTATGCCACACCCGATCGAAGGCCTTCGCTATGTCCAAACTCACCACCAACGCCTCTCCCTTCGACTCAACCGCTTGCACCCATTTATGGGTGAGGTATGCAAGAAGATCACCAGCTGAGCAACCCTGACGGAAACCGTACTGGCAGTCGCTGATCGGCTGGTGCCCTTCTAGGTATCCCAAGAGCTGGCGGTTGATGATCGACTCAATTACTTTGGAGGGAAAAGACGGGTAAGGACCGGCACCAGTTCCGGAGCACATGCCATCGGGCCCGCTTGATTTGTGAATGTCCAAGTTGAGAAGCGCCTTAAGCACGGCGCCATGCCGGATTTTTACCTCCGGCATGTATGACTCACACCGCGGAATATGCGGTGGTGGTGCACCTTGGTCATCCAGAGTCGAGTTGGACGCGAAGAGGGAGCCCAGGAGATCAGCTTTCTCTTTCACGTCATGGGCCAGCGAGTCATCATCCCTGTGCAGTGGCGGAATGGCTGGCTGGCAGAAGTTTCCTTGGACAGCATTGGCGAGCGACCAGAATGCACGAGTTCCCGAGGGAAGGCGTGCAAGTCTCTCGCCAATTCTGCCAATGTGCTTGGACTTCGCGTCAGCAATAACTCTTTTGAAGGACCTGGAGGCATGATTGAAGTGTTTTTTAAGTTTGCTGGAATTCACATCCTTAGATACCACCGCATTGACCCAAGCCTGATAGCACTCCTGCTTTCGGCGAGAGCCCATTTTGCAGGAGCGGTCAAACCATGGTTGGGACCTGCCACCGATAGGCACAGAGGAGGATGGAATGAAGAGTTCCATTATGCCTGTTTGATATTCGCCATTTTGGCGCTGTTGGCCATGTAGCGAGAGTCTGCGGTACTAAAACTAGTAGTGACAACCTCAGCAAACATCGATAGGTGGTGGGAAACTATTTACAAAAAAAAACGTGTACTTTAATACGTTGATTCTTGAAGTATAAATAACACGGAAAATGAACGAATTTAATTCAAAATGCAAAAATACTTCAGAGTATTGTACGTTCCTTCGCAATAAGTGATCCAGGATCTCCAGTATCTCCAGTCATGTCCACATTCACATTTAGTCCATCTAATGACACCTTGTAAGGTGGCCGGGACAAATGGTATTAGTGCCAAGGCGCATGCAAGGTCAACTGGTGTTAAGTGAACACCACCTGCCACATTCTCTTGCAACACCAGAGGTATCACGAGACCCCGACAATTCAAGCTGCTCTGCGTTGCACGCGGTCAAATGGATTGAGCTGATACTGAGGTGCGGCAGACCAGAGATGACAGCAATACTCCATGTGTGGCTGGACCCGCGCTTTGTAGAGCGCTAGAGTGTGGGCCAGCTTGAAGTATTGCCGTGCTATATTAATGACGCCCAGCTTCTTGGAAACCAATTTGGCTTTGCCCTTCAGATGGACACGGAATTGGCAATCGCTCGAGATTTCGAGACCCAGTATTCCGATTGTAGGCGAGGCTTTAAGAGAGCTGTTGTCGAAGAGGGATGGCGTGAACAAATGAGGTTTTTTAGTGGTAAATGCGCAAACTTAAGTCTTCTGGGGGTTAAATGGGACAAGGCTCAATTTTCCCCATTCTGCGACCTTCTCAAGAGAAAACTCGATAGATGACACAAGCAAGGCACTGGTCGACGATTTCCCGAGAGAGACCTGCATGGCCCATGTATACGCCTTCACCAGTACAGTCGTCGGAGGTGTCCAAAATATCATTGATATGCAGAAGAAACAGTGTAGGAGATAGCACACTGCCTTGGGGCACTCTAACATTCACGGGCTTCAGGTTCGAGCAATAACCGTTCACTTTCATAAATTCTAGGAAAGCCCAAATGATGGAGGTAATGAGAGAAGCGTATTGTACCATACATGATTAAAGGCATTCGCTATATCCAGGCTAACTGCCAAGCTTTCTCCCTTGCTTTCGATAGCCGCCGCCCATCTATGTGTTAGAAGTTTCCGACCGACCATGGTGAAAGTGCACTGCTGGTAATTGATCAACTGGTGACCTTTTAGGCATATCAAGAGCTGGCGGTTAATTATGCTCTCCATGAACTTGGAGAGCAGGGAGGTAATAGCTTTAACCCTGTAGTTTGCCGAATCCGAACTATCTCCTTTTATTTTGAATCGGATGGACAAGGGCTAACTTCCATGAGTCAGGGGCTACGCCTCTTAAGTATGAGGAATAAACGCGTTAGCACCGGCGTCAACTCAGGGGCACACGTTCTAAGAACGATTGGAGAAATGCCATCCGGCCCGCTCGACTTTCTTACGTTCAACGAAAACGTAGAGCTCTCCGAACAGTTTTCTGTCTAAACTGTAATTCATGCATACAGCAGCTCCAACACTGCTGCATGGTCATCGGTGTTTTTCCGTTGTAGTCAACAGTTGAGTTCGAGGTAAAAGTTTTAAATATTTTGGCATTGTCTGCAAACAAGTACAGGTGTTATATTTATTACTTGTTAAAAGTCGGTTAGGAAAAATCCTAACAGGATCGGTCCCAGAACAGAGTCTTGCAGTGGTGTACTACTGAGAACATTATGAGGCTGGGAAAAGTTGTTTCTGACTCTCACTCTTAATGATCCAGTCAAGAAGTCTTCAATCCAGTGTAGAAAATCACAACGTATTATCCGAAAGCTTACTTATTAACCTTTTGAAAGGAACCCGGTTTATATGCTTTCTCATAGTCTTACTAAATAATGTCTGTGGGTTCATGATTGTTCCAACTTTTAGTCCAGTTATCAAGAGAGATAAGTCACAATAGATCGTCGGGAGACAAATGTCACATGTTGTTCCTCAAGTATAATATTCTCTTTATCAAGGAATTCTGTTATCTTTCCAACAATATTTTTTTTCATGATTTTATAGGTTCTATTTTTTATAAATAGGAGTTACAACCCTTGTTGATCTAGCCAGTCTCACAATTTTCTAATTTATTTGTCCATTCTTGTTATGTGATGCGGTATTAGTTTTATGTGTTAAGTGTAAATTCCACAGAGTTGCTTTTTCGTAAGCGATAAATGCAATGGCTGACCCCAGGTCAAACGCCGCAGTTTCCTAAAACGTAACACCATTACGTTTTTATTGGTAAATTTACACACCTGTTTGGTGGTCTCAGCATGGTGTTATTAACTATAGCTTTCTCCGATATGATCTAGCAATAACGGCAGATGTCTACTGTGCCGAACTCCGCACTAAATAATAATAGCTAAACTAGCAGTGAAACAGCCCCAACTCATCAATCAATCTTCACGATTATTGCTCAATGATAACGCGAGAGTTTTAACTCTACACGAACTGCAATTAGTAATCATTCATCACCCTCTGTATTCGCCAGACCTTCTTCCATCAGACTACCATTTTTTATTCTCATGTGGCAGTACAAAATGCTTACACACAGTTTTTCGAATCTAGATCACCACAGTTCTATCACAAAGGCATAAATGTCCTATTAGATGGCAGCAATGTAAAGATAATAATGGTAATTATTTTGATTAAATAAATATGTAAAATTAAAAAAAAAAACAATTTTTCAGTACAAATCGGCATTTTCATATTTACCTTAATCCATAGGTAATATATATAAAAATTTAGCATAAACGTTCTAACATTCCTGTTTTTTCTTGAGTATGCGGATGTCGCATTATTTTAAGTCGGTGAGCTATTTATCCATTTATAAACATTAACGGCCTTACAAATAAACTTGGTATAAAGTTATAACTGATGATACAAAGAAAACAAGAAATGTTTACAATATCGTTGACAACACTGTCAATAGAATGATAATTCTGAAGTTTTCTGAATGACAAGCTGCCTTGCAAATTTACGCGGGAAACGTTATACGTCCGGACAAACCATTCGTAAGCAAAATGTCTATTTGTAAACATTTTACATATTCTTGATTTATGCTTAGTTATAACTTTATGCCAATTTTATTTGTAAGGCCGTAAGAATTTAATATTATGTTTTTCAGTCATTCGAGTATCTGTGAGAAACAAGGCTTCGAGGCGATAATTAGCTATGATAGATTTGCAATTTCGGTACCCCAAGTTCATCTATTCGTATTTACATTTCATGGATTTAATACTATATTACTATATATTAGTTATTTATATATTAGTATTAGCCTTGGACCACATATCGATATTCGATATCCTATAGATTGATTTTCTATCTATTTACTGCATCAGTAGTGTTTTCTGGTTTAAAAACTACATCATCATCATCATCTCAGCGGGAAGACGTCCACTGCTGCACAAAAGCCTCCCCCAAAGATTGCGATGACGATCGGTCCTGCGCTATCGTCTTCCAACCTATTCCTAAAAACTATATGAATTCAATCAAAGGGTGGAGTCTGTTCGTCGAGTTGGCAATGGGATGCCAATGTGATTACCTCTTTTTTTTTTGCTAAAACTTTCTATATGCAGCTGTAGGTATATTATGGTTAACGAATTATCTAGGGTATCTTAGGAATATATGTAACCGGCAAATTAATTTTGACGGAGTAAACTCCTGTTAACAGATATAGAGGCTAAAGTCAAAGTAAAATAGATACAATTATTAGCGCCTTACGAAGAATTTGCGGTCAACAATTGCTTAGCAGATATCGTTATCAATTAGGTTTGCAGGTAAATGTATTAATATAATGTATTCTATAGAAGTTCCTAACAAAAAAATAATCAATTAAATCAATTATTATATAATAATATTAATTATTGTTAATATTATTTTATCTATATATAAATAAGATATTTCCACGTCACTCATCACGATATCTCTGGAACCTTTAGAGCTAAAGACTTGAAAGGTATGAATATTCTTTTCACTGTGTAGAGGTCAGCTTAGAACGGATTTTCCAAAATTCTATCCGCAAGAGTTTTGTTTTTATTATGAACAGAACAACGTCTGTCGGGTCACCTAGTAATAAATAAATAAGTACATTGTTATGCTGTTAATAAATGGTTGCCATTGCCATTGTCCTTAGATTATTAATACGTCTCGATAGACTAAGACAGCTGTGAAAACGTCGAAAACAATTGAGTTTAGAACTGACCTCTACTTCGAACAATTCACGCACACTGTGCGTGTTGTTTGTTTATCAAAATAGTGTCACAGTAGACATATGTATCAGTACGAAAACTAAGCCTTGTTAGTAAAATACTTACCTATATGTGCGTACACTTCATTGAAACAATAGGGCTGTCAGGTTTGTAGCTGTACTTACAACCAATATTATCAATTAATACAAATGTCTAGTATCTAACTTGTAACGTAATACCTTCGTAGCATTATAGATCGTAGAAATATTAATAGTGCATATTAACTGTAATAAGCGTATGTCGAAAGATTCGTTCTGAAAAGAACATTTCATTTTATATACCGTAATATTAGCTCTTATTATTATTATAGAATCATGCAGATCACCAGTAGTCACCTCATCGAAGTACAAGCATCGTCACGTTCTCTCGAAGACTGCAGATATACTCACGTGATCAGTCATATGCTCAGCGTTACACAACCTCACAGCAAGGCCGAGCGTACTCGATTGAAGCGTCGCAGCGTCGATCACTATTCATTCAATTTTAATCAATGAGCGACAGAGTGGGTGCTAAATGCTCATTGACATCGGATGCTCGAGGTTCGACGCGAGTTTACACAAGCGCGCGCTCGCTGGCCGGCTTACTGCGATAGCATTAGTTTTAGAGCGAGATAGAACACATAATATTATTCTCAATTCTTATTGAATGTTTAAAACACGTTTAACTATTGGTCAAAATGTAAGCTTTAGTATTGTTGTGTATTTTCTAAAACTAGTTTTAAGGATTTTGTATATATATCATGTAACTGAAGTAAAATATATCATCTTCCACATATTCCTCACAGTCTTCATACAACTCAAGCAGTTGTTTTATTTAATCTCCAAACGCTCAGTCACTAAAGTGGTGACCTCGAACAAGAACACCGACGGAAGGAACCCGAACAAGAACACCGACGGAAGGAACCCGAACAAGAACACCGACGGAAGGAAGCCCGAACAAGAACACCGACGGAAGGAACCCGAATAAGAACACCGAACCTCTGCCCGGCTACACATCGAATAACAGCTTCACCAACTCTCCGAAACGACAAATTCCTGTTCGACGAATCTCTGCTCAAGGAATATCCACCCGACGAAGAAATGGAAGACACAAACCAGGCTCAGTCACTCCTAGCGCCCACCGCCACAGAAATCTCCAGCATTTCACTGTCGATGCGCATACCACCATTTTGGCGGAAAAATTCGCGATTGTGGTATCACAGCTTTGTAGCCGCCACCGATGACCTCAAGAGGAGTCCAGCCCAGCTGACACAGATGGTGCTCGTCCAATTAGAAAAGGCTGACATCGATCAAATCTCCGACATCCTATTCAACATACCGAGAGACAAACAATATTCAGCCATCAAGGAACGTCTCATATCGGTGTATGAAGAATCCGACAGCCGCAAGTTCCAGAAGCTACTCGCCGAGATGGAGCTTGGAGACCAGAAGCCATCACAGCTACTGCGACGCATGCGTAAGCTTGCGAGGGACAAGGTTACCGACTCCACTGGAATAAGCTGGAATAAGCTGCTGCCAGCCCACGTCCGCTCCGTGCTCGCCGTCAGCGAGTCATTCAGCGCGAAGTCCACGCTGGAGGAACTAGCGTTGCTTGCTGACACGATGATGGAGCAAATCCAGGAGGTAGCAGCCGTCTCTAGCCAGCCACCAGCATCAGATCCAGAATCATCGACGTCAAATCAGGTAGATCACACACAATTCCTTATTAACGAGATACGAAAACTATCACTAGAAGTCGCCAAACTCAAGTCAAGGCCATCTCAACACTATCATCGCCACCGATTGCGCTCGTCAACTCACAATGGAAGCTCGTCACAACACCGTTCCCGCACACTCAATAGCTCACCAACACCTTACTGCTATTACCATCTCCGATTTGGTAGTGAAGCACGACATTGTACTACGCCCTGCAACTTCAAGAAAGAGCCATCGGGAAACTAGAACGGACGTTAGCTGCGGCGGAACCCGGCGTACTTCACACATCATACCGCCTTTATGTCACAGACAAGAAAACAAAGATGTCATTCTTAGTAGATACCGGTGCTAATATATCCGTCCTACCAAGAAAACTAGGCCTGAAAGCAACGCCTCTACCTTTCAAATTGTACGCTGCAAATAACACAATGATCTGTACGATGTTACATCGCAGACCGCATCGATGCTGGCAACGTTGAAACGTTTCTTAGAGAATCACACTGCAGAAGGTCCCAGGTTCGAGCCTGGGGTACGGCTTGATTTTTATTTAATTACTTTATTTTTTTATCACGTTTTTTTAATTTTTATTATTATGACAAGCATTTTTATTTAGTTTCACCTGTCCCGTTATCAAATCAAATCCTGCCTGTAATCAAATCTACAAGATAAATTTTACTCACATTTTTTGCTGTTTTTTCGTTTGCTTTTTTGTAAATTAATTTTATCAAAAATTACCTCAATATTATTACTTTTTTATTTACATTGTTATTTTTGAAATATTAATAATGTGAAAATGGGAAACGAGTGCCATCTTGTGTTAAAATATAAAACTACGATAAATAAATTTATCAGTTTCTTTTCACTTTTTTGGATCACTTAGTGTATCCAAAAAATAATCCGAGCAACTGGAGTGCACTGAAGAAGGGTCGAAAATACTTGGTACAAATATCCACTTATTTTGGTTGGCAATTTCAAAATCAACTACGCTGATAAAAAATCAGAGCGGTTGACAACTTTTCTTTCGAAAATATTGAATTTGAAAATGAATTATGATCCACAAGAATCCACAACAAAATATGGGACCACCATTGACGCGGTTTTTTCCAGATAGAAGATATCAAGTCTGAAACTTATGTTTCTTAATTCAGTTACCATAAACCTATAGTTTCAATGATAAATATTCCTGAATAATGTACATGTATTGTAAGATATTAAAAATATTTTGAACAATATTAACTTCTCATTTACTTAATAAAAGAAAAAATTTTTTCTTATCGGTCAGCACGCTCAAAAAGTGTAAGTGTAACAAAGAAAAAAAAACAAAGGAAAATAAATACTGCATAAATAAAACAAATAAATAATTATAATTGCATAAGTTGATAAAAAATGCTATGCAATAGCTTTACCGCGGCAGTCCCCAAGTGCCACACGTCTTTTTATTTCTGAAAAATCATATCGTGATAGCAGATAGCCTATGAAGTTATAATAGAACTGTAGAAAATCATTATTTAGTGATTTGTTTGCAGTTAATCCACGCATTAAGTCATTCGCTTGACTACCAAAAAACTTGTCTTTTATTCTTTGCTTGATCTTCTCGCGAATCCCATGCATTTCAGTGTGCATCTCAATAACTGACAGAGTATCTCATTCAAACTTCTTCATTGTTACTTCTACCGAAAACAATAAGTTATGGACAAAGGACAAATATGCCAAAGTCTTTTTCTCTTCTTCTTCATTTGTGATTAATTTCTCGACTACACTCTGTCCTACAACTAGCGCCCCCTGTATATGTCATGCAAGTGCCAAAAGCACGTTTTCGTATTATTTGTCTATACTTATCACTACACCGTTAACCGAGCCGATGTGTGAATACTTTGATCAATGATTTCATAATCAAAAACGAAGAACGGTTCAAATACATACAGAAATACTGGACGTCCCGGGAAATACGGGACGTCTGGCAACGCTTCCCGGGGCCTCTAGGTCAGCTGGAGCTGGGTCACTAACCATTCGGCTATTTACTTACCCTCAACGTAACTCTTAACTCAGATCTTACCCTCATCGTAACTTTTAACACTGATCTTATCCTCATCGTAACAATTAACTCAGATCTTATCCTCATCGGAACTCTTAATTCAGATCTTACCCTCATCGTAACTCTTAACTCAGATCTTACCCTCATCGTAACTTTTAACTCAGATCTTACCCTCATCGTAATTTTAACTCGGATCTTATCCTTATCGACACTCTTAATTAGATCTTACCCTCATCGTAACTTTTAACTCAGATCTTATCCTCATCGTAATTCTCAACTCAGATCTTACCCTCATCGTAACTTTTAACTATGATCTTATTCTCATAGTAACTCTTAACTCAGATCTTACCCTCATCGTAACTTTTAACTAAGATCTTACCCTCATCGTAATTTTAACTCAGATCTTATCCTCATCGTAACCTTTAACTCAGATCTTATCCTCATCGTAACCCTTAACTCAGATCTTACTTTCATCGTAACAATTAACTCAGATATTATCATCATCGTAACTCTTAACTCAGATCTTACCCTAATCGTAACTTTTAACTCAGATCTTACCCTCATCGTAATTTTAACTCAGATCTTACCCTCATCGTAACTTTTAACTATGATCTTATTCTCATAGTAACTCTTAACTCAGATCTTACCCTCATCGTAACTTTTAACTCAGATCTTACCCTCATCGTAATTTTAACTCAGATATTACCCTCATCGTAACTTTTAACTCAGATCTTACCCTCATCGTAATTTTAACTCAGATCTTACCCTCATCGTAATTTTAACTCATACCTTATCCTCATCGTAACTCTTAACTCAGATCTTACCCTAATCGTAACTTTTAACTCAGATCTTACCCTCATCGTAATTTTAACTCAGATCTTACCCTCATCGTAACTTTTAACTCAGATCTTATCCTCATCGTAACTCTTAACTCAGATCTTACCCTCATCGTAACTTTTAACTATGATCTTATTCTCATAGTAACTCTTAACTCAGATCTTACCCTCATCGTAACTTTTAACTCAGATCTTACCCTCATCGTAATTTTAACTCAGATATTACCCTCATCGTAACTTTTAACTCAGATCTTACCCTCATCGTAATTTTAACTCAGATCTTACCCTCATCGTAATTTTAACTCATACCTTATCCTCATCGTTACTTTTAACTCTGATCTTATCCTCATCGTAACAATTAACTCAGATCTTATCCTCATCGTAACTCTTTACTCAGATCTTACCCTCATCGTAACTTTTAACTATGATCTTCTCCTCATCGTAACTGTTAACTCAGATCTTACCCTCATCGTAACTTTTAACTCAGACCTTATCCTCATCGTAACTCTTAACTCAGATCTTACCCTAATTGTTACTTTTAACTCAGATCTTATCCTCATCGTAACAATTAACTCAGATCTAATCCTCATCGTAACTCTTAACTCAGATCTAATCCTCATCGTAACTCTTAACTCAAATCTTACCCTCATCGTAACTTTTAACTCAGATCTTATCCTCATCGTAACTCTTATCTCAGATCTTACCCTCATCGTAACTCTTAACTCAGATCTTATCCTGATTGTAACTCTTAACTCAGATCTTACCCTCATCGTAACTTTAACTCTCATCTTATCCTCATCGTAACAATTAACTCAGATCTTATCCTCATCGTAAGTCTTAACTCAGATCGAATCCTCATCGTAACTCTTAACCCAAATCTTACCCTCATCGTAACTCTTATCTCAGATCTTACCCTCATCGTAACTCTTATCTCAGATCTTACCCTCATCGTAACTTTTAACTCATACCTTATCCTCATCGTAACTCTTAACTCAGATCTTACCCTCATCGTAACTTTTAGCTCAGATCTTATCCTCATCGTTACAATTAACTCAGATTTTATCCTCATCGTAACTTTTAACTCAGATCTTACCCTCATCGTAATTTTGATTTAGATCTTATCCTCATCGTAACTCTCAACTCAGATCTTACCCTCATCGTAACTTTTAACTATGATCTTATTCTCATCGTAACTCTTAACTCAGATCTTACCCTCATCGTAACTTTTAACTCAGATCTTACCCTCATTGTAATTTAAACTCAGATCGAATCCTCATCGTAACTCTTAACTCAAATCTTACCCTCATCGTAACTCTTATCTCAGATCTTACCCTCATCGTAACTCTTAACTCAGATCTTACCCTCATCGTAACTTTTAGCTCAGATCTTATCCTCATCGTAACAATTAACTCAGATCTTATCCTCATCGTAACTCTTAACTCAGATCTAATCCTCATCGTAACTCTTAACTCAGATCTAATCCTCATCGTAACTCTTAACTCAAATCTTATCCTCATCGTAACAATTAACTCAGATCTTATCCTCATCGTAACTCTTAACTCAGATCTAATCCTCATCGTAACTCTTAACTCAGATCTTATCCTCATCGTAACTCTTAACTCAGATCTTATCCTCATCGTAACTCTTATCTCAGATCTTACCCTCATCGTAACTCTTAACTCAGATCTTACCCTCATCGTAACTTTAACTCTCATCTTATCCTCATCGTAACAATTAACTCAGATCTCATCCTCATCGTAACTCTTAATTCAGATCTTTCCCTCATCGTAACTCTAAACTCAGATCTTACCCTCATCGTAACTTTTAACTCAGATCTTATCCTCATCGTAACTGTTAACTCTGATCTTACCCTCATCGTAACTTTTAACTCAGATCTTACCCTCATCGTAATTTTGATTTAGATCTTATCCTCATCGTAACTCTTAACTCAGATCTTACCCTCATCGTAACTTTTAACTCAGATCTTACCCTCATTGTAATTTAAACTCAGATCTTATCCTCATCGTAACAATTAACTCAGATCTTACCCACATCGTAACCTTTAACTCAGATGTTATCCTCATCGTAACTCTAAACTCAGATCTTACCCTCATCGTAACTTGTAACTCAGATCTTATCCTCATAGTAACTCTTAACTCAGATCTTACCCTCATCGTAACTTTTAACTCAGACCTTATCCTCATCGTAACTCTTAACTCAGATCTTACCCTCATTGTAACATTTAACTCAGATCTTATCCTCATCGTAACTCTTAACTCAGATCTAATCCTCATCGTAACTCTTATCTCAGATCTTACTCTCATTGTAACTCTTAACTCAGATCTTATCCTCATCGTAACTTTTAACTCAGATCTTATCCTCATCGTAACTCTTATCTCAGATCTTACCCTCATCGTAACTCTTAACTCAGATCTTACCCTCATCGTAACTTTAACTCTCATCTTATCCTCATCGTAACAATTAACTCAGATCTCATCCTCATCGTAACTCTTAATTCAGATCTTTCCCTCATCGTAACTCTAAACTCAGATCTTACCCTCATCGTAACTTTTAACTCAGATCTTATCCTCATCGTAACTGTTAACTATGATCTTACCCTCATCGTAACTTTTAACTCAGATCTTACCCTCATCGTAATTTTGATTTAGATCTTATCCTCATCGTAAGTCTCAACTCAGATCTTACCCTCATCGTAACATTTAACTATGATCTTATTCTCATCGTAACTCTTAACTCAGATCTTACCCTCATCGTAACTCTTATCTCAGATCTTACCCTCATCGTAACTCTTAACTCAGATCTTACCCTCATCGTAACTTTAACTCTCATCTTATCCTCATCGTAACAATTAACTCAGATCTCATCCTCATCGTAACTCTTAATTCAGATCTTTCCCTCATCGTAACTCTAAACTCAGATCTTACCCTCATCGTAACTTTTAACTCAGATCTTATCCTCATCGTAACTGTTAACTCTGATCTTACCCTCATTGTAATTTAAACTCAGATCTTATCCTCATCGTAACAATTAACTCAGATCTTACCCACATCGTAACCTTTAACTCAGATCTTATCCTCATCGTAACTCTTAACTCAGATCTTACCCTCATCGTAACTCTTAACTCAGATCTTATCCTCATCGTAACTCTTAACTCTCATCTTATCCTCATCGTAACAATTAACTCAGATTTTACCCTAATCGTAACTTTTAACTCAGATCTTATCCTCATAGTAACTCTTAACTCAGATCTTACCCTCATCGTAACTTTTAACTCAGACCTTATCCTCATCGTAACTCTTAACTCAGATCTTACCCTCATCGTAACATCGTTATTTTTTAACAATTAGGCCGAGGATTTTTGGACAGCCCTAGCCCAGGCTTAGGTCTAATTGGGCTGCCAGTTGCAATCACCAGCCTTAAGTTTTAGTCTAATGCTTTGGTCTATAAATTATGGTGTAAATGGTGCTCACTTTTTTAAGTCTCTAAATAAAAAAATAAATACATACATACACTCATAAACACATTCATTCATTCTCTCTCCTTCCCACAAGCACACAGCCGCTCCGAGGTTCGAGTCTCCTTAGGAGACGCCCCGCGACTGTTGTTGCGTAGTCTTTGCGGCCTCCACGGCCCATGTCCTATGTCGCTGTAAAAGCATGGCTAACAGCATAGAGGAGGTTTTAGTCGGTATGGGGTGTCCGCTACTCGACACTCCGACACTCGAGTCCGACATATTACGCCCCGTTCCGGGGCGTAAATACGTAACTGTATTTCCTCCTCTCAAAAAAAAACTTACCATATTAGACGCGTCCAAGCTCTGCAACCGAGAGTTTACAATGCAAGATTGTTTTTTGTCGACAAATGCTTGCAAAAATAGAAGAAGATCCACGTTTCTTTGGAAAAATTCTATGGAGCGACGAATCAACTTTAAAAAAAGACGGATACTTTAATACGCATAATCTGCACAGCTGGCAACCTTCGAATCCAAATTTAATGCGAGAAGAGAGGTCGCAATACCAGTTCAAAGTAAATTATTGGTCCTTTCGAACTATCGGGAAATTTATCTTCTCATAGTTATTAAAAAAAATCCAAAAAAAATCATAATATTTGGGGTATCACTTGGAATTATTTTTTTTAGATATTTTTTTCTGAGCGCTGGAGAGCTGTCCCGTGCGGAGTTCAAGGATTATCCATTCTTTCTGGGACACCGTATATCGTAGTGAGGGTCGTCCATTGATGTCTGGCGAGTACAACACCCGACGTCCGGTTCGTGTTTAAGAAAAGCAATAAAACCACATAATTATGAAATTCAGTATATTCTATGTCTATTGTACGAAACTTGTATAAATTTATCATTTTTACTGGAAAATGATTAACTTATAATACTTATGACGTTAGAAATACTGAGTAAAGAAATATACAGAGTTATTGAGTCGTCAATCATAGATTTTAAGAATGAATACAATCTAAAATTACATGCACTTACAATTATAATAACAAGATCAATTTTGCAAAATTCTATAAACTGGATTCAATTTTCATCCATAAAATTACAAAAATGCCCGCATATGGTAGATAGGTAACTAAAAATAGAATAACAAACAATTATTATTATTCAACTTCCAAATTTTTTATCGAATACGTGATGGCATATATATTGTGTACCATACAAGTACCTACATAAATTTTTCATACTAAAAATATTTCGTGTTGTTTGTGCTGTGCACACTTCATGCTATACTTTAATCTCTTTGGCGTTTATGAATCCATATCTCATAAGTGCCCAACATGCCGGAAAAGTTTTGAATTTAAAAGCAATAGTCATATTTAAAACTTTTGTGAGACATTATTATCTTATTTATTAATACGGCTTTAGGGGAGCGGGGGGCACGTTGTTACAGGGGTAAGAAGTTACACGCGTTTTTTACAGGGATTTTAAACTCTTTGATGGACATAATTGTACTCATTCGTTTTCTTATAACATCGTGCATTAGATAAATACAATCAGTGACCCGCCAAGCGCTGAGCTGCTAGGTTGTATGCGTGTGTCCCGATTTCAACCAAGTAAGTAAAAAAATCCTTTACGATATTTTTGATTCCTGTTGACTATATTTTTTATTTAGTCAAAATTTTTAACCTTGAACCTTCATAATATATCTATCTTCCTTTAATTTACAATATTGTTTTATTCTACTATCGATATCTATATTAATGATATCGATAGTAGAATAATAAATTAATTAAAATTTATTAAGTAGAATAAATTGAAGTCATTTAATAATGACTTCAATTTATATTTAAAAACGTGCGATGGGGCAAGTAGTTACAATTGTTTGGGGTCAGTTGTTACATGTAACAAAAATATTACCATATCTGGTATTGTACCGTTCGTTTCCTTATTTTAAAAATTCTACATATTCTTTGTTATGAGAAACTATAAAAGAAAAACAGAAAGAGGTACAACTAGTAAAGAAGTTTATGAATCTGCTGCAGCAGAAGTACTGCAGAATAAAACGAGCATTCGTAAAGCAAGCTTACGACAAACCTACATTGGTATTCTCAGAAGAAACAGAACATAAATTTGCTTTTTATCTACTCAAAAGTTCAGAAAACAGAAGTACGCAAACTAGCTTATCAATGTGCTCGACTAAAAAATATTCCCCCCAGCTGGCATAAAAATAATACGGCTGGGCTGGACTGGTTTAAATGTTTTATGGATAGAAATCCTCAACTATCTCTACGAACACCAGAAGCTACTGATATCATCTTTGAGTTGAGCAACATCGTTCAACAAAACCAACGATAAAGATTTTTTTGACAAACAGCAAGGCTTGTTCCAAAAATATGAATTCACTGCTTCAAGAATATGGAACGTTGACGAAACAGGTGTCACGACGGTACAGAAGCCTAAAAAAATAGTTGCTGCCCGGAGTCAAAAACAGGTCGGTGCGATCACATCTGCCGAAAGAGGGACACTTATTACTCTTTCATGTGCCATAAATGCTGCTGGGAATTCAGTTCCGCCAATGTTCGTGTTTCCCAGAATGAGAGACACGGATCTTTTTCTTCTTGTAGATGCGATTGCAGCGGGAAATTCCGAAGAATTTCTACTCCTGTCATCCATCCCGAAGGATGGATGACAGAAGTAGAATTTTTGAAATTTTGGATCATTTCATTCAAATGTCAAACCTTCTGCTGAACAGCCCGTTCTGCTCCTTTTGGATAACAGCTCGCATGTAAATTTTAATATCGTTGAGAAAGCCAAAATTAACAACATAATCATACTGTCATGTCCACCGCACTGCTCTCACAATTTACAACCATTAGATGTGGGAGTTTATGGTCCTTTTAAAAACCACCTTAATTGAACACAGATAGCCTGAATGTATAATCATCCAGGAAAAACCACGATGATTCATGATATTCCTGCCGTGGTGAAAGATTCACTGCCTTTAGCCCTAAATCCTGCAAATATCATGAGAGGATGCAGACCAACAGGGATATGGCCCTTCAATCCTAACATTTTTCGAGACAGTGACTTTGCACCTTCTTATGTCACTGATCGCCCTAATCCAGAAACAGATTGTCCCATGACTTCGAAGAACATCTCCAATTTGACACTTGACCTGGAAAATCCAGAATTGTTAGATTCTACACCTCAACTGAACATAAGTACCACTGAAATCATACAGGGAATAGAAACAGCAACAAATCCAATGCCTGACACAACTAAAAATATTCCTGTTTCACCTTGTCCAAATCCCGTTAGTTCGCAAGATACAGAATGTTTAACTACATACTGACTCCAGATTTGGCAAGTTTTCAATAAGATAATGAAATAGAATTCTAAAAGACACACAGATAAAACGTGAGTAAAGCCGTATTAATAAATTAAAATAGTCATATTATTCAAATACTGATTTATATAAAAATATTGTGTATTTCTTTTTTTTTCTCTGTATTTTTTACTCTGTTCACCGCTTCAAACTTCATTAGTTTGAGATTTAAACAACTTCAGTCATTCGTATGCTCAAAGTTATTCGGGCATGAAGACATTGATATTTCTATATTTTTATAAATAAGACTTATTTTCTACCAAACAGTGTATATGAAACTTAGCGATAAGATAATGAATGGGACTGTGTATTTGCCGAACTGACCACTGTCAAAGTGCTTTTGTGGCTGTTTGATATTCGCCATTTTGGCGCTATTGGCCTCAGCAAACATGGATAGATGGTTGGAAAGTATTTACAAAAAAAAATGTGTACGTAATACGTTGATTTTTGAAGTATAAGGAACAAAATGAACGAAATTAATTCAAAATGCAAGAATACTTCAGAGTATTGTACGTTCCAGCCATATACGTCAAAATTAGTTCTCTGGACACTCACGAGTGGCGCTTCAAATAGGCAAAAAATTTGCTGTCAAACATGGTACAGCCTGTCCAGTGGTATTTATAGAGGTCAGTGATTTGCCTGTATTCACTTCTCGCTTGCACGCTTTAGTCATTACGTCCGCTTTGCATATTCAAACCATCAGCATGTTAAATTACGCAAAAAAATATAGATTTGTAACAGACTAAAAATATTGGCACTATATTTGTATCCCTTTCTTTGTCTAATAGCCTTGTCTCGCATTAATAACCGGTATTCTATCCCACTCTTTCAGAATATGATCAGAAGTGATGATTGCAAAGCGAATTTTAAGTACATTCCAAATTTTAATATCTCAAGCTTCAACATTGAGTATTCAATAATACTCAAATTTAGAGAAAGAATAAGTATATACAGAAAACCTAAAAATTTTACTTTTCAAGGAAGTTTTAAAATAAAAATATCGTATCTTCACTTTTACATGTTTATTACATTTCATTCTTAGGTAAAAGTAAGTTTGGACTCAGACATTAAAACGTTATCATAAAAATTCAATTGTTTATATATATTGTTTAAAATCTAATATGCTCTTAAATATCTACTTAATTTGGTGTGGTAGAATTACAGTTCCCTGTGAGGAACTGCTTATTAATTAATTCATTCAATTGAATACATTCGAGGCACATTATTTCGGCTTATCAGCAAAAAAATGTATCTTGACAAAGATGGTAGTTGGCAGGTCTGCAATTCGAGATACAAACATATAAATCAGGGTGTGCTCAAGCTTGAACTGCTGGGGATCTACCTCAAAATTGTTAGACTTCGATCGATCGACTCTGAGAGGCTTCAAGTATGTGTGTTGACGGATTGTCGTCTAGGTAGATTGTTACGATGACATAGACATTAGTTTTGCACACAATAATTTGCATTTTTTTAGTCAAGCTAAATGTAGGTCTGTTGTAAAATGTCAATGAAAAAACTCATAATTGTTGAAAATTGCGAGTTTATTGGTTCTTACGAAACAAACGCGTTCAAGTGTCTAAAGTTCTAAACTTAACTAAAGAGTGACTTTGGATTTTGAATCTGCATGTACTTTTCATAAGATGGTACATAATTACCGATTTTAGTTACCTAAAACAAAGTATGTGAATAGTTCTATATCAGATTTCTTTCTCGAGATCGACTCAAAAAGCGATCGACCGTTTGAGCACCCCTGAATAAATAAAAAAATATATAATGGTCTTCAAAAGTAAATTAATGTACTTAATGGACGTAGTAATAATCTTGTGTGATAAATGTAGGTATTTATCAAATTGCATTCAGTTGGTAAAATTTTCCCTTTACTAAAATTTAAATAGCCACCATAAGATTTAACAAAAAATCGCATCAAAAGCTAGCACATTTTGTCACGTATTATTGCCATCTACAAGCAAAATCATTGTCTCATCTAGGGGATTCCATGTTTTTTGGATCCAACGTTAACTACTCGTATTTACTCAATTGTATTTCCAGTAACATACTTTTATATTTGCAGTCAAGACTGATTTTTAAAACAATATAATAAAATGCATGTATGCAATATATTTCACCATGGTTCTTTCGTGATAAAATCCTCATTACATCAGACCTAATATGACCATCCATAACCCACGCTAGGATTTCATCACAATCAAGGTTATTAAGAGGAAGAGAACAAGCTACATAGTTATCGCTTTTATTACAATAGTAAGGCTAACATTTACAATAGATAATACCTCTATTACATTAAAGAAACATATGAATGAAGCAGGTGGAGACCAGGCGTCGCGAAAGACGGGTTCATCTTGACTATCGATCTTCGTCGCCAAAAACCGGATGATACTAGATACATATTAAAACCTTAAGGTAGGTCGCACATACAGCAGCAAGCAAAAAGGGTAAGCAAACTCTGTACAATATTTTCACCTCAGCAATTGGAACTGGGGTAGTTTGCGGCGAAAAACGGATAACTATAGCGAAATCGTTGATATGTCATTTTGAGGAGGCAATTATTAGGAAGAAGAAGGAAAAAGGATACTATATTTTAAAAATCATGGTTGCGACCAATTTGGAGATTTTAAATTTCTGTAATGTTTTCTGCTTGCTGCTTGGTGTGCAGCCCTTATTATTTTAGACTACTTGACTTGTCAGCAATAACCAATGCCGCGTAAACGCCATTCGATGGTAACTAACAATATACCGGATGACTCTGTATGTACAAAACTTTACAAACTATCTTACGACTTACATTATACATAATTATGATAAAATAAATATCGTTTAAGATCTGACTTTCACGAACGTTGAGGCACTCCCGGCATTCCTTCAATACACCTGAAACGTAAAGAGACACATACATTAAATCTTATATCTTTGAACGAGCAATTCTTGGATATAAATATATATATATACCAGCTGACCCAGCAAACGTTGTATTGCCGATATTAAAATCGCGATACAAAAGTAACAGTTGAAATTTAAAAAAAATGTCAAAAAAATTAAAAAAAAAAAATCGTGTGGACCACCCTTAACATTTAGAGGGATGAAAAATAGATGTTGGCCGATTCTCAGACCTACTCAATATGCTCACAAAATTTCATGAGAATTGGTCAAGCCGTTTCGGAAGAGTACGGGAACGAACATTGTGACACTAGAATTTTATATATAAGATAATCTGAATCTCGGAAACGGCTCCAACGATTTTCATAAAATTTTATATACAGGGGATTTCGGGGGCGGCAAATCGTTTTAAATTTTGAAAAATGTAGTTTTATCCGTTTTTTTTTTTGAAAATCTGCTACAATATCATTAGAATACAAAGGTTATTTTCGCCAACAAGATTATAATCAGGGGGGACATCCAGAAACGAGAAGAATGCAGATGTCTCCAGTCCTATTACTTTCCCATTTAAGATTATAATCAGGGGGGACATCCAGAAACGAGATGAATGCAGATGTCTCCAGTCCTATTACTTTCCCATTTTAGATTATAATCAGGGGGGACATCCAGAAACGAGAAGAATGCAGATGTCTCCAGTCCTATTACTTTCCCATTTTAGATTATAATCAGGAGGGACATCCAGAAACGAGAAGAATGCAGATGTCTCCAGTCCTATTACTTTCCCATTTTAGATTATAATCAGGAGGGACATCCAGAAACAAGAAGAATGCAGATGTCTCCAGTCCTATTACTTTCCCATTTTTTTTCAAGTTTTGTACCTTCTTAAAAAACTGAGCAAGGCACGGTCGTGCAGGTACTAATAATATTAAATATACTTATAAAATACTAACAAACCGTGCAACGCACGTGAAAAGCACATCTCTAACGTATATACAGAAAGATAGAAATGAAAAGCGAATCTATTGTTATTGTCACATATTTTGATTGAAAACTCGTAAGGAGTCAGCCACTCCAGCAAGTTGAATATTAAACCACTAGCTAACGCATACATAGACAATCAAAATGGTCACACATTATCAGGCTATAATTTAATTTAATTAACATTAGCGTCTGTTTGCTAATATTTTTTTTGAGACGAGACGAGCAGGACGTTCAGCTGATTGTAGTTGACAAGCCTTGCCCATTACAATACAAATTCACTTACTGAGATACATAAACTAACATGATACACATATTGAGCGGCAAATCGTCGTGTATACACATAATTTTACTCATAATGTTTAAAGTTACAATAATTACCTCTTTACAAATTATATTACATTTATTATTTTTCATTGGTCAAATACTACTAAATTACTCTAAATTATCTTATAAAAGTCTATAGTAAGGCCAACGAGACGATATAAATAATGTTAACAAAGGCTTCATTTTATTTGAATAAATTATATACCTACAAATTTTGGGTTCCCTATTTTAATCGCTGTCGTCTGTATGAGAAAAAAAAGGTTCATCGGAAGAGTCCGAATCGGACGTATTTATGACAATTCAAATTCAAATATTTTTATTCATAATAGGATGTGACATCACTTACTAAAAGTCAAAAAATTACCACCTATTCCAAAAATTATGCCTCAGACGAGAAGAATGGGCGCAACTGACTCAGCGGGATTTTTTTCATCAAGCAATATGTTTACAAAATATTTTAGAATTATACTAAGTATTATTTAATAGCCTGAGGGTGGTCGCTCCATTCCCAATCTGTGGTATCATTAAGAAAGTCATTTATGTTATAGTAACCTTTACCACACCCAATTTTCTGAGATCTTGTTGTAGAAGCATATACAGGATGTCCCAAAGTTATGGGACATGAAGGGAAAGTACCTTAAATATGTTATTTTTAAAAGTTAGTAACTCTGCATTCAAAGATTTTCTTAAAATTACTTGCCTCGTCTGGGAATCAAACCGACTTAAAGGTAAAAAAAAACATCCCTACTCTTATGATGCCAATCGACAGAATGGCCAAAAACTAATAACTCTTCTTAAGTAACATAGTATTTTAAAAGAAAGTAGTCAATTAAGTGGGTATTTTTTTATAAATTAATTAATTAAATGTTCTCTTCCATCAGGCTGTGTCTGCTTTAAATTGCTCCAATGCCTTCTATAGAAGCATCAGTATAGATGTTGATTGTGAAATGTTGGGCAAATATTTCTAGAACTGGTTGAGAGCATAGCAAGTTTTTTATCATGTGAAATGCTTTTTGGCATTTGTCTGACCAAACAAATTTTTGATTTTTCCTGAGTCAATTATGCAATGGTTCAAGTATTATTGCCCTTTTTTGTATATACTCATGGTAAAAGTTTATTTTTCCGAGAAATTGTCTTTACATACTTTTGTGTTCGTGGAACTGGAAAATCCTTTATATAAATTAAGTTATCTTTTAGTGGTTTCACAGAATTATTCTGTATTATGTGGCCCAGGTATTTGTGGTATGTGGACAGATTTTGATGCCAATGTGCATTTGGTAAATTTTAACCTGAAACCTTCGGTTTTGATCGCCTCTAACAACTTTGTGAAATGATTAATGTGGTCTTGGAAAGTTTCAGAATAAATGAGTAAATCATCAATGAAAGTTTATACTTTCTCAATATGTTACTTAATATTCTCTGAAAAATTGCAGGTGATCTCTTCAGCCCAAATAGTAGTCATGTCCACTGAAAGTGGCCATCTTGTGTTACAAATTCCGTCTTTTTTCTATCTTTGATTCGCAAAGGGATGGACCTAAAAGCAGAGTTAATATCTAATGTTGAAAAAAAAAATGCAATTTCTAGTTTTTACAACTAGGTCTTCAATTAATGGAAAGGGTTGAGCCTGAGGCACAACTATTTTGTTCAAGTCTCTGAAGTCAATACATAGCCTGAATTTTCTGTTTTCTGAGTAGCAAGTGTTTCTTGGCTGATTTCTTCTAGATATAGATCCCCAAATTGTAAATTACCATCCTCATCTTTGTAGGTATTTTCGAGTTCTTTTGTCATTGTTATATTCTTCTTGACTGGTACCTTTTTTTAAACTATTTTTTACTTTGATATACCTACACAGGTTTTTTCACAATTTCTTTATGAAGACTGGCTGACTGTAACTCTTCCGGTATTTTATATACTTTATTATCCATCGTAGCTATTGAGGTTATAGAAGTAATGTTTGATTTTCCATCACTTCCAGGCAACAGTGTAAATTCAAAACTTAGTTTCTCCATTTCCAATCGAATTTTACAAACAAAAATGTCGTTTTATAATGATAGTTTTTAGGATCGGCCAATTAATAAAACGATAATGTGTTGCTCTGAAATAATAAAAGTTTTATTATAATTTATAGTTTTTAACACACTTAATTTATGACATCACCATATTAAAACAAACCTGAAATAATAAAAGAAACGACATTAAAGTTTATTCTTTAAATATGCCAACTCCTTATTAATTAATATTGATAGTTTCTACTTTCAATTCCAATATTTTCATATATAATCTATTTTACCTCTAACCTCCAAGTATGTAAAATGTGATAAAACTTTAAAACACAGATTAGACACAAGTGAGTGACATTGACAACACATTCATAAATGCTTTGACATTCCTTTAGGCAGTGTGGTAAAATTCACATTAAAGGTAATTAAGAAAATAGGAATGTATTTTCTTTACAAAGATATAGAACATGATCAAGAACATATTGAGAAGCAACAGTCAAAATATTTATTTCTTTAAATTTTTCTCTTAATGATTATTAAGGACCTAGGTTATAATACCTAGGTAACACTGAAAATGTTTAGAAAATGAAAAACGACTTAATGTAGAAAGTTGCCAATACATTTATTGTTTTTTGAAGTAATCTCCGTTCCTCTCTACACATCGTCGCATTCGATGGAACCACTGAGAAAAACAGTGGGGCCATTCTTCCTTAGGGGTCTCTTCTATGGCATTCTCAAACGCTTTCACAGCATCTTCAGGGCTCGTTAAGCGAATACCTCGAATTTAATAAATAATAAAAGTCTCAGGGCGCCAGGTACGGACTGTATGGCGGATGACTCATTATCTCGACACCTTCCATAGTCAAATATTCAACAGTCCGTTTTGCGGAGTGCGCTGAAGCATTGTCGTGGTGAAGGAGGGTCCTGCTTCGAGGGCGCTGCTGTCGAATTTTTTCCAAGACAACAGGCAACCAGCGATTGACATGCCAGTCTGCAGTTACTGTCTTTCCATCTTTTAGTACAACTATCGCGAAATGACCTTTCCGACCAAAAAATGAGGCAATCATCTTTTTCCTTTTCTTCCTCTCTTTACCTTAGTTGGCCGATCCTCGAAAGGAAACACCCACAGAGCTGATTGTCTTTTGGTTTCGGCTTCGTAGCAATATATCCAGCTTTCATCACCTGTGAGAATGTCAAATACAGCATTTGAGTCACCTCCGTTGAACTTAACTAACATTTGGGACACCAGTCCATGCGAAGGTGTTTTTGGTCGGCGATTAAAGTATGGGGAATCCATCTGGTACAAAGCTTCCTGACGCCTAAATGTTCGTGTACTATTTTTTGAACTTGACTCATACCAATGCCTAGGCTTGCCCGTATCTGCTGATAGGTCACACAGCACTGATCTTATCTTCAGTAGTCGCTGTTAAAGGACGTCCCCGCTTTACTTTAGAAGGAGATTGCTACGTCCACGCTTAAACTCGTTAAACCAATTGTAAAATTTGCCGCCAATTAACAAAAACAAATGACAAATGAATGCAATGTACCACATTAGGTTACCAAAGAGTTCCAAAATTGAAATTCAAAAAAGTTTTCATTAGCAATGTTTCTAACTGGCCAGTTCTATAAACTTTCAGTGTCAGCCACTTATAACTCAGTTCAGTCTCATATAATGTAACTCAGTAACAGTCCGTTTGTTTACATTCTTAATCGTAACCTCTCTGGTTTGAAACAACAAAACACTATCTCGAACAGTAAGCGAAACACCTTAGATCTATTATTTAGCAACATTGACGTTGAAGTTCACCACTGCCTTACTCCCCTCGTTACAGAAGATGTATATCATCCATGTCTAGAATTTAATCTCTCGAACTCACTAATTCGTAATATTCGTCAGAAACCCGTCAATAGGCCCAATTTCTATAATGGGGACTATATCAAAATTAATGAATACTTATCACAAATCAATTGGCACGAATTACTAGTAGTTGATTCAATTAATGAAACAATTAAACTTTTTTATTCCATTCTAAACGAAACAATAAATAAATTTATACCAGTTAAAGTTAAACATAAAACTAATTTCCCTGGTGGTATTCTAAGTCTCTAATTCACATAGTGCAAGAGAAGCTTCAAAAGCATAGACAATGGAAAAAAGATAAAAATCCTCGTGATTACGACGAGTTTGTTATGCTCAGGGCTCGCCAAAAACTCGTACAGAGCAGGTGTTACAAAAACTACACTGAGCGTATGCAATGCTTCATTCGTAAAGATCCTAAACTTCTCTTCTCTTATACTAAATCCCTTAGAAACAGCGAACAAGGATACCCCACTAAGATTACACTTGGTAATAGTACTTACTCAGGTGAAACTTCAGTTTGTAATGGATTCAGTCAATACTTTGAGAGCATCTTTGTAAAACCAGCAAACTCGTACGATGAACCAAATTCTCTAAACTTGAATCATAATGAAACCATTTGCAAAATTACTATAAGTGTATATGAGGTTCGTAAATTGCTTAAAGCTTTAAAAACTAATAAGGGAGCTGGCAGTGATGGAATCCCACCGATTTTTTTAAATAAGTGTGCTAACAATTTAGCCTTACCGCTATCCATAATACTTAATCTCTCCATTAACGTCTTCAGTAGTTTCCCTGATGTGTGGAAAGAAGCACTTATAGTACCGTTACATAAAAGCGGATCAAGAGCCCAAATAGAGAATTACCGGCCCATATCGATTCTGAACGCAATGAGGAAGTTATTCGAAACAGTTGTCTATAGATACATATGCCCCATTATAACTAGATCTATTTCCTACGAGCAGCACGGATTTATGAAGAACCGTTCTACCGTTACAAATTTAGCTGTTTTTACGGATTACGTAGTACAGGGCATGGACGAGAAATATCAAGTGGATGTGATCTACACGGATTTCGAAAAAGCATTTGACCGAGTAGATCACGTAATTCTACTGCAAAAACTAAGCGTGCTAGGCGTAAATGGGAGCTTATGCAAGCAGTTGTGACGGGTAGTGCTAGAAGTAACTTTGTAATAATACCCTCAGGAGTACCACAGGGGTCCATCCTAGGTCCGATTTTATATAACGCTTACCTATTTGATATTGGAAGTTGCTTCCACCTTGCACAGTATTTAATGTTCGCTGACGACACAAAAATATTTGTCAAAATACGTTCACTTGACGATTGTCATAAACTACAACATGACCTAAATGCATTGACAGAATACTACGCAAGGAACAGAATTATAGTTAATGTTAAAAAGTGCCATCATATTACTCTGACTCGTAAAAAAAATATAATTGAATTTAACTTCAAAATTAATGGCACATGTATACCCAGAGTGACTGCGGTTAGAGACCTGGGTATCCAAATCGATGCTAAGTTTTCAATGAATGAGCACGTTGATAATGTAGCAAATAGAGCTTTCAAACAACTAGGTTTCATAAAACGAGTGACCCGTTCCTTCAGTAATCTGGAATGTATAAAGGCACTTTACTTTGCGTACGTCCGGAGTATTCTTGAATACGCATGTAGTGTCTGGACACCCCAATATATTATACACATCGAAAGGCTTGAAACCATACAGAAACAGTTTATTAAATACTTAACTTTTAAAGATTTTAAAGAATTCAAAAGTTATGAGGAAGCGTGTTCTCACTATGGTGTCGACACACTGGAACAAAGAAGGAATCAAAGTGACATGTTACTTCTGCAAGCAATTTTGAGTGGCTCCATCGACTGTCCTAGTCTACTGTCAGCCTTTTCATTAAACGCTAAATCTTTAAGATCGCGTCACACGCGCCTTTTACATGTTCCCAAACCTAATACAAATTATGCCCAAAATTCCATAATTCCGCGTCTGTCACGAATTTATAATAAACAGTACGCTGAGTTTGACGTATTTCATTTATCAAAAATTAAGTTAAAAACAGAAATAATAAAACATCATCGTAAAAAATAATAATAATAGGTAACGCAACACACACAAACACACACGCACACACACACACCACACACGCATACACACCCCACACACGCACACACACACCACACACGCACACACACACACAGACACGCGCGCGCTATTGTAATCTTTTATTTGTTAGTATATATAGTACATTTTTAAGTCTATTCTGTTAATATATGATTTCTTTTTATAATTTAAAATTTATGTAATCCTAAGTGGCTTTATGTAAAACCTAGGTTAATTTTGTAAAAATAATTGTTGTGTACGCTGTTGATTACTTTAATAAATAAATAAATAAATAAATAAATAAATAAATAAATAAATAAATAAATTCTTTATATCGTCTTAGCCTTAGTATTGTTAATTTCTTAACCGTGAAATCTATAGTACTTATCATATTGTAGATACTATAATAATATATACCTTTACTCCATACGGCATCTCATAGCCACCTTTGCTTTGCATCTGGTTCTGTATAGAATGTAGAAGGGACGAGGGCATATCCACGTCGGTTGAACCTGAAAATCAGAAAATCTACTTTATAATACTTACAAAAATAATGTTAATATTTATTTAGGAACTATAATTTTATTTTAATAGTTAATAGTTCTATCACATGCTAATTAGAGGATAACTATATGAAACATAATAGATCTCTTACGAAGTTAAAGCAAGATAGAAAAGGCATCCGAGTATATTGTTACTGTAACCGATTCTTACTGACAAGTCGTAAAAAGTCAGCCACGCTTGGAAATAGCTCCATAGTATTTTGCATACTAAACTAGCTAACAACGCACACATTGACAACTAAATTGGTCACGCATTATCAGGCTGTCAGGTCGACTAACCGCAAGTATATTGTAAGTCTTATGATTATAACAGTCTAAGATATAAGGTAATATGTTCATCAATTCTAATTTACTAGATTCCGTGTTAGTAATTCTATAGCAAGGAAAGATGACCGGGCATAAAATAGTTTAATTATTATTGTAACACCCCCGAATTTTGAAAGTCACGAACGGGCGCGGTGTTAATGTGCCTTTATAATGGAGGCAATTAGATAATGGAAAACAAAACACGTGCGAGAATCTACCTTAAATATGGAAAGTGAACACAGATTTTCGAAGTTGGCCTTTTAGGTGGGTGTGTATGCTTTTTACACACTTTTTATTAGCTTCACCTGTATGTATGTTTGTTTGTTTGTTTGTTTGTTTGTTTGTTTGTTTGTTTGTTTGTTTGTTTGTTTGTAACAGACTTTTTTTTATGATAATAAGGGACGCGACGAGCAGAACGTTCAGCTGATGGTAATTGATACGTCCTACCCATTACAATGCAGTGCCGCTCAGGATTCTCGAAAAATCCAAAAATTCTGAGCGGCACTACAATTGCGCTCGTCACCTTGAAACATAAGATGTTAAGTCTCATTTACCCAGTAATATACTATTATATTACTGCTTCACGGCAGAAATAGGCGCCGTTGTGGACTCATTTGGGCGCGATTTTGACCCACTTTAAACGGCCAGATTTCGTTCAAACTTCGTAGATTTATTGAGGACCGATGACATTACATTAATTGAATAAAAATAAAAATTATTCCAAAATTTCAATTTGCAAAGTAAGTTTATTGTTAATTTATATAATTTTCAACTATCGTGTAAAAGGCAGGAATTGGTGTTAGTTTTAAATTTATTTTGTATAAAAAGCGTGTTTGTTAGTTTTTGTCAACTACTATTTAAAATTAAAGCTGACTGAATTAAGTATACTTAATATATATTATTGAGTTTTAAACTATAAACAAATGGATAGTGTGTTCATAGTGTATATTTTTTTTCTCCAACTACGACTGTCATTTTTCTCCGGAATGAAAATCAAGCTTCTTATTGAACACAACCAAAATTTTAATATATCGGAGTTAAGATGTAGGTACTCCACTATAGACTAGATATGAGAGCATGCTAGCATAGCTTTGTGGCTGACACATGGACACTAAAGAAGGCCGACTGAGATCGGATTGATGCCTTTGAGATGTCTCAATCTCTGTGATCACCGCATGGTGCTGGAGGAAGATGTTTCAAAACCCTTGGACAGCATTCCGCACCAACCAATCCATCCTTCATACTGTAGGCGTAAAACTCAGACTCTCAACCATTTGGTTCCCAAGAATCTTAGAGTCGCAGCCCTATATGGTCTGACGAAATCCGCACATCTCTGAATACCGGACTTACGCACGTAGCCAAAGAGAGACACAGATGGCGAACTATTGTCAAAAAGTTGAACCCTCACAGAAATCACAACCCTCAACAATGAGGAATACGACGCGAGGAGGTATGAGGGCATGTGGGGTGTATGGAATGCTAAGGCGGCACTAATTGCCAGCGACCTTGAGTGATATTAGTTCACGGCTGTGTGCCCGCCATCTATGTAACAAAGCCAATATTTAAAAAATTATTGCGTGAAAAACGTAACATTTAAATAGACGCAAACAGTTAAATGCTTATAATCCTAATTATTGATTACTATTCTGAATAAATGTACCTACAGTAGCACTAAACAAATGCGTCATGCCGAGAAAAAACTTGTTTAACTGCAAAGAAAAGTGGTACTTCAAAATAGCTCTGGATTTGTAACTATAACCAGTAGCAAGCACTAGCAACCTACAAATAAGACTTAAGGGTATGTGTAACATGATAGTGTTCATATCTCCAAATTGTATGTATGTATTTTCACAACAAAACTTGTCTAAATACACCATGTTTGCGTGCTTTCTGCTTACACTTCGCCTTAACAATATGGTGTATTTCAGACATTACAGTATTTCTGTAGCAACTCTACAACTATACCAATAAAAATATTACATTTCAACTGTATGTCCTTTTTTAACCAAACTGCTTGCATAAAATATAAGTCGATAATTATTCTGATTCCTAGTTAATGAGACATTTTATCTGTTACGAGTGCTTATACTAAACTACAAACTAAATCTACAAACAATACCCTTACCTACTGATTTATAAATCAAGAGTCTAACCCTAAGATCATTTATGCGTGTCGATAGAATTTGACAACTGTGAACACGTCAAAAAATTTGATGTTGACAGTTAACCTCTATTCTGAGCAATGCACGCACACTAACACAAAGTGACATACAAATCGCGAGTGTAACACGTAGATTGTCACGCACACAAAAGTAATAAAACTGGCCGGTTTTCATCGGTTATCTGGCAGCAAGAAGCTCTATATAGACGGATAATTTATCTAAGGTCTAGTCTGTCTAAGTCAAATAATTCAAAAGTATGGCCGCCATATTGTGTGTTGCACTTTTTGATATTTGGAAGTAAATGAAGGTCTTGTGTTTTACATTGTTAACCAAGTGTTTGATAGCATTTTCTTTAACAAACGCGAGTGTTACACTTTTAAAGGATAAAAACAATCTCTAAATTAAAACCTAAAACTACACATATCAAAAAAGAAGAGGACACTGTCCGTAAATTTTGCCAAAAACCATATTCTGTCTACAGCAAATACCACCTCCGAGGCAACAAATGGCGCTAAACTTCATAATGACAACTATGACAAATACTTTCTTGACTCATTATATCTGGAGTCTCCCTGAAAACGAGATCTGGAATGGTCTTGAAACGTCGGGTTAACTGATTTTTTTTTATTTGGAGAAAAAAACGGAACAATTATCTAAAATCTAGTTAAAACAATTGTGACTTAGAAAATTCTCACTAAGACTTGAAGTTTCAAATGAGACAAGGACAGTTTAACTAACTAACGATTACTGAAAGAAAACATTTAAAAATAAATAATATATTGCAGTAATTCTCTTGTTTATGACATTTTTAAATTGTGCTAATTCAATTATATTAAAATCTATATTTATATAATAATAAAAATGTATCTTTGACGCATAAATTCTAATGTAAAAAAACAGTTACAATTACACGCGCTTTAATCATTCACAAGTGTTCGATATTTGGCAAGAAGTAATGGGACAGAACACATTTCAAGAAAGGCTTTTTGATATTCCCATATATTTATAGGGTGCATTTTACGCTCGCACCAACTGACCTGGAGGAGGCACGTCTGAGAGGTAAATATTTCCTCAATAACAACGTTAAGATATCGGATCAGTCACAGCTCATGCCCAAAGTAAACTACAGGCAGAAAAATGCTGTTAAGATCTCCCAAAATCATACAATCTGATCTCTCTGCAGCTAAGAATAAGAGTTGAATACTAAAATGATTTGTATACATATAATTGCAAAAGGAAATGACGTCGCGAATCATAAGACAAGGTCTTTTGAAATTATGGACAATGTTTGCATAATAACAGTGATGGACTCTTGTGTCCTGATAGATAGATAGGTATATCGTCACGCAACTGCTGAACAAAAGCTAAAGATTTGTACAATATCTTATTTAAGATTATTTATTTATTATCATATTTAAGAATGAAAGAAAGAAAGGAAGAAAGCTATAATAAAACAATTTATTTTGCATAATAAAGGTACCTGCATATTGCAGTTTAATTTTTTCCACAGTTAGATTATAGTTTATTTTAGTTTTGTTTAAATGATTTTGACGTTGGATTGCTAAACATACCTAATTGAATTAACAATTATAAATTCTGTGTGCAATTGTGCGTTACTTTGCGACATAAGATGTTAAACCCCCTAAGACCCCCTCAAAAAAAAATAAGCTTGCATATTGAAGCTTGAAGGCAGGAAAAAGACATGATAAGGCGTCGCTGTGAGTTATCACAGCGACGCGTTAGGCGTTAGCCTAGCTGGCATCATGTGAAAAGAAGCCTCTCACAGGAGAAAAGTATGCCCGTCTTTAAAAAAAATGTCACCAATACAACCAGTTCAGTCAACCAACACAGGTAAGCGGGCGCGGGATACTGATTGCTCATTGGTCAGGTAATAATCACAACATATCGTTAACAATCGCTATTGGCCTACAGTTGACATATAGAAAATTTCCTAATAAGCTATAGGGTTCGCCCTTTATTAGGCGTCTATGGTTTATTTATAACAATATAACAAGTGTTACAATTTTAAATGAAACACTTTTAAAATGGATTTAAAGTTAACTTCTATTTTGAGCAATGTACGTACATAAACACAAAGTGACATACAAATCGCGAGTGTAAGACGTAGCTTGTCACGCACAACCAAAGTTCATTGCAAAACAAGAGGCTCTACCTAGATGTATAAATTAACTAAGTTTAAAAATATTGGGCCTAGAATTAATAAAGTTAATGCGTAACTAATCCCAATTGATAAAGAGGTCAATTAATTAGTACCAACGTGTCATATACAGCAATACGACACCACATGTGTTGCGTAACAAATGTTATTCTCATTACTTACGCGGTTCATAACAACGCTTTTGCATCAGTGTTTATAACATACTCTTTCCCGTAGGGGTAGGCAGAGACCACTTCTTTCCACTTGCTACGATCCTTACATACTTGTTTTTCACTTTCATTATTCCTTTCATGCATGCTCTCCGGTTTAGGGTACTCTTGACCTGGCCTTTTTTTCAAGACGTACCTTATTTGATCTTGAAACGTCCGCCTAGGTCTACCCCTTCCAACACTTTCATTCACACTGGCCTTATACACTTTCTTCGTCAACCGTTCTTCATTCATTCTCTCGACATGTCCAAACCATCTCAGCAATAATATAACATTAGCATCTGTTATACAGAAAATATGGAGATGGCAATAGAGAGGGCTATGCTCGGAGTTTTCTTGCGAGATCGAAAAAGAAATGAGGAGATCCGTAGGAGAACCAAAGTTTATTTATAGGACAACCAGTAGATGTTACATTCTAATACGCTTAAAATATATCGAATATGACTTAAAATATAACAAGATATGAGTTGAGCACAGTCTTTGCTTCCGTGACACCAAGAACACAATAATATAAAATAAAAAGTTACCGACATAGCCCAAATGATTGCGAAACTGAAGCGGCAGTCACATAGTTCGATGGACAGATGGCTGTTGGGGCAGTAAAGTCCTCGAATGGCAGCCACGTACCGGAAGACGCAGTGTTGGTAGGTCCCCCACAAGATGCACCGACGATCTGGTCAAGATCGTCGGAATACGTTGGATGAGGGCAAAGCAGGACCGCGTGGAAATCTTTGGGGGAGGCCTTTGTCCGGCAGTGGACGTCTTCCGGCTGATGATGATGATGATGGTGAGGGTCGTACATTGATGTCTGGCGAGTACCTACGACTGTCCGGTTCGTGTTTAAGAAAAGCGATATAACCACACAATTTTGAAATTCAGTATAAGCTGACAGATAATTTAAAAGATTGTGCCAGTTTTCAATTTCAACTAGCTGTTACCCGCGTCTTCGTTCGCATTTACCACTCTGTAAGTTGGTGTTCCAATACTGCGTACATATAAAACAATCATATATCTCTCATCGTTTGAAAGAAGCCATGCTTTCTCCAACATACTTTTGAAATCCAACTACCACAAAAGTTTCAATTTCGGGTTAAAATACAGCCTATTATTATTATTAGTTTATATACATTCACAAATAATGTATTTTTCTATTGGTAACAGAATTTTCAAAATCGATTCAACATATTTGCAGATTACCCCCTACAGTCTCAAAAACTTTTATTAGTATAGACAAGAATATCTTTTTTTCTTTTGCTGACCTCAACAATGCAGTACAGTTCTTACAAATGCGCTTGGTCCGGGTGTAGTCTTATAGTATAAACCCCACTTAAGATAGTCATAATATTGTTAAAATAAGTCTTAAATTGTCACAACTTACAACTAACAACATTCCCGTTTTATACCATTAATATATAAAATTTATTGTTACAGTTTAACTAAAGGAAAAACCTAAGTATCTATATATATAAAAATGAATTGTTGTTCGTTAGTCTCGCTAAAACTCGAGAACGGCGGGACCGATTTGGAAAATTTAGATCTTGAATTATTTGTGGAAGTACAGAGAAGGTTTAAAAGGTGAATAAATAGGAAAATGCTGCTAAATTAAATAAAAACAACAAATTTGTTTTTCCTTTGATGTGTCCATAATTTCTATGAGAGAATTTATTGACGCACGGTTTGACAGTTCTGCTGTGAAACAATTTCATTACGACAGCAGGGTGCATATTTTACGAAGTAATTTTTGATGTTATGATAATATATTATTGACAAATTCATATAAAAACATTATTTTATTTATTATATATAGAACAACGTCTGTCGGGTCAGCTAGTTTAGAATAATCAAGCGATTTACAAAATTTAGTGACACGTTTACTTCAATGTCGTGCTTGTCACGATAAAATTAAATTGCACTTTATTTACAATTCAAGGTTATAAAATTCGGTTTATCTTTCGATTTCAACCTTCAATCGAACACAATTGGTAACTTGTGTATGTAATAAGTAGTTAAAGGCTTTTGTTCCAAATGGTTGAACTTGTGTTAGTAAGGATAATGATAGGTTTTAGATTCCTCTGCTAAAATGTCGGTAAACATCTACAATTTCGGATTTCACAAATGCTGTAAGATGAGACGGAAATTTATTTATTTTTATTAATCAAATTTTTACTACTTTATATACGTATTTTACCAGTGGGAGTCACATGGGTACCACAACAGTGCCTATAACTGCTGTGAAGCAGTAATGTGTAAACATTATTATTTTTCGGTCTGAAGGGCGCCGTAACTAGTGAAATTACTGGGCAAATGAGACTTAACATCTTATGTCTCAACGTGACGAACGCAATTGTAGTGTCGTTAAGAATTTTTCGGTTTCCTCAAGACTCCTGAGCGACACTGCACTGTTAAGGGCAGGGCGTATCAATTACCATCAGCTGAACGGCCTGCTCGTCTTGTCACTTACTGTCATAAAAAATAAGTGTCACGATATCTAATGATCACGTCACGCTTCAGAAATCTATGACAACGCGTAATAAAAAAATCAAACAATGCGTTATTAAAAAAACCAAACTTAAAGTGATGCAGTGATGGTTGTTGCTGTAGAGATTCAAAAATATGCAAGCGTGAGTAACAATTTGTTATATATTTTTTTTTCAATTACCAGTCTCTTCATTATTTATTATTCAAACAAAAAAGATATTATAACTATATTTACACTTCTACGATTACATAAAATTAAAACTATATACGTGGAAGCGTACCAAGAATACTGGCAGCATTACCGCGTTGGATAGCAAGGCTGATCCGTTGACCGAAATAGCTGCCAGCGCTTGGGTTTCCAGTAGCCTTATTGAGGCGCGAAGATAGTATTTTGAACATTCTCCGCGGTTCTGGGCCCCACGGGCCAAGTGTCTCGACACCAAACGGCACAAAGATGTATGCGCCCATTCTTCTCAGGTCTGAGGCAGTCTCTTTTGAATGGGTGGTAGATTTTGACGTTCAATAAGTGATTATAAATCCTATTTTTAATAAAAATATTTGAATTTGAATTTGAATATGACTCACTGAGACCAACATATTAGCAACGCTTGCTGTCTTCGGCAGTCGAAGCAGCAGCCCCAGCACCAACTGACGTAACTTGGACATGAGAAGGAGCCAGAGTGTCCCACACCAGCGCCCTTTGTTATATATTATGTATACTGCTTACAGATCAAGTTTAGAGAGATTTAAATAACATACCTCTCGCACTTACTTCTAAGGTAAATAAGTTTACTATGTAGCCACTTGTTGTCAAGTTGCTAGGCTAAAGATGTTTGACTTTTGAATGTCAAAAGTTAAACTTTGTACCACTTCTGAAAAGGCTTAGCTTTGACAAGAAACTCATTGCCACTCTTTTAAATCAACATGTACAGTTTCATCGTGTGAGAGATACAACATAAGATAATCAAACTTCAAATGCTCAATGACTTACACGAGTGAGTGAAAACTAAATGTAAATAAAACAAAAAAGCACAAAAGTTATTAAATAAAAATCAAAAGTTATTATTATAAAGGGATAACGCGAGCACCATTTTAACAATTACAGTGATATACTTAACTATAAATATATTAAAATAACTTTTAACATAAAATAGAGTTTCCGGGTGTGTTTTGTAGTGTGATTTGTTCCAAAATAAGTTAAAATCAAAACCAAATGTTCATTTGGTCTTCTATAGCATTTCACATATTTTTAATTTTAACTTTACTCAGATTATAACTAGTGTTGAAAGTGTTACTCGCCATAAAAACTTATTTTGATGCTCTAAGTGTGGCGCTGTTGTTGATGACAGCCAGACGTCACTTCAAATATAGTATATCGTCTGTTCCGTGTTTACCGACATTGCCATATACGCGGAATAGCTTTCAATAATTCTTCACGTAATAATAAAATAAGAATGTCTGTTTGTAGATTTAAAATAACTGTTTTTATCAATTGAACTCGGTAACACTGCACTGAACTCACGTGTTCGTCACGCATTTGAGATTTTGACATGATTTTTAAAATAATAAGACGGGATTCTCACTGACAAGTAGCTTATGTAATCGGTATTCTGTGTGCGAAGATTTGATGTCATCTATAAACCAATCCTGCATGCATGATTCAATATGTCAATCTTAATTTAAAAATCCACATAGAAAACGCTTATCTGTCATATTCATACAAATGATAAACTTAAATAACCAAAATATCATTCCATGGATCGTATACTAAAATGCCAAAAGCAGTAAATTTTTTGAATTTAGAAATATTCCAACCGACACACACTATAAAGGTTTATTATGCATAATTACTTAAGGTCACACGATTGTAAAAAAACACTAAAGAAATCGTAAGAGACAAATAAGAAATTATGATGTGTCCAATCATACATGATATAAAAAGTTGATGTATTTAAATTGACCACAGCTAGTTGTTTATTCTGTGTCCCTGCCAAAGCCCTGACTCCGATCACGGACTTGTAAAAAAATAAGGACTCCGTGTCACCTGACATAACAGTGTAGCACCAAAACAAGCCGATTAACGTGTAAATACATAGCCGTGGGGCTACATACACTCACACTACTATAGGCCGATAGGCGGCCATTATGAGAATTGTCATCGTCTGTGACACATTAGTTTTCGTCTCAATAAAATATTTTAAAAATGCCGTTGTGCGTTGTGAAAAAGTGTAAAAACAATAACATAAAAGTATTTGTGGATATATGATTATTTAAGGGAGAAATAATTGTGTAACTGGTATACCCCGTAACCGCACACACACTAGCATAAAGGTACCTTCTCGTACTTCACTTGCTAATATCACGGCGCGGAGTCCTTCTTACTCGTCCGTTTCTTCTATATAAAAGAGGAGTAATGAGAACTTTAGGCCATTTCAGAATATTGCGTTCCCTACCTATTTCTCCAACTTTTCGTCATGACAGGACACTAGCTATCTAGTTGGACTATAAAAGGAAATGGTTGCAAGTGCCACTATTGAAACTGCATAAGGCAAGTAACCACGCCATATTTGAAAGAAACGTCCGCTATGCCTCGGGAATACTAAACATATTTTGTACAGATTCATCGTTGGACGCTATGGGTTACGTCACTCGAAGACGTAATAACTAGTTCATAACTGCTAAACTCAAAATAACTTTAAAAAGCGAATAATAAAATAAACCTCTCGAATAAAAAATTAAGTAATTATTAATAATTATGATACAGTAATGATTAGGACCATAATACCAATTTAATGTAAATATTGTATGTCCTTGCGTAAGTGGGTAGTTTGAAACAAGGTTCCCTTGATTGCCCTACCGAACTAAACGAAAAAAACAGGAAACTTCAGTAAAATGTCATGACCTACTTGTTATTATTACACTATAGGAAACGCATTTTAATCAACAATATATTTACAAGCCACCAAAATTCTCGCCGAATAATTCAAGGAAAACCAGAGGCATTCATGTACTTCCTATGAAATGTCCATTAAAGGACATAATATTATGTATGTCCATAAAGGATGCGCGTGTTTTATCGTTACGTCGTTTATAGAGATATATATATTATATAGCATATAAGGTATTACTTAGTACTTATTATACTTATACTTTATATACTTATTATTTATTCACTATTATTTATTGGTAACATAAACTTATTTATTGTCTATTCCTATATTGTATTTTAGCGCCATCTAGTGATTTTATAAACAAATTCATGTTGTTAAAACTGAAAATGTTTAAAAACAAGTTTTTAATAAACATTGAATATAGTTATGACAGACAGAAATGACATCAAAAATAATTCTAAAGGAATCAATTTTGAGAAAATAAATGCCTTTTATAGTTTATTATAAACACGAACAGTGACTGACATGCGTTTATTTGTGGTTATATTTGATCGAAGGCAACTAGATGTGTTATGCTAAGGCTAAGACCATAAAGCCGCTATTTAGTACAATTTTAATTTAATTTGTAAATACTACAATTTTATTAAAGTATTTTGATTCGGTAGTGCAGTTCCAAGTGTGCCGTTGTGCATACAAACAAATAAAAAAAGATTAAAATATAATAAATATTATTACTACTAGTAATTAACGTTTATTTTATTAACATAGACAAAGTATTCGAACATTGAGAATGGGTTGAAGTGCGTAAACAAATTTGCTATAATTTGCTTGGTGTAATACATTCGGAAACAATAGTGCATATTTGCGTAGAGCTAGAGACAATCACAATAGCTATTGAACAGAAAATTGAATGAATAAAATTATTAAACAAACGTTCTTACGTAACGGTAAAACACATGATCTCATAAGGGATACCAACCTTATAAATTGTTGTTTAGAGCTATTCGAAAGGAACCTTTTTTCAAATATTATTTACAACTAGCTGACCCGGCAAACGTTGTTTTGCCATATAAAGTATAATTCACGCGATAGTTTTATAAGTAATAAAATATTGCCTATATTATAGCCTGTACATCATTTTGTTCTATTGTCAATAGTTTTTGCAGCGCACGCAAAAATAGGTTTTCGATTTTACACCTTGTGTTACAAAATAGCAATTTTATTACGGATCCCTAAATTTGAAAAAAAAAAAACATAGCCTATAGCCTTCCTCGATAAATGGACTACCCAACACTGAAAGAATCATTCAAATCGGACCAGTAGTACCAGAGATTAGCGCGTTCAAACAAACAAACAAACAAACAAACAAACTTTCTTTTACGGTATGTTTATAACAACGTACTCACACATAGCGATTTTAGTTGATCTAAATATGAACTACTAAATCGCTTAAGGCGAAGGGTAAGCAAAAAGCACGCAAACATGGTGTATTTAGACAAGTTTTGTTGTGAAAATATATAATTTGAAGATATGAACACTACTTTATCATGTTACACATACCCTTAAGTCTTATTTGTAGGTTACTAGTGCTTGCTGCCGGTTATAGTAACAAATCCAGAGCTATTTTGTTTTTTCTCGGCATGACGCATTTGTTTAGTGCTACTGTAGGTACATTTATTCAGAATAGTAATCAATAATTAGGATTGTAAGCATTTAACTGTTTGCGTCTATTTAAATGTTACGTTTTTCACGCAATAATTTTTAAAATATTGGCTTTGTTACATAGATGGCGGGTATCGGCAATTAGTGTCGCCTTAATAGCCTGAACACATGGTGGGATTTGTTACGGCCGGACCATCGGACGGTGCGGTGGGTGCCTCGTACCAATTGGTCGGCGTTGTTATCCGTACGGTCTGGATAGTAATATTAATAATTTTACGGCGTACCATCAGATATTGTGCACTACCGGACCGCGTTCGATGGTTCAGTTGTACCAAATCACACCATGTGTTTATGTTATAATATTTGAACCATCTGAACTAGACGTTCATGTTTGAAATCTTTTAACTTGTTGAATGTCAAATGTCTGAATTCGTCTTACGTCTATAATATTATCAATTAAGTATCTAATTTCCTGTGGAATAATTGAAATAATAATTACACACTTTCGGATATTTTAATGGGCGCCATCTTTGCAATGAACACTAAACCGATTTTAGTGGAACCGTCTGCACATGCTTATTTGAATTCGCGTTCAATTTTCAAAACTAAAACCACTCCGTGTTATTATATACCTACGCTAGGCCGGCAACGCTCCTGTGTTTTTTTTTTATTGAATAGGAGGACAAACGTACGGGTCACCTGTTGTTAAGTGATCACCGCCGCCCACAATCTCTTGCAACACCAGAGGAATCACAGGAGCGTTGCCGGCCTTTAAGGAAGGTGTACGCGCTTTTGTATTGATTGACTTGTATTTAATATTATTTTTCTTCCTTATATATTTACACACATACGTTTTTTATTATTTTTGTTAGTGTCATTATTTATTTCTAGTAACATTTTTTGTTAATCATTTTTTTATAATAATTATTTTAGTGCCACAATTAATTATATTTTGCTTTTAAAATATGTCAGTTCAGCTCCAAACTTCACACAATGGGGTCACTGAAAATCAGTGAGTGTGAGTGTATGGACACAACTATAACTGAATGGACTCCAGTTTTGGAAGACCACTGTCACATCAAGTTTTGCTTTTGTTTCTTTTGTATTAAGTAAGTTAAGTATTAGATTAAGCATATATTTTGTTCTCATAACATTTTTTTGTGAATGTGTCAGTTTTCTTGTTGGTCAACTGCAGGCTATTAAGAAACCTATCAATAGCCTGCAGTTGACCAACTGAACTATCTGCACCACAGAATAACCATTCTATACACATATACATATCAATGTAGATATTTTTTTATCTAGGTACCTACTATCAAACAAATTTACAAATTTAAAACCGAAACAATAAAAAACTTTATATCGCTACTAAACGAACTCTATATACCTAGGTATAAAAAAGTATTTTATTCTTTTTAAGGCTTATTTTGTATGTTTTACTATAATTAGATTATCTTTTTCATTACTGATACTTCTTATTAACTTATCTTACATTTAGAAGACGATTTCATCTTATATTTATGTCGATTTTTGTAATCATCCTGGTCATTCTATTTAGGTACACGCGAATAATAATAATAATAATTCTTTATTTGAATAATGTGTGTATAAATGTTAACAAAAATAGTAGGAATCAACACATTAGCCAAAAAGGGCATGCAAATTACATTACCTCCATGTCATTATTTATACTAATATTATAAAGCTGCAGTGTTTGTTTGTTTGTTTGAACGCGCTAATCTGTGGTACTACTGGTCCGATTTGACTGATTATTTCAGTGTTGGGTAGTCAATTTATCGAGGAAGGCTATAGGCTATGTTTTTTTTTTTTTTTCAAAATTAGGGATCCGTAATAAAATTGCTATTTTGTAACACACGGTGTAAAATCGAAAACCTATTTTTGCGTACGCTGCAAAAACTATTGACAATAGAACAAAATGATGTACAGGCTATAATATAGGCAATATTTTATTACTTATAAAACTATAAAATAAAATAATAAAATTATAAAATTAAAGCACGTAATATTTCATTGTTACATTATATTAACATATACACAACTTATACATTACTAAGATAAAAGAAGCTAATGTAAAACGTATAATATAATAAATGGTCAAAAGAAATATATATTTGGCATATTTATTATGTACTAGCTCCCCCGACAGACGTGGTTCTGTATATAATAAATAAAATAATGTTTTTTTTTATGAATTTGTCAATAATATTTCATAACATCAAGAATTGCTTCGTAAAAATGCATCCTGTTGTTGTAATGAAATTTGTTTCACAGCATAACTGTCAAACCGTTGCGTCAATAAATTCGACGGGGTACGCATCAAAGGAAAAACATATTCGTTGTTTTTATTTAATTCCGAGCATTTTCCTATTTATTTACGTTTTAATCCTTCCCTGTACTTCCACAAATAATTCAAGACCAAAATTAGCCAAATCAGTCCAGCCGTTCTCGAGTTTTAGCGAGACTAATGAACAGCAATTTATTTTTTATATATATACTAGTGGACCCAACAGACGTTGTCCAGTCGGAAATTTCGGACACACGTCTCAAATTTGAAAAATCGGTCCAGCCGTTAAGAGGAGTCCACTAAAATACACATGAGCAGGATAATTATATTATATGGACGGAATTGAGAATCTTAACCAATCTCAAATTCACTGGAACACACAAACAAATCATCAAAATCGGTCCAGCCGTTTAGGAGGTAGTTCAATTGTGAATCAAAACCATTCTCAAATCCACCTGAAGACACACACCAATATCAAATTCACTGCAACACACAAAAAAATCATCAAAATCGGTCCAGCCGTTTAGGAGGTAGTTCAATTGTGAATCTAAACCATCCTCGAATCCCCTTGAACTCACACAAAAAATTTCATCAAAATCGGTCCAGCCGTCTAGGAGGAGTTCAGTGACATACACACGCACACAAGAATTATATATATAAAGATATATTATTAGTTTGATGAAATAACAAAATGGAGGACAAATCCTCACAATAAAAGAAGGCAAACATGTAGATTGACATTGGTCGGTATCAAATACAGTTTCAAAAGATCTCGATAATGTTTTTAACAAGATAAGTCTAATATCATACAAGATAAATATTATTTTATCTAAAAATCGACGCGATTGCCCTTGTTATAGAATATAATATATAGTAATATCTAATATACTAGCTAACCCGGCAATTTGTTGGGTTGTTTTGCTATATAAAGTATAATTCACGCGATAGTTTTATAAGTAATAAAATATTTCCTATATTACAGCCTGTATGTACATCATTTTGTTCTATTGTCAATAGTTTTTGCAGCGCACGCAAAAATAGGTTTTCTATTTTACACCGTGTGTTACAAAACAGCAATTTTATTACGGATCCCTAATTTTGAAGAAAAAAAAACATAGCCTATAGGCTTCCTCGATAAATTGACTACCCAACACTGAAAGAATCATTCAAATCGGACCAGTAGTACCAGAGATTAGCGCGTTCAAACAAACAAACAAACACTGCAGCTTTATAATATTAGTATAGATAATATTCTCGTGCAATGGTGTTAAACATTGAACTCCTCCGATACGGTTTGACAGATTCTCATGAAATTTTGAGTGCATATTGGGTAGGTCTGAGAATCGGACAACATCTATTTTTCATCCCCCTAAATGTTAAGGTTGGTCCACACAATTTTTTTGACATTTTTTTTAAAATCTGTTTGATTATGTTAGTCAGTATTAAAAATACATACAACTTCAAACAGTTACTTTTGTATCGCGATTTTAATATCGGCAATACAACGTTTGCTGGGTCAGCTAGTACTATATAAATATTTAAATATCGAATACGGTACTATATTAAGGCTTAGTGTTATGACTTTGAAATGATAATGCGCAAAACGTCTATGCTTACGACGCAAAATGAAAAAAAAATTAAAAAAAGAATCATAAAAATAATAGTTTAAAAAAACTAAAAAAATACACTTTTACTGAAAATCCCGCTAAAAAATAGAAAATAAATTTAATAAATTTGAATTAAAAATTGTGTAAGAAAAAATGATTTTATTGTAAAAAAACGCATTAATAGTTATTATAAATATTTTATGAACAGACCTTCTACTCATAAGTAGAAGGGTTCTTTTGATAATATCCTGAAAAGCATTTTTTTTGTTATATTGAATTGTCATCGGTCCTTAATAAGTATGCCAAATTTCAAGTTAATCCGACGTTTTGAAGGGGTCAAAATCATGTTCAAAGATTCCGCTACATACTAACATACGTATGAATCTAATAAAAGCGTATTAAAAAGTCTTGGCTGTATGCATGTACCTTTGCCATGCTGAAATAATAATTATAACTTAAATGTCAGTAAAAAACATACCGATGTGTCCAGTGTGTTGGAAATTCGTTGGTGCGCTAATCATCGACCTATCTATCCTCCGTCGCGTGCGCCTCGCCTGAGCTCCGGGCTGGTAGCAACACACAAACCACTGGAGCAACATTTCACTGCCCGTTGTCGCCATTTTAAATAGTTAATAAACACACAACAAACACTAACTTTTAAAACCGGTGGTCAAGCACCTTCGATTTTTGAATAAATGTTTTCTTTTCTTGAGAACTGGCAGTGGACTTTTCGTTCAGCCACACAGAACTAAGCCCTCCTCGATAAAATTCCAAGATATACGTCTTGTTATCAGCAGATGTCAGATGGAGTTGAGATGTCGAGTCCGCGATGATGTTTCGTGGTATGATAGTGATAAGAGCATGGCTTGCCCTTTATCTGTAACAAAAAAAAAACAATTCTGAAAATCTTTAACACGCAAGAAACAATGACTACCATTAGTCTAAATTATTATAAGCATAAACGATTGTAAATATTGTTTGTTTTCGTTGAGACTTAATGAGTGTTTACTGTATATATTATTAGGACTTGGAGATGCATAATTATCTTATTAAGAATGTGATATTGTCTCAGATGAGTCATTTACTGTTTTGATATTGAATTCTCAACCATTACCATGATGTACTAATTTCAAAACAGATATCTACATTTTATTAAGATGTTTACTTTCTTAAATATTTAAGTTTATACGCAGTAGTTAATTAACTAAACAAATAGCAAACTATCGACGATTTAAATTTATACTTTAAAACGAGTTTATATTATATGAAATGGTATCGCAAAATTATATTTATTTATAAGGAATTTAGGTACATTATCCTATCTATATATATAAATGAATTACTCGTTAGTCTCGGTAAAACTCGAGAACGGCAGGACCGATTTGGCTAATTTTGGTCTTGAATTATTTGTGGGATTCCAGGGAAGGTTTAAAAGGTTTGAATAAACATGAAAATCCTCGGATTTAAATAAAAACAACAATTTTGATTTTCTTTTGACGTGTCCCCCGTCGTCGTTCAGAAATCAAATAAAAATAATAGTTTAAAATGAATAACTAATTAGAATTTTTATATTTTTCTAACTTTCTAAGAAAGTAAAAAATAAACTTCCTTAAAACACGGGTAACGCTTAAAAAAGGAGTCCTTTTGTTTGTTTAAGTTTATTTTATACAAAAGTTTAGGTCTTTTATTTATCGATTAAGGTAGTATGAAGTGTGCCGGGTCAGCTAGTTAATTAATAATATCATATTCATATGCATTTTAAATACCATTTCAATTTCTGTAACTCTGTTACTAGCTGCGTTTAAATATAAAGTAATTCAATTTATATTCAAAACTACATATTAATAATCTGTCTATACTCTATTCACCATCACACTCTCTGTATCCAAGCTAGAATTTATATAAAAAAAAACTAAGAGTGCGTCCTACCCTTGAGTGTTCCACGACCTTATTGTACTCTGTTATCTATGATCAGGTGTCAGATATGTCGTGTCTTATGCCTTGATAAATATCTCGAGTGGTTTATCTTGGATCTGCATATTAATATCTAGTTTCCTATAATAAAAGAAAATACTATCTTTATTATATAACATTATAAAACAGTATTTTGAAAGTTGGTGTTCAGTTAATCATAAGAATGCCGACTTTCAGTGTTGTCACGACTTGGCAGCGCTCCTGTGATTCCTCTGGTGTTGCAAGAGAATATGGGCGGCGGTGATCACTTAACACCAGGTGACCCGTGCGCTCGTTTGTCGTTTGGAGAAGTTTGGACGTTTTGAAGGGGTCAAAATCATGTTCAGATTCCGGTACATACTAACATACGTATGAGAAGGAGTTCCATAAAAAAATAAAATAAAAAGTACACATCTCAGAATTCACTTCTACATTGTGCATGAATCTCTAAACTGCATATGAAGTCCTGGTACATGTTGTTACGATGACGCATGATTGCAACCGCTATGAAAGACATAACTTTCACTGCTACCATATTTATGTTCTCCTGGTGACGCCAGAATATATAAGGGTGTACTCGCGTCATACATAATATTACAACATACATGTAACTACTACTGATATGTAACTATGATCGCCTGGTACCTATCCCATTGTCTCACATGTTAAATCTTATGAATTTGTGTGTCTGTCTTTTTTACTGTCGCGCTTTTTCGTTTCATCGACTTTCAAATCACATCGATGCTAAAGTAATATACACTTCAAATTAAAATTCCTACTTAATTTCCAAAACACATAATATATTCCTACAAAACACTGTCTTCATCGATGAAGGCGAGGTTCCGCAATTGTGCCGACGATGATGATGGCCAGGATTCCCATAGAAACCGACTGACAAGCTTAACCTATTTGTAAAACTCTAGGCTTAGATACATATCTCTCAAGCACTTCTCTAGCACAGAATAAGAATAGGTAATAAGTAGTAATAAAAGCCTCACTTAGTTATACCTTTCAAGGAAACAGTTGTATTAAATGCCAGCTAATAAGGTTAATTTTAAATCGTACTTAGTTTGTTGATGAGTTGGATTCATAACACATTGATAATCAGTTAACGCACGGTACGATGTATATATTCATGCTTATTTATTGGGTATCCATGGTTGAGGCGCGTGACAATCTGACAAAGACAAAGCTATCTTACAACACGCACGATGACAAAGAAAGAATTACCTAAGCAAGTAGTACATAGGCTGCACTAAAAGTATCGGGAATGGAATATTTCCACTGTTCCTGTCATATTAAAATTGAAAACTCCTTAGTTTTAAAAATCCAATACCATTTATTTATTTAAAAAAAGATTCTCGGTCTGGTCAAACTTGTTTAATAGTCGGTGAGAAAATGGAATTGACTCGAGAAAATTCTAGAGCGATGATTTATTATGACTTTCGAAGTGGTTTAACACAAAAATAGTGTGTTGGCTTTGATTTCTGCATTTGGTGATGAAGCCCCATCAACAACCACAATTTATCGCTGGTTTGCTGAATTTCAACGTGGACGTGTCAAGCTCAGTGATGATCCCCGTCAAGGTCGTCCAAAAACTGCAGTCACTAAAGAAAACATTGATGCTGTGCTGTATGGAGGAAGATCGACATGTGACATACCGCGAAATTCAGGCAACTTTAGACATTGGCATGAGTCGAATACAAATAATCTTGCATGAACAATTAGGTGTAAAAAAGTTGTTTCCCCGATGGATACCGCATTTGCTCTGTGAAGAGCAAAAAGGGGCTCGCGTTACTTGGTGCGTCAGAACTCTCGAAAGATTCCACGCAGGATCCTCAAATACTGTATACAACATCGTATCAGGTGACCAATCCTGGATATACGCGTACGAACCCGAAACAAAAAACCAGTCACAAGTTTGGGTGTTCGAAAATGAGTTAAAGCCAACAAAAATTGTTCGTTCACGGAGTGTTGCAAAAAAATGGTGGCCACGTTTGTCTCCACAACCCCTTGAGGGACAAAGATCGGTTAATGCAGAATGGTATGCTAGCATTTGTTTGCCAAAGGTCGTTTCTGAACTCCGTACCGCAACCGCCGCATCATCCTCCATCACGACAATGCGAGTACTCACACCGCGCACAGAACAAAAGAGTTTTTAGAGCAAGAAAACATTTATTAGACCATCCGCCGTACAGCCCCGATCTAAGCCATAATGATTTCTATACTATAAAATAAAGAATAAATTGCGTGGTCAGAGATTTTCATCACCTGAAGAAGCTGTGGACGCCTACAAAACGGCCATTTTGGAGACCCCAACTTCCGAATGGAATGGTTGCTTCAATGATTGGTTCCATCGTATGGAAAAATGTGTCAAATTTCGCGGAGAATACTTCGAAAAGCAATAAATACATTTTTAAATTGTAATGTTGTGTCACTTCCTTAATTCCCGAAATTTTCAGTGCCGCCCTCGTACTTAGGCGTCTCTACGTCAATCGGCAATATAACCACAGAGGCCGCGGCCGGCATAAAGGTATAAAAATTCTTTAGAATTCTTTTTGATGTCATTTCTAATATAGTATTTTAGAAATGACATCAATCAATCAATAAAAATAATACAACTTTAAATATATTTTTTACATTCATAAGTGTCATTTCCGTGATCTACATGAATAAACTGATTTTGATTTGATTTGACACCTACCGCTTCGGAAACAAATGGCGCTTCGAGAGAGAAGAAGAGGCGCTAGAAACTCTCCCAGCATTCTTTTTATGCGCTCTTTTTAATAAGAATATACAACATTGTACTGTCATTGCAATTGCTATAAAATCTGTCCGATCACTTAGATATTCAGCTGTGGAGTAGTAGGATTTACGACAGAGCCATTTTTTAATAAAACATCTAAATTTATTTATAGATACTCCCAGCCACTGGCTGGGACATTATTAAAAGTGTTAACCTACATTTACCCTTAAAGCTATTATGTATTATGAAGCCTACTACAATAAACAAGCAATCCCGGCTGCTCGGCATTTCGTTGAAACTTACAAAAATCGGTTGGGTGAACAGTATCTTCTTTACAATTCGAATAATTAATCTGAATATATTAATCTTAGTACTTTATGTTTTATTAAAATAAGAATACTTGTTTGATTATTTAGTGAATTGAATATACAGTTTCTAGGTTGATGATATATGACATGGGTAACTTTACAGCGCGAAGACCAACGTGTGCATTCCCGGAGCGTAAAAAGAATAGGAACGAGCGGGTATCCACATCTTGCGGGAAGAAGTGGGAGAGTCTAAAGCCAAGCCCCCGCCGAACAAAAGATGCAAACTTTTAGTTTGTCAACACGTGTTGGTGACAAAAGTTGGCATAAAAAATGTTAGGAACAGAGTTCAGCTTTTGGCGGTAAACATTTAATTGTAATTAATAAACGCGAAGTGAAGTTATTCCAAATTTAAAACTGTTTGTCTTTATCTTACCTTTGTCACTGCGTTTATGAATAAGACAGCACAAGAATAAGCTAATTGCACAAATAAAATTTGAAAAACAAAATTTAATGAACGATGCGGTGCTCTAACCAACTGAGCTAACAGTTGGAGTACCGCCTCGATATAAAATTCTGGTTGCTTTGTTCAACTCTCGGGTTGTGGCTTCATCTACAGGATCCACTTTACAGTTGATAACCTACTTATTGCAGATTTTAATTGGCTCTGTGGAGATGCTTAGCTGTAAACAAATAGAAAAATGCCCTTTTTGTAATTGTGTGCTCTGATATGATATCAATGAAGTATACAAATCCCCATCAGCCAAGAGTCTTAAAGTTCCCTAGGTGTGATTGCTTTTCTATAATTAATACATAGGTATCTGTTTTTTTTCCGGTCCAACGAGAATGGGCAGTCTTCAAAATAAAAATCATTATCATTTCATACGATGACAGTTTCTGATTTGTAATAAATGCGGCCCGCTAACAAATCATCTTTTCTCAAAGCATTTGATAATTCAATCCCTCCATATACTTCTTCCTTTGAGGCTTACACGTACCCACCATTTATGCTTCCGTTACTTTTTGCACAAAATAATAAAACTGCGGCTGCCCGCAAATATTGTCGTCGTAAAATGTTTTTCAAATTGTTGGCGACTCAGTGTAGATACAATAGAAACAAAAGTTTGGGATTTTATAAACAGTTGGAAACACTGAAATTGCCAACAATTTCGGTGAAAAGCGCCTTTTCGATGAGAGAACGAATGGGCCCGTTCGACTCTAAATAATTGTGTACATTCTGACAAAGCCGCACTAGAGGGCACAGACTTTTTTTATGGAAATAAAGACTAAGACGAGCAGGACGTTCAGCTGATAGTAATTAATACGCCCTGCCCATTACAATACATTGCCGCTTAGGATTCTTGAAAAACCCAAAAATTCTGAGCGGCACTCCAATTGCGCTCATCACCTAGAGACGTAAGATGTTAAGTCTCATTTGCCCAGTAGTTTCACTAGCTACGGCGCCCTTCAGACGGAACACGGTAATGTATACACATTACTGCTTACACGGCAGAAATAAGCGCCTCGACTAATTAAGTACAATAATTACTTTAGCTCACATTTAAGTTCAGTCAAAATTAATTTCCAACGTTTACAAATCAATGTCTTTCAATTCGGAAATTTTAATTAATTTGAGTGCATTTCAACATCTACACGACCGCTAGTTATAATAATATAAATATACTGTAATGTATCTCAAATTAAATATCTATCATTTAGGTAGGTCACTACAATTAGGTCAAATTATGACACTTGTGAATGTTATACAATACTAGCTGAACCGACAGACGTTGTTCTGTTGGTAATAAAAAAAAATACTGTTTTATAGGAATTTGCCAATAATATTTCAAAACATCAAGAATTATTACGTAAAAAATGCTCCTTGTTGTTATAATGAAATTGTTTCACAGTGGAACTGTCAAACCGTACGTCACTAAATTCTCTCATAGAAAATATGTCCATACAAAACAAATATTGAAAATAAAAATAATTATGGGTCCCAAATTGAAATAAAAACTATCCTATCTCTCAAGTTGGACTAAACTGCACTCCATGAAGTAATTAATCCCCATTAAAATCCGTTCATTAATTTAGGAGTCCATCACGGACAAACAACGTTACACCTAATTTATATAGGTATATTAAGATAGGTATATTTTAATACTTATTATCAATTCGGAATATTTTGATCTTCAATGAGAAAAATTGGAAAACAATATTTTGCAATATAATAATAAATATATAATTGTTGGAAACTTCACTGGTGAAAGTGTGAGTTTTAAGATTTGTTAATATTTATCATATAACTGTTTGTTTCCTATACATAAATAAATAAAATAACTATGCAATCTTTGCTCAATTTGTTGATTTACTTGAGTACCTACTTAATATAAATTTTTTGAAATAAATAATGAGAAACCTCAAAGGAGTTATTACTTCTGTAAGCCCGTCATTAAATAAAGGTAAGTAATTAAATATGAACTTTGTAACAACAAGTAAATAACTTTTAAGAATAATATAAAGTTCAACTTTTATTATTATAATCATTACCAGCAGAAACCGAGTTTTCGATGACAGGATCAAACTAATCACCTCAAAGCCACTCAATATAAATTCAACTGTATATCAATACATATAAAATTTAATTCACTTTGCACTGTTTATAATTTTAGTTGTCGACATGGAGCACGTTTTGCTAGCACGGCTTAGTACTGAAACACGTTCTGACCCAGATGCGACGCGCAAGTAACTGCCGAGTGCCGTCTGTTAGCAACTTAACAAGCCAGTATTGCCATACTCAGTTGAGACTTAATAAAATAGGTAAAATATTAATTTCTTTAACCAGTTGTTATTTATCAAAGCCTGTGCATAGAAAATGTTTTTCTTTAATGAGCATAGGCTTGTCAACAAGTTCAAAAATTAAATATACGACGACCGATATAGCCGAATGGTTAGTGACCCTGACCACTAAGCTTAAGGTCCCGGGTTCGAATCCCGATAGGTGCAATCATTTATATGATGAATATGGATGTTTGTTTCCGAGTCATGGATGTTTATATGTATTTATGTATGTTTAAGTAAATATATTGTATTAAATATATCGTTGTCTTGTACCCATAGTACAGGCTATGCCTAGTTTGGGGCAAGATAATTTGTGTAAGAGTGTGTCAATATTATTATTATTATATTATAAATCTTGATAAAGTTCCTAAAAAAATAAAAATTTCAAAATTCTTTGAATTCATGAATTATTAAAAACTACGTTTAAAAAAACCGACTTCAAAAACTGAAAAGTATCAAATGACAAAAAAAAATATTTAATACACCTCTTATGCAAACCTTTACCTTTAATATTAATAAAATACTATTATTTGTATGTGCTACATATTGATAGCATTGAAGTCGGTGCCAAGCCAAATGTAATAAAGATACCTACACTCGCCACGCGTGACTTTGAGCGGGATAGCTTCGTCTAGAAAGAAACAACCCAGCGGACAGACACGCAAGGCCAGACAACCTAAATAAATACAGTAAGGAAGCTGTTTATAATATTAAGCTTTATTTTGTTTAGGGTTTGGCACTGACTTAAAACCTATCAATAGGTGGCACATGTAAATAATAGTATTTTATTAATATTAAAGGTTAAGATTTGCATAAGAGGTGTATTAAATAAAACTTTTAGTTATTTGATACTTTTCAGTTTTTGAAGTCGGTTTTTTTAAACGTAGTTTATTTTTTATTGTTAATAACAATTGCAATTTTTTATGTGCTAAAAAAACTTTCGATACATTTTTTTAAATTTCGAATCGAACGAGCCATCGCTCATAGTTTTCACTGGTCTTGTATTATAAAACTGACCATAATTGGTAGTCCAAGGACTTCAGGTCTGGACCAGGGCCCGTCTTTAGCTCTTATAAAGTCCGGAACGTTGACTTTCAACCTTGTGACCTCGTGAGATCTTATACGAAAGGTACATTTTTATGAAGCGTATTCCTAAGAGTTTACACAACACGATCTAAGAACGTCTCTTGATACACTTTGGCTCAAGTCCTTTTTGACAAAATTGAAGATGAAGGAGTCGGAACTACTTGACAAAGCAACCTGAAGTCTGCAGGGGTCTACACGAGCAATTCTCCGACCACTTGTGACGCCTTTTTGAACCGATAGGCGTAGTCTCGTGTTTTGCCTTAGTTTGAAGCCTCAATTGTGAAAATGTTTCCATGGGTGAAAAGGATATTTCTGTACTTTTCATCCGCGTATCGGGTCATCAAGCTTTTTGAATCGAGACACTCCCTTTAACTGCAAGGATTCATGTAGGGCATGTCCTATATATTTATACAGTTCTGCCGTTAGTAAAATAAGTGTTGTTCATTTTAATTCATTTTCAGTTTACTTTATAGAAAATAATTATATAATTGTATTTCTTAATATAAGTTCTTATGTTGCACAAATAAAATTTAAAATTTCTGTGTAGGTATGTAATATTTGTGTATGGTCGTTGCCTGTAAGTGCAATAACACTTAGATTTATTTAGAATAATATTTAATATATATGTTAGTGATTATTGTGTTGGTGATGCTAAATAAGTAAATTAATACAACGACGACAAGCACTAAGCTTCCGGTGTTTAATATTTTTGTTTTCCTTATAAAATTCTGATGAATTCTGGCTTGACATCATTTAAAACCTTTTGGGTTCCAAAAGTACGCGGCTCCCCCGATCTTTAATAGTCTTCGACAGAGGATGTGTTAATATATAGTATATAGATAGAACAACATACGAACTAATATAATACTAGAAGTTTATAAGTTCTAACAATATTTACGGCCATACTAGTTATCTAACTAGTAAAGACTATCTAGTCTTCTTTATATTTGTATGATAATTAAATTATAAGAATATTTAAATAATTAGAATTTATTAATGAAATAAATTTCTACTGCGTTTTGTTATCACGCTACAACCAATAATTTGATATTATGTAGGACAACAAACAATCGTACAAATAGTGTTACTTATAACTAATTGTTCAAATAGTTAAGAATTTGTACAATCAACCCCCGTTATCCACGACTTACTAATAGTAGGGTCATGAACGATCTTATAATAATACTAGCTGACCCAGCAAACGTTGTATTGCCGATATTAAAATCGCGATACAAAAGTAACTGTTGATCGTAGATGGGTGAAAATTTGAAGTTGTATGTATTTTTTAATGCTGACTCATTATCAAACAAATTAAAAAAAAATTTCGTGTGGACCACCCTTAACATTTACGGGGATGCAAAATAGATGTTGTCCGATTCTCAGACCTACCCAATATGCACTCAAAATTTCATGAGAATCGCTCAAGCCGTTTCGGAGGAGTTCGAATTTTCAAATTCAAGAAAATTTAATACTAAACTTAAGAAATATTTTTTATTATATTTTTATCAATATTTGTTAATTACACTTGTATAAAATCAATGTTCTAATAAGCATTAATGTACAAGAGACTTGATCCTGCAGACAAACTGTCCAAACAGTTTTGCGGGACTATGTTAGCATTTAAGATTATTTCTGTAAATGATTAATAGTAAAAATAAATAAATAATTATAAACTTTAACACCATGACACGAGAATTTTATATATTAGATGTATGAACTAAGCTATTTATAAACTAAGTACTTAACTACTACCTATAAACTAAGATTAATAGCCTTAAGAATTTCAGAAGTTTTACTTAAAATTATTTCTTCTTATTTTTATCACAAAACTTACGGAGACGAGGACCCTAAGATGTGACAACACTGAAATACTCTCACACGCTCGTTGAAAGCTGGCCCGATGCCATACGGCGTGTTTGCTCCAATTTTTATCAAGCCTGTTTCGCAAGTTGTGCACTGTGACAGTCATCAACAAAATTTATTGCAATTCCGCTTTTGTCAATTTATATTGTTAACTAGCTGACCCGACAGACGTTGTTCTGTATATAATAAATAAAATAATGTTTTATATGAATTTGTCAATAATATATCATAACATCAAAAATTACTTCGTAAAATATGCACCCTGCTGTCGTAATGAAATTGTTTCACAGCAGAACTGTCAAACCGTGCGTCAATAAATTCTCTCATAGAAATTATGTTTGGACACATCAAAGGAAACACAAATTTGTTGTTTTTATTTAATTTAGCAGCATTTTCCTATTTATTCAACTTTGAAACCTTCTCTGGACTTCCACAAATAATTCAAGACCAAAATTTGCGAAATCCAATTCATTTTTATATATATACTAGCTGACCCGACAGACGTTGTTCTGTATATAATAAATAAAATAATGTTTTTATATGAATTTGTCAATAATATATCATAATATCAAAAATTACTTCGTAACATATGCACCCTGCTGTCGTAATGAAATTTGTTCACAGCAGAACTGTCAAACCGTGCGTCAATAAATTCTCTCATAGAAATTATGTATGGACACATCAAAGGAAACACAAATTTGTTGTTTTTATTTAATTTAGCAGCATTTTCCTATTTATTCACCTTTTAAGCCTTCTCTGGACTTCCACAAATAATTCAAGACCAAAATTAGCCAAATCGGTCCAGCCGTTTTCGAGTTTTAGCGAGACTAACGAACAGCAATTCATTTTTATATATATAGATATCTAGAAGATATTATAATGTTATTTTTCTTAGACTAGATGTTTCCAGTGGCATTCTAATCATTAGTTTTTCATTTAACGGAAAATTTTATGAGCTTTAATTAAATTTAATAAAAGTGAAAGCTCCATAAAAATAGAACCAGCTTATTCGAAGCTTAGCTGGATTCGTTCTAGCTAAGCTTTAGACCTGATAATTATAAATTAGTTTTCATTTTAACATAAATTTTGTGCAACTAGTAAGAATAATCGTTAAAAAATTTACGCTTTAAAAGACAATTCAACTAAAAAGTATTAAATAGTCTTGAATAAATTAAATTAGAAATATTGTGATCAAATAAAATATTGTAAAAAAAAGTGTGGCACGTTCGATGTAAATTGCTATAAATATTTAATTCACATTATTGGCGGTTGCAAACATTTTGATTAAAGGTTAAAATGCACATGAGAGTTGATGTAATTTTTTTATTATCACCCCAGCCTAACCCCAAAGCATTTCTGTGATTTAGGGTTGTCACAGACAGACGGACAATTAATTGACACCATATTCATATAATGGTTCCATTTTTTCCTATAGCACTAGGAGGTCATTATAATACATTTAACAATTTTTTTAATCGCTCATTTTAAATGAGAAAACATACTGTATACTCGTTATGATTTAAACAATAAAATTTATATTTTGCAGATAACGTAAAACTTATTTAATGATTGATTGTTAAATATATAAGTACCTACCTATTATATGTTTATCTGATCTAACGATTTATATCCCATTCATGTCATCTTTATTTGGGGGTATCCAAATGATTTGAGTTTTCTTTAGTGTTAATTCCGCCAATATTTGTCTTTAAATAATTCGACACGTGTTTCGCCTCTACACGAGGTATCCTCAAGACGTGTTGACTCGCTAAAATCTGGCACGAGACTGTAGTGTGTAGGGAGTAGGAACTAGACTAAAGACAAATATTGGCGGAATTAACACTAAAGAAAACTCAAATCATTTGGATAATAATGGATTTCCGCAAAGTAACGCCTAATTCAATATTTTTTTTATTTTTATTATTATTTGGGGGTACTAAACACCTGTACGGGTTTACATACAACTTAGCTGAGTGTGATAAAGCGCGAATTTGACCTTTGCGTTGGGCTGTCTTAGATTAAGCTCAGCATAATTTCATCTGTCAAATGATTGTAAAAACGAAATAAAAGATTTTTCCTAGCTTACACTCAGCAATGTTTTACGTTAGTTAAGTCTGAACACAGTCTAAGTAGGCTGTATTCCTTGGCTGATTGGTGTGTATTGCCTACTATTTTATTAACTAGCTGACCCGGCAAACGTTGTTTTGCCATATCTTATATCTTTAAAAGAGCAATTCTTGTATATATATATAATCTGAATCTCGGAAACGGCTCCAACGATTTTCATAAAATTAAGTATGCAGGGGATTTCGGGGGTGATAAATCGATCTAGCTAGGTTTCAATTAAAAAAAAATGGTTTTATCCATGTTTGAATGAGAAACAGCTACAATAACATTAGAATACAAAGGTAAATTTCGCCACTATATACAAGACTATTATAGCTCAGATGGGACATTGGGTGATCCGGAAAGCAAAAGACCCCGGTTCGAATCCAGATGTCCTATTAGTTTTTTTTTGTTCAAGTTTTGTACATTCTTGAAAATCCGAGCAAGGCTCGGTCGTCCGGATATTAAATTATTATTAGAGTTAAACCGTTTCTTGGACATTGCAACATTACTTTATTTTTCTAAAATAAACGCAGCCTAAGTTACTCCTTATTACATAAGCTACCTGCCAATAAAAGTCCCATCAAAATCGGTCCAGCCATTTCAGAGATCAACAGGAACAAACATACAGACAGATAAAAATTGTAAAAAATGTTATTTCAATATTATAAATAGACACAATTTTATTTATATGTATACATGTATAGATTAAATTATTTAATAATTATATTTTATTTTGTTCCATTATTTATTTCCTGTTTTGTTTATTACATGGTGTGGTGGTGGTTTGTGATTAATAAATGTTTATTTAATGTGATTTTTGTACTGAGCATAACTTTTTTTCTAAGTTAATTATTAAATTTCTAAGTTAATATTCTCAGAATATCAAACAGGACCTTCACTGTGTAAGTTCGTCTCGTGCTATCTGGGTTTTGTGCTTGTTGTAATTCAAGTTATATTGGAGTTTTAAAAATAAAGATTGAGGTCGTATCAATTATCATTATATAAACAATATTCAAGAATGTCACAGTTACAAACTGGTATTTACTAAACATGTCTAAAAAGGATAAAATGTTTCATGTGTGTGTCAAATAAAAGATATTATTATTATTATTATTAAAAGAATTTATTAATTGTTGTATCATTTAACGAGTGTTAAGGATATATGAAAGATTTAAAGAGTGTTATAGATAAAATTAAAAGTTGCTCAGGTGCTGTGGAAAGGACTGCTTGGAACTTCTTTGAATGATCGAAGAAGGAGGTGATCCGACAGAGAACTAAGAAAACGGGTGGGCGTCACTTTAGCCGCAGAATAGACAATGGCTGGGGTTCTTGAGTGGAGACCGCGAGTCGGAAAATGTAGAGTAGGGAACTGTGGAACGACGATATGCGAAGATCAGCTTTTATCAGCCGAAATCAGGTTTAATCGCGTGGATTGGGAAACGCCTTTGTCTAGCGGCGGACTCATACAAGCTGATAGTCATGAAAGATGTGGGTTTAAGGCCAATTTGACAGACTTTTCATTCACCCAACCCCATTACAACTTTGAGTTGTTTTCCAAAAGTGATACTTAAACTGAGTATCATTTTCATTTTTGAGTAACACTTACAGAAATGGTAAAACTTCAATTTATATATCGAGATAAGACTGAAAAATTGTTTTCCTATTTGAAAGGCTACTTCCCAGGTGGTCCCATGGTCATCAGGTCAATATCTGATGATGCCACACTGGATATATCGAGGGAGTTCTCATTTTTTATACGCACACTCAAAAGAATTTGGGTATTTTTATAATGACTCGTAAATTTGGTTTCGTAAAGTATAATTTGGTGGAATCGAACTGACGATGAAGACCATGGCCTTTTTTTTATTGAATAGGAGGACAAACGAGCGTACAGGTCACCTGGTGTTAAGTGATCACTGCCGCCCACATTCTCTTGCAATACCATAGGAATCACAGGAGCGTTGCCGGCCTTTAAGGAAGGTGGACGCGCTTTTTTTGAAGGTACCCATGTCGTATCGTCCCGGAAACACCGCACAAGGAAGCTCATTCCACAGCTTTGTAGTACGTGGAAGAAAGCTCCTAGAAAACCGCACTGTGGAGGACCGCCACAAATCCAGATGGTGGGGATGATATCCTAACTTGTGGCATGTCATGAAGGTGGAATTCGGCGGCAGGAATCAGGTTAAACAGCTCTTCGGAACACTCCCCATGATAAATGCGGTAAAAGACACACAATGAAGTGATGTCTTACGCAACGCCAAGTGATCCAGCCGTTCACAGAGCGCTGGGTCCCCACAATTGGAGCTGCTCTGCGTTGCACCCGGTTAAATGGATCGAGCTAATACTGGGGTGCGCCAGACCAGAGATGACAGCAATACTCCAAGTGTGGCCGGACCTGCGCTTTGTGGAGCGCTAAAATGTGGGCCGGCTTGAAGTATTGCCGTGCTCTATTAATGACGCTCAGTTTCTTCGAAGCCAATTTGGCTTTGCCCGCCACGGAGTTGGCAATCGCTCGAGATTTTGAGACCCAGTATTCTGATACTAGCCGAGGCTTTAAGGTTAGTGTTGTCGAAGAGCGATGATACGACAAATAGGGTGTTTAATGCGAAACGCGTAAATTTAATTCTTCTGGGGATTAAATTGCACGAGATTCAATTTACTCCATTCCGCGACCTTCTCCGAGAGAGGACTCCATAGAAGACACAAGTTTCTCCCGGCACTGGTCGACGTTTCTCTGGTCTTTTAGTATAATGTGCATGTTTGTTGTTGGTTCCTACATTTTTGTTAAAAAAAATACCCCACAACGCTTCTCCAAACAAAGAATTAAAAACTTCACTGAGGCGATGTGTATCGCATTGTTGTATCAACAACATAAGAAAGGTATAAACTAATTAAATTAATTATAACTTATAAATTAATTAATTATATATTTAATATAAAATAATTATTATTCTTCGTACAGTACCGTCATTAGTATATGATTCATTATTGTTATATAAGATTCGATTCTCAAAACAAAGGAAGTGAAAGTGATGTCAAAATATATGATGTTGTAATTGATACGAGATTGTATTTACTATCATTTGAGGCCATTTGTGTATACAGAGGCACCTCTTGAGCGTTGAGCGAAACTAATGTATTGTAATCGTTACATTTTACATTGTAATATACGCATGAATGAATGATTGAAAACACTTTATTTAATAAAAAATAAAGTTCTAGAATTTGTACATTAAAAAGTTATGGTATCGCAATTAGGCCACCTTATCGCTATTCTGCGATCTCTTCCAGGTGTAGGAGATTTTATTTATAACATGACAAATGGCAAATCATTAACATATCTTAACATATATATTTCTTTTGTGCGTCTGTTGTAACTGAGCTCCTCCTAAACGGCTGGACCGATTTTAATGAAAGTTTCTGTGTGTCTTCAGGTGGATTCGAGAATGGTTAAGATTCACAATTGAACTACCTCCTCAACGGCTGGACCAATTTTGATGATTTTTTGTGTGTTCCAGTGTACTTGAGATTGGTGTGTGTCTTCAGGTGGATTCGAGAATGGTTAAGATTCACAATTGAACTACCTCCTCAACGGCTGGACCAATTTTGATGATTTTTTGTGTGTTCCAGTGTACTTGAGATTGGTGTGTGTCTTCAGGTGGATTCGAGAATGGTTAAGATTCACAATTGAACTACCTCCTCAACGGCTGGACCAATTTTGATGATTTTTTGTGTGTTCCAGTGAACTTGAGATTGGTGTGTGTCTTCAGGTGGATTCGAGAATGGTTAAGATTCACAATTGAACTACCTCCTCAACGGCTGGACCAATTTTGATGATTTTTTGTGTGTTCCAGTGTACTTGAGATTGGTGTGTGTCTTCAGGTGGATTCGAGAATGGTTTAGATTCATAATTGAACCTCCTAAACGGCTGGACCGATTTTGATGATTGCTTTGATGATCGCCGGGCTTTCTCAGTAGTGACAGGTCGCATCATATTTTTATGCATCGCGGTTAGCTACACCCACCTTTACTCCGCGCACCCCCTCTTGCGTATGGGACGGACGGCGCTCATTAGTAAAAATAGTCATCTTCATCATCATTTTCAAAGTGGCCTGCCATTCCATAAAAAATATATGAATAATCATGATTTTTTTCGATTCATCATAAATTATTGTACGCAGAAATCACTTATTGAATGTGAGATTCTAGCAGCCATTTTGAAACTCGTCAGGCCCGAGAAGAACTGGCTTAAAATCACTTTCGTCAGTTTTCAAGGTGACGCAGACTATTACATGAAGTTATTGAATACTTTGTTTACTTCGCAAAGTGCGCTGTCAATGAAACCGATTAGAGAAATCGAGTTACGGCATCGATCCAAAGATAGCAAAGATTGGAAGCAACATGAATTGTGCTCGATTAAAATGAACATACATTATTAATTAATGATAGGTCAGTGAACTCGTTGATAAATAATATCGAGAAGACTGAGCTTTGTACTATTTATTTATAAGCTAAAACTTAAAACTTCTTAACAATTTTTATGTTTCCAAAGTGATAACCCTAACTTCTAGGATTAATACACAAATAAAATTTGAAAACAAGATTTTATGACGATACCTCACTCGAACGGTTAGCTCAGTTGGCAGAGCACAGGCACGGAACGCCAGAGGTCGTGGGTTCGAGTCTCGCATCTTTCATAAAATTTTGTTTTCAAATTTTATTTGTGTTATAAAACTTCTTCTTGTGAACATTTTCTGGGTATTGAATGAGATTCAACTATCACACTATACGTAACGCTTGAACGAGTAGGATCAGCTCTAGTTAACTGATCGCTCAGTTAGAGCAAAGTTTATCTCAATAATTTAAATATACTTGAAATCAATTTTTTCTTTTCTCAATTCTCAGAGTTTATTTGTCAAAAACTATATATGTATACCTGTATAATAATAATAATAATAATAATATTGACACACTTTTTACACAAATTATCTTGCCCCAAGTTAAGTATATATAGCCTGTGTTATGGGTTACAAGACAATGATATATTTAATACAATATACTTACTTAAACATCCATGACTCTGACACAAACATCCATATTCATCATATAAATGCTTATAATAAATGTGTTGTGTATCATTCCACCAGTAGTGTGTGTAATATTTATTTTAATTAATTTAATTATTCATACTAGATCAGTATAAAAGATAACATTACAAGCTGAGTCGTAGACAAGCCTTATTGATCGAAGCTCTCAGGACTGGCTAGCTTCCAGGGCTTAAGCATCATTGTGAAACAGCAACGTTTACAAACCCTCCCCCCACTTAAGCTGATAATTCTCAGAGATACACTTCCTTTTATATCTGAGTGTTACTTTAGTAAGTATAAAGTTAAAACGCTTCGCAAATTATTCATAAAATAAAACTGTTTGTTTCAATGATTTAACAATAATACGTGGTCTTATTTTATTTTTTAATAAAATAAGTGACAAGACGAGCTGGACGTTCAGCTGATTGTCATTGATACGCCCTGCCCGTTACAATGCAATGCCGTTCAAGATTCTTGAAAAGCCTAAAAATTCTGAGCGGCACTATAATTGCGCTCGTCACCTTAAGACATAAGGTGTTAAGTCTCATTTGCCCAGTAATTTCACGAGCAACGGCGCCCTTCAGACCGAAACACGGTAATGTTTACACATTACTGCTTCAAGGTAGAAATAGGCGCCGTTGTGGTACCCATAATCTAGCCGACATCCTGTGCAACGGAGCCTCCCACTGGTACTCGTCGCTATAAAGCAGTAATGCTTGTGACAATATTATGTAGCCTAGCTATGATGTCCCGAAATTTTTGTAAATATTTATACAAAATTTTAATTAAACCTATTCAGTAGTTTTTGCATTTTGAAAGGAATTATTCTTAGTATTTGACGTTCAATAAGTGATTTTAAATCGAGTTTTGAATAAAAATATTTGAACTTGAATTAGATGTCTGCAACACTGACTTAAACGAATCACTTGTCTCTTAACAGTAAGCGAGGCTCTTCGCATATTTATAAATTACTTACCAATTAAATGTGATACTATCTGTTCTATAGTTAATGTTTAACGTATTTACACCTCACTAACGAACAGAATTAGTGAGACACTAGAACAGGAAATCGATAGGAAATGTACACAGACTTAAACACGTCAGATTTGGAGTTATACCTGCTATTTTAGTAAAAGTACTAACACATATTTACTAGTCAAAATGTTATATTCATAAGTTTGAAGTTTCGGCATTACATCGCCCATCAAATAATATAATAAACTTTATTGACCCAATAATGAAGTTAGTTATAGAATGTGAGATTCTAGCAGCCATTTTGAAACTCGTCAGGCCCGAGAAGAACTGGCTTAAAATCATTTTCGTCAGTTTTCAAGGTGACGTAGACTATTACATGAAGTTATTGAATACTTTGTTTAGTTCGCAAAGTGCGCTGTCAATGAAACCGATTAGAGAAATCGAGTTACGGCATCGATCCAAAGATAGCAAAGATTGGAAGCAACATGAATTGTGCTCGATTAAAATGAACATACATTATTAATTAATGATAGGTCAGTGAACTCGTTGATAAATAATATCGAGAAGACTGAGCTTTGTACTATTTATTTATAAGCTAAAACTTAAAACTTCTTAACAATTTTTATGTTTCCAAAGTGATAACCCCAACTTCTAGGATTAATACACAAATAAAATTTGAAAACAAGATTTTATGACGATACCTCACTCGAACGGTTAGCTCAGTTGGCAGAGCACAGGCACGGAACGCCAGAGGTCGTGGGTTCGAGTCTCGCATCTTTCATAAAATTTTGTTTTCAAATTTTATTTGTGTAATAAAACTTCTTCTTGTGAACATTTTTTGGGTATTGAATGAGATTCAACTATCACACTATACGTAACGCTTGAACGAGTAGGATCAGCTCTAGTTAACTGATCGCTCAGTTAGAGCAAAGTTTATCTCAATAATTTAAATATACTTGAAATCAATTTTTTCTTTTCTCAATTCTCAGAGTTTATTTGTCAAAAACTATATATGTATACCTGTATAATAATAATAATAATAATATTGACACACTTTTTACACAAATTATCTTGCCCCAAGTTAAGTATATATAGCCTGTGTTATGGGTTACAAGACAATGATATATTTAATACAATATACTTACTTAAACATCCATGACTCTGACACAAACATCCATATTCATCATATAAATGCTTATAATAAATGTGTTGTGTATCATTCCACCAGTAGTGTGTGTAATATTTATTTTAATTAATTTAATTATTCATACTAGATCAGTATAAAAGATAACATTACAAGCTGAGTCGTAGACAAGCCTTATTGATCGAAGCTCTCAGGACTGGCTAGCTTCCAGGGCTTAAGCATCATTGTGAAACAGCAACGTTTACAAACCCTCCCCCCACTTAAGCTGATAATTCTCAGAGATACACTTCCTTTTATATCTGAGTGTTACTTTAGTAAGTATAAAGTTAAAACGCTTCGCAAATTATTCATAAAATAAAACTGCTTGTTTCAATGATTTAACAATAATACGTGGTCTTATTTTATTTTTTAATAAAATAAGTGACAAGACGAGCTGGACGTTCAGCTGATTGTCATTGATACGCCCTGCCCGTTACAATGCAATGCCGTTCAAGATTCTTGAAAAGCCTAAAAATTCTGAGCGGCACTATAATTGCGCTCGTCACCTTAAGACATAAGGTGTTAAGTCTCATTTGCCCAGTAATTTCACGAGCAACGGCGCCCTTCAGACCGAAACACGGTAATGTTTACACATTACTGCTTCAAGGTAGAAATAGGCGCCGTTGTGGTACCCATAATCTAGCCGACATCCTGTGCAACGGAGCCTCCCACTGGTACTCGTCGCTATAAAGCAGTAATGCTTGTGACAATATTATGTAGCCTAGCTATGATGTCCCGAAATTTTTGTAAATATTTATACAAAATTTTAATTAAACCTATTCAGTAGTTTTTGCATTTTGAAAGGAATTATTCTTAGTATTTGACGTTCAATAAGTGATTTTAAATCGAGTTTTGAATAAAAATATTTGAACTTGAATTAGATGTCTGCAACACTGACTTAAACGAATCACTTGTCTCTTAACAGTAAGCGAGGCTCTTCGCATATTTATAAATTACTTACCAATTAAATGTGATACTATCTGTTCTATAGTTAATGTTTAACGTATTTACACCTCACTAACGAACAGAATTAGTGAGACACTAGAACAGGAAATCGATAGGAAATGTACACAGACTTAAACACGTCAGATTTGGAGTTATACCTGCTATTTTAGTAAAAGTACTAACACATATTTACTAGTCAAAATGTTATATTCATAAGTTTGAAGTTTCGGCATTACATCGCCCATCAAATAATATAATAAACTTTATTGACCCAATAATGAAGTTAGTTATAGAACTCGACCTATCTTGCAATGTATTTAAATGTGTAATGTGTTTATTTTGGTACTTCAATTCTATTGGGTAACAGACGCACGCATAAGAAAGATAGTCCTATTTTTAATTGGACTTGCACATAATTGAGGTTTTATTCTGGCGAAACAGCGAATCAAATCATGTATTTTAGAGCTTCGAGACTAATTGCTGTTATTGTTACGTTCCGTTGAACGGACTTTAAGTACGATTGGACGATTCCAATGACAAACTTTTTTTTAATACACTATATTTTTATTTTATGAATATGAAAGGCATAATATGTAAATTTGTGTTTTCACTGATGTAAAAATTGATTCACTTGCATCGTGGTTATATAAAACAACACAAGTTCTCTTTTGTGGAATACGATGATAAACAAACCTGAGTGAGGTTCACATGATGGTAGGTAGCTTTGTTCTATGTTATCTTTTAATATAAGAACAATCCCGGTCTGCGCGGTTTTTATGGCATAATATTGAACTGGAAACACCGCGAAATAATGCCCATTCACATGGATCAGTAAGTAAAGCATATTTTTTATTTATTTTTATTTATTTATTAGGTTTATTTACAATCACTTACAATAATACACACAAATATAGAAAAGTAGAACTAAAAACTAGGAACTAAATGTAGTGATTACTTACAAATAAACACAGCATGCACAGAAGTAATTAATTTTAGGTATTTTTGCAATAAGTTACAAATTAAACATTTTTTTTTAAATTATTAAATGAGTTTTACACAGTTACATCAATTTTCCAATTATAACATTATTAAATATTACCAATGATGCTGCAAATGGTCTTGCGGAATTTGGCTAAGGAATCAGCAAATATATCAACATCAGCTACACTATAAGAATTTAAAATTTTACATAATCGAGGGACTGGGGAATTGGTACCTAGGATCGTTCGACGAAGTGGAGGACAAAGTGGAGTATTCTTACTGGTACTCTTAGACCAAATTTATTTAGCAATTCGGGACAGTCGATAAAGCCGTTCAATAGTTTATGAGTAAACAGAAGATACAGAAGTTCTCTACGTTCATTACGTTCATCCATCCATCATTTTTGTAGAAAGGTACAAATAAAAGATACGTTCCCGAATTTTAAACTATTATTAGTACTAATAACTAGTATTCAAATTTACGATTGATTTTCCGCAACTATTGCTTACGCATTTTACGTAACGGTAGCCATCCCTAGGGCGATCAAGCCTTAATGGACTACACTGGTACAGTACGAGCTGATCAACGTCATAAACAAACTTTGAACTTCTTCATAGGTATATATGCATATTTCTTTACTATGTTACACTTTACATTAAAACATAATACATGCAATTCCGAACATTCATAATCGCATTGAAAATCAAACCGGTACCGAAAGTCCTTGTTCCCCGACGCCTTTTGTTTTAAACGTGCTTTAAAGAAAATGATTTAAAACACGTAAAAAGATAAAATTATGTTTATAACTTGAGTTTTACTGTAGCATTCTTTCTAATTATCTTGTGAAGCCACGCTGACTTTTAGCCAAGCATAATATGGGGTCCTGACACCCTACACAGTTCCCGGCCATGCTCAAGTGCTCAGGTGAAGCACCTGATAAAATGACTCACGCTAGGCTCACCATCATTTTGTATATTCTCGTATTTTCTTTCATAGAAGCTTTTGTATAATTAATTTTTGAATGAATTATTTGCCTATTAAAATAATATCAAATAAATATTAATAGTTCATTTTACCTAATTAATATTATACATATTAATAAATTGTTTAATATGTGAGAAAAACTTTGTTGATCAACTGTTAGAAACTTCACTTTAAGATATTCTATTCTCTCTGAACATCTAATAATTTTTTTATAGATCTCTAGCCAAAATTCTCAAAACAAATACGGCTGCCTTTTCTTATTCATTATGTTGACTATAATTTTGACGTGAATTCGCCTTTTAATTTGTGACAAACTTGATAAGCTATAGCGTTATTTATTTTTAAAATTTGTGTGATATTTAAAGATGTATAGAGGATAACTAGTATGTTAAACAAAAAAAGGATTGTGTGGTTTTATGAAACTACGGTACAAGTGAAACTAATTCACATTATAGACGTTTAACTAAAAAAATTGGAATAATATTCCATTAAGTGTTTAAAAATCGCTTTATCAATCTGAATTTTATGCTTGGAAAATTGGAATGATAATTGGAAATAATAAAAGTAGCTAAGCAAATATAAGATTCAGTTTAGTAAATAAAAACATTTACATTAAACACTGACAAAAACAAACAAAATAGCGTGGAGCACTGGCACAAATGAGTAATAGTCTATACACTACATGGTCAGCCGCTGCGAACTATAGGCGCCGCCTGACCGTCATGCGACATGCAAAACTTAATGTTTCACTTTAAATATAAATATTAATTTGATGACTAATATTCGTGAAATAGCCAAATCAAAATAAAGAGATCGTGTACTTCTATACAAATAGTTCTATTTTTATTATATATAACTATATTATCCATTTAATTCAAATTCAAATATTTTTATTCAAAATAGGATGTGACATTATGAAATGTGAAATGATTTATTGAAATTCAAAAACTACCACAAAATATTTAACAGCTCAGAATAGATCAAATTAAATTGAAATATTTTAAGTGCACAATTATTATGGTCACCATATTGTTTGTGTAAGGATCATTTGTAAGTAAGGTACATGTCGTGACTTGTGTCTTCTTGCACAGTTTAGACAGTAATTTATTCAAATATATAAAATTCCTACTTTTTGCTACATTATTCTGAAAAACAGCACCTTACTTAATTAGCGAAGAGGCCTTATAGATGTAAGGTTTACAGCATTATACACTTTATTAACCGGTAATACGGTTAAGTATGTCGTGAATGTTGTGTGCTTTATAATTTGTATGCTAATTTTATGTTTATTCATGGATTTTATTTGGAACAGTTTTTTAATCTAATACTACGCAGTTACGACTTTAGTTTATGGATTTGTAAAAGTATTTTAGGTTTTTACCATGATTTCATATAATTCCTGTTTTATGTAATATTTTTGTTTATTTATATCCTTCGTGGTTTAACTAAGTAATTCATTCTTTAAATTTTTTGTAGTTAAACATAATATTGGGTTCACTCTTTTACGTTCTCTTACGGAATAGTTTGGACTTTTCTAGACGTCATCCGAATCGAATAAGCCATCGCTCCTTAGATAATGTATTAGTCTCCGCTGCGCTCCAACTCTAGATATCTTACTTCTACCTTACAATTATCTTACTACCTAAGAACAATAGCTGTGTTTATTACGGCAACTATTAGATGCTTGTGTGCGTGACATCTTGACACTCAATGGCATCTTTCAAATTTTTTAATATACGCTTCGTGTTATTTTACATTGAAATTAATAAAATGAACAACACTTAAGTACCTACTGATGATAATAGGTATCTGGAGGTCTACTCGCAAAATCGACAACGATACATTCGGAACGATACGATAATACTCCGAATATATCGCAACTAACCCACTCTAACAAATGTTCGAATTCCTTATCGTTTATCGTTACCAAAGACTAATATTTTGATTTTTTTACGATGTTAGTGTGAATGTAATATGTTCAAACATAAACATTATCTGTGCTTTGTCGCTGTGAAGTGTCAAAAGTCAAAACATAGTTTAGGAGCTAAGGACCATGCCAGACTCTGCACCACCAATTTGGTATCATTTACACATATTGTAAATGTTAAAAAAATATGTAATAGATATAATATGACCATTTAAAATTGAATAAATAATACAAAACTCGCGGATAATAAAATGTAAAAAAAAGTAACTCAACCCTTCTCGTCGACTTCCTATTTCTCAGGCGGCCATTTGCATTATTTCTACGCATAAACGATCAACAAAATGACTTAAATAACTTAGTAGTAAAAAAATCCTCTTGAATAGTAAATCACATATAATTATTTTAATAATATTTATTAACTATGTATATTGTATGGCAAATATATCTATACAGCTTGAAACGATAATAGCAACGACAGCCTAGATGGTGTCGTTGAGATTATCGTAAAAGTGACGTTTGACTATTTGTGAAATTCGAATATTCGTCTGACATTAACAACTAAGAGTAGGGTTAGGACCGATAATATCAAATAATGTTTCGTTCGTTCAATCATCGTTTCGACATTGAATACGACGTAACTAAGAGTAGGATTCGACACGACTAATGCCACGATTTATCGAATATCGATTTTAGGAGTAGGCCCCGTGATTCCAGTGTCTTTCTCAGTTCTTGTCAAACTATTTTTACAAAGTTTTACCACGCAACCCTACATTTTAGTTTCAATTATGTATGAGCAAATTTTAACAGTACATGTGGCAATTCGTCGTTCTGAATTTTAAAATTTTAAGCTTCAACAATGCTAACAATTAAATCTTATAAAATATAATGTACCTACACAGCGGTACTAATAACTATAAATTTGAATTGGAATGATTTTCTCATAGTTTTCATGTGAGGACTTGAATTTCTTTTTTTGTATAATTAATGAAATACTAATTAAATCCTAATAATAACCTACGCAAATATAAACAAAATGGCGGATTTATTGACAGAGCCGTCACAAAATGGCGTAACAGCACATATTTTTAAGTGCAAAAGTAGGCCAAATATCATCACATTGGATTGTGAAATACTATTATTTCCAATAGCATTAAAGTAAAATATTCGCTCGAGAAAAATATTCTAGTTTGCAAAATATATCTTAGGCAAGTATACATGCAATATGCAAATATAAGAAGGATTATTTAAATGTTATAGCTAACGTATGGGTTACCTCATTTTAACACAAAGTTTTGCAATTAATGTTAAAAAAGCCAAATCCCCTACATATATTATATTTACTAGTGGGAGGCTCCTTTGCATTAAATAAAAATCCCTTTAAGTAGTGCTAAAAACTGTGGCGAATACAAATTTACTTTTTCGAAAATTCCAGCAAAATTGAATAAAAAGACTGCAATTAAGGAAATTAGATGCTAATTAAACGAAATGGAGTTAATCTCACTACACTTCAGATGATGGAACCTGCTTAAAATTTAAAATATGGAATAATATATTAAAGACGAAGAAACAAAGATGTCGACTGTTAGTTCATGAAAGCTTAAGGATTACAAATACTCAAAAAAATTAAAACTGAAAATTCCTCGAACTTTTTCGGAACTGTTACAACAAGTTTCCTAACATTTAATGGCTTTATTTATAACTATGAATGAAACGTTCACCATTATAATCCAGAAATAAATTTACTGTCTGTGACTTGGAACAGACCATGATCTCCAACCCCTAAGAATTTTAAGGCGAGTCTTTAGGAAAGAAAGTTCATGGGCTTTTTTCTTTTCTTTGTGGGATAGTAACAGAGTGGTCTTTATTAAATATCTCGACCAAGGAACTACTGTTAACTACTGTTCACCAGTGAGAGGCTTCGTTGCATAGGATGCCAGCTAGATTATGGGTTAACGTTAACGGTGCCTATTTCTGCCGTGAAGCAGTTATGTGTAAACATAACCGTGTTTCGGTCTGAAGGGCGCCGTAGTGAAATTACTGGGCAAATTACACGTCACCTTGAGACACCAGTGTCTCAAGGTGACGAGCGTAATTATTTTAGTGCCGCTCAGAATTTTTGGCATTTTCAAGAATCCTGAGCGGCACTGCATTGTGCTGAAATTACCGTATATTTAAATAATAGCTTAAATGAGTTTTTTTAACGGCCCCAGGAGACCGCAGGCTCAAGTACTTGATGTTAGTAAACGGTTTGACTTGCGTTAATTAGAAGTATTGTCAAAATGTATGCTAAGGTTTTAAATATAGACGACCCATATAGCCGAATGGTTAGTGACCCTGACTACTAAGCTAGAGGTCCCGGGTTCGAATCTCGGTAGGTGCCATCATTAATTATATGATGAATATGAATGTTTGTTTCCGAGTCATGGATGTTTAAGTAAGTACATTGTATTAAATTTATCGTTGTCATGTACCCATAGCACAGGCTATGCCTAGTTTGGGGCAAGATAATATGTGTAAAAGTGTGTCAATATTATGTTATTATATAAATATATCGCGAAAATCTAGTAAAAATAGGCGTTGAAATAGCCTCGTGTTAACTTTACGATCATTAAAAGTTAAATTCAATTAAAAGTCATTGACAAATAATAGTATCGGTGCGACTCTCTCATGTTCTCAAACAATGAGTTCATTGTTCTTGTATCACATGAATAAACAATACCTGTGTACTTTTAATATAAAGAAGTAATATATTACCGCCATAGAAAATTATGGCTTTGATGTGGTGAAAGGATTGGAGGTACTGGTGTGACCGTGGCAGTGGAATTATTTAAAATAATACACATAGCTTGAGCCATAGAAGAGATTTGTTGGATTGATGGATAGATGCCCACATTCTATTGCAACACCAGAAGAATCACAAGAGCGTTGCCGGCCTTTAAGGAAGGTGTACGCGCTTTTTTTGAAGGTACCCATGTCGTATCGTCCCGGAAACACCGCACAAGGAAGCTAATTCCACAGCTTTGTAGTACGAGGGAGAAAGCTCCTTGAAAACCGCACTAGTTTCCAAGGATTTAATGTTCCTTTTCGATATCCCCGCAAAAGAATAACACTTCTTCAAAGACCTTTACGAAAAACCAACCATCAATTTCCAGGATGTCTTAAATACTAGACGATAGTTTCAAACATTTGGATCCTTTTGGGCACTCACTCAAAACATAGTAAAATTTTATTATGTGATAAATTAAATACTTTGTATTATTAACAAAATATATTTAACTGATTTCAATTTAGCGAACTACCTAGAACTATTTCATTGTGATTTTTTTTCGGTAATAAGTTAATACGTTTTTTAAATTATGAATAAGTACTGCATTTGATGATACCATATAAAGATTTGTAAGCTTCATAATGATTGCATGCTGTATCTGCCTTAAAAGATAATGCATTTAGAATTAACTTAAGATTAAATATTGTATTATTGCGTGAATTAATGGAATTATCACTGGTGGATTGAATAAATAAATAAACAAATACTTAGATAATTTTTACGTCTAGATAAAGTTTACTGCTAGACAATCGACGAAAACAGGCCAGGCTTATTACTTTAGTGTGCGTGACACTCTATGTGTTACACTCGCGATTAGAATGTCATTTTGTGTTAGTGTGCGTGCATTGTTAAAAATAGAGGTTAACAACTGTCAACCTCAATTTTTCGACGTTTTCGCAGCTGTCACAGTCTATCTAGGCGTTTTTTTTCATTTATTTTTTTATGAAAATAAGGGACTAATTGATTGAGGAAGTAATTGATACGCCCTGCCCATTACAATGCTGTGCCGCTTAGGATTATTGAAAAACAACAAATTCTGAGCGGCACTACAACTGCGCTCGTCATCTTGAGTTATAAGTTGTCAAGTCTCGGCGCCCTTCAGACGGAAACTTTATAATTACATTTTTTTTTTATTTACTTTGAATATTATGAACACACATCCTACATAACTCAGTTTATAATTTAATTACCGACATTTTGTGTCGACAAAGAACTAATAAGTAAAACACACTATTGTACTACATGACGACCTGTATAGCCGAGTGGTTAGCGATCCTACCTACTGAGCTAGAGGTCCCGGGTTCGAATCCCGGTAGGTGCAAGCATTTATATGATGAATATGGATGTTTGTTTCCAAGTCATGGATGTTTAAATGTATTTATGTATGTTTAAGTAAGTATATTGTATTAAATATATCGTTATCTTGTAACCCATAACACAGGCTATATATGCTTAACTTGGGGCAAGATAATTTGTATAAAAAGTGTGTCAATATTATATTATAAGACATGTCTCAATAAAGTAAAGTTTGATAATGAATGTGTTCTTATAAACAATATATGTACTTAGTTTAAAGCGGCTTCTTATTGTGTAATTAACGATAACGACTCCAAATAGATTCAGTAATTAATTCTTCTTAGCCCCGAATGACCTAAGACTCCGCCATCAAGTGAACGTTGGGGCTATCCAGCTATCGACATCACTAACTAGTGAGAAGACTCGAAGAAATCGTATGAGTTAATGCACGGACGAGTAAAAAAAGGACTCCGCGCCGTGATATTAGCAAGTGAAGCACCGTTATGCTAGTGTGTGTGCGGTTACGGGGGATACTAGTTACACAATTTTTTCTCCCTTAAATAATCATATATGGCCACAAATACTTTTATAGTATTGTTTTTACACTTATTCACAACGCACGATCTGTCAGACGATGGCAAATCTCATAATGGTGGCCGATCGGCTTGTATTAGTGTAAGTGTTTGTGTGGGGCTATGTATTTACTCGTTTACCGGCTTGATTTGGTGCTTCACTGTTATGTAAGGTCCTTCTTTTTTTACTCGTCCGTGCAGTTAATGTAGTAAAACTAAGTCCAATAAAGCACAGTGAACATGACATACCAAGTGTAAAGAACACAAGAACATAGCGTCTTTCCCTTAATAGAGGCAATGAATAATTTTACCAGTGGGAGGCTTCGTTACATAGGGTGCCATAACATTACAACACTCGTTTGGATGATGTAATGGTTATTACGAAATTGGGTGTTTTTATGTTGGTAATAAGCTAACTGTTTCAGAATCTTTAAAAGAGGATTTAAAGCATGGGTGTAGGTACATTACAATCCACTTTAAAGGATTTAGCAAATTTACTGAGCCTAGTAGATGGAATTGCGAGTTTATGTTTGTTTCGAGTATTGATACTATGTACATCACTATATGATGTTCATTACCATGCAAAAAATTGGTTTGAACGAGATCTAATAAGTAGTTTCTTTAATACATCATAAATCGTATTATCAACAACTTAATTGAAAAAAAATACACTATTTTTAAAACATCGATTAAAGTTACAACGAACTACAACAACTTTTATATTATGTTACTTGCTGCTACGGAACCCTTCATGGCCGAGTCCGACTCGCACTTGGCCTCTTTTTATGTTCTAGTTTTTACTTTTTACATATCGGTTAGAAATTTTCTACTCAAAACCAGGGTCAAGAAATGCCTTACGGCCTTTAAGGTGGATGTAGTCCCTTTTCTTAAAGGTCCCTAAGTCGTATCGGTCCGGTAAAACAGCACCCGGTAATTGATTCCACAAAGTGGCTGTACGAGACAAGAAATTACTTGCAAAACTCGAATTTGTAGAATGCCAGACGTCAACGTGATGCGGGGGATTTTTTTTTTCTAAATTACATCCAGGACGGATCTCTTTTATTTGATAAATAAATATTAATGTACACTTTGTCTGTGTCTAACAAAATACTCAATTAAAACATTAATAATTATAAAATTATGGTTAGTATGTCTATTCTATTACATACTTAAACTAGCTGACCCGGCAAACGTTGTTTTGCCATATAAAGTATAATTCACGCGATAGTTTTATAAGTAATAAAATATTGCCTATATTATAGCCTGTACATCATTTTGTTCTATTGTCAATAGTTTTTGCAGCGCACGCAAAAATAGGTTTTCGATTTTACACCTTGTGTTACAAAATAGCAATTTTATTACGGATCCCTAATTTTGGACTACCCAACACTGAAAGAATCATTCAAATCGGACCAGTAGTACCAGAGATTAGCGCGTTCAAACAAACAAACAAACACTGCAGCTTTATAATATTAGTATAGATATAAAAAGTTTATTACATTATAATCCCCTTCTTTTTCTAACCCATTTGCATGATTGGTACGTCATTTGTACATCATTATCGATTTCATTTCTTTAGCAACATTTGCGTAATGATAGACAATCAATCGCACAGTTAATATCCACGGGAATTTCACCATATTATTTATTAATATTCCATCCTGTATAAACAAATTTTACTCATGTTACTTATTTTGACTGGTGGCTTATATTGGGCCACCTACAAGTGGAAGGCTCCTTTGCACAGAATGCCGGCTAGATTATGGGTACCACAACGGCGTCTATTTCTGAAGCAGTAATGATTAAGCATTACAGTGTTTCGGTCTGAAGGGCGCCGTAGCTAGTGAAATTACTGAGCAAATGAGACATAACATCTTATGTCTCAAGGTGACGAGCGCAATTGTAGTGCCGCTCAGAATTTTTGGGTTTTTTTCAAGAATCCTAAGCGGGATTGCATTGTTATGGGTAGGGCGTATTAATTACCATCACCTGAACGTCCTGTTCGTCTCGTCCCTTACTATCATAAAAAAAATGCTTAGGCTGAGATCGTTAGAGCGTATTTAGACTTTGCTCAGACTGAGCTTAAGGCGAAGAGTAAGCAGAAAACACGCAAAAATGGTTTTTTTAGACAGTTTTTGTGGTTAAAGTATAGCATTTCGAGCTATGAACACTACTTAATCCTGTTACACATATCCTTAAGTCTTATTTGTAGGTTGCTAATGCTTGCTGTTGGTTATAGTTAACACTGCCGAGCCTTTTTGAACTACCACTAAAGTTAAACAAGTTTTTTGGCATGGCGTGACGCATTTTTTTTTGGTATTTCTCTCATAAAAGTTATTCTTATAGCTTGTACTTTTTTGTGTTGGTTCATTTATTCAGATTAGTAGTGAATAACGAGGATTGTAAGCATATAAACTGTTTTCCACCCAAGAATTTTGAAAATATTGGCTTTGTTAGATAGATGGCGGGCCGGCAGCCGTGAACTCATATCGCTCAAGGTCGCTGGCATTTAGTGCCTTAAGCTTAAACAGCCCAAGTTCGCGGCTTATCACACTCAGCAAAGTTTTACGTAAATAAAGTCTGAGCATTGTTTAAGTACGTTCCATAGATCTCATCTTTAGTTCTTACTTAAGGATTTCATATTTACCTATACTTATGTATGCACGCAAGAAGTTATACTTCTTTGGCCTAACAAAACAAATCCTTAAAATTATTAATTATTCGTCTTGCTATTCTACGTTTGTAGAAAGAACAATATTGTAAAAATCGTGAAATAGATTAATGAATATCAACGAATACGACTGTATTGGCTTGAACCCTTTTGCCTGTCCTAATAACGGACGAAGAAACAAAAAAAGTTAATTAATGTCGCAAACGTCAGAAAATTTCTGAAAACTTTTATTTTGAGATGTCGTTGAGCGCTCGCAACGTAATAGTCAGAGAAATTTATCTTCAATAACCTCAAAAAGGTACAAACGTCATTATGTTTTGCTTTTATGTCGATGTAATTCTGTAGTTAGCTATTTAAATATGATTTAAATATTCTATTATTGTATTTTGGTTTGGTTTGGTATTGTTCCCCAATGTTCTAAATAAATAAAACAGACAATCAATTTAATTTGTCAGAAATGTGTCACATGTCAATAATTCTTAATTGTCAATATTTAAAAGATATATATTTTAATAACCAATTTCAACCTGTTACTTTTGTTTTGCGGTGATGCGCTCGAATCTTGAAATTTCACTCTCCTAAAGAAGGATAACTTCAAAAAAGGGTATCCTCACTGTAATATATTTAGTTGGAATTGATTACTGAGAGATTATTGAGAACTGTTCTTTATTACTCACGTATTTAGCTTCTGAATTCCACACAGATATAGTCGCGGTGGCTTACTAGTGTTGAATCAACCAAGTCTAACCAAATGCCAAAACAAAGGATGAATCACACATTGGAAGTTTACTCTCGTCATGTTTGTGGTATTAACAGTACAATGTGATCTGGTGAATCTGCTTGCGGGCCGGTTACCATGGCAACGCGAGCATCTATTTCTGTTCGACTCGCCCTCCGCTTTGATCTCCGCAATGCATTCCTCTTCGCATGCTGAAGTTATTTCTGCATTTCGATCGTGCTTTAAGAGGATTTAGGAGTTTTTGTTGTTTTAATCTAATTGCGTTAGTTTAAGGAGCGAGCGATACTGTGATACAAATGATTTACTTGCCAACATTTTCTAGAAGATGGAGAATATATTCAATTTCAGAGATATCAAGTAAAGAGTATCAGGTATTCATGAAGTAGAGAGACGTAAAAAGACGGTTTGCGCTTTAGACAACACGGTTGAATTATATAATATTAATATAATATTGACACACTTTTACACAAATTATCTTGCCCCAATCTAGGCATGGCCTGTACTATGGGTACAAGCGATTGATATATCTCATACAATATACTTACTTAAACATACATAAATACATATAAACATCGGGATTTGAATCGAAATCTAGCGCAGTGGGCTATTTATGTCATCCAAATATGAAAACTTAATAACACAAGCTCACCTAGCAAGATTTCCTTCGTCAGTTCGAAGAACTGGAAAGAGTGTAGTCTCCGAGCCGTCTTAACCTTCAGTGTTACACGAGCCTGTAGCCGAGTATGACGGCTTAGTCCAATTCAATACCCATATATACGCTCAAACCGCCTAAAGATCTTTACACTTCAAAAGTGTAATTTAAGCATTACAAACACACACTTTGATTATATTATGAAATAAATTGTTTCATAATACAGTCATCTTTTTGGAGTTCTTACGCATTGTCCTTATATATTATAGATTACTAGCTGACCCAGCAAACGTTGTATTGCCGATATTAAAATCGCGATACAAAAGTAACTGTTGATCGTAGATGGGTGAAAATTTGAAGTTGTCTGTATTTTTCAATGCTGACTCATAATCAAACAAATTTTTAAAAAAATGTAAAAAAAAAAATGTGGACCACTCTTGACATTTAGGGGGATGAAAAATAGATGTTGTCCGATTCTCAGACCTACCCAATATGCACTCAAATATTTCATGAGAATCTGTCATATATATAAGCTGTCACACTCGACTTGGTTCTCTTCATAATCCACAAAATCGTACAGCGCTCTCCGTGTCCAGTATAACAATGCCTTCAGGGTGCTGATGGGGCTGCCCCGGTATTGCAGCGCATCAGGGATGTTTGCGGCGGCGCAAGTTGATTGTTTTTATGCGACAATGCGTAAAAGATGCGGATCCCTGGTGCGTAGATTGCGGAGCAGTTCCAACAGCATTCTGAAATTGATTGCCAGTCGATTGGACTGTGTATATGTAAATCATTGCTGCGCCGTTTCTAATGGAATGGTGCAGCGATGACCTACATACTTAATAATTAGGTACTTAGTGTTTTTCAGGTTAATTTACTAACATAGATATAAGCTTTGTATTACTAACAATATGAGTCTATGTTACTTGAAATAAATATTTATTATTATTATTATAATAACATAGGTCTACATCCACCAGGTGACGATGACACCTATTTTCTTTATTTCGTGTTCTTTTTTGATTTTTTTACATAATTTTGAAAAGTAACACATCAGTTGTACACACGTCCCGTTTTCACAATTTTGGTGATGAGTATAAAATTAAGTTAAGTAAGAAATATTTAAGCTAATAATATTTTTTTTATTTTATTTTAGTTTTTATTCTTAGTATTTTTTATAATAATTATGACCGTTTTTGTTCGAAGAAAATAATTTTGGAGGTTGTTTGCTGAACCCTGTAGATGTGATCGAGTGTTTTTAATTATGTGTAAGTATAATATAAAGTAAAACTATTTAAGAAGGCATCATTATATCCATATTTATTTCTCATTTTAGCTATTTCGTGTTTTAAGATTATCTGTGTTATATATAATAATAATAATAATAATATATATATATATATATATATATATATATATATATATATATATATAAGACTATTTGACCCGACAGACGTTGTTTTGTATATAATAAATACAATAATGTTTTTTATTCATTTGTCAATAATATTTCATAACATCAAGAATTATTTCGTAAAATATGCTCCCTGTTGTTGTAATAAAATTGTTTCACAGCAGAACTAACAAACCGTGCGTCAATAAATTCTCTCATAGAAAATATGTCCATACAAAACAAATATCAGACGACGGGGGACAAATCAAAAGAAAAACAAAATTGTTGTTTTTATTTAATTGCGAATACTTTCCATATTTATTCACCTTTTAAACCCTCCCTGGACTTCCACAAATAATTCAAGTCCAAAATTAGCCAAATCGGTCCAGCCGTTCTTGAGTTTTAGCGAGACTAACGAACAGCAATTCATTTATATATATATATATATAGATAGATAGATAAGAAGATTCTATATATATGATATAATAATTTCATATAAAAGGCCAAATAAGTCCAGCAGTTTCTAAGATGAGCGGGCACAGACACACTGTAAGAGAATAACAGTAGAATATATTTTGTAAAAGAGACATTTTTTTTTGATTGGTTTTTATATTAATACACCGTAGATAACTTATACGTCTAGATAGTCTCTTGCTTGACAACCGGTAAAAACAGGCCAGGAATATTAATTTAAGTACCTGGACGACCGAGCTTTGCTCGGCTTTTTAAGAAAGTACAAAATTTTAACAAAAAACAAACTAATAGAATATCTTGATTCTCGAACCGGGGTCTACTACTTTCCGGTTCGCCCAGCTATTATAGTCTCGTATATAGTGGCGAAATTTACCATTGTATTCTAATATTATTGTAGCAGTTTCTCATTAAAACACGGATAAAACATTTTTTTTTAAATTGAAACCTTGCTAGATCGATTTCTCGCCCCCGAAACTTCCGGTATACTAAATTTCATTAAAATCGTTGGAGCCGTTTCCGAGATTCAAATTATATATATATATATACAAGAATTGCTCGTTTAAAGATATAAGATATGCGTGACAAACTACGTCTTACACTCGCGATTTGTATGACACTTTGTGTTAGTGTGCGTGAATTGCTTGTATAAATGATCTAAGTAATCATTATGTTTCATTTATTTATATTTATCAAAATTTTAGATGCGTATCTGTCGAGTTTATAGCTCCGTGACAGTTTAACAAAACGTTATTTTCATATTTTAAATAAACATCAGCTTAATCACGGACTAGTATAAAAAGAAGGACTCAGCGGCGTGATATTAGCAAGTGAAGCACCTTTATGCTAGTGTGTGTGCGGTTACGGGGGATACTAGTTACACAATTCTCCCTTAATAATTATACATCCACAATTAGTTTTATGTAATGGTTTTTACACTATTCACAACGCACGACGGCATTTTTAAAATATTTTATTGAGACGCAAACTGATCTGTCACAGACGATGACAATTCTCATAATGGCCGCCTATTGGCCTGTAGTAGTGGGGCTATGTATTTACACGTTAATCGGCTTGTTTTGGTGCTACACTCTTATGCAAGTTACGGAGTCCTTATTTATAACTACTCCGTGAGTTTAACATTACATTAATTACAATTATTATAGTCTACAGTTCAACTTCACTCTTAATTCGAATATTGTATGGGTTATAAGTTAATTACAAATAAACATTTACTTAAAATCTGACCGGCATCCTATTTTTCCACTATAAAGAGGAGTTCTCTATGCTGATCTTACAGTGTCGTCACAGAGCACAAGCTGTTAGAAACGATGTCGATTGAGGGCAAGGTACAAGACAACATGAGTGTTAATGACTTTAAGATTACAGCGATAGAAAGTTCGAGAAAATCTAATGTTGACATCGTCATAAAACTTCTGCACCTACAACCCATCCCTATGCAACGTAAATTAAAGCTTATAAAAAAAAACACACTTTAATCGTTATTGAAAGTATACGATACTAGATTGTTGAACAAGGATCGAAAAGAATCAATTCTCATACGAGGATGAAGAAGTAGGTAACTATTTATGTAAAAAGTTAATCACAAAAAAAAATTAACGCACTTTTAAACAAATTATCTTGCCCCAAACTAGACAAAGCCTGTAGTATAGGTACAAGACAACGATATATTTAATACAATATACTTAAATAAAATTTGAAACAAAAACAAAATTTTATGAACGATGCGGGACTCGAACCCACGACCTTCGGCGTTCCGTGCCGGTGCTCTAACCAACTGAGCCAACCGTTCGAGTAGCGTATCGTTATACAATCTTGTTTGCTTTGTTCAACTCTCAGGTTGTGGCTTCATCTACATACAGGATCTACTTTCCAGCTGTTGATATCCTGCTCAACCCCAATATTTGCATATTAGCAAATTGACTTGAGATGTCGTTCTTGTAAATCTAAACATTATGTTATGTTTCTAAAGTGATAAACCTCACTTCTAGGATTAATACACAAATAAAATTTGAAAAACGGACTTGAACCCACGACCTCCGGTTTTCCGTGCCGGTGCTCTAACCAACTGAGCGAACCGTTCGTGTAGGGTATCGTCATAAAATCTTGTTTTCTTTGTTCAACTCTCAGGTTTTTTTTTTCAAATTTTATTTGTGTAGAAGTGAGGGTTATCACTTTAAAAACATAACATATTGTTTACAGTATTCTTACTTAAACATACTTAAATACATTTAAACATCCATATTCATCGTATAAATGATTGCACCTACCGGGATTCAAACCCGGGACCCCTTAGTAGTTAATTAACAATAAGTTTAACATTCATTTATCTTTCCGACGATGTTCTTTTTATATCATTCATATGTTTGATATAATTGTCATATACGCTCTTATGAAATAGAATTTATTTTATGGAATTTTTGATTTTTATGCTCTGGTACGTGGAATGAGCCGGTCTGGTAGCTATTTAAAATAAAATATAACCTGAAAATAATGTGATCGTTTTACTAGCTTCTAAGATTTGTTTCTCGAATATTCCGGTTACGGGAACTTAATATAAATATAATAAAAATTAATTACATTTAATGCCTGAAGTATTGAATGGAAACCGTTTATTCACGTTTGTACGACACAGTGAAGTTGCAAAATGTTATATTATATGTATTAATAGCTGACCCAGCAAACGTTGTATTGCCGATATTAAAATCGCGATACAAAAGTAACTGTTGATCGTAGATGGGTGAAAATTTGAAGTTGTATGTATTTTTTAATGCTGACTCATAATCAAACAAATAAAAAAAATGTCAAAAAATTATAAAAAAATATTGGCGTGGACCACCCTTAACATTTAGGGGGATGAAAAATAGATGTCCGATTCTCAGACCTATCCAATATGCACTCAAAATTTCATGAGAATCGGTCAAGCCGTTTCGAAGGAGTTGTAACTACAAACACCGCGACATGAGAATTTTAAATATTTGATGATATTATCTATACATTTCTTAATATATATAAATCCAGTGTTCTGTTGTTTGTTTCCAGTGAACTCCTAAACTAACGAACGTATTATATCCTATCGGATAGTTTTAATTTTGATTTGGGACCCATAATTATTTTTATTTCCAATATTTTTTTGTATGGACGTATTTTCTATGAGAGAATTTATTGACGCACGGTTTGACAGTTCTGCTGTGAAACAGTTTCATTATAACAACAGGGAGCATATTTTACGAAATAATTCTTGATGCTATGAAATATTATTCACAAATTCATAAAATACAGTATTTTATTTATTATGTACAGAACAACGTCTTGTCAGTCAGCTGACCCAGCAAACGTTGTATTGCTATATAAAGTAATAAAAAAAAATTGGGGTGTAAAAAGTAGATGCAACCGACCTACCAAATTTATTGTCCTAAAATTATTGTAAGTATTGATCCATTGCCATCTTGCAACCCTATAGCAAAGATATTTAAAAGTGTAGATAGGTTACGTAGACAACATTCGGTGTTTGAAAATGATACACTAACGCACACATGAATAATTTAACATTGCAATAGCACACTACATTACAATTACACGTCAAAGAAGGATAGTAAATGCAAGTATCGCAAGCGAAAAAGAGATAACTCTAATTTGCTAATTGCTTCGTATTTATATAGAGAAAATACAGTTAATTCATCAGATATGATTTTTACCGTACACCGTGATTTATGCCTACATTAAGATTCATTCATGAGTTGATGTAGTAAAAGCTATAAAGTTGTAAAACTGCATTGAAATTAGGTAGATAATGTATCATTGATTTTATAAAAAAATAATTTAATATTGATTATAATATATAGCCACATTGATGATATTAATTATTTATATATAAAATAATAAGAAAACATACAGACACCAAAAGAAAACCGAAAGGTATCTACAGTAAGGGTCCCATTTTTACAATTTTACTAACAACGGGTCCCAAAAAGATTTAAGATTACAATTATTATTTTTTGTATCTTATATTATTTATGAATGTCTTTTTGTTGAGGGTTTATTACAATAAGGTAATGGGAGAAGAATAAAATAATCCATTGATTCTTCTGCAGTTTTACATTATTTCCTAAAATATTCAACCTCGATCATCCCGCAACAGACAGCATCAATATTTTGTCATTTCTGTACGTTAATCTATGATCGGCTTGGCGGCAATCGGCGTTGTTAGTTGTTAGATAAATAATGAAATCAAATAAAATGTTAAAATTCATGATTTCTTAACTGTCGTATGTAATTCTATGATTATTTTTTACTTTCTTAATTAGTGCAACTTCCCATAACACAAGACGGCATTTTAATGTTGTACCTGTATCAAATTGTAAGCAATTCTGTCAACAACAAACGCGTGTGTACCGTTTACGTATCGAGAGAGCGACTACGACAAAAGGAACCAATTGACTCAATTTAGGCGATTGATTTTCAGCGCGCTAGTGACATATCTACCTCTTTTAATACTATAATATCATTGCCCTATAGCGGATTTGTGGATGGAACAGAATAATATAAAAATCGCGATACAAAAATAGGGGTGGACCCCTATTATACGATCGATCGTAGAGGGTTGAAAATTAAGGAGTTGTTTGTATTTATTAATGCTGTATCATAAAAAAATAAAAACTAAAAAATACGTCGTAAGAAATAAAAATTTAGGGGTGCACCCTTAACATTTAGGGGGATGAAAAATAGATAGTAGCCAATTATCAGACCAACTGAATATGCATATAAAATTCGGTAAAATCAGTTAAGCCGTTTCGGAGGAGTAAGGTAACCAACATTGTGACACGAGAATTTTATATATAAGATAATGATTATAAAACAGAAATTATTGAGTTTCTTGCCGATCCCTCTCAACACAAGCAGGTTAACAAAACAGTGATATTATGATAGTAAAATATTTGACTTTACCACAGTATATAATATGTTAACAGTATATCTCCATCACTCACCAACAAAGTAAAGAGAATTCGCATAATTAAACAAAGCAGAAAGTCTGCGTATCAAAACCTTTGTTAGCATGTGAGTCAACGTTTAAAAGTATATCTTTAGACAACGTCTGAGTAACTAGCGTTCAACGAACTTGCAAAAAACCGCCTACGTTAATAGATATACCCGACTAACACGCGAATAACTGTTGTAAATGTTTTGTGGCGAGTGAGAATCAAAATTGTATTGTAGCTGTTAGGTTGAAGGATTCCGTATGTGGTATAACTTATAACAATAATATAATATTGGCAAAGCATAGTAGATTGTTAAACGAGTTTCGAAAGAATCATTTCCCGAGGTATTTACACGGCTATAGTCCGAGTAGGAATTGATTCTTTTACCCGTGTTAAACACTGTATTTTTCATTTCTAATATGAGGAAAATAGAACTAGTTGTTTATCTATTTATTCATAATATATAATAATATTAGTTGTATCTATTTAAAACTAATTGTCAAATAAGGACAATTCGTGAAATTAAAAGTTACATTTTTGTTCGGAATGTTTATGCACTTTGATTTATTATGAACATTTTGGCTGTTCTGGATATCTGTAAAAGAGGGAGACTCTGGTATTTCATCAAACGATGGATTCCATGGCGGATACTCCGTCAATTAATTTAATTCCGTCACTGATACAGCAGTATTTATGTCGACTTTTTAAATTTTAAATATGAACTTTAAATTTTAAGGAACTCACCGCGTAATTGTTGCGCCTTATTCCACTCAAAGAAGTTTGCGCTAAGTTCACACTGGCTGTTCAGAAAGTCACATGGCATTTCTTTTAATTAGTTTTTTTTACATAAAGCTCTTCATAGCTGACAGCAGTTCTATTTTTAAAGTTCATTCCGGCCCTTAGGTGGGAAGTAATTTGCATGAGTTTTTCCCTCTCTATGGAGAGAAGCAGCATTTTCTACCCAATAATCAGATCAAAACAACATTACTTTCCAAGTATGAGAAATGAAAAATTATTTTACTATAAACTAAGTATAGTATGCAGGACAGGTACTATGGGTGCCAATCACTGACCTCTACGATATACCACTGGACTGGCGGCTATCATAGTGCTTTTTTTGCCTGTTCGATATTCGCCATTTTGGCGCTGTATAGCGAGAGTCTGCGGTACTAAAACTAGTAATGACAACTCAGCAAACATCAATAGATGGTAAGAAACTATTTACAAAAAAAGTGTACTTTATTCCGTCAATTCTTGAAGTATAAATAACATGGAAAACGAAGTTAATTCAAAATGCAAAAATACTTCACAGTATTGTACGTTCCTTCGCAGCCATTTGTATTATACGTCAAAATTAGTTCTCTGGATGCTCACGAGTGGCGCTTCAAAAAGGCACAAAAAAAATACTGTCAAACATATGGAACAGCCTATTCAGTGGTATTTATACAGGTCAGTGGTGTCAATATTTGGGCTATGATTGGCTACGAATGATTACACAGTACAACATTTTTAATTTTCTTATTAGTCGCATTGGTTTTTATAACCGAATAATAAATACAAGGGCTTTGTAGGCTTTGGTGATTTTAGCATATGTGTTTATTGAATAGTAACTTGGTATTGTGGATAACGCATCAACTATTCAACTCTGCTTGCTTTATGTATATGCTTATCAAACTTAATTTAAATATCTTTACAAAGCCCGTATGCTAATAATATGTAACACGTTTTTTAATGTTCCAAATTTAAATATCTTAAATCCTAGAGAACTTCTACTGTTATCGAACTGGTGTCGATATTGTCGAAATTTTTGAACTAGCCATCATAAGTATAACACAAAATCAAAATAAAGCGTTTTATATACTACTACTATAAAGCGTATTATATGTACACCTGATGTCCCCAAGTCGTAAGAGATCATTTATAATCAAATACAGAAGAATTAAAAAGTAAATACGATAACCTTATGATGTATATGAAGAATAGAGAACAACAAAACTAAAAAAAGTTTAGGCCCTTAATAGGCCTTCAAAAGTGATAGTTATTAATATTTTAGTACACATTGGTGTGCTTTTCAATCCTTTCTTTTTACTGCCATGCATCAGATGTGAAATATACTGTATTCACCTGGAATTAAGTTTATCTTCGTCTAGGGCGGCTTGAATCTCTCACTCCACTGAGGACTCTACATAACTCCTTCCCTGCATTCAGGACTTAATGTAACTCCCTCGCTCCACGTAATACTCCACAAAACTAGCCAACAAAATAAAAATCTCCATAAGCTCTAGAATGTTTTTTATAAAGGAGACAGTTTATTTTTTGTTTCGTGATTAGGCCCACCTCGAAATGTGGTGTATAGTATTAAAACATATACTGATTTATTCCTTATAATAATAATAATTCTTTATTTGCATAATGTGTGTATACAAGTTAGCAAAATAATTCTATACGAATCAACACATTAGCCAAAAAGGGCATGCAAATTACATTACCTCCATGTCATTATATAATAATAAAATTCTAAGATTACAGCACATAATATTTCATTGTTACATTACATTAGCATCTACACAAAATATACATGTCATATCCATATTATGTAGTCAAAGTTAAACACAAGATTATAAAAAAAAAAAGAAAATCACAAATTTAAAAAGTCTTATAATCTCTAGATTACGGAAGCCAGCCGGCCATAATTAAGTAGGGGTAGTACTATCTGATATCAAAATAAACAGAGCCTGTAGGAAGAGTAAGGATACAGCTAATAAAAGATGGTTTACAATGATGCACAGAACAAAAATGTTCATAACACAAGTATATTAATAGTCCCAGGCATGTGTACACCCCAATACTTCAGTTTAGCAGTCAGGGCACTAACCATAACCACTAAACCAGAAAGATTGCCAACAGTACTTAACATCCATCATTATAATTTCAAAGTCATGTCTTAATCAAATTCAAATATTTTTATTCAAAATAGGATTTAAAATCACTTATTGAACGTCAAAATCTACCACCCATTCAAAAGAGACTGCCTCAGACCTGAGAAGAATGAGCGCAAGAAACTCAGCGGGCTTTTTTTTAATATAAAATATGGATTACAATGTAATATCGTACAATAATTAAAGAGCCTGAGGGTGTTCGCTTTATTCCCAGTCCGTGGTGTCATTAAGAAAATCGTTTATGGTATAATAACCTTTCCCACACAACCGTTTTTTAACAATTCTTTTAAATTTCGTAACACATTTGTTTTGTACATTTTCTGGGATCATATTGTAGAAGCATATACATCGCCCAACAAAAGACTTACTAACTCGACCCAACCGAGTAGTAGGCACAACAAGTTTATGTTTGTTCCTCGTGTTAACATTATGAATGTCACAGTTTCTAGAAAATTCCTCAATGTGCTTATGAACATACAAAAAATTATCAAAAATGTATTGAGAAGCAACAGTCAAAATGTTTATTTCTTAAATTTTTTCTCTTAATAATTCTTTAGGATCTAGGTTATAAATCGCGCGAATAGCCCTCTTGTGCAGCACAAATATAGTATTAATATCGGCCGCACTGCCCCATAACAATATACCATAGGACATAATACTATGAAAATAACTAAAGTATACTAATCTCGCCGTATCTATGTCAGTTAACCGTCTAATTTTCTTAACCACATATGCTGCAGGACTAAGCCTATTCGCCAATCCTTCAATATGGGGGCCCCACTGCAATTTGGAATCAAGAGTAATGCCAAGAAATATAGCAGATTCCACTGGTTTACCACCTCTCCATTTAATAAAATATTCGCATCTACATTTTTGACATTTGGCGCGGTGAATTTAATATATTTGGTTTTATGATTATTTAACAATAAGTTATTGGCGCTAAACCAGTACACGATGTCAGATAGAGCATTGTTTACTTCGTCATACAAAACTTGGCTTCGTTTCACTTTGAATATAAATGAAGTGTCATCCGCAAACAATACCACCTTGTGTTTTTTTCTACAAGGTTAGGTAGATCATTTATATAAATTAGGAAGAGGAAGGGTCCTAGAATAGACCCTTGTGGTACCCCCATACCGAGAGGAGTCCCAGGAGATCTCCTGCCATTCACCTCGACCCTCTGAATCCTATTATTTAAATATGAGATCAGAAGATCGAGTGCAGATCCTCTTATACCACAGTGGCATAGCTTCCTGACCAGCGTTGAATGTTGAACACAATCAAAAGCCATAGATAAATCACAGAAGATACCAAGTGCATTCTGTGATTCCTCCCAGGTCTCAAAAATATTCCTGATGAGTTCAACACTTGCATTCGTAGTCGAGCGTCCCCTAGTAAAGCCAAATTGTTTTATATGAAGTAACTTATAAGTGTTAAAGTGAGTAAGCATTTAGCTTAAAATTATTTTTTCAAAAATTTTACTAAGGGTCGGCAGCACCGAAACAGGGCGATAGTTATTCGGGTCAGAAGTGAGTCCCGATTTAAATATTGGTGTAATTTTACTATACTTCAGAAGATCAAATAAGTATTTCATATAAATACTATTGAGGTAAGGTTTTGTACACTATTTATGATAGAAAGAAAAAACACATTGTTTATATACCTAGTATAAATATTTATTAGTCATGATTTTCAAAATCATCTTTTATTATTAGAATCTCATCCAGAAACGATGCAGGTGGCTCAATCTCATCTTGATGCCGTGCCCTAAATACCACACAACAGACATTTCATGTCCACTGCAACCAACAGAATGTCTACCCACCAAACTATTGCAACAGTATCCGGCAAGAGCAGCTCTAGTATGAGAAATCGATGGGTCAAACAGTAGATAAGTTTTTCTACTTGTGTGCCTTGATTGTATTCTACCCCGTAGAAGATATTTATTTTGACCAAACTCATGGATAGGTTGCAACAATTCTTCAATTTTGTATTCTCCGGAGGCCCAGTTCAAGTCTCGAGATACTCAGACACTAATTAATGTTTTCGCACATTACGATTAAATCTTACTGCACAATTTACCCAACGACTCTCTGGAGTATAACATGCTGTAGATGCGATATTAAAATCTATAAAACATAACCAAATAATTACAATAATGCAAAATTAGCGCAACTCGAAAGAAACGGAAAATACATAATTCTGTTTCAAAAATCAAAATGACAGATGCACAGTTCACAGATATTATAGACTTTGTCTATGGTACTTTATTCCATTGCACGGTAATATTAAACTATGTACTTTTTTTTTATATATGAGAGGGAGCAAACGGGCAAGAGGCTCACGGGATGGGGAGAGGTGAGGCAACCGCCTATGGACATCCGCAACAACAGGTGTGTCAAGAAATGCGTCGGCGCCTTTAAGGTGGTTCATGGATCCAATAGATATTTGTTACTTTTCAAAAGCCGATAATCACCAGTACCACCACGTTTTGCAGTAATATTTTTATTTTCTCACATCAATGTTACAATTGTTTCATTATACGCATTGTTTTGCCATGGTGACCAGAACTGGATACAGGAAATGTATCAAGTGTTTGCCTTTTTATTATAATTTCATAATCCCGGTTAGATTTTTTTTTATTTACTAGCATAATACGATTAATAAACATCACCATATCCAGTGGGCCCAAAAAAAACTGTCTCTTTTAGAACACTTCTTATGGGATAGGGATACTGGGAGAACTGGTCACCTAAGCCTGAAGGTAAGACAGCACAAATGGCCACGCTCTGTTCCAATACCAATGAAAGTGCAATACAGTTTGAACAATACGGTAGGTAGCTTAAATGTTAGCACAGATACATGATCTGTGCTAACATTTTAGCTCAGTTGTGCCAAATTACTTCAAATTACTAGTGATTGATGTTTTGAAATGTGATCTTTTGAAAATCTTAATTATTGAAACAGTTAGTACAGAGGCTATTTTAGAAAACGTCTAAGCAATAAGTTACAAAGCATAGTTTTACAATGACGAATGCATTGCACATTTTCCTCTTCCTCCATTTATTATTATTTATGGAAATGTAATGTATTGTCTAACTTCCAGTAGGTATTGTGTTACGAGCTACTGCTATATTTAAATAAATAACTGTTCCTAACGTTTTCCTTAAGTATCAAAAGAAGCCTTTTATTTATTTTATTGACCATTTTAGTGCGTATGATATAATTTTATAAATACTTAAACTACATATACTATACTGGTTTAAACTTATATGAATCTGTGTCTGCAATGTAATAACTTAAAATATATAAATCCAGTGTCCTGATGTTTGTTTCCAGTGAACTCCTAAACTAAAGAACGGATTTCAATGGGGATTACTTCATTGAGTGTACTTTAGTCCAACTTATCATTACATTTACCAAATTATCATTTTTATTTCCAATATTTGTTTTGTATGGACTTATTTTCTATGAGAGAATTTATCACAGAACAGTTTAAAGAGATTACCTATTCTCTGGAATTTATTGACACACGGTTTGAAAGTTCTGCAATGAAACAGTTTCATTATGACAACAGGGAGCAACGTTTACAAAATAATTCTCGATGTAATGAAATATTATTAACAAATTCATAAAAAAATAGTATTTTATTAATTATCTACAGAACAACTTCTGTCGGGTCAGCTAGTTTTATTATAATTAACTTGTTTAATGTATATTGTACAAAGATTATCCTGTATATTTTGTGATATTTAAAAGATAAGCTGGGAGTTTCTTGTCGGTTCTTCTCCCCATGTCAAAGCTCCTTTACGAACCTTGTAATCTGATCAAAAATTTGACTGCATTTAGATGAGGGAACAATATTATTTTAAAGATAGCATATCTTTTATTTCTTTCATGGTTTTTATTTTTGATAAATTATTTATTTCTTATGGAAGAGGACAAACGACCGTGCAGGTCTTTAATGGATCACCGCCGCCCACATACCCTTGCAACACGAGAGAAACTACGCCTTTTAAGAAGGTGTACACGCTTCTTTTAAGGATATCCATTTCGTGTCTTCCTGGAAACACCACGCAGTTAAGCTCATTTCATAGTTTGGTTGTATGTGGCTGGAAGTTCCTTAAAAACCGCACTGAGGAGGAACGGCACACATCCAGACGTTGAAGTTTGTCATGCGAAGTTTAGATTGGGTTTCAGGAATCCGGTCATACAGAACTTTGGAACACTGCTCGTGATGAATGCGGTAGAAGACACACAATGAACAGTCTCTACGCAACGCCAAGAGATCCAGCCGTTCACAGAGCACTGGATCACTGACGATTGGAGCAGCTAAATAAAAAAAAGGCTAAATTTTATGCTGATCACCAAAGTAAAGCTAGGTTGGGTCACTAATTCCAAATACAATAAATACAGCAATACAAACAATATGTTTTTTTAAAGTGATAACCCTCACTTCTAGGATTGATACACAAATAAAATTTGAAAAACAAAATTTTATGAACGATGCGGGATCGAACCCCCGACCTCCGGCGTTCCGTGCCGGTGCTCTAACCAACTGAGCTAACCGTTAGAGTACCGCCTCGTTACAAAATTCTGTTTGCTTTGTTCAACTCTCAGGTTGTGGCTTCACAGCAATACAAGTTAACCATGTCTCGGGGAGTACTGCCGCGAAATAGTTGTGCACTTTTAGAGTTTTTACTGCGTCCCAGTTGGGTGTGGTGACCGGTATAATACCATAGACAAACGGCAGAAGGACATCGGAATTTGTTTGTTTTTGTTACGTAACAACATCATATTATGTCACTTATTAGATAAGTAATATTAAAATCGTGTTCGCAGAATACTGCTATACATTTGTGTTACCTAAATGCAGATATTAGTCATATTGTTATTCAAACGACTGCAAGACAATACGCGACGTGTCGCAATGGATTCGCGTTTTGCTGCTTATGCGAGAAAAGTGGAACGGTGACATACATGTGGTCTTATTGGCGAAGATACAATAGAACGTATTTTATTGTAACGTATATTATTTGAGAAATTGTTTCTTTAGATTACACGCATCATGTCGCGAAGTGGTTAAGGTTGTACTTTACTCTCGACGTGTCAATGTCAAGCAATTTTAATACATATTTGCATCCATATAAATCAACTGGCAGATGTGAATTTTAGCTTGCCTAATGGACTTCGTAAGAAAATGGATTAACTTAAAACAGTGAACGGGATGAAAGAAAGATAGAGACATGTCGGACAACGAACACAAAAACCAAGGATCATTTAAATTCTATGACAGCTGTGAAACCGTCGAAAAAAATTTAGAACTAACCTCTATTGTAGCTTGTCTCGCACACTAGACTAATATCTCTGGCCTGTTTTCATCGGTTGTCTAACAACAAGAGACGTATCTAGACGTATAAATTATCTAAGATAAAAACATGTTTTTCTAGAGTTGAGATCAGTTTGAATAGGTTTCTGCTGAAAATATCCGTGTAGAAACCAAATCCGATTTTGAGGCAGATGAAATATGTAATTAAATACAATAATTTCTCGTGTAACAGTATAAAGGCTTGGGTAAAACTCAATTGGTGGAAAACTCAATTTCTCAGAAATGAGACATAGCTGTATTGTTTTTCGCCCAATAAATCATCTTTATTTGAATAACTATTTTAGCCCGGTTATGCTGCGCTATTTTATATAGTTTTCGAGTTTTGTTTTTTAATGTCAAATCCTGACAAATAAGATATTTTTCGTCATACAGACATTAATTATTGAAATAAGTATGTCTTAAGAAAGTGAAGAGCATGCCTTGTATGTACAGAAACAGTAACTGTGTTCTATTGGTATTTAATAAATTACCACGATATAATATCTTCTCTTAGAGTTACGGTAGCGGAAAGGCTAATACCGTTGCCTTTCACCCGGGAGGCGACGGTTCTATTTACACAACGAACCGATGTGTTTTTCGGTTTTCCGAATTCATGTGTACCATCGACAAAATTGAATCATGACCCACTTGCTTATAATTCTTTTAAAATCATAGAAACAGGTTTATATTTGCACGAAAAAGATTATATGACAATAATTGGTGGACTGTCACTTGTTGTTTTACGGCGGTTTTCAATAACGTATCTCTAGTTACGGATTCATTGCTGTCACCGTTTAATGACTATATCTTATCTATCCATAGTTATGTCCAATATAGTTATAGTCGTTATTTTATGTCGATAGGTTATTGAAATGTAAGTAAGCGTAAAAGGATAGTTTTGTCTACCTCTAGTAAGTTAAAATAAGGATAGATAGGTTATTGAAAACGGCCGTTATAAAATGATGACAGTTACTTAGGAAATGTATGTTCAAGCGAATTTCGACCTCCCTGCTTATTATGACTGTAGGAAAATGACTTTAAGGTGGGTCACGATTCAATTTTGTCGATAAAACGTTTATTCAAAGCTCTTACGGTGAAGGAAGATATCGTGAAGTAAACCTTCACAGATCTTGGAAGAAATTCAAAGATTGTGTGTAAAATTTATCGTTTACAAGGGATAGGACCCGGGCTGCTTCCTTTCAAAATAGGCCGTGAAAGTTTTTTATTATTTTATTTATTTTTATTTTATTTTATTCGGGAAACGAACAGTACAAATTAATCCACTTAAAAAATAAAACTTAAAATATAAATCACTGACCAATAAAAGTTTCCACAATTAAATAGTACATAGAAAAATGCGAGCAAATTAATTACAATTCAAAAGTACCTATTTGTAATGAAAATAATAAATATTAATTAAATATATTGAATTGAAAATAAAAAAATATATATAGAAAATTATAGATGATTTTAGTTATAATATTAATAATAATAGCATACTTTTTTAAGTTAATAAAGAGATGCAATATTATATAATACTAATGAGAATTAATTAAAACTAAGACATTTTCTTAATTTGTTCAATCAACTTCTGTATCGACCCTGAAAAGTAATCAATTGAACAGAATTCTTTGTTGTATACTAAACAAAACCGAAGTTTGCCTTACCTTCAGGATAAAATCATCTTACGTAATCTGATAGAAAATTTTCGGTTTTATTTCAAAATTCCAAGCAATTGTATAACATATTGCGGTGCATTATATGAAGTTAGTTAATTAAACAACGAATGCAACCATAGATAATTTATACGTCTAGATAGAGTCCCTTGCTGTTAGACAACCGATAAAAACAAGCCAGGAATATTAGTTTAGTATGCTTGACAAGCAACGTCTTACACTCGCGATTTGAATGACACTGTGTTAGTGTGCGTGAATTGCTAAGAATAAAGGTTAGTTCTAAACTTAATTTTTTTCGACGTTTTCACAGCTGACATAGTCTATCTAGCCATATGATAGGCCGTGAAAGTTTATTTTACCTTCAGGATGATATTATCTTACGTAATCTAATAGAATATTTTAAATTTTATTTCAATATACCAAAGAGTTACAATATATTATATTGCTATTTTCGGTGCATTATAATATAAAGTGAGTTAATCAACGAATGCAATATTAAACAGTAAATGGCCATTGGAACCTATCAATAATACGAATTTAATGTATCCCCTCAGAATACAGAGTTTATTCTGTATTCTGAGTGTATCCCAAAGCTGTTAGCTATAAACAACAATAATAGCACCACGGAACTGATCTCATGCTGATGAAGCTGGATGGCAAACATCGGATCTCTTATAAAAGCATGTATCATGGCGGTGTTAGGGTTTGCCGTAATTATTCGGTTTATATTTCACACTTTCAAGATACAAGTGTTGTATATAAAATTAAACTGAAAAATAAGTATTTTTACAACATACCAATTTTCACGTTAGATACTTTAACAATTAGATATTGCAAAATGAAGCAAATCAAAGCAACAGAAAATCTATACAAACTCAGATTAGAATCTGGTTTCAAAACAATAAAAATATTCTAACTAATTAAGTTAGTATCGCTATTCTATGAGTGTGCTAAGCTTTTTTATACCTAAAATTATTAGTTCATAAACTTATTAACTAAATTATAACATAATTACCGCTTATTGCTTGAATATTCAACATTACTTGACGATTGTGTTTTGAATACTCGAGATACGAATAAAACAAACAACGATGTACTATAAATATTTATAAACCTAGAAACCGATAGTTAGTTAAACAATTCTAAATACGCCCATACAATAAAACTATTTTTAACATAACTGAAATACAGTATTAACTCGTAAATCTACTTGAAGTTTTCGTCTTGTCGCGTCGAGATTATTTTTGTAAGTTGTGGACCATGCAAAGTTGAGAAAGTTATAACCCAAAAGTAAATTAAAAACTTCGCATATTTACTGTGAAATTAATTTCCTCCACATCCGTTCCCATGAAGAAATTACAATATTACATGTATGTACATACAAACAAGTTTAAAAGAGTAACGGAACGCAAGTTTTATAATCATATTTTAACTTTCTATAACTAATCCTCAAATGTTATCAATTAAAATTAATACTACTTACATGAAGCCCGGCGTAAAGCCACGAATAGATCATTCACACACCACTTAAAGAGTTTTAAATTATATCAACGTTTACTATTCACTTTAGATAAGCACGCGCTATCACTGTGCGGTATTTTAACTGACTGATGACGTGAATACAAACGAACTGTGGAGTCGGCGACTCGATCGTGTATAAACAAAGGTTATAAAGTAACATCCTGTTATGGAAGTTTCTGATTTGTCACTTTATAAATAAGAGCCAGATTTCACTGTTTAACTTACGTGAGTTTGCTTTTTGTTTATGCCAGGGCCGTCATTTCTTTTGAGTCGAGATAAGGCAAAGGACACGCTGAATCATCAATAAATACAACTTAGGTATAACTTGATATTAACTTAAGCAGATTCGTTTTTATTAATTATTGCCTTGCATTATTATTAAGATGAATAAGTATAATAATTATTAGAAGTAAGTTATGGTATTAATTTCCGTCCAAGGAATACAGAATCTTGGTGAAATTTTGCTCGTTACATATAAGTACATATATAAATGTATAGGATTATTTCCTTTAACTACAAAATGCGAAAGGAAATATAAAAAAATGGGATGTTTATTTATAAGTAGGCGATCGGTCCCGGTAAGAGTTAAACTCATTTAAAAGCGTTATTGCATGTCCTGCGGTTTTCCTCATTTGTAATGGATTTTGCATGTGGTACAGAAATAGCTTCTTTTATACGTGACCCGAATAATTGTTCCGTTTTTCATGCCCTGTTTGCTTCTTGTGGATACTGCCGATGAATGCTAAATATATCTTTACTAGAAATTAGAAAGACGGTTATCATCAGTTATACATATATAAAAAAAGCTTGTGTTTTAAAATACAACTGCACATAGACATCATAACGGAGATAAAATAAGCGATAAGTAATCTTACGAAAATAAGTCCTTTTGGTATTATTGAAATATTTCTAACCGCGCGAAATAGCCGCTTGAAGACATAAACAAAACATCCCGCGCCACTCAGAGGCCCGATCACAATAATGAGTGACGTCCATAGATAATACACTATATACTAGAGATAGATGTGCAACTCATGTTTTTATTTTGTAAAATCAGTGTACCCAGGCCAAGAGATGGCGCTGCGTTATTTTTACGCTCTTAGCGTACCGTCGCTAGATGGCGCTAATTATGTTTATAGTTTTTACTTTATACTATTGTTTTAGACCGAATTGAATGCATATAGATGTTTGTTTTCTGTGAGTGGAAATTTTATTCGTTTATTTAATTCAGCAGTCACCTTAAAATAAGGAGAGCAATTCAATGATTACAACACGATAGTCAAGTCTTTAATAAGTAAGTTAAGTGAGTTTTTTGCTATCACTAGCTCCATCTATCCATCTATCATGTTTGTTAAATTGTCGCCATCGTTGTGAAGTTGCAGCGTACCTAATAGAACAGGTGGCAGCACTTTCAATGCAAATTTTTTTCATGTGCCAATGTAGGGAACTTGCACCCCCCTGGTGACGTCACGGTACCGGTAAGCTCGATCTAAGTAGATCAAGGGACGCTGTGGTCAAGGCTGGCCTCAATGACTCAGGTGGCTAGTCCAATCTCATCTTACACTCAGACAATTTGACCTTAAAAAATTTAACCCACAAGATGCTGAAGTTTGCCGTTTCCAAGAAGACTCCCGCAATGCCTTGCTATATATCGAAATTCTAGGCCTCCACATCTCGAGTTAATCTGTCATCTGAAAGGCAAAGTCACATTGGCTGAACTGAAAGAAACTGGGGCCATTACTAGAACTAGACAATACTACAAGGTGGCCCAGATTCTAGAGCTCTAAAAGCGCAGGTCTGGCCACATAATTAAGGAGTATTATAGAGTATTGCTCTTATATCTGGTCTGGCTGGGTGCAGCCCTCTTGGGAAACGCGAAGCTGCTCGAGTTTTTGCCGATCCAGTGCTTTGTGAACGACTCGCTCGCTTACCGTCGCGTAGAGAAGAAGTCTTTTTATTTTGTGTTTCCTGCTGTATCACGGGGAGTTTTTCATAGAGCTGTTCGACCTGATTCCTGCCACCTTAAGCAACCTTCCCACCCAACGATATATCTACCACAAACGTGGATATTATCCTCACCATCTGGATATGTGGCGTACCATGTGTTACGTTCGTACAACCAAACTGTGGAATGAGCTTCTTTGTGCGGTCTTTCCAGGACAATACGATATGGGTACATCAGTTTGTTTGAGCTCCTCTTCCAATCAAAATCTATCGGCTATCTATCTCTCTCACTGCTCTATCTGCTTTAAATACGATTTATATCAGTTGAACTCATTGCTCGTTCCAAAACTTAATATCTTAAAAAAGTATGAGCTACAAAGTTACTTACAAGTAAATAAATCCAGGTGGTTAAGTTTGTATGTCACAAAGACCCACTTTTCTACACGAACAGACACTGTATCACATAAAACTACTCATCTGTACGAGTAGTGTGACCATGACTTAGGCATATTACAGGACTAATATTTTTTTAATAGTGTTACTGTATGCCTCATTGATTCAAAATCTACGGCTATATTTTAAGACATGTTTATTAATTTATTTAGTACTTTTTTCCCTTCAAGAACAGGAGTTGGGTGAACGTAACATCTCAACTGGTAAGAACAGAAAATGAGTTTTGTAGCAACGCGTTAAAAAGGCATAAAAGGCTTTTATTTTCTCGAAATTGATTCTATTACAATATTTTTTGATGCCTTTTCTAATATACTAGATACTACTACGCTTTGGAAATAAATAGCGCACTGAGAAAGATAAAGCGGCGCATGAAACTCTCCCAGTATTCCTTTTTTGCGCTCTATTTAATAAAATATACAATATTATACTATCATTGCTATAAAATAATCATAATCTAGTCCCAAGTTGTCCGATCACTTAGATATTCAGCTGTGGAGTAGTAGGATTTACGACTAGTTAAGTGGAAGACGTAGAATCAAGTGACGTATCTAACACAGGGCAGCCGTTCACATGACACAACCCTCCAAAACGAAGAGTGTGATTAAAACGATAACTTTAGTTATATACTACATTACACTTATTTAGAGATCAAGTCAAAGTTTTAACAGACGCTTTAGTAGTACGGTGGCATACACACTATTTAGTTGGTGACAATGACTGATTGTCGTTTTGCTTTTCTTCAATAGCTAATTGTTTCAGTTTACCATTTTCTAAACTAACATAAATAATAATATTGGCAACCTCTATACTATACTTTCTATTGATGACAAACTATTTCATATCTAAATAATGTTTTGACTTAAAGTAATATTCCTCACTTCAGGGATTAATCCCTGATATAATTATGATACAATTAATTATATAAATTAAATTTATAAGCAAATTTTCATAAGTCCATAAATTTTGGACACAAATTTGATTTGAATAAACTTTTTCATATTATTTATTATAATTTAAGTTTCAACAACTTTTATTGTTACCCTACCCTTGGTTTGGGAGGTCCCGAGTCTCATGTGCACTTATTATAATATAAAGGCAACGATGTATGTTGTGCGTTATTTAATATCTTTTTTTTAGATATTTTTGACCTGATTCATACGGCTTTTATATATGAAAATAAGGGACGAGACGAGCAGGACGTTCAGCTGATGGCAATCGATACGCCTTGCCCATTACAATGCAGTGCCATTCAGGATTCTTGAAAAACCCCAAAAATTCTGAGCGAACCAACAACTGCGCTCGTCACCTTGAGACATAAGTTGTTAAGTCTCATTTGCCCAGTAATTACACTAGCTATGGCGCCCTTCAGACCGGAACACAGTGATGCTGACACACGCGGAAATAGGCGCCGCTTTGGTATCCATATTTTAGCCGGCATCCTGTGCAAAGGAGCCTCCCACTGGTAAAGTGGTATACGGCTGATTTCTACATTACAAGTTACAGTTGCAAGTGCCAACCTTATTATTTGAATAGGGAGATTAATGAAGCAATTATGTGAAACGACCTACCAATTCCAAAACATATAGGTCTGTAACTCAAATTCAAATTCAAATATTTATATAAACATATATATATGTATATATATATAAACAAATATATATATATATATATATATATATATATATATGTATATATATATAAACAAACTCGGCGGGCTTTTTTTTACATCAAAAATATGTTTACAAAATAATATTGTACAATTAAACTTATTATTTGATAGCAAGAGGGCGGTCGCTCCATTCCTAATCTGTGGTATCATTAAGAAAGTCATTTATGTTATCTTACCTTTACCTTTACCACTTAAACGTTTCTTAACAATTCTTTTGAATAACGTAATACTTTTGTTTTGAACATTTTCTGGGATCTTGTTGTAAAAGCACATCGCCCCACAAAAGATTTACTAACTCGACTTAGCCGAGTAGTATGCATTATAAGCTTATGTCTGTTGTTGGTGTTAACATTATGGTTATGACAGTCTCTAGCAAATTCACTTATGTGCCTATGAACATAAATTACAAATAATAACTAATAAATATAAATTCTAATTCCAACTAAATCACGGAACTAACACCCTGGTGGTAGGATCATTCCTAACCATATGATAATTCGTGATGCAGAGCGGAAGGTCGGTTTCATGAGGGTCTCCTGAAACAAGAACAGGTCTTTCTATTTTAGCCCGCAGGCGTTAAATCTCTATCCGGGGACATGTCTGCTATCTTATACATAAAATTCTCGTGTTGCGGTGTATGTTACCAAACTCCTCCGAAACGGCTAAACCGATTTGTTTGAAGTTTTGTGTTCATATCGGATAGGTCTGAGAATTGGCCAACGTCTATTTTTCATACCCCTAAATGATAAAGGTGACCCAACCCACCCCTAAACAATTTTTTTATTTTTTTTTTTATTTTAATTACTACCATTTTTTTTTAATTAATACCAGTGGGAGGTTCCTTTGCACAGGATGCCGGCTAGATAATGGGTACCACAACGGCGCCTATTTCTGCCGTGAAGTAGTAATGTGTAAGCATTACTGTGTTTCGGTCTGAAGGGCGCCGTAGCTAGTGAAATTACTGGGCAAATGACACTGAACATCTTATGTCTCAAGGTGACGAGCGCAATTGTATTGCCGCTCAGAATTTTTGAGTTTTTCAAGAATCCTGAGCGGCACTGCATTGTAATGGGCAGGGCGTATCAATTAGCATCAGCTGAACGTCCTGCTCGTCTCGTCCCTTATTATCATTAAAAAAAAAAAAAAAATAGGTACATACAACTTCAAAATTTCACCCGTTTACGATGAACACATATTTTTATTTATCATCTATTTTATACCCCAACAATTTTAATTATTGATGGTTTTTTATTTTGGAGAGCGTCCAAAAGCTAACAAGACAAAAATCGTAGCTACGCCAACTCTTCTGCGGCCGCTGAATGTGTTATAATGAAGATACCTTCCACAGTTGATAACGAAGTCCCATTAGAGTAGAGAAGTTCGCCTAGTTATAGTAAAGTTGGTGGCCGATGTGCATGATCTTGAAGGTAAGGTAAACTTTCACGGCCTATTTTGAGTGGAAAAATTCTGGGTTCAACCCCAGGGCACGTTGATAAATTTAACACACAAACATTGAATTTCTACGCAGGTCTGTGAAGCTTTTCCTCACGATGTATTCCTTCATCGTGAGAGCATTGAATTAACGTTATATCGACAAAATTGTACATACTAGAAATAGAGATTGCTTGTTACTAGTTCTAGTAGGCTTCATAAGATACGTAATAGCTTTAAGGGTAAATGTATACATTTTTATAATAAAGTCCCAGCCACTGTTCAGGCATTATCCATAATTAATTTAAATGTTTTATTAAAAAGTGACTCTGTCGTAAATCCTACTACTCCACCGCTGAATATCTAAGTGATCAGACAGCCTGGGACTAGATTATAATTATTTTAAAGCAATAGCGATAACTGTACAACATTGTATATTTTATTATAGAGCGAAAAAAAATCTGGGAGAGTTTTTTGCCGCGCGCCATTTGTTTCCGAAGCGGTAGTAGAATCTAGTATATTAGAAATGACATCAAAAATAATTCTAAAGGAATCAATGTTGAGAAAATAAATGTGTTTCATTGAATCGTGACCGTAATGTCATTTTCTTACAGTCATGTAAGCAATTAGGTCGAAATTAGCTTGAACAAACATTTCCTAAGGTGTAACTGTTATCATTTTATTAAACACTGACGGCCTTACAAATATAATTGGCATAAAGTTATAACTAAGCATAAACCAAGAATATATAAAATGTTTACAAGTAGACATTTTGCTTACGGATGGTTTGTTCGGACGTATAACATTTCCCGCGTTTATTTGCATGGCAGCTTGTCATTCGGAAAACTTCAAAATTATCAATGTATTGACAGTGTTGTCAACGACATTGTAAACATTTTGCATTTTCTTTGTTTATCATCAGTTATATAACTTTATACCAAGTTTATTTGTAAGGCCGTGACAGTCCACTAATAAAACCGTCATACAATCTTTTTCGTGCCAATATACCTACTGTTTTTATGATTTTAAGAGAATAATTAGCAAAGTAGAATCAATCATGAATCAATTTTGCCGATGGAACGTATATAGAAGCTAATAATGGAATAATATAAAGCTGTATATCTTTAAGAGATAGAGATATTCAACCTTCGCACGACTGAATGTGTGGCGGTGCCCACAGTGCGGTTTTCAAGGAGCTTTCTTCCTCGTACTATTTAGCTGTGGAATGAGCTTCCTTGTGCGGTGTTTCCGGGACGATAAGACATGGGTACCTTCAAAAAAAGCGAGTATACCTTCCTTGAAGGTCGGCAACGCTCCTGTTACTCCTCTGGTGTTGCAAGAGATTGTGGGCGGTGGTGATCCCTTAACACCAGGTGACCCGTACGCTCGTTTGTCCTCCTATTCCATAAAAAAAAATGCAAAGACATTCGATTCTCTTTTAGAGGTACGGAACCCTGAAAAGTAACAACAAATAATTGTGTTTTTCCATTATAAAAAAAATATAATTTGCCATTTTTCTGTCAGATTGGCTCATGATGACTTGATACGCCTCTGACAGCCCTGTGCTTAACGTAATCAGTACAGGCAATAGAGATAAGAAAGTATTGTAGGATACATGCCTATCCTGCGCACAGTTATCTTATCTTATGAGTAGCTATTCTCATATCCAACTAGAGAACGCGGCAGACATTATCTTGTCTGAGTATGCTAAAAAGTATATTAAAAAGTAAAAACAAAAATAAAGTAGTGGTTGGGGAAAGATATGAAAGATGAAATGCATCGCCTACAAGGTGCAATTTTAGGAAGTCAGTGACACAAATTGGAAAATTTCATCATAAGCGGTTTAGCAACTTACAGGAAGATTTAATATATTATGAACACATAATTATTATCTAATAGTCCTAGGGTAGTAATAGTGGGGGAAAAGAAAAAGAAAGAAAAAAAAACACATATTTACTATATGCGAAAAATTTATCACATAAAGGCTCTTTGGGGCATAAAGGGGTAAAATGTGAAGGGATACGACGAAAAACAAAGGTTGTAGATGCCTTACATTACGCTCTGAAACAGAAGTGGAAGTGGGCTGGACATATAGCAAGATGTAGAGACAATAGATGGACCTCAGAGGCAACTATGTGAGAAGGGCCAATAGGAAAAAGGAGAATAGGACGTCCTAGGAAAAGGTGGATAGAAGACATTCAAGCGACAGCAGGACACTTATGGAAAAAGATAGCAATGGACAGAGAGGCATGGAACAAGCTGGAGGAGGCCTATACCCAAGAAGGGGTTCCAATCAATAAGGATGATGACAGTACATAACAACATTCATTAATACAAATAAAAATTATATATATATATATTTTTTTTCTTATCTATGTAAATAAGGCTAACAATAAGTAATATTTATTAAAATAGATGTAATCATAGATATAAATGTAATAAGAGTAATAAGTAAGAATGTAATTTAATAGTAGATTGGAAATAAATAGATTTTATTATTATCATTATTATTATTATTATTATTAAAGGCTCTTTGGCTGTACTGTTTCTATCTTGATAATTTTAATGACATTAAGTCTTACATCTGAAGGATGCTTTAAAAATAAAGCCAGGGCATAGATATAGGATTAGTTATATTAGTCAGATGAACGTGTTGAATGTCGTGTCAATTTTTTTCTTTAAAAACGTAAATAATTAGTAGTTACCTACTAAGAGGTAATATTTATTTTAATTTATAAAGTTGTAACACATGTTTTGCTCAAGGCTACGTGGTCGTCAGTTTTATTTAAGTCGTTCTTGCTACAGCTTCGTTCTAAAATCATAACTTTTTTTATGAAAATAACGGACGAGACCAGCAGGACGTTCAGGTCATGGTAATTAATACGCCTTGCCCATTACAATGCAGTGCCACTCAGGATTCTTGAAAAACCCCAAAAATTCTGAGATTCGCTCGTCGCCTTAAGACATAAAGTGTTAAATCTCATTTGCCCAGAAATTTCACTAGCTATGGCGCCCTTCAGACCGAAACACAGTAATGCTTACATATTACTGCTTCACTACAGAAATCGGCGCCGTTGTGGTACCCACAATTTAGCCGGCACAGGATGTGCAAAGAGCCTCCCACTGGTGAACTGAGAAAGTGTTTATAATTTCATATCGCAAATTTTGCACTATTTTCTATTTGCACTATTTCTGTTCAAACTATCAGATATTGTAAATATCATGTTTTGTTATCAATATCCTTTAAGTAAAGATCCTTCAATGTCTGATAGTGAAACCTGTGAGGGATTACAATTCCTTATCCATTTTATTGTTTAATATTCTTTATTTTTATTATGTTAGTGCCACTAACTTTGGGGAGTAACACCGCGCCAAAATCGACCCGTGGGCCTTGAGTCACAAAACTGTAATGTTTATGTTAAGTCTAACTATTTAAGTACTAAAAATTTTCAACCATTTTTAACCGCTGTTTTAAATCACTCGCTGTCTTGACAAATGGCAGCGATACATAATAATTCCTTTTAAGAATCGCAACTCATTGTCGAAACAACATTGTCCAAGCGGAGTTGAAAGAATATAGGTAGGTATTTACTGAAATACGAATAATAATATCGAATTGAATGCAATCCATTTTTGTCGTCGAGACCTACAATGAATACCCAGCTTAAAAAATAACTTTGACTTTGACTGCAAGACTCATTTGTTACGTAAACAAAAACAAGAATATTATACATCTGCGCAGTTACACGTTATTTGTCGTGGCTCGATATTGATGGTCTAAATTATGAAGAACACAAACACACAAACTACTTTTTATAGTTTATCACTGATAAGATAACAATTTAAATCAATAGAGATCAGCTCGATTAATTACAAGGGTATAGCTGGTGTGTTTATTGTAGAAGCGAGACTCGAGAGAGGCTTTCAAGTGAGGCCGGTACTCGGTAGCGTGCGCAAGAGCAGTTACTAACTCGGTGTTGAAACATGTGGTCGTTGTTATTGTTAACCTGCGCAGTATTTGCAGGTAAAGTTAATATGTTTTTTGTTATTTAGAAATGTTTGTATGTTTATAATTACGTATTTCGCTTTTGCTTCACAGTTATTAAGACCGGGCTATTTTCGTAGGACTTTAATAACGTGCCCTTCAAATGTGCGACTGGTTTTTAAGTTATGCATGCAATTTTCATTACAAAAATAAGTTTGTACAAATTGTTTTCATGGAAAATTATGTGTCTTGTGGAGTGTTACATTAGTATTTTAAAGGTAGGATGATTTATATAATGTTAGTTAGCGTGCCCTTGATATTTTTCCTTCTATTTTTCCCTTTATTATCGTCCGGTCGAAATATTATTTGGAATTACCTACGTGACCGGTACAGGAGTTTGAACAAATTATATAGATTCAAATGTTACAATTTTTAATTTTTATTTATTTTAAGAGCTCAAACTCAACTAAGGTGTACTTATCTTTAACTTGAATACTTTGGAATCTCTATATATACCCTATATATATAACTTTAACTTCGTTAAGTCGAAATGCTCGGTAAATCGAAAAAAAGGAAATACGCTGCGTATTTAGGGGTTCAATAACGATTGCACCGAATGTGGCAGAAAAGGACAAAATATGTAATTCTTGTTTTTTTTTTTATTTGGCTTTGAATGCTATGATGGTAAACGATAGGTCAGTTTCAATAACATACAAACTCTGTGAAAAAAGGGCCTCAACATATTAAAAAAAAATAAGACATCAAGCAGCCTTCAAAAAGATTATTCGAGAAAATATGTGATTCTTCTACTTGAAATTACAAAATGTACACACACTCGAAGGAATCGGGAACATTCTGCATTTATGTATTTAAGCTGTGCTGGAACGGCGCGTATAATATAAGGCTGGGATAAAATCCACAGCTAAATAGCTTTTACACTATCTACATAATAGAGCCCGTCTCGTGTCCGTCTCGAACGGTGTGATGAGGGTTCGATCCGATCGATTTAAATTTCTACATCCGGTTGTTGAATAACGTTATTTGCACATTTTCCAAGTGGTTGTAAAGGCATAAAAGACATTTTTTTTTTCAAATAATTGATGTCATTTCTAATATATTAGATACTACTACCGCTTCGGAAACAAATGGCGCTCTGAGAGAGAAGAAGCGGCGCAAGAAACTCTCCCAGCATTCTATTTTTGCGCTCAAGCTAAGAACCTTTATCAGTTTTTGCAATATGGTTCAAATATTTTATCATAGTTTATGATATGATTTTTCTAACTACATAGTTTTAAAAATGCATACTTGATAATAAAAACAGATAATTGTCATTTATTATGTAATACTGAACGCCAGCCGTCACGTGGGCCTAATACTAGTCCTTTGATTGTTAACAATTAAATTTTTTTTAACTGTGATATATGGGTTACCTTTCGTTTGAATATCGTCTCTCTCAAATAATATTTTGTGATCAACCATTTCAAATGCTTTAGATAAGTCATAAAATAAACTCAAAATTTAGATAATTCATGTTTTACATAAATAATAGCCGTTCCCAGCCGATTCGCTGGGCGATTAATAGAAAAGGATTTATGATTTTTTTTTTATTCTGTAAGAACAAAAACTATGTTCAACAATTATCTATACTAATATTATAAAGCTGCAGTGTTTGTTTGTTTGTTTGAACACGCTAATCTCTGGTACTACTGGTCCGATTTGAATGATTCTTTCAGTGTTGGGTAGTCCATTTATCGAGGAAGGCTATAGGCTATGTTTTTTTTTTCAAAATTAGGGATCCGTAATAAAATTGCTATTTTGTAACACAAGGTGTAAAATCGAAAACTAATTTTTGCGTGCGTTGCAAAAACTATTGACAATAGAACAAAATGATGTACAGGCTATAATATAGGCAATATTTTATTACTTATAAAACTATCGCGTGAATTATACTTTATATGGCAAAACAACGTTTGCCGGGTCAGCTAGTCTTTATTAAAATTGTAAATATTATTATTATCATACATTATTCATTTAGATTATATTTCTATGCGATCATATTTTCGTTTATTAAAATTCAAATTTATTTAAATAAAAGGTTCAGTCTTATCTATTTTGAGAGCCACGAGACAGGAAACATTGTCTCAAACACTTATACAAACAGATATTATTCATTGAAACAACAAAATAATCTGATTGCAGATCTGTGTCGGAAAACAATAAGATTCAACGCAGAAGAGAACATGTGACAGTAAATTTAATGCGACATTATCTTGAAGTAAAATGATTGCATTTGTTCCTCAAATGATTTTTATTGGTCAAATTATGTTGTTAACATTGCTGAGCTTTCAGATTAGGTATATCTGTATAAATCCCATCTGGGATTAAGTACATTTTTAACCTTTAAACTCGAACCCGTGACCTCTCACGTTCCGTGCGAGCGCTCTTTCCCTGAGCCAACCGTTCGAGAGACGTAAAGTTCATAAATCTTGATATTTTTCTGTTCAACTCTCAGCTGGGAATAGTTTTTAAGTGTAATTAATCCCAGAAGTGTGGGTTATCCCAAAAATTAACAAATTGGTTATTTTTACCCTTATTTAAAATACTTTCCTAGCTAGTAACAGAATAAATATATTGTTACTATTTATAAAACTCTGACGCATCATTCGGTTTAAAAATTCTATCGACTCTTTCAACTCTGATAAGGACGAATAGTTTGAAGATGGAATGCATGTTGATTACAAGACTTTTTATGTATATAGCGCGATAGTTTTTTAATTTATGTTTTTCTGATAATGACATGGGACATATGGAAACAAATGGTACTCCGAGACTAGCCCACTTATTCATAATGGTCAATAGAAGAAGACAGAGTGAGAATTAGCAATGCTTTAAGTTAGCAGACTATTATGAATAAGGGGATAGGCCCTTATTGTGAAAAATCGCGAAGGAGACTGATAGAAGATTCGCGATGATCGAAGTCCTGAAGGGCGCCATAGCTAGTTAAATTACTGGGCAAATGAGACTGTTATTTTAGGACAATGAAGAACGAGACGAGCTGATGGTAATTAATACACCCTGCCCATTACAATTCAGTGCCGCTCAGGATTCTATAAAAACCGAAAAATTCTGAGCGGCACTACAATCGCGCTCGTCTCCTTAAAACATAAGATGTTAAGTCTCGTTTGCCCATAAAAAGGCATAAAAGGCGTTTATTTTCTCAAAATTGATTCCTTTAGAATTATTTTTGATGTCATTTTTAATATACTAGATACTACTACCGCTTCGGAAACAAATGGCGCTCTGAGAGAGAAGAAGTGGCGCAAGAAACTCTCTCTACACATTACTGCTTCACAATAGAAATAGGAGCGGTTGTGGTACCAATAATATAGCCGGCATCCTGTGCAAAGGAGCTTTCCACTGGTAACATATTATGTCTCAAAGTGACGAGCGCAATTGTATTGCCGATCAAATTCTTGGGTTTTTCAAGAATCCAAGTGGCACTGCATTGTTGTGGGCAGGGCGTATCAAATACCATCAGCTGAACGTCTTGCTCATCTCGTCCCTTATTTAAAAAAAACGTTTACGTAAATGGGCTTGTCACCGAAGTAGACTTCGGTAACACATACCAATGTTTTTATATCGTTCGATCTAGCGAAAAAAATTCAATGTGACATATTGTCGATATACCTATATCTAACCCTCGTATAAGTAATTTATAATAAAGAAGAATTAAAAGTATAATCAATCATATTTTGTTGATTGGTAATTACGAATTGACAATGATGGTAATTAATAGTTCTATGGATGCAATAGCAACCAGGGGTTTGGTCTTCATAGTCAAAATTCTTTCGTTCGCTTTCATTTGTACGTAACTCCCGGATGTCTGTGAATGGTGAATTCCATAGGTTTGGAGTGCAGCCGAACAAAGTGTGCAAGAAAGAATATCGGTAACAGATATACTGCAAGATAGATAAGTAAAGCAAATCTATAATTTGTAACCAATTTTGATTTGAAAAGTCGTCAACAGTCAGCTACGCTTGGAATTAGCTCCTTAGTATTTTAAATATTAAACTAGCTAACTTACTGTCAAGTGTCTATATATTCTAAATCTATGGTCTGTATTCCTCGTTCACTGTCGTATATTAACTGTCTATCTCCGTCGTTCGCTATATCAGGACAAGGCCTACGATTCAAGAAACGAATTGAATGATAATATAAATTGTAAATGATATCACATATTATTAGCCGTTAGGATAAATAATCACATGCGATAATTTTAAGGTCTTCCTTAGTTAGAACCGTCCTGACAGTGACCATATGATAAATAAGATAATGAATGCATACCACCAAGTGGGCCTAGTATTGATTTATTTATAGCTAGATAACAATTTATTATCATTATATTTTTCCCTTTTTCACCTTACTTTACTAAGGTAAGTTAAAATAAAGCCATGGATGCATAATAAAGGATGGACGATCTCACATACAACAATAGGAACACAGATCCTATACAAATCATTAGTAGCCAGTAACTATTGTTTACGGCATGTTGTGATTATAACTTGACCAATTACGATACGTTGTCATAGTTACTTGACCAATGAGCATTTAGTCGTTCGTCAGTTCGATAACTGAATTATTTGCATTGCGAATACATACTATTATGCGTATACTCTTGAGAAATTGACCTGTTAACGCTTGCCCAGTTTTTTCTTGTTGAATCAATCCTTTCTTAGCGCTTAGAGTAAGATAACTCTTGGTACTTTTGAGATGATCTTTTCGAACATCCCATAATCATGAAATTTACGCGCAGATCTTCTTAAAATTCGTATTAATATTTGTTCAATCATTGCTTCTATTGAAATAAGTCCTAAATGAAGGTAGAGTGAGATAGCCTTTCCTTTAGTCGCCATTTTACACCATAAATAGTACAAGTGTTACGAAGTAAAACTACTAGCGTTTTTTTTAATTAACATTAGGGGCAGTATGCGACTATAGAGTAAGCATATAGATTGTATTGTTTGCTCCAAATTGTTTTCGCATTTTGCTTTCTGTTGCTGATGCAAGATTCTGCATGCTTACATTCTAGTATCGCTGTTTTTTAGCCTGTCTATCAAGTTAAGCCCTTCGTAATTCACCTTTGCATCACATTCCACATACTAAGATATTGTCCTCACCATCTGGATATAGGGCGTTTCCCCGTAGTGCGGTTATCAAGGAAATTTCTGCTACGTATAACCACACCATAGAACGAGCTACCTTACGCAGTTTATAGGATGTAGTGAGTAGTTGGATGAGTGGGCCACACCAAGTGTCTCTTTCAAATATCTCGGTTTCTTAAAAAAAATCTACGCATACTACTTAAACTTCTCTACCGCTTATGTTGCGAGTTCTTTATCTGCCAAATATTGACAGCCGTAATTGCAATACACTTCTACACAACACTTCCTCCTCGTCTTATTTTAATACCACGTAGTAATCGAAAAACTATTTTAAAAGATGAAACTTAAAAATATATCAAACATAAATTTCGAATAAAAGACGATAGACACTTCTTGCTTGAAGTCATTCATTGCTGAGCGTATATGGATTGAAATCCATAAAATATGAATTTAGATAAGGATTCAATACACAATTGAAACATTGTGCACAATATGACAATTAAATCTTGCAAAAGTATTTGTAGATTCAATTCCAGTCCTTAATTATCGCAACATTACTGTAATAGGTGCCTTTAATAATTATTACTAATTGTAATTATTGTCATGCCTTTGCAATCATTTTTTACATCATAATACCTTAGCAGATACCAATATCAAGTTTTATCGCCTTTTTTGTTCGCATGGACTCTTATGACTGGCAGTTCAAAATAGGTTTTCCAGCTTTGTAATTATTATGACGGGTACTCACGATATATATTTTATTAATTTGATCCAATTGCATGAATCGTGGTTACGACGGGACTGCGGAGGCGGCAAGAAACACTTGACACTTATAGTACATCAATCTGTCCACTTGGCGCCAAGTTCGTTTTGGTGTTTGATTCCCTAAATGAGACGTCCATACTTTTGGATCTTTGCATTCGTACTGCAGAGAGAGACCACGGGGTTCCATGTTTGCGCTAGCCTAAAAGGTTTTCCAGCGCTACCGTGTGTAGAGCATACCGTTTTGTGGACGTCTCCTGCGAGATTCAAAGCTCACCCTAGCCGAAACGCAAAGAGGAAGTGAAACACACATTTGACAGACCGTCAACCTAGGTGGTCGGATTACGTTCGCCATTATGTTATAGCACGAACCTCTGAAAATGATATCCCTGACGTCAGCAGTTTCAGGTTCTGTTTGCAAAACGTCTTAACTTCTTCTTTCTTGTTACTAAGATGACCCTATTTCAAGGCGCGGGAACTATATCAAACCACAAGCGGTTGCCGGCCAATTCGCTCGCGTAAATTACATTTTTTTAGGTATAACTATAGAAATTTAACTAACGATATAACTATAATAATATAACTATATAAATGATTATTAAAATATTTTCTAGTTCAAAGGCACCGGCTAAATAGAGACACAAATTAACGTATATACCTATTTGTATTTAATATCTTTGATCGCAGCTAACCGAAATTTCTTATTTTTGATAAATATTATTTTATAATCATTAATTGTAAATGTAAATATTTAAAGAGAAAAACACAAGAGAAGACCACGGACTAGTAAAAAAAGAAGGTCTCCGCGCCGTGATATTAGCAAGTGAAGCACCTTTATGCTAGTGTGTGTGCGGTTACGCGGTATACCAGTTACACCATTTTTTTCTCCCTTAAATAATCATGTATGGCCACAGATACTTATATAGTATCGTTTTAACACTTCACAACGCACGACGGCATTTTTAAAATATTTTATTGAGACGCAAACTGATCTGTTACAGACGATGACAATTCTCATAATGGCCGCCTATCGGCCTGTAGTAGTGTAGGTGTGTGCGTGAGGCTATGTATTTTCACGTTAATCGGCTTGTTTTGGTGCTACACTGTTATGTAAGGTGACACGTCCTTAGTCCGTGGATAAGACAAGAAATAAATAATTGTATCAATTCTGACATTTGACGTGTAATCAAGTCTAATGAATAATTCTAATGCTAAGGCTGTAATATTTAATCTTGCATCAATAGATGGCTATGAAATAGGTAAGTATATAGTAAAGGTTACATATTATACACTTGAGGACATTTTTAACGGTTTTTTTTAAAAACAATTCCCAGTAAATATTTGAAAGGAATCTTCATTAACAATACGTGCAAGACGTCATTAGAAGAGAAGTGAATAGGCACTTCATTAACAATAGCATAGTTACATAGTAGGTCCAATGGTTTTCCTTTGTTAGTACCTATGTATGAACATTATCTGTATTTATAATGAAAACTCATGTTTTTAAATTACATATATTTATTACAGTATCTAGAATATATTGAGAGGCAACAGTTAAAAAGTCATATTAAATTTTTTTTAATCAATTCTTTAGGATCTCTGCAGCAAAATAATGGTATTTATAGCGGCTCCATTATGTCTTAAGAGCTATGCAGCAATTTCTTGCTTAATGAGTGTATCTGTATATACTCAAATACAAACATCTTAAAACACACACCAGCATCATAAGGGGAACAAATGCAACTAGAAACTTAAATGCAACCGTTGAAATACAAACTGCTTTACCGCCAAGAGATCAATTTTATTAGCAAAACAATTTTTCTTATTCCAGAATAAGTCAATGATACATTTGAGTTACATTCAAATGCATATTTTTTTAAACGGAATTGATAGGCAGGTACTGTATTTTTTTTAACAGAGAAAACTTCATAAAATCGATCTTTTCTCTTACTAAATTTTATGCAAACATTTGTCAAAAATCTTCAAAAATCCATGGACATAATTATACTTTGATATTATGGCGCTTTAATAACCTTAATTTTATTTATTTAAAGATGCTCCAACAACACATACACAATACACTCTTAAGGACTCTACCCACTACAACGTATCATACCATGACCATGCTATGAACGTGTCAGGGAAAAAAATATTCTCTGTATTAAAAAGTATGAGACCATGCCCACTAGCCCATTCCGTTACCGACCAGCCCCGTAGCGTGCCATTTTGGCCGTGAATATTTTGCCGGTGGCGATACGCTCTGTGCATGACACGCGATGTTGCCACACCGGTGCGTTGAGTGAATTGATACGCTCTTGTGGGGCGTGGAGCGTATCGTGTTGCTTGTCGTGTCTGACACGTTCATAGCACGGTCATGGTATGATACGTTGTAGTGGGTAGAGTCCTTTAAACTTAAATATTGCACAAAAATAGTTCCAGTGTATGAGTCAATTACAGATGCACACAACATAAATGAGAATCATTTCTATTGGGCACTTATATATAACACAAAGTTTTATACAGTATATAAAAAAAATATGATAATAATAAAAAAATATGATGTGAGTAATTAAAGAATAATTATACTATAGTTGCAATACCTTACGTTTAAATGCTATGAGGCTATCGCAAAATGGATCAGCCCCGGATGTCTCCAAAATATTTTGATTAATCAATAAAGCCGTTTATTTTTCGTTGCAAAAACATGTCCCTAAATTAAAACATCAAGCACCCTAACAATATTATAGTGTTAGGAACCTGTTAAAGTAGATTAAGGCTTCGGGACTTACGACCGTTCCCAATATTCAGGCTATCTCTTACTTGAGATAAAATTCGTAACTTTCGTTGACTTTTCTGTCCCAATTAACTTATCGACGGTAACTCACCTTATCCGTACACGCTGTTTGTGAAAGGGGGTTCGTATAGCTTACCAGCGATAGAAGTTTGTATGGAAATTTCAATTAATGCGTCCCAATATAAGGCGATAAGAATGACTTATCGCGTATATTGGAACAGTAGAAGGTAGTAATTGTAGATAGTATATTGGGAACGGCCGTAAGTCGAATTGTGAAGTCAGAAGGATGATAGTAAGATCTATGGATAATGAGCATATGATTTTCCTTCTTAACGATCATTTTTTATGCTTTCTTGTCTGGTCATAGTCTTGCTTATGATTTCAGATCTTATATTATTATAATTTGATTCACAGCCTGATAACTACGTGCATATTTATCATAAGTTTTTTATCCTACCATGTAAAAATGTAATAAATATGATCATTCAGAGTGTCTAGAATTCAACATAATATAAATAAGACGTTATTTTTTTTTCAGGTGTCAATTCGAACGCCTCTGTTGCTAGCATCCACAATCTGAATGAAGGAGAGAGTCTACATACCGGTGTTCTGACCTTTTTCAGAAATGTTATAAAATGTTACCTAGAGACACCAGCTAAAACAATTATTGAATTTAAACCAAACAACAATTCTGATGAGAAATATGAATTACTAGAAGACAATGAAGTAAGTCAGTGTCGTGTGACGATCCATAATGTTGATGTTAACGACAATGGGCTCTGGATACTACATTCTGTGGATGATGGCGACTCTCGTAGTTCCGAATCTTATAATCTGACGGTAAATTTATCACAAGGTGAGAATTTATCAAATTACATTATTGATAATAAAAAGACATCGATAAACAATAGATTATAGTATAACACAAAAGTATCGCCGTCGATAACATTTACTAGATTTAGAAATTGTTCGGTCATCACTATACTTACATGATAAAATAGAATTTTCGTAGCCGCAATAAGATTAAATTCAAATACTAAACTTGATTCAAAAATCTCAAATGTATCTTCAAAATTGTGTTAGTTTTTACAGCAATATTTACTGAACCATCTACCAGCTACCACCCTGACTTTATTTTTCCTCATCATATCATAGCATCTTGTTTAAATATTCCTCACACTGCCCTATTTTTTTATGCCTATTATGTTCCTTTCTATTGCTTTTTGAGTATATTCAAACTTTCTTCGATGATGCATTGTGAGCAACTAGGTTTCACATTCGTCACGAACGGTACAAACACGGTGCTTCAAATTTGAGACAAATTGTGGAGGTTCTGGAGGTTCAATGACATTTATTAAGGCGCCTCTACTAAGAGGCACCGTAAACTTAATATTCTATAGTGCAACCAACTATCATACATCACATAGACAGTTCGTGATGAAGGGTTAATTTGTATTTATTTAATAAGGTATATTCTTAACATTATAACTGAATTCGTAAAAATACCATAATTTTTATAATTTCAGTCCCCGAAGAAGAATCTAATTCCGAGCCAGAAGTTGAAGTAGAGTACCTACCACAACAAACTAATGAAACTGTTCTTGGAGGTTCGCTCTCTATGCACATTCCAGATGTGTTTCTTGTGACTACTGAAACTTGCAAAGTGATTTCACCGTCTGGTCAAAACTACGACTTAAAAAATGATAATTTTACCGGTATTGAACTTCATACATCAGCTGTTTCTTCTTGTGGTGTAATAATCACAGTTGTCGGAGAAGAATTTGTTGGCAATTGGACCTTAATAGCTGAAGGCTTACGTTATGGCACAGACCATATCGAAAGAAGATTACCGTTTGTTATCAAAGTAGAAGGTATGCCCAATTAATCTCCTATAATATTTTCATGAAACGCGTATCAAGTCACGTCTTGAGATAATCGATATGGTTGATAATACTTTTAATCTTTAATTACAAATCAAACAGGTGTAATTCCGTGGCAGTTTATTGACTGATATGGCAATTACTTTGTTGCTTGATACCTAACCTAATCCAGTTACTCTATTGACTAATTATATTAATATAGGTAACATAATCAATATTGGTGTTTATGTTAGGTTTGTCGATGTACTTGAGTGATTTGTTGTATGATTGTTGATTTCAATAGTATTTAGAACAATCACTGTGTCATATCGTGTAGGTAAATTATTCTACAAATTTACATTACTTACCTACGGGTCACGAGTTGGTTATTTTTTTATGTCTTCGTAATTATTAATACATTGCTGGTATCTAAGTCGATGAAAATAAGAAAATGTTTTTAGGCTTTTTTATCCTCTACAGTCTAATAAATCTCTAGTAGTTAGTACTACTAGAAATAATTTTACCTTTTGAACACAGAGACTCTCAGGAATCTCTTTAAACTGATATGTGTAAAACAATTAAATGAATAATAAATAAAGCTAATATGTATAAAATATATTTTGGGTTGCAGAGATGGTCGAGGCGTCACCAAGTAGCCTGACTGTTGCTACAGGAAATAATTTTATAGCAAGCTTAGCAAATCCAATAGCAAATCCTGAAACTTGTCGTATTCTTACACCCCAAGGAGATATTTATAGAAATGCCAATACAACACAAGTTAACACATGTAGCTTTAACGTGAATGCAGTAACAGCAAATGATAATGGAACTTGGTATATTATATATGGAAATGCTATCACATACAGGGCTCCAGTCGATGTTCTTGTTGTAGGTAAAACTGTTTGTAAGATACAACTAGGACCCTTGCAACATACAATTAATAACTTTATTCAGTATATAGTGGTATCAGTTTCTTATATTTTCAAGTTAATAATATACAGAAGCAATCCCATAGATGACGCAAGCCCCTGGGCAATACTATTTTCTGTTTTAAAACTAATCACAAGTTAATATTAATTGTACTCATCATTTTGTAGTGTGCAGTACCACATCTTTGCGAAAATATAATCAAATATTTAAAGTTGTTAAATATATTTTACGAGTAGACGCAACAAAAAGTTATTTGCATAAACAAGTTCGCGGTTCGAGGGTCTTGCTTTTGTAGAGCAACAATTATTGATTTAGAAGTTAAAATATTATGTATTATTTTAGAAACCAGTAACTCGACTGGCATTTCAAATTTAATATGGACTTTAGACAAACCGATTGAAACCACAATCGGTCCAGAAGATGCTATTTACTGTAAAGTAACTGATCCAAAAGGACATACAATATTTGAGGGCTTCGGAAAATGCAACGTGAACCTCCAAAGAGTAAAAGTTGAACATCACGGAACATGGACTGTTGCTGTTGGAGTACATGGACACGTGCTCCCTCAGGAGTCACAATTTACTGTCAGTGTTGTTGAGGGTGGTAAGGATTTTGTAATCTATCATGATTTTAACGAACCTCCAAACTTTTACGAATTTATTTTAATACAAATAATATCTCGTGTACCTTTTATTTGTTGCAATAATTTACGTTTTCCATCTAATATTATATAATATTAAGTGGCAAACGGGTAAAAGGCTCAAGTGACGTGACGTGAAGAGGCGACCGCTCATGGACATTCGCAACACCAGGGGTCAAGTAGTGCGTTTCCGACCTGACGTATATAATATCTAACGTATTGTTGGCTTGTATATTATATTTTGCCCTTTTAGTAACAGGGCAAAGCTCTTCATGACCTTGAGATAAAAATTATGTGTATGAGTAGTTCATAATAGTAATAATAAGCTCTCACTGTCTTATATATAAATGATCCATATTAAGTTATTACAAATTTAAAAGTTTTTGACTTCTTAATTTTGTTACTATAATATTAACTTCGCGTCTAATAATAAACAGTAAGAGTTACTTATACTCTGTGAGTATATAAATTGTATTATTTACTATATTCCAAAGAATGCTGTTGGGTATTTAAAGACTTAAATAACTTACTTGCGCAGGTAAAATTACAACCATAGCCGAAGGAAAACCCATTTCAAATCAATATTTTCTAATAAAAATTATTTTTAGAATTATCTGGTATACAATTTGTTCGGTCAGGCTTAGTCTGATTAAATTAGAAATTAATTTGAAACATTCGGTTTACGTCATGCTTGATTGTATTCAAGCTATTGTTGTTATCTGCTAGTTAATTTGGATTTGCTAGTTCTAACCTAGACTAATAAATTATTTAATATATAAAATAATAAATAAAAAAAGGACATAAACGAGATATTTTTGTGAAATTTAAATTATGTCCGTCACCTTGTTTGAAGACTTTTAATATGTTATAATGAATATTTTTCAGAACCTAAGGCTGTGGTAAATACTAATGTTGTCAGAAGCGAACCATTTGTATCAATTACTTGCTCAGTGCAAAGTAAATACGAGGTCCGTGCTTGCAAGTTCCGAGACCCAAGTGGAAGAGTACTGTTGGCTCATGATGGAGTTGGCCAGAGCAGATACACATTCCATGGAAGTGTTGTAAAGTAAGTCACTAATACGAGGGTCACTTGATAGTGAGTCACTAACGGCCGTTCCCAATATTCAGTCTACCTTTTACTTGAAATAAAAATCGTAACTATCGTTGATTTTTCTGCCGCAATAAACTTATTGACGGTAACTCACCTTGTCCGTACACGCTGTCTGTCAATGGGACGACGTATAGCTTACCAGCGATAGAAATTTGTATGGAAATTGCAATTCACGCGTCCCAATATAAGGCGATAAAAATGACATATCCGATATATTGGGAGAGCTTCAGATTATTGACAGCTAATTACTGACAGTAGAAGGTAGTAATTTATCTCTATCTGTAGATAGTATATTGAGAATGGCCGTTAATGACACAATAAGACAACTCTCTTTACGAAGAAGTTGAGCAATTAAATAACAACTAACTTCAGGCACACAATAATAATTAATATATATTTACAAGTACTAATGATTATTTATGTTTAAATAAATACATTTAATAGAACAACATGTTCATTTTCACCACCATTTTAAATGGTCAAGAATATTCATGATTGGAGCTTTGTTTTAAAAATATAAAGCCTGTTTTAGAGGTCTTCGCTCGACCTTAGCATATTTATGAGCTAGTTGGTACGTCGGTATCACTGAAAATGTTTAGAAATGGCCAGTTAGAAACATTGCTAATGAAAACTTTTTTTGAATTTAGATTTTAGAACTCTTTGGTAACCTAATGCCTAGCATATTGCATTTATTTGTCAATTGGTTTTTGTGAATTGGCGGTAAATCTAAAACACTTGTTGCACGTGAAAATTTTCGTCAATGATTTATTATGACTATCGTTGTTGGCTTATTCAACAATAAGGGTATTATAGGCTGCGATTAGCATTTCTTAATGAAGCCCCATCTCGTGCCACTATTTACAATTGATTTAACGAGTTTAACCATGGACGTAGCAATCTCAATGATGATCCGCGTGAGGGACGTTATTTAACAGCGACTACTGAAGATAACATCAGTGCTGTGCGACGCATGATAGAGGAAGATAAGACAGTGACCTATCAGCAGATACGGGCAAGACTAGGCATTGGTATGAGTCAAGTTCAAAAAATATTACACGAACATTTAGGCGTCAGGAAGCTTTGTACCAGATGGATTCCCCATACTTTGACCGACGACCAGAAACACCATCGTATGGACTGGTGTCGCCAAATGTTAGATAAGTTCAACGGCGGTGACTCAAATGCTGTATTTGACATCCTCACAGGCGCTGAAAGCTCGATATATTGCTACGAATCCGAAAACAAAAGATAATCAGCTCAGTGGGTATTTCCTTTCGAGGATCGGCCAAATAAGGTAAAGAAAGGAAGAAGTGAAGGAAAAAAGATGATTAGATAGTTGTGATAGAAGATCGACGGACAGTTACTGCAGACTGGTATGCCAGTCGCTGTTTGCCTGTTGTCTTGGAAAAAATTCGACAGCAGTGCCGTCGAAGCAGGATCCTCCTTCACCACGACAATGCTTCAGCGCGCCTTTATGCCTGCCTTTTCCTTTTAATGAGTCATCCGCCATACATTCCGTACCTGGCGCCCTGCGACTTTTATTTATCCCCAAGAAATAAAGATAAAATTCGAGGTATTCGCTTTACGAGCCCTGAAGATGCGGTGAAAGCCTACGAAAATGCCTCCTAAGGAAGAATGGGCCCACTGCTTTTCTCAGTGGTTCCATCGAATGCGACGAGTGTAGAGAGGAACGGAGATTACTTCGAAAAACAATAAAAGTATCGGCAACTTTCTACTTTAAGCCGTTTTTCATTTTTTAAACATTTTCAGTGTTACCTAGGTACATAGTTGGGTAAATTTTTCTAGGATCTTATTTTAGTATACCTTTTTTAATATTATTGTTTGATGTCTTTGGATGAAGCTGATGGCATTGTTGCCACTGCTTTAAATAAAAATTGTAGTAAAAATACAAACAAGCCATTCTGCAGTCGCATATTATGTGCAACATCTGACATGTTATCCTACTCCTTTTTCAATAATTTCGTATATATTTTGCTTAGGATTTACACGTCTCTGCAAATCACAAAATCATGAACGAAAATAATAACGCGATTAGGAAATTTATATGGAAGGAAATGCGGGCAGAATATAGTCATCATATATCATCATTTAAGCCTATCCATTTATCAGTCATATCATCTAACTACACTCCCATTTTTATCAAGACCGTGCAAGCCGATCTTGACTTTTTAACGGCCATATTGACGGACAATCAAAAATTTTAAAAATAGTAGATCTGGTGTCATGCCTATTTGAATTGCCAAACTTACTCTCTGCCAAATCACAAATATCCTAGTATTTTCTTTAATTAACGCGAGTGTTACACATTTAAATAAAACACTTTAAAGGATTAAAACGCGTGTAACTGTTTTTACATTAGATTTTTGCATAAAAGTTACATTTTAATTTTAGTTAACCAGACGATGGTAGGGTTGCGGTTCTCGGTTTCATTTCATCTGCAGTCTCCCTGAAAACTAAATCTGGAAAGGTCTTGAAACGTCGTTAACTTAAATAAAAAGTAACTTTTCCGCAAAAATCTTATGTAAAAACAGTAACAATACACGCGTTTGAATCATTTAAAAGTGTTTTATTTAAACACAAATATCCTGTCAAATATATAAGTCGCCTGGACAGTTATTTAATGAAGATTATCCTTCTTCTGATTTGTAAGTAAAAATGCTTTCAGCTATCAATCAGACATGCAGGCTCACGTTTGCGGTCTGAATATAACAAACCCTGTGGTCCAGGACATCGGCTTATGGCGATGTGCCGTGGAAACTGATGGGGACATCTACTACGGCCATATCAGTGTACTGTGCCCCTGGGTGTTGAGAGACCCTGAAGTTGCTGCTGCCATTGTTACAAGTAAATATATTTTCTGATTTTTTTTTATGGAACATAGGCTATCTCTAGAACTATCCTCCATAGGCGAACGTACGGGTCACCTGGTGGTAAGACATATACCATACCACCACCCATTTTCTTTCGTAACACTGACAAAAAGATGTACACGCTTTTTTAAGGTATTTATTCATAAATATCGCCATCCAAGGATGTTCATTCCATTATTGGTTTGAGAGTGGAAATTTACTCCTCTGTGGAGCAACGCCACACATCCTGATAGTGAAGATGATAAGTTTGTGGCGTGTAGAGGTTAGGTGGAAGTAGGCAGAAATCAGATCAAAGAGCTGTTCATTTAGACAAGCATTTTTTTCTGTTTTGACTTGAAAAAAAAATTGGCTAACTCGTCGGTGCTAAAATCGAATATTCTTGCTTGCGTGGAACGATCAGGAGTCTCAGATTCGTTAAAGTATGTTGGGGGAAACTGAACAGTTCAAAGCTTCTGTAAAGCATTTAGAATTTGAGAAACTTATGTATTACTTCCTGCTCTCTTTGCACATAACTGAAAAAGTGACGAAACAACCAAGACGTTCAGCTAATAACACGGCTTACAGTAACAGTGTGCCGTTCAGGATTCTTGTTTGAAGCCAAAATTCTGAGCGGCATCTACACTTGTCACCTGAACGGCATTTATGTTTGTCACATTGAGACTTTAGATGCGAAGTCTCATTAGCCCAGTAACTTCAATAGCTACTGCGCTCTTTAAGCCGAAAGACAATAACTCTTGCTCACTGACGACTGCTTAGATGGCACTTTAAGGCGCCGCTGTCTTACGAACCTAGCCGACATCTTGTACAAAGAGGACTTCCACTGGTGGCTTAGTCCTATCCGACTTCTTACCGATTCTTCTCGATTTGTTAAGTAATAAGTGTAAATAGCATGTCAAAGCACACCATCAGAGAATCTGGTTTACGACCCTTCACGCTGCTGAGCTCACATCTTATGAAGGTTTTAGTTTTGAAAAAATGCGATGTTGTTTTTAAAAACTAAATTTAGTAGCAAGCTGTAAAGAGTTGATTTACAATCTAAGTTATTCCAAAGTCTGAAGTTCAGTCTCTCGACTGGTTCAAAATTAACAGTTAAAAAAAGAAAATATTTATTTAGTTGTGTTAGGCTATCTTGGGTGGTGGTCTTTACCAGTGTAATCTCACTTCGGGTATTCTTAGATACCCAAGTTTTGAACCTGTTGGCTTGGTTTGACATTTGCTATATTCTTCGCACCCATTGAGTGGAGGCATCAGGTGTGGGGCCTATCATTAGACCTCAATGGAATTAAATAATTCTTCGCAAGTATTTGTAACGATTTAAATTAAAATAGCCATGATTAATTAAATTTCCATTATTGCAGAGCCAACACTAACAGCAAGTCGCACAACTGTCAGTAGCCTGGCAGGGGAAAGCGTTACATTGTCTTGTTCTATACAAGCTGCCATAAAATACTGCTACTTCCGGTCAAGAAATGGAACCATCTTCAATGTTGCTCCTGGTATGTTCAATGACAATTTTTTTTACACAAATAAAATTTTAAAACAAAAATTGACTTGAGATGTCGCTTTTCGCAAATCTAAACAATTTGTTAAGTCAATTTCCTTATATGCAAATATTGGGGTTGAGCAGGTTATTAACTGTAAAGTAGATCCTGTAGATGAAGCCACAACCTGAGAGTTGAACAAAGCATACAAGATTTATCAACGATACGTCACTCGAATGGTTGGCTCAGTTGGAAGAGCGCTCGCACGGAACGCGAGAGGTCGCGGTTTCGAGTCCCGCATCGTTAATAAATTTTGTGTAAATAATCCCAGAAGTTAGGGTATCATTTTAAAACATAACAAATTGTTTAATTTTTTTTTATTCAATATTTTTCCAATATTACTATGTAATGTCACTCATACAATGTTTATTAGGTATACAGCGTGGACTACAATGGCAATTTCAAATGAAAACACGGGTTTAACTCCTTGACAATAATCATAAATTAATAAATCTAAAAACTAAAGTAAATAATTATATTTACAACGAAACAAATTGTAGATTTAATAAACCTAATTTGAATTACCAATCGCTAGGCGTTACTCACCTACGAGTTCTGATTGGCTACGGCCCGGCTTACGACAAGACGGTACAGGGTGTTCCGAAATTATATTATGGACGGTGTATTTGTTTAGATGAATTGTGTATTTTTTAATTGCCAAATACACTAGGCTTAGACTACAAAAATAAATTTAACATAACATGACATTTTACATTATAAAATACTAGCTGATACTCGCAACTTCGTCCGCGTAGATAAAGGGTTTATAAAATAATAAGCAACTTTAGAGTTGAAAAATTCATGTCCTTTTCCAGTTCCGGTTCCGATTTTCGCTCCCGTTCCCAACATATACATCTTATTTCGAGGAAGATTGCTATGGCAAACTAAACCTACTGTTGGTATACTTTATAGCATCGACGTGAATTTCAGTTTTTCACAAATCCCGCGGGAACCATGGATTTTTCTGGCAAAAAAAGTAGCATATGGCTTTCTCAAGCTCCAGTTTATCGCTGTACCAAATTTCATCCAAATCGGTTCAGTTCAGCTCCAGCGTAAAAACGTAACAAACAAACATTCACATTAATAATATTAGTAGACATATAATTACTTAACACCTGGTTAACACAAGGTTACGAACGTTAAAGATACTCAACATTTCGGGTTTTCCCTATGTTTTTTTTCTAATTGATATTTTATACATTTCAGGCCAGACCAGTGACATTGCTAGTTACGTGGGCGCTGGACTAGATGCCGGAGAGTGTGGCATACGATTCTCTAGCTTAGGTGTGAGTGATTCTGGATCTTGGAGCTGCCATGTGGGACTGTTGAATACTTCAGCGGAATTACAGCATGCCACCATTACTGTCGAAATTGAAGGTATTTTCACAAATATACAGATAGAAAATCGATGCCTTCATTCATTATACATTCCGGGAAATCTGTGGGGATAGATTTGTACTCATCATTTCATATATACGTCTCGTTCAATACCTTTATAGTTGTTGTAAAAACTTGTGAATGTGGGATGCTCCATGTCCACCCCGGAGCATAAATTAGCGCATCACACGGTCGATCGCATCCACAGCCAGGACTTTCATTAAGGGATATATTTCGCCGGGACACCACGGTGGCGCAATCAGTGTCCGCTACCAAGAGAATATATACAGCATATGAATTTGGTGGCGCGACCAGCTCGGACGCGTGCACAGATCTGGTCGCGCCACCAGAGCTGTATGGTGTCTGATTCAATCAGTCGCCAGTCCGGCCGCCAGTAACGCTCCCACCCCATTGCATGCAACACGAGTGCACTGTTTTTTGATTGCGTTTCCTAATTGGACGTAAAACGTACCAAACCGCAACCATGTCCAAATTGAGTTCCGAACAAAAAATTAGTCACGTGATTGATATTAACGGACTGACAAAACAATGACAGCCCTACCGTTACTCTTTAAATTATATCATGACATAGTAGCCCAACTTGTATGGAATATAAACTTTAAACACGAATTCCTTAAAATGTGATGGTTGTGGCTTGGAACGTTTTTCAGGAACTACGTCCAATTGCATTCGATGGATAATTTCGATATTCTGTACCGACAGAAAGGCTTAGTATTGAAATTCAAAGTAGACCATTAATTTAGGATAATAATTAACAGATAATTCCGATAGATATTTAAAAATGAAATGCTAAGGCTAAATAATGTTGAACCCACCGCTGTTTCTTTTATCTCTTAAACTTTATTTTTCTACTTACATACAGCAGTAGTGCTATTCTCTTCGAGGTCCATTTTGATGCTGTCCCAATGTGGCGTGACTGGTGTTTCGGTGAAATATGCCATATTACTCCAATGCAACCGCCCCCGAAATACATGCAAAAACACAAATACCCATATAGTCTAAGCTCCATTCAACACGCCGGTCAGCATCAGACTGGCTCCTGTAGCACTACTAACTACCACGTCTTCGTACTCTATGATAGAGGTGTGTCATTGAGGGTTTTTAAATTAATTTAATTTGAGTGGTTTTTTATCAATGGCCAACAGGTTGAAAAAACTGTAAAATCGTCAACGGGTTCGGTTAATGCATTAATTAATAATTTAATAGGTTCATATTATATTATTACCATTGTTAAATTTAATTTATACCAAGTAGCTATTTCTTCAATATAATAAAAGGCATAAAACGCATTTATTTTCTCAAAATTGATACCTTTAGAATTCTTTTTGATGTCATTTCTAATAACTACTAGACTACCGCTTCGGAAACAAATGGCGCTCTGAGAGAGAAGGAGCGGCGCAAGAAACTCTCCCAGCATTTGTTTTTGCGCTCTTTTCAATAAAAATATACAATATTGTACAGTCATTGCTATCGCTATAAAATAATCACAATCTAGTCCCAGGCTGTCCGATTATTTAGATATTCAGCAGTGGAGTAATAGGATTTACGACAGAGCCATTTATTTTTAAAACATTTAAATTTATTTATAGAAAATGGCGATTTTTGTGAACGTATATTAAATTTTCATAAATGTACTGACAATAAACAGTCATAATATTTATAACTTTAAATTTTTCTTCGAGAGACTGTCTATAACCAAGCTGATATATAGCACGAACAGCTCTCTTTTGCAGAGCAAACACTATATCATTGTCAGCAGCATGACCCCATAGTAAAATACCGTACGTCATGATGCTGTGAAAATAACTGAAGTACACTAATCTAGCGGTCGCAACATTCGTGTACTCTCTAATCTTTCTAACTGCATATGCCACAGAGCTGAGTCTATCTGCTAGATGGGCAATATGTGGACCCCACTGAAGCTTTTTATCTAACATGATACCCAAGAAGACCGTAGTGTCCACAAGTTCCAATCTCTGGTCATTTATAAGTACAAGTATCATGTCAACGTTATCGCTCGTCAGCTGTTTTCAGTTAAGTGCTTACAACAAAAATATTGTAAGTTTATGACAGCAGATTAATGTCTACATTTTCTAATGAAATGATCTTCACTTGCAGATCTGCAAGCAATAAAAGGTGTTTTTGCAAGGCATTTGAATCATAATTTTTTTATTGAGAGTTATTCAAAAGAATTGTTAAAAAACGTTTGTATGGTAAAGGTTACTATAACACAAATGACTTTTTAATAATACCACAGATTGGGAATGGAGTGACCGCCCTCAGGCTATTAAATAATAAGTTTAATTGTACAATATTACTTAGTAAACATATTTATTCGATGAAAAAAAAAGCCCGCTGAGTTTTTTGCGCCCATTCTTCTCAGGTCTGAGGCATTCATTTTGGAATGGGTGGTAGTTTTTTTTTTGACTTTCATTAAGTGATGTCACATCGTATTTTGAATAAAAATATTTGAAATTTGAATTTTGAGTTTTGAGTTACGCGAACGGTTATTAAGACGTTGATTGAATTTATTAGCTTTTTATTGTCAACAGATTTTTTCGTTGAAGAAAAACAGTTAATTAGTTAACGAATATAAAACAGTTTATGGATTTAGCGCCCACCTCTAGTCTTAAATGTCAGCACTTACAAAGAGAACATTCGATAGAACAATTTCGTGTCAACATCGCATTGCTTTTTAGCACATATCTAGGAAAAGGTAACGTACCTGCCCTACGACACCGCCACGAGCGATGCCATTTAAGCGAGCATGTCAGACCAAAAGCTGATGAAATCTACTAAAAATTTCGTCTTCCATAGAGACCTAGAGACCACTACTGTCTACCAATACGATTAGAGAAAGCTTGGGTGTCAATTAATATTTTAATGTTCATATCTTCGCTTATATTGTGTAATATATTTGTTTTTTTTTTTTGCCTTAGAACCAATGAAAGTGGTCCAGTATTTGAACCAAAACGTTGTGGCGGTGGAGGCTTCTGTGTATCAGCAAAGACACGTGGAGTACTGCGTCTTCGTAAGAATTGACGGACTCGGTGAGATTTTTATAAATCATAAAAAAATAGATCTTTGTAAAATACGGAATTTCAACACTTCAAGAAATTAAGTACTATCGTTATAGAAAATTTCGGGACTCTAATGATAAGGAATCGAGACTATCTCTTGACTAGAAATCGAGGATTTCTAGTCAAGAGATAATGGATTTTCTATTATATCCAACAAATTGTAAATTTGTAATAAATAAGTTAATTTTGCCAAAAACCAAAAATCTACTTCTACTATCTAGTCTAATCTACTACTACTTGATGGTAAGTATGACCTGCAATAATCGAAAAACATATTCAAATACAAGTTGTTAAGGAGTCTGATGAAATTCTTTCCGATCCGATTTCGTTCTTTTCTACAAATAATCATACAATTTCGCCTGTCTTTCAGAGAGACCTCCATTAGCCTTGGGCCTGAACAACTTGCCTCGCTTAAACTATGGTCTGCAACACCAGAGAAATCACAGGATCGTTGCTGGCCTTTAAGGAAGGTGTACGCGCTTGTTTTGAAGGTACCCATGTCGTATCGTCCCGGAAACACCACACAAGGAAGTTCATTCAACAAGGTTTGAAGTACGTGGAAGAAAGCTCCTTGAAAACCGTACTGTGAAGGACCGCCACACATCCAGATGGTGAGGATGATATCCTAACTTGTGGCGTGTTGTGCGAAGGAGGAATTCGGCGGCAGAAATGAGGTTAAACAGCTCTTCGGAACACTGCCCGTGATAAATGCGTTAGAAGACACACAGTGAAATGTCTCTACGCAACGCCAAGTGATCCAGCCGTTCACAGAGCACTGGGTCCCCGACAATTCCCCAACAACAAATCCGACAATTAAAAAACTTCCAGATTAGTTCTGACGATGGAATCCGAATAGTAATTCAGGGAACTTCCCAAGTATTAAATGCATTAATTTAGCGATTTGAGTATTTTCAAATTGAGATTGCGTCTACTTTTGGGGACGTGTATAATGAAATGTGGCATCGAGGCAGTGACACCATCAGATGACCGTACGCTATTTAGTCCTTCTCTTCCAATGAGAATTAACATCTTATATCTCAAGGTGACGAGCGCAGTTGTAGAGCCGCTCAGAGTTTTTGGGGTTTTTCAAGAATCCTGAGCGGCACTGCATTGTAATGGGCAGGGCGTATACCATCAGCTGAACGTCCTGCTCGTCTCGTCCCTTATTTTCATTAAAAAAAAGAGTGAAAAGAAGATATAATCCTAGCTATGCTGAAGTTGAAATTAGTAAAACAAATTAAAATAACAAACAATTTTTGACAACAGGCTTCACAATAGACAATGCACCTGAAGGATACCATTGCCTGGTGCATCCATCCCGAGGATTCTGTGAGCTGAGGATATCAAACCCTACCATCCTGGATCACCATCCTTGGACCGTCATTGCAAAGATTAGAGGCCAGGATGTTGAGATCACCCGTACAACAGATTCCACGTTCAGGATGCCGATACAAACTTCTCCAGGTAAGATTTTTTTATATTAGTCGTCAACAGACGGGTATTAGCTTTACTGTCTACAAACCGAGGTTTTGGAAGGTAACATATAAATACAAAACCGTTAAATTAGTGACCTATGTCGCTTCCAAAATATATCACAGTTTTAACAATTTTTTTCGATTACATATATAGGAAGTCTTAAAATATTACGTGAAGGAAAAATTGCAACTCGAAAATTGCTTTTGCTGCCAGAAACTTGTTTCTTCCTGGCGTTATTTTGGGACTTCAACAATCTATGGACATAGATAGTAGAGGCCTCAAAACACATCAAACGCATTTTACTCAGGAGTCACCGTAAAATACTGAAGTCATATGTAATGAGGTATAAGCTACCTTACTAAAGTTACTTTTAATTGGTGAATTAAAGTTTGTCTAGGGGAAGACTGCGCATTGGCGGGAAACAATGGATATTATTAATTCTGGAGAATTCTGGAACAGAGCAGAATTCTGTATAAGAGAACAGTCTTTTGAATCACGTTGCGCTGAAAACCCTTAATTCGTATTCCTAAATTACATGCTTCATAAAAACAAGCGATGCAAATCGATAATCTCTGAAACGCATGCGAAACTATCTCAACATTGTTTAATATACCGATACTATAAAATAAAATCGGATTCTAATTATACTCATAGCAATTTGATAAACTATACCCCAGAAGTAACAAACTCCACCTTATAGTACTACCGTCCACGTTGTGTTATCGCTTAGCAGCCTCGGGAGACTAAAAGCCGTTTAAGTAGTACCATGAGGGAATATCGCCTCAATCATCTGACCACGATGATGATTGATACAAGACTTTCACAATAAAATTATCGAGAAGCTTACGAAAACCCTCGAAGGCTCGAAGATTTTATTACTCAATCGAGATTAAAATCTTATAATTTCCAAAAATCAATCTACAGTACACTCAGTCATCCTGACCAAACTTGTTATTACAGCCAAATTTTAACTCCTGGAGCCTTACATATTACATTGTGCCGTTCATATTACAATCGACATAGAGATGAGATTAGAAATACAAAAATAAAGCATATGTGCCTAGAATTTATACTTTTCTCATCATGCATATATCAAACTGGTCCAAGCTTAACCATCGGCGGCACCCTTAGCGCCTCTATAATTTAAGCCTTAAAGTTTTTTTTTTATGACAGTAAGATACGAGACGAGCAGGACGTTTATCTGATGGAAATTGATGCGCCCTGTCCATTACAATGTAGTGCCTCTCAGGATTCTTGAAAATCCCAAAAGATATGATCGGCACTATAATTGCGCTCGTTTCCTTAAAAAATAAGATTATCTCTTTTGCCCAGTAATTTCACTAGCTATGGCGTACTGCTGACCGAACCACAACAATGCTTACACATTACTGCTTCACGGCAGAAATAGGCGCTGTTGTGATACACATAATCGTTAATAATATAATAGTTAATAATAATAATAATAATGTAATAGTTTCCGGGACGATACGACATGGGTACCTTCAAAAAAACACACCTTCGTTAAAGGCCGGCAACACTCCTGTGATTCCTCTGGTGTTAGTGTGTTGCAAGAGAATGTGAGCGGCGGTGATCACTTAACATCAGGTGACCTCTACGCTCGTTTAACCTCCTTTTCCATAAAAAAGCACTGCTTATGTTGTGGTTTGAGAAAGTAGCGAGTGAATTTACAGGACTTATGAGATTTTACATCTTACTTGTGAATTGTGGACTTTTCAACAGTCCTGAGCACTGCATTATAATGGACACACACGCTTTTTATCATTCATTTTCAGTAAAAATTTCTATATTTTTTTTTCAGGTTTTCGTATGCCGTCTGCTTGGATGGCTGTAATGATTGCTGGTCTGTCCATGATGATGTTGGCAGCTCTGTTGGGACCTAGTAAGAATAGAACATGGGTTTCCACGCAAACAAATACGTTACGAAGCAGCTTTAGAAACAGTTTTAGGAAACCAGTTCCAACAAACACTCCAACAGCCGCATAAAAAATATTGATGGGTGCCTTACTGCGTGGCAATATTTTAACAATTTATAATATTAAATTATTATATATATATGTGCCAAACACTCGTTATTCGACAGACTTTGAATTAATTTTAATATATATTACTGCAATGATATTTATAATGTATAAGCTTATATGTCAACGGTTTGTAGATTGACCTTCTGTTAAGGGCTTCACATACGGCAGCTATAAGGTATATTAATGTACATTACATTCCGGGATGCTTTAATAGTTATTTATGCAACTGTTGTGTAATAAGGGGTATTAAAACAGGAACGTGGATTTATTTCACGAGGCGAAGCCGAGTGTGATAATAGTATCACATGAGTGTTTTAATACCTAATTATCAACAGTTGCATACAAGACTTTATCTACACCCAAAATATGAATCCTCTAAAAGATTCTGAAACAGTTAGCTTACTGCTAACATTAAAACAGCCAGTCCTAGTAGTAACCTAATATCATCCATAACAGATTATATACAAATAAACTAAGTATTAATGAAAGAATTATTTATTTTAGTAGTAATTTACATTTTGTATAGTGCAATAAATAAAATTCACTTGAATATTATGTTCTTTTGGAAATTAATCGCTCATTTTTTGTAAACAAAACAGTAAAAATAACGAAGAAAAATGGCGGGGATTGGAATAACCTACTTTTTTTTACGGCACGCAACGTTCTGGTAGTGTGGAACGCGCGTACAACCAAAATGTTCTTTATTTGAAATTCATACAGATGCCACGCATCGAGCAATAAGAATGTGTCTGTCTGTCAAGACTCTTTGAGCATGAAGGGAATGAAAAAAAAATAGGAGTGTTGTTATGAAATTCAGTACAACATTACAACACTCTTTTGGATGATGTAATGGTTATTTGAACATTGGGTGTTTTAATGTTGGCAATAAGCTAACTGTTTCAGAATCTTTAATAGAGGATTTAAAGCATGGGTGTAGATAAAGTATATTAATGTATGTTACACACAACAGGTAATATAATGAATCTTTCCCTTAATTCTATTGATTTCCAACCCGACTTTGTATTTGAGATTTTTAAAGATGTATCGTAATATAATTTTTGTATATTTTCGTATCGCTCTGTATCTTAAGATATGAATATGTAAAAATGTAAATTATAGCTGTGTGTGTGGTCCACTGTTGATTTCTATGGACAGATGTACACTTTTTAATATAGCTGCCGTCTGCGAGGAGACTTACTTATCTGGGTATTAGCGATACTGTTCTGTTTCTTATTCTTCGTCGGATTAGTCTTGCAAGAGCAGTCGTGGTCACGTCGAACGACGATCAATTCTACGCCAGTTATCCCTGGCTGTTGCTTCTCTGGCTCTTCTCTTCTCTTCTAAGAGAGCTTCTCTGTGTTGAGGGGAGTTCTGTTAGCTATAATATATTATTATATACTATAATCCTTTACTATAAAAAATATTTGACTAATATTTAACTTAGTAATGTTTACATTATTTCTTAATAATTAATTTAATGTTATATATAAATATGAACAAAATTGTACTTAAATTGTAAATAATTGTATTATGCTGTTGTGTTTATTAAAGTTTTATATTTGGATTTGTGTTTTATACGACTTCGCGTTTTAAATAAATGTTTCAATTATAAATTTTCGTTTCCTTTTTTATTGGCACATAATATTTAGTTTGGTAGTGCAATGATCTTATTTTTACAGGTGACTTTAACATTGAATATTGCCCAATCTGGTGATATTTAACATATTATATCCATATGTGAAGTAAATACGGATGCCTCTAAATACCTTTGGGTTTACCACTCTATGTTATTAATAAACGCGAAGCAAAGTTATTCCAAATTTAAAACTTTTTGTCTTTAACTTACTTTTGTCACTACAGATATATGGTACAAAGGCGTGACGGACGGATTGGGTCGGACACCAAAGTCCTCGAATAGCGACCACGTATCTTCTTTGGGTCAACGGCAGTAGGTCAAGAGGAAGCTCCCCTATGCGCTGGACAGACCAGATCAAAGCCCTAACCAATACTCCCCTCAACACATGTGCCAGAGAAGCAACAGCCAGGGATAACTGGCGTAGAATCGTTCGTAGTTCGACGTGACCACGACTGCTCTGTCAAGAGTAATCCGACGAAGAAGAAGAAGAATCTTCTTTGGGGGATGCCTTTGTCCAGTTGTGGGCGTCTTCCGGCTGATATGATATGAAAAATAAAATATAAATTATCAATTTTATAACAATTTAAAAATATAAAAGAGTATGAGTAGGCACAGTAATAAATCTTATTTACAATTATTTTCCCAATCAATGTAAATTTATGTTATTTAGCCAAACATTCGGGCCGCATGCGATCAAATGAAAGAATCTGGTACTGAGGAATCCCGCAAGGTAGGAAAAGTACTCCATGTGCGGCCGACTTTGAGTCTTATGCAGGAGGTGGCTTGAAGAACGGTCTAGCCTTACTGAGAATTTGGCCTTCTCTTTCAAGTGACCATGGAACTGAACGTCGCTCGATATATTGACGCCAAGTATGCTGGATACACGTTGTGGAAATTCGCGGAGTGATCTCGAATCGAGAGATACGATAAGGGGAGACTTTTCATTACAATTTTATTGATTTCAGTTTGTATAACTGGCCTCATTAGTCATTATAATATATCAAGGCCGCTTTCGATAGTCGCCTATCACATTGATATGAAGATATACCATTATTAATAAAATTTTATCAGATATTAATTATTATTGTATAGTTATATTAAGTTCGGAAATACACTGCAAGAAATACTGTGATTATGAAGGTGCTTGCTTTAAGTGTTATTTACTTTGTAACAATATGTAATGGTGAGATATTTTTTTTTATTGCTTAATTAAACCCTCTTTTAAAAGCTTCGGCTAAATTGTTGATCTAGTGGTATTAATTCATAGTCAAAAAATATAGAACTAACATTAGTGGCTTTATTAATATTGTTATTTTCATTACACAGATTTAGTTATACGATACTACCTTTTGCCGGCGACATAAGGCCATGTCCACCTACAAGGAACGATCGGTCAGATAAAGATCTGCCCTCTGTTTTTCACTCGCTTATCTCTTTAGTTCTAAAGCTTTATTTCGTCGCCTTTTGTAATTTGTATTGTTGGACGTTCCGTAAATATTTTAGAATTAATTGTGCCTATTCTGTACCTCAGACGCCGTGTGTCCAAAATTTCAAGATGGTAGAAGAGACGAGACTATTTGAGATAGTGTTATAATTATCAATATGTATGTAGGGGAAGTATGCACAAAATAACATAGTTTTGGTTGTGGGGTCATAGGTAAAATAAAAAACATTCATATTGCACATCAGTGATCTTTGGTTTTAGACCTTTGAATTCCAAAAGAGAATTAATTCAATTTAACTGAGATCACCGAAATCTATTTGGACAATAATTTGACATAACTATAACATATTGTGGACACGACAAAAGTTTAATATTATAGGTCGCTAATGAACCGCATGGTGGCTTAGAAACGTCCGTGCAAGAGAGGTGGGCCCAATGCGAACATTTTAAAAGCACATGTAGGGACATACACCTTTAATATTATGTAGGTGCTACATAATATTATATGCGCACCAGGGACACGCATCTCAACACATCATTAACACTTTTGATTCGCCAATTACATTTAGAAACATTACCTTCAATGTTGAGATGAATTATTGTCAAATAATGTTTAGTATATTATAGATGTCTCATGAATAAATCGTTGTCTAGCCCCCAACGTGTAGGTATGCCTAGTTTGTGGCTAGATAATATGCGTGGAAGTAATAAGAAAATTATTTGTTTATCCTCTTAAATATTTAGGGAGTCCAACGAGCAGGATCGCGGGTGGAAATGTTAGACCAATCTCCCAACATCCGTATGTTGTACCCTTGCTGAACAATCTGGAAGGTGGATCTTACAGACAGCTCTGCGGAGGGACAATACTCAGTAACAACGCCATCTTGTCTGCTGCGTCTTGCTTCTTCACTGGTACGAGGTGATTACGGATTTATTTTTAGTCTTTTGCATTTCATAATTCAACAAATTTATAAACCTTCCTTGTATTCGCAATTAATTAATCTTATTCATGTAATAGGAGTTTAAATCGCCTAAGTTTACGTTTGTTGTTTACCGTCAATATCATCGTGTATTATTTCTACTTAATGAATAAATTCCGCAAAAAAATTAACAAGATGGTCTATTTTGCAGCGCCCATGACGCTTTTTCTTGGCGGGCTAGAGTCGGCTCATCTTACGCAAATAAAGGAGGCTTGGTGTATATTGTAAGACGTATAACCACCCACCCAGACTTCGAGTCCATTACTAAAGTAAATGACATTGCGGTTCTGAGGACTACGCTAAATGTGGTTTATGGGGTGAATGTACAGTCTATTTACTTGCCTGGTACTAATTACCAACTTCCAAGTGGTGCTCCAGTAAAAGCTGTTGGATGGGGCGTCACAAGGGTAATTGTCGCAAATGTTTTAAATTAATAAAAAGATAATTTCAGATTATTAATTATTCTAACATTAAGCGCAGTTTACTCGTAGCTTGCTGCTTTATAGGTATACTCATATACAATTAAGGATTAATAGTCATTTATTGTTTATATTTTTAATAAAAATTTTAAAATAAATTTGGTACCAAAATTTATGAAAGATGCAAGACTCGAATCCACGACTTCTCGGGTCCGAACGCTCTTACGGATTGGGAACCCATGGCTTCTAAATGTTGGTATATCCAGTGCAACTCTCAGGTTGTAGCTCCATCTACTTTACAGTTGATAACAGGCTCAACCCCAATAATTGCATATATTAGGCAATTGACTTGAAATGGCGCTCTTTCAAATGTTAACAAAAGAGTTGAACAAGATATACCATAATTTACGACCCATGTGTACTCGGACGGTTGGCTCTGTTGGAAAGAGAACTCGGACAGAGCCCGAGAGGTTGCGGGTTCGAGTCGCGCATCGTGCACAATTTTTGGTAACAAATTTAATTACTTATAATTAATCCCAAAAATCACTTTAAAAATAACAGATTGTTTTGAAATTGTTATCCGTACAGTGTTTGACGAGAGAGCAGTTAAAATTCAAATTTCAGATGAAAAAGTTAAACCAAATGTAAAAATTTATGTATTTTGACATCCTAGATTTAAAAAAACGGTCAGTTTTAAAACTTGTGTATCTGTTTAAGGCAAATGGGGATCTATCACCAGAACTTCGTGAGGTTGAGATCTGGGTGACCGACCAGGCGACGTGCGCAAGCCGCTATAGTGAGCTCGGCTTCACTATCACTGACAACATGCTGTGCGCTGGTTGGATCAACGTTGGTATTCGTGGGCAGTGCCATGTATGTACAAATCTTCTATTAAGAACATATCATCTCGATCCATTTGACCGTGTGCAACGCAGAGCAGCTCGAATTGTCGGGGACCTAGTGCTCTATGAACGGCAGGATCACTTGGGGTTGCGTAAAAATGTCGCTTCATTGTGTGTCTTCTACCGCATCTACCACGGGGAGTGTTCCGAAGAGCTGTTTCACATGATTCCTGCCGCCGAATTCCACCTTCGCACGACACGCCACAAGTTAGGATATCATTCCCACCATCTGGGTGTGTTGCGGTACTCCACTTTCCTCCAAGAAAGAGCTTTCTTCCATGTACTACAAAGCTGTTGAATGAGCTTCCTTGTGCGGTGTTTCCGGGACGATACGACATGGGTAACTTCGAAAAAAGCGCGTAAAAGGTGTTGCAAGAGAATGTGGACGGCTACGATCACTTAACACCAGGTGACCTGTAAGCTCGTTTGTGCTCCTTTTCCATAAAAAAAAATATTAAAACATAGCTAGGTAGAATTATCGCAAGGCTCTGCCGCTAAACAGTTATGTGTTGGACTGTATTCCAGAATAATACAACTAATCACGGATTTTTTTTAATGAAAATATGGGACGAGACGAGCAGGACGTTCAGCTGATGGAAATTGATACGCCCTACCCATTACAATGCAGTGCCGCTCAGGATTCTTGAAAAACCCAAAAAATCTGAGCAGCACTACAATTGCGCTCGTCACCTTGAGACATAAGATGTTAATTGCGTTAATGTACAGTCTATTTACTTGCCTGGTACTAATTACCAACTTCCAAGTGGTGCTGCAGTAAAAGCTGTTGGATGGGGCGTCACAAGGGTAATTGATGCAAATGTTTTAAATTAATAAAAAGAAAATTTCAGATTATTAATTATTCTAACATTAAGCGCAGCAAGTTTAGCTTGCTGCTTTATATATTATATATATGCTTTGTAGCTAGTGAAATTACTGGGCAAATGAGACTCAACATCTTATGTCTTAAGGTGACGAGCGCAATTGTAGTGCCACTCAGAATTTTTGGGGTTTTTCAAGATTTCTGAGCGGCAGTGAACGGTAATGGGCAGGGCGCATCAAAAACCCATTAGCTGAACGTCCTGCTCGTCTCGTCCCTTATTTTCATAAAAAAAACATGATCTTCCAATTCGTTTTTAATTCTCAATAATTATAAAGGAATCAATTGCGATAACTTAAAGGACTTGTATGGTTTTGTCTCACAGGGAGATACAGGAGGACCTTTAGTACACAACAACGTGGTGGTCGGGGTGTACTCCTGGAGTGAAGGTTGCGCTGGCAACAGATACACCGGTATCAACACTAGAGTTGCATCTTACAACAGGTGGATAGAAAGTGTGGCCATTGCCCCGTAAACATGAACCTTTAATAAAGATATTGTTTAATTTCATTGCAGTTTCTTTCAAGCTTATCTTTGACCAGACCTGCAACCAGCATCACAATAAAAGGACAAATTCTTGAAACCCAGATCTATCTAGAAAGTTCTGTGGCGTACCCATAATACCCGTAACAACTTTATATCAAAATATGCGCGCACGTTCTGCGCAGAGAGATATATTCTAGTTATTCTTGGTTGTCTAAAATGATAAATTTATGAGATTAATGATAAAATTGCACCGATGTAAATTAGTGCCAGACTCATTATTATTTTTTACGGGAACAGGAGGACAATCGAGCGTAAGTATTACCTGATGTTAAGTGATCACCGCCGTCCACATTCTATTGCAATACCAAACTACAACGTCAGACAAATGGCAGGAGTAATTTGGAATACGGCAGGGCTATCGCAGACGGCAGACTATCCGTAACGCACTTTTTAGTCTGTGATAATAAAATATATAGAATTATATGCAATGCCGCAATGGTTCTGAAAGAAAAGGATGAACCCAAAATTCTCAATTTCTTCTTCTTTTTTACATCTCAAGTACGAAATAATACATTGTTACACCACAATCTCTGTACTTCCATTCTGCCGACAAAATGAGCGAAAGAACAGACTCAACGCACACGATGTTAGTCGTACAGTCTATCGTCGTGTGCGTGGAGTCTGGGTAATATCTGCCAAAGACATTCTGAGCGCAATGCAGACTTTTTGTGTGCCGCAGACTCGATAGCACAAAAAGTGTGTCATCTGCGATAGGCCATAGAGTCGCAAATGAAAGACTCGAACGGAAGAGGTTGGAGGAGGCCGAGATTTACAAAAAAAGGAAGAAACGTGAAAATGTACTTACATATGAACGCGTTATTAAACAAAAAACCTTAAAAAATAATTCTTCGTGCTATTTTACGTTTGAAGAAAGAACAATACCTCTAGTTATTGCAATAATGAATTTGGATCTCGATTCACGCGCGCATTTTTAAAATTTACTCTCATAATTTTTCCATAATGCACCAAAGGAAGTAATAACTTCAAAAATGAAGTTAAAGATTCATCTAATTTGTAATATTGTTCATCATATGCGCGGCAAGACGCCCACTGTTGGACAAAGGCCTCCCACAAAGGTCTCCACGACGATCGGTCCTGCGCTGCCCTCATCGAACGTATTCCGGCCATCCTGACCAGATCGTCGGTCCATCTTGTCCTACCAACCCTGCGAGGACTTAGCTGCCCCACCGGCCAACTGTCCGTCGAGCTATGTGCCACAGCCACTTCAATTTCGCTATCATTTCAGTTGTCGGTGACTTTAGTATTATTACTACAAAACTATGGAATGAACTTCGAGCATTTCCAAGACAATACCGTATGGGTGCCTTCATAAAAACTTGCGTACACCTAGAAGTCCGGCAAGAGTCACGTGAGAACGCTCTGATGCAGCAAGAAGGGCAGCGGAGATTACATACCACATGACCCGTACGTACTCTGCTCCTCTCCTTCCATAAAGAATGCCCCGTAACAAAGTTTATTTAAGTTCGATACACTAAATGATGAATAGGCCTATTCAATAAAAACAGTAATAAATGAAGTTGTTGTAGCAGTATTTTTGTCACATTGACAAACTTGTGAACGATATGTTATCGGTAAATTTATCGAATCTAATCTAAATAAACAGACAAAAATTCATAGCTGTTATATGTATTCAGGTGCGGCCTCAAATATGTCTTCTACATTAATAAAAATTATTAAAGGACAAACTCTTGTTCCTACATATTTTTAACGAGAGTATTTTCAACTTATACATATAATTGTATGAGCAATTGTGACCTATGTAATAAACATTATGTAAAATATATCGAACAAGGAACTATGTGATGTAATAAAATAAGTCAATAGAGCGCTAGGCTAGCCTACTTTACAGCGAGACGCAAAATAAATGTGAACGGACTATAATAATATAAAATAATAATAATAATATTGACTCACTTTTACACAACTTATCTTACCCCAAACTAGGCATAGCCTGTACTACGGATACAAGACAACGATATATTAAATACAATAAACTTACTTAAACATACATAAATACATATAAACATCCATGACTCGGAAACAAACATCCATATTCATCATATAAATGATTGCACCTACTGGATTCGAACCTATGTATTGATGATTTATTAATAATGAGCTGTTACGTGCCAAATTATAACCGACGCTGAGTCGTACCTATACAATAGCACTTAATTGTTGGTGCTTTTGTCATTTTATCGTGTATGTTATCTTTATTTCATGTTAGAATAAAACAATAATGATATGTAATTAAATAAATTATAATGATGAAGTTTGGCATTAGTATTTAGGAGGCTCCTTTGCACAGGATGCCGGCTAGATTATGGGTACCACAACAGCGCCTATTACTGCCGTGAAGCAGTAATGTGTAAGCATTATTGTGTTTCGGTGTGAAGGGCGCCGTAACTTGTAAATTACTGGGCAAACGAGACTTAGCATCTTATGTCTCAAGGTGACGAGCGCAAATGCAGTGCCATTCAGAATTTTTGGGTTTTTAAATAATCCTGAACGGCACTGCATTGGAATGGGCAGGGCGTATCAATTACCATCAGCTGAACGTGATGCTCGTCTCGTCCCTTATTTTCATTAAAAAATCTATAACCGCGCGTTTGCGAGAAACTTCTAGACTGGCACAGCTACTTTGTGGGATGATGCTCCAGTTTTCCCGAACCGATACGACTTAGGTTAAGTACTTTCAATGCTGAAAGCATACATATAGTTCGAGCATGTGTTTAGACACATGGTCGGATTTGGTACGGCCGAACAATCAGACGGTTCGGTGGGTGCCTCGCATCTAATTGGTCCGCCGTCGTATTCGATACGGAAGGTAATAATAATAATTTTGTGCGATGGACCATACATTTTGGACAATGTCAATACGATAATGTCTTTAGGCTATTACTACCAACTTAAACGGCAACGCATCATTTCATCCAGTTAACTCTCGACATTCCTTCACGTGAGCATCTTACGCGCCCCATATATAAAAAAATAATGCTTAAATAATTTATTGTAATAAATAATGAAGACGTCTTTGCCTAAACTTAAACCTTATTAAGCATATCTATGTTTAACTATAATTAATTACTCAAACTTGTCAATTTAGGCAGTATAGAAGATGTTCTAGCATCGGAGACAGGTGGAGAGAGAAAGAGAAGGTAAGGGGCAATAAGATCTAGTAACAATAAGATAACTTCATCACAATGTTGGTCTCAACAATTTATTATGCAGTATACGAAAATAAATATTTATTAACTAAAAATTCACCAAAACTTGGTGTCAAAATGGACTTAGTATCAATGTTTGTATCCGAACGCTATCAAAACACGTAAAATTGAGTCAGTTATGGTTTATCTCAAGTCATGAACACGCGTGTTATAAAGTGGATTATATTTAATTTACAATTCAATGTTTTTGGTGTTTTGGTTAAACTTGAGGAGCAACAAATAGAAGGTAATATAATATGATAAAAAAAAATGTTATTCAATAATGATTAATAACTTAATTATATGGTGATAGTTAAATCTTAAATTAACTATAATATTTCCAAACTGTCTCATTAATGTAATTAACGCAATGTAAAGTTCCTCCAAATTTAAAATTACTTCTCAATGTCATGTAATTCTGTAGTAAAATTTATTGCAGTACGCGTTACTTTGCGGAAATCCATAATTATACAAATAATTTGAGTTTTCTTTAGTGTTAATTCCGCCAATATTGGTCTCGCCAAAATTTGGCACGAGTCTTTGTCTCGAACAACAAGTCCTGAGGATGCCTCGTGTAGAGGCGAAACACGTGCCGAATTGTTTAAAGACAAATATTGGCGGAATTAACACTAAAGAAAACTCAAATTATTTGTATAATTCTGTAGTGACAAAGGTAAGATAAAGGCAAGATGTTTTAAATTTGTTAAACTATTCGTATCAATTCTTTCATCCAAGTTTTATGTCACTTTAGTCGCTCTTGTCCTTTTAGTACATCTCCATACTTCTCGAACAATCTTGACAAAATAGTGACTTTGTGGAATGGTATTCAACAATGGTATGAAATTGGAGCCTTTGCCTCTCGAGTTTTTTTATGGAAGAGAAGGACAAACGAGCCGACACTTGTAAGACCAGAGGAATCACAGGAACGTTGCCGGCATTAGAAAGATTAGAGAGTACACGAATGTGGCGACCCCTAGATTAGTGTACTTCAGTTATTTTCACAGCATCATGGCGTACGGTATTTTACTATGGGGGCATGCTGACATTAATATGGTGTTTTCTCTGCAAAAGAGAGCTAGCTGTTCGTGCTTTATATCAGCTTGGTTATAGACAGTCTCTCAAAAAAAAATTTTAAGAAATAAATATTATGACTGTTCATTGTCAGTACATTTATGAAAATTTAATATACGTTCACAAAAATCGTCATCTATTTGCTCTTAATAGTGATTTTCATTATTATAACACTAGAAATAAGCGATTGCTTGTAACTAATTCTAGTAGGCTTCATAAGATACATAATAGCTTTAAGGGTAAATGTATACACTTTTATAATAAAGTCCCAGTCACTGTTCAGGCATCATCTATAAATAAATTTAAAAGTTTTATAAAAAAATGGCTCTGTCGTAAATCCTATTACTTTCAGCTGAATATCTAAATGATCGGACAGCCTGGGACTAGATTGTGATTATTTTATAGCGAAAGAAGTGACTGTACAATATTGTATATTTTTATTGAAAAGAGATAGCGCCATTTGTTTCCGAAGCAGTAGTAGTATCTAGTATGTTACTAATGACATCAAAAAGAATTCTAAAGGAATCAATTTTGAGAAAATAAATGCCTTTTATGCCTTTTTATTATAATTCAAATAAACGTAGTATCGATTTGAAAACAAAAGACTTATTTAAACGGTTGGCGAGGATCGAATCGGTGGCACCGTAGTCATTCGCGCTTCAATCTGTTGCGACACCGAAGGTGTTTAGAGCTATAGAAAATAAAGGAATATTGGAAACTTTATTACGTCTGATACTAGCGTATTGACGACTTGACAGCTTTCAAAATACTAAGGAGCTTATTCCAAGTGTATACAACTTCGTGTTTTCTTTGATTAACGCGAGTGTTACTTAAATAAAACACGGTCTTCCTCGAAAAGTCTGGAAACGTCACGAAACGTCGGGTTAGCTAAAATCTAATATATAAAATTCTAATGTCGCGGTGTTTGTAGTTAAACTGCTTCGAAACGACTTGGCCGATTCTCAAGAAATTCTGAGTGCATATTGGATAGGTCCGCATATTTTTAATTTTTTGATTATGAGTCAGCATTAAAAAATACATACAACTTCAAATTTTCACCCATCTGCGATCAACAGTTACTTTTATATCGCGAATTTAATATCGGCAATACTACATTTGCTGGGTCAGCTATTAATAAAATAAATTTAATTTTTAACTGTAAAAACACAGTTACAATTTTTAAATCCTTTAAAAAGTGTTTTATTTGACATATTTACGACATGCCAATCAAAATTGGTTATAGGTTATAATATATTCATAACTTGGCGGCATAAAGGGACGCTTCTATGTCACCCCATCGTATGCTAGCTTAGCAGATGGATTCCAATTTAAACCTGTGCACAAAACCATTGAGACCTGCATCTATATAACAAAGTTCCAAATCTGTACCACTACATGCTCCAGAGGGTTATATATTTATACCCACAGGATCTATATCTGTATTTATACCTAAAATACGTCAAAGAAACAGTCTATCAATATAAACATACATTGTACCAGTTCCTTATCAAACCGTTTCACATGACTGTAGATGCCATTCAAAAGAATATTAAAAAGGGACCTTATCAGTCAATACCACGAAAACTATATAATATGGTGCACTGTTGAAGCACTCATGCTATCGCCCGAAAGTCGGATAATCGCTTGACATACATTGCGGAAAATACATGGAAGTTCGTAGTATCTTGTTTAAATAAACTCAAAGGATTTGATTCATTTGATGCTTTTGTTATTAATAAACATAAAACTCATTAGATGTATTTCAATTTTTCATATTACTTTAAAATATCAGGACAAAAGGTTGTAAGATATTAAAAAAAAAATTATATATGAAGAGAAAAATATAAAGTAAGCAGAAAGCAAGTAAGTAGGTAAATAATGAAATTCTGAAATTAACGATTTTATGGTAATTTCATTTCAATAGCACACATTTCACGTCAACTGTATGTACCTAGAAGTCTTGATTAAGAAAATAAATTATAATCCCATTTCAAATTATTTACATATGACTTAATAATTAATAACGCTATTTATATAAATAATAATAAAATAAAACTTAAATAATCTAACAAAATTAATTAATTACAAATAGAAAATATCATTAAGATCGCTATCGGTAGGTAAGGTGCCCATGAAATGAGCTGGCAATGTTACCTCTTTGTATAGCCAAACTTATCTTTTGACAGAGGTACGTACCAGATCTTGGCTCACCAGTTAAATCGGTTAGACGCCTGGATAGCTCTTTTACGAGTTTTTGTGCCGATTAACCCCAAGGACCCATCGTCTCCACCCCAAAGGGAACAAAATATATGTATCCATCACCGAGTGATGCATATTTCCTCCGTTTTAGGTTTTCGGCAGATTCCGCCGCCGATTCTAATCCCATAGATAAGAATTTATTTTTTAAATTTGTTAATAGATTAATGTCGTTTTATTTGATAATCAATTTTCTCGCTATTTAAAATGATGTCACTTAACAAAAAATGAGCACCTCATACTCTATTGTAACTCTGCAGGAATTTTTTCATTTCGAATGTTAGTAGCCCGTCGAAAATGTAAAAAAAACAAGCTTCAAGGTACTTTTGTGATATTAAAAGTGTAGGCTGCAGCTGATGTCCCGCGCGGGATTATACGAAAAGTTATTTAGCAAATGAAAAACGTTCCTAAATCACGTTTTGCGAACGGATAAAATTTTTTTTTATTCATATAGTGCGAGTATTTCTAATATTATCTATATTATATAAAATTCTCGTGTCACAGTGTCCAAACTCCTGCAAAACGGCTATGCCGATTTGTATGACATGAAAATCGGCAAACATTTTTTTTTATAGGCCAACAATTTTTTTTTTATTAATTTGCAATACAACGTTTGCTGGGTCAGCTAGTATGTAATATAATAATAATTGACACACTTCACACAATATATTTTGGCATCAAATTAACCATAGGTATTGAGCATACCCGATACCAGACAACTATTTATTTAATACAATAAATATATTAAGAATTACATAAATATCCATGACTCGGAAACAAATATTAATATTCGTCATACCAACGTTTGCAATTACCGGTATTCGAACCCAGGATCCCTAGCTCAGAAGCAGAAAAGTCAGGGTCACTAACCGGTAACCACTGGGCTAAATGATTCGTCAAATATAAAAAAAAACATGTAGGTATTGTTAGTGTTTTACTTGATCTTAGATAGATATATAATTATCTATTCATAGTAGAAATCACCGTCTGATGGCGGTACCCGCGGGTCGCATGGTAGCACGCACTGCGGCGCCCGTGCCGCCAGTCTCTGATTGTGATCTATTTACTAATAGATTTGAGGTGTTGGTGCAGTTGCTGCTCCAACTTTGTGAGTCCTCGCATAATAGCGTCTAACAATAGTATAATGTGCTTGATTATTGTAATTTGTGTTGTAAATATGTTAGTTTTTGGAAAAGAACGACAGGAAAGCTGCGATCAAAGTTAATAATCAAAATTATAAAGCCTGTAATTATTGTTAAAATGCATTTAATTCCTCAAAATTGATTCCTTTAGAAATCTTTTTGATGTCTGTTTTCTAATATACTAGATACTACTACCGCTTGCCAAACAAATGGCGCTCTGAGAGAGAAGAAGCGGCGCAAGAAACCCTCCCAGCATTCTTTTATTTGCACTCTTTTTAATAAAATATACAATATTGTATTACTATAAAATAATCATAATCTAGTCCCAGGCTGTCCGATCACTTACATATTCAGCTGTGGAGTAGTAGGATTTACAACAGATTTTTAAATTTATTTATAGACAATTGAAGGTATTAGGTATCTTATGAAGCCTACTAGTTACAAGTTAGTTACCCTTATTTCTAGTGTTATAATAATGAAAATCACTTCTAAGACCAAAAAGGTGAAATTTTTACCTAACTTAGCCTCTTCTTCTTTCCAGCAGAAACTAAAATAGAATTATCGCCCCTGCTAATACCATGTAGCCTCGAAGACATCGTTATAATCAATGCTCCAATCATCACCAATAACACTCAATACTATTTGAACAAACCAAACGGTGATGTAAAAAAACTAAACATTCATCATACCTGTAGTTCTTCTCTACATAATATCATCGCCAAAAACCGAACAAAAGAAGTTATAAATGCCTCAAATTTTAAAATAACTAATGAAAATAGCCTTAATTCTATGAATGTATTTGATAATGAAGTCAGTGTAGCATGTGATGAGTTCATGATTGGTCCCCTGGGTGTAGAAGACCATGGAAATTGGGTGTTGAGCGCTTTTGAGAAGGATGAGAAGTGGATCGAAGTATTTCAAGTAATTTCGATTGAAATCGTAGGTTGGTATTTATTTCAATTTTTATTTTATTTATTTATTAAGAAAACTTACATCTATTTATAACAATGTTGACATCTATTTGTATAACAAAAAGCAATTTACTAGGTTTCACATATATGATTCTAATTAGTTTAAAAAAATTACTAGAGTGATACGAGATTTTATATTCTATTACATCAGTTCTAAGAATAATATTAGTTCTAAGTATAGTATTATACTTATTTTAAGAAATAATATCTACATTTATGTTAGTATTTTACTCGTTGTTTAGTTAGCATGTTGATTACATTGTAATTTTTTACTGACAAACAATTACTCTCCACCACTGACCTGTGTAAATACCAATGGACAGGCTGTTCCATATGTTCGTTTTATGTGTTTTTATACTTCAAGAATGAACATAATAAAGTACACAATTTTTTTTGGAAATAGTTTTCCACAATCTATCGATATTTGCTAAGGTTGTCATCACTAGTTTTAGTACAGCAGATTCTCGCTACATGGCCAACAGCGCCAAAATGGCGAATTTCAAACAAGCACACAAGCACTTTGACAGCCACCAGTCCAGTGTCAACAAAGCAAGACAATTAGTATTGTTCCCACAGACTAACACTAGAACAGCGTAGACAAACAAATCGTGCAAGAGAGAAGAATATCAAGATAAAGCTGTTAGAGCAAAATAGAAAAGAAAAGCGAATCTATTTTTACTGTATACGATATTGATTGACAAGTTGCAAGTCAGCTACACTTCCCGCGTCCTTTTGACGTCTGGCACTCCACAACCACGCGTTTTGCGAGGAACTTCTTACCTCGTACAGCCAAAGCCAGAAACAATTACCGGCTGCAATTTTTCTCCCGAACCGATACGACTCTAGAGATATTAAGCATAGAGCATACTCCCTTAACGCATCTCTTGACCCTTTTGCGGATGTTCATGGACGGTTGGCTCACCACTTCCATCTGCCCCCTTTTATATAAAAAAAAATGCTAAGAATTAGCTCGTTAGCATTTTGAATATTAAACCACTAGCTTACCTTCTTCAAAAATCATCAATCAAAAGTACCGCTTGCAAACTACCCACGTCTGCTGGCGTCACCAAACCGTTATCATTGCGAACTTCCATCCCTGTTTAAATGGCTAAAGGATCATTAAACTCTACGCATTACATGACCCCGGTCTTAAGCGTGCGTTGGGTAGGCTACACGTTCATATTGGCTCGTCAGTCGTTGCTCATCTTCTATTGGATAATCTTTCTATGCAATTTCCCCCACTGATTATAACCCGTACTCACAACTCGCGTCGTAAGCTTATAGTTTTCCGTCTTTAGCGCACCGATACCTAATTTTTATGCTTAAATCAGATTTATATTATTATAATAAACATAGAATCGTGTTTGAACATCGAATAGTTATAATAATGTCAAAGAAATATGACATTGCAGATATTGCAAGTATTTTATTTTGACACACTGACCTGTATCAATACCTCTGGACAGGCTATTCTATATGTTTCACAGCAAATTTTTTGTGACTATCTGAAGCGCCACTCGCGAGCATCCATAGAACTTTGACGTATAATACAAATGGCTGCGAAGGAACTTACAATACTCTGAAATATTTTTGCATTTTGAATTATTTTCGTTCGTTTTTCGTGTTATAATTAATACTTCAAGCATCAACGTAATAAAGTACACATTTCCCTTTTGTAAATAGTTTCCCACGATCTATCGATGTTTGTTGAGGTTCTCATCCTTAGTTTTAGTACGGCAGACTCTGGCTACTTGGCCAACAGCGCCAAAATGGCGAATATCAAACAGGCACAAAAGCACTTTGACAGCCGCCAGTCCAGTAGTGGTTTAAAGTAGAGGTCTGTGCTTTGACAGCATAAAATATAAAAGTTTATGACAACTTTTCATTAAGAGCAACCTTCCTAAATTACAGTTATTTTGGTTTTGTGAATTACATTATAATTATTTTTTTTATTTGCGATAAAATAAGTTTATTTAATTATATTGTTTTTAGAGAACATACTAGCCTCTCCACCAATGCAATACCACATAAAAGGAGATAATTTCGAACTCAGTTTCCCCTATTCCATAGACAACCTAGAAAGTTGCGAACTCATCAAACCAAACGGTAGCCGAGACAGATACTACAACAGAACGAGAAAGAAATGTAAGTCATGTGGATACATAGTGCCGAATGTCACTGAAAATGATGAAGGTCAGTGGACTATTGTTGGTGTTGGCAACATTGTGTATAAAACTTCATCGAATTTAATTATAGAAAGAAAACATTATTATGAGTTTTACTGTGCTTTTTTTTATCAAACCTATCTCTAACTTCGCACTTTATTTTTACTTTTTCTGGGTTTCAATACCGCTGAAAAATTAATATCAAGTGCAGCTCAGATGTTTCAGCGCGTTTGTGAAACATTCCATAGTGACACAGACATAGACAGCGCTGGCTCAAAGGCTTTATTTATATATTTATTGACACACCAACAGCATTCCATACAAAACATTAAAAATAATTATGGTCTTATAGGTTTATAATCAGGTATGAATGCCAGTTACTGGTGCATACACCACTCTCATTGCAAGACACTAATTTAAATACAAAATACAGTTCGACCTACAAATTTAACAAGGATTTTAAGCAGATTACTAACAATAAAAGATACAATATAACGAAGAAATAGTTTGTATGAATATCAACTAACATATTATTATTTACAGACAGAAATGTGCGGTTAGTTGTTTTTTTCAGACTTGTCACTGTGTCATGAAAAATATCAAAATCTTTTATGGACGCGGAAAATCGATAGTACTCAGAACACATCCTTGATAATGGAGAATGTTTAAGGGCATTTGTCCTACTTACTGGTTCCACAAGTATGTTAGTAATCGGATTTCGTGGATATCTATGCGGGATTTTGAAATTTATTTTATCCAGCAATTCACTGCACGCTGTCTGTCCTGATAACAGCTTTTTGAGGAATGTTAGACCCAGGACTAATGACTAGTCCTTAACAATGATAGAGAGAGATTGTCTTCAGTAACCCTTTTGATCGAGACGCTTTCACATAATAAATTGTGTCGGTGTTGTCGCGAAGTGGGAGTGGGAGGCTCCTTTGCACGGGATGCCGGCTAGATTATGGGTACCACAACGGCGCCTATTTCTGCCGTGAAGCAGTAATGTGTAAGTTACTTATTAAGAAAACTTACTGTGTTTCGGTCTGAAGGGCGCCGTAGCTAGTGTAATTACTGGGCAAATGAGACTTAACATCTTATGTCTCAAGGTGACGAGCGCGATTGTAGTGCCGCTCAGTTTTTGGGTTTTTCAAGAATCCTGAAAGGCACTGCATTGTAATGGGCAGGGCGTATCAATTACCATCAGTTGAGCGTCCTGCTCGTCTCGTTCCGTATTGGCATAAAAAAAAATAAAAAAAAAAAATCACTTTCTTCAAAGCAATATTTTTATTATTTCGGAGCAACGCACTTGCGGGTAGGTAGCAACGGCCACGTCCGCAGACTCGTGGTCTACTGCGTAAGTAACCGTGATTGTTTCATTATGACATATCGAGCTGCAACGTCCGTAGGGCATTCTGCCGGACGAACGACGGTAGCTTGTCTATCTAATATGACTAAAAGCGTCATAATCTTCAGGTAAGTCGTACGGGGCAAGTGTGCGCACTTAATCATTAAAACTACCTATGACGAATACTATCTTGACACATTTCATCTGCAGTCCCCCTGAAAATGAGATCTGGAAAGTTTTCGAAACGATAACCCGACAGCTAAATTCATGATAAAAAATCTAATGTAAAAACAAAGTTACAATTACACGCGTTTCAATACTTTAATAAGTGTTTTATTTATTTTCAGTGCAAATATCATAAGCCAATCATCAGAATCATGGTCTAATTGCCCCGACTGTTGTTTTATATGTTATATAGTTGTTTTATATGTTTTATAGTTGTTTTATACCCTGTATTTGTGTATAGTTTAGGCCAGCATAGAAAGGAAATTCAAATAATAAATAAATAACTTATTTGTCAATGTTTATTTCTTAAAACGTTATAAACTAACTATATATGTACACAAAACTTAATATTATTACATGACAAGTGCTTGCTTCATTCAAAAAGATGCGCATACTTCATACTTTAAGGAACATTTCAATTCGGATGGTTGGTGACAGACGGATATTTAGCGGCGAAAAACCGATCAAGTCAGATTTTATTTCTGGAAAATTATCATTAGGGAGTTTTCACGTCCGTCATCTTCCATATATCTCTTTTAGCCTTATTCTTCGCATGATGCCTTTCATTCGTTTCGGGTTAAATTCTAACTATTTTTATGTAACAGCAAACCCAGCTACTTTTTAGCTTGTCAATACCAGTTACTCCTTCAGAGTTCAGTATTGTATTGTATACATGTTCGATAAATGTACTGTATTGAGTGACGCTAAGGCCTAGTTCACACAGCATTACTCAACACGAATTTTTTTCAGATTTCGTTTCGTTAAATACATAGAGGCGCTTAAATCAGTCATAAAATTGTTGACACAAACGTCAAGAAAGCAAAAAACGTTATAATATGATCATGTTTATTAAATATGTACCGAGGTTGTCAGGCAGTTGGGAGAAATTTTAACAGCTTTTGTATAACAAAATTGAATAGCAAACATCCAAACATACATATTTTAAACATGAATAATATGTATTACTAATTAATGTTGTGCAAGAAAAGCCCCTTGAATGGTATACATATCGATGTTTATAAATATTTCGACGCATCGGAGAAAATCTGAAAATATGTCACTCGGGGTGAAATTCATGCGTTTACCGCAGCTATTCGTTTTCTTGCCGTATGAATCGTAGCGAACCAACGAAGTTCGTTCCCAACCCTATTATTTGAACATTAAAAATATAATCAAATTGTTAAGAGAAATAAACCGATTTTATTTTTGCCATGTGAACTATGCCTAATTGACGTCATAGGCGCCTATTCACTATCGCTAGCTGAATGAGACGCGCTGCCACTTTGTTGCGACGCATCATTCGCGTCACCGTCACCTTCAGGGTCGACATCACTGCCCTCATCGTCGGAGTCCTTGAGAGCCTTGGCCCGGTCCAACCGACGAGCGCGACGAGTCTCCAGATCAGATCCGTCCGACTCCGAAGAGTATATCGCTGATGCTGTGCCTGCAAATACAAAATTAATCGGTCAAGCTTCTCTTACTGTTCTAAATGGCACTATATTTCTATACTTTGTATACTTTAGTTATTTCCATAGTATTATGTCCTATGGTATATTGCTATGGGGCAACGCTGCCGATATGAATACAATATGTGCTGCAAAAGAGGGCTACCCGCGCTATTCATAACCTAGTTCCTAAAGAACCATTAAGAGAATTTTATTATAAACATTTTGACTGTTGCATTTCAATATATTCTAGATATTGTTCTTGTATGTTCATGAGCACATTAAGGAATTTGCTAGAAACTTAGACAATCATAATGTTAACACGAGGAACAAACATAAACTTGTTATGCCTACTAGTCGGTTAAGTCGAGTTAATAAGTCTTTTATTGGTCGATGTATATCAATGCATTTACAACATGATCCCAGAAAATGTATAAAATAAATGTGTTATCAAATTTAAAAGAGCTGTTAAAAACGTTTGTTTAGTAAAGGTTGTTATAATATAAATGATTTTCTTAAGGCGATTTCTTTCTTGCAACAGTTCTTTTCAGGTCTGAAACACTATTCACTATTTCGAATCGGTGGTAGTTTTTGCCGTTAAATATGTGATTTTAAATCCTTATTTGAATGAACATATTTCAAATTGAATATTGCGTGATTAACGCCCAATTCTGGATTATATTCCAGTGCTAGCAGTGAATGTGTCAACATACTTCACAAAACAACCGATCAAACATAATATACGGTAAGTGTAACCGTGTACCTTACATACTCTCTTCGCGGCAATTTTTAAATTTTGCAGTTACGTTCTAAAATTGCAATCCAAATACTTACTCTGTCAAAATTTTGCTGTTGCAGTTTATTAGATACAGCCAATAACATTCTACACATATAGAAAAATAACGTCATATAAAACAAAGCCGAAATATGGAACAAGAAAGAAAGAGAGAAATATATTTATTTGTAACAAACACAATATTTACATAATATACTAGAAAAAACATATATACAAAACAAATTACAAATTGTAGTGTTTGCCGCAAATTGGTCACATTTCAGAGTAATGCTAATTACTCACGCAACCAGCGCTGATCTTCCAGTTTTCAACAAGAAACTAGATTGCACTGGTGTCTATAGTTCCCTTTTTTTTTGGTGCTCAAAAATAAATTTCTTTAATTTAGCTTTAAAACAAGTTAACCTCCGCTGGGTCAAATTACACCAATAAGTTTCGACTACTATATTTATACATTACCACATTTACTCCAGTTGTTTAAAATATACTTGGTCAAGGAGCAGCAATGTAGAGCATTTATTCAGATTAGGTTATGTAATATATTGAAGTTATGACCCGATTCGGGCAGTGACAGTTGACACACGACTAAGGAGAAAAGTGTGCTTACATTGTCTTTAAGCACACTTTTGCTGCTCCTTACAGACTGGGAATGTGATGTGTATTTGGATACATCCCAAGGAGGTGCGGTCCTCCCACGATTATGGGATTCTATATAAAATGGATTTAGTTAAACAGAAAGGCCTCAAATCACACTTTGGTCAAAATAAGTGGCGTGTGCGTATACGTCAGAAAAGATGTCTGTTCTCGACGCCTGAGTTTTCTTGAAGGACAGGACCTATCCATCATCTGGCTGCGTGTAGACTGCGATGACCATCCGCGAATCTACGCATGCCTGTATAGGTCCCATAGCGGTAACGCAGAGACTGATCTGCTCCTCGAACACATCCAAATGGCTACAGATTCCGTGTTGGAGCAGATCCCTACTGCAGAAATCGTGTTTTTTGGCGATTTTATTTCCCACCACGCCGAATGGCTAGGCTCACGTACCACCGATCATGCAGGGAGATCTGTTCACGACTTCGCCTTAGCATATGGTCTGACGCAACTGGTTATTGCGCCAACGCGAATCCCAGATGTGCAAGATCATACACCTTCACTGTTGGACTTTCTGTTGACCTCACATCCGGACGGCTACCTAGTTTCCGTTGACCCTCCTCTGGGATCGTCGGACCACTGCCTGATCCGGAGCACCGTGCCGATCACGCGCCTAACACGGCCCCGCTTCTTAGGCTGTCGCCGCGTGTGGCACTATAGGTCAGCAGAGTGGGACGAGATGCGGTGCTTTTTTGCATCCTACCCGTGGAGGCAGATCTGTTTTTCGCTGGGTGATCCAGATGCCGCTGCTGACGCTGTTGCTGATGTGGTACTGCAAGGTATGGAACTCTTCATTCCATCCTCCTCTGTGCCTATCGGTGGCAGGTCCCAACCATGGTTTGACCGCTCCTGCAAAATGGCCTCTCGCCGAAAGCAGGAGTGTTATCAGGCTTGGGTCAATGCGGTGGTATCTAAGGATGTGAATTCCAGCGAACTTAAAAAACACATCAATAATGCCTCCAGGTCCTTCAAAAGAGTTATTGCTGACGCAAAGTCGAAGCACGTTGGCAGAAACTGCCATCCTATGGGCTTCCCGAGAAGTTGTGCAAATGGGTCACTAGCTTTTTGGCTGATCGGAGCATCGAGGTTGTTATCAACGGTGCATGCTCCGACTTAAAACCCATAAACTCTGGTGTCCCGCAAGGCTGTGTGCTATCCCCTACGCTGTTTCTTCTGCATATCAATGATATGCTTCAAATCAGCAATATTCATTGCTATGCAGACAGCACGGGGTATGCTTCCTACACCGGCCGTGACAACATGTCCCGGGATAGCGTCGACGAGAACCGGAACAAACTTGTGTCTGAAATCGAGACTATGCTTTGCAAAGTCTCGGAATAGGGCCGACAAAATTTAGTCCAATTCAACTCCAAGAAGACACAAGTTTGTGCGTTCACCACTAAAAAGTCTCCCTTTGTCGTATCCCTTCGATTCGAGATCACTCCTCTAACTGTCACAGCCTGTATTGGCATACTTGGCGTCGATATATCGAGCGACGTTCCATGGTCACTTGGAACAGAAGGCCAAACTGGCCTCTAAAAAGCTTGGTGTACTCAGTAAGGCGAGACAGTACTTCACTAAAAGCTTCCGCCTGCAACTTTATAAGGCGCAAATTCGGCCTCACATGTAGTACTGTTCTCATCTCTGGGCGGGTGCTCCCCAGTACCAGCTTCTTCCATTTGACCGCATACAACGAAGAGCGGCTCGAATCATCGACGATCAAATCATCGCCGATCGGCTTGATTCTCTAGCATTGCGTAGAGATGTGGGTTCTCTCTGTATCTTCTATAGTATTTATCACGGGGAGTGTTCAGAGGAGCTGTTCGGGTTGATTCCAGCGGCCAAATTCCACCACCGGACATTACGTGCAAAGTACCATCCGCATCACGTAGACGTCTGGCATTCCACAACCGCGTGTTTTGTTCGAAATTTCTTGCCTCGCACAGCCACTTTGTGGAATCAACTACCGGCAGTGGTCTTCCCGAACAGATACGACTTAGGGACCTTCAAGAAAAAAGCATACTCCCACCTTAAAGGCCGGCAACGCATTTCTTGACACACCTGTTGTAGCGGATGTCCATGGGCGGTTGCCTCACCTCTCCCCATCCCGTGAGCCTCTTGCCCGTTTGCCCCCTCTCATATAAAAAAAGAGTAAACGATCTTTTTTTTAATATTTATTAGGATATTTATTATTGATATGGAAGATTATTTAGAGCTGAAACTTCAAACGCCTATAACTCAAAAGTGTCTTTGTGTGGTTTGAGTCCTTCCTGCTTAACTGCAAACAGTAGTCACCTTATAAAATTTGAAAAACAAAATTTACACACACCGAAATAACATTTTTTACAATTTTTGTCTATCCGTCTGACTGTCTGTTTGTTCCGGCTAATCTCTTAAATGGCTTGACCGACTTTGACTCTCTAAAAATAATTTATATGGTAAAACAACGTTTGCCGGGTCAGTTAGTACACAAATACAATTTGAAAGTAGTCACCTTTCTGCCCCTGCTTGTACTTGTTCTTGATGGCGGCGAGGGACACGCCCCCCTCGTCCTCGGAGTCGTCGCGGGCTCCCGCGCGACCTCCTCCGGCTCCCCCGGCGCCTCCGCCCCCTCCCGACCGCCGCTTGGGGCGTGTCGACGCTCGGGACCGCATCGCGGCTCGAAGCTCCATTTCTTCTTTCTGTAAATTAAATTACAGGTATAGTAGGCATGCTGCCAAATAATAACTTAATTTATGGTTTCAATTTATTTATATTTTTATAAAAATACTAGTGGACCCGACAAACGTTGTCCTTTACACACGTCTTAAATTTGAAAATTCGGCCCAGCCGTTAGGAAGAGGTCATTAACATACACATGAGTAGGAGAATTATATTATATGGATGGAATTGAGAATCAAAACTAATCTCAAATTCACTGGAACACTCAAAAAAATCATCAAAATCGGTCCAGCTGTTTAGGAGGTAGTTCAATTGTGAATCTAAATTATAAACCATTCTCGAATCCACCTGAAGACATACAGAAAGTTTCATTATAATCGGTCAAGCCGTTTAGAAGGCGTTCAGTTACAACAGACGGACAAAAGAAATATAAGATTTTTTATTAAAAAACCTTAACATTAGAAAGTCATATTTTATTAACCTTCGCCACAGAAACAATTTTACTTCAAATGGTAAGTACTTTTTTAATGAAAATAAGGGATGACACGATCAAGACGTTCAGATGGTAATTGATACGCCTTAACCATTACTACGCAGTGCCACTCAGGATTCTTGAAAAACCCAAAAATTCTGAGCGGCAAGCAATTGTAGTACTTGCGCTCGTCACCTTGAGACATAAGTTATGTTAATGTTAAGTCTCATTTCCCCAGTAATTTCACTAGCTACGCCGCCCTTCATACCGAAACACAGTAATGTTTACACATTACTGCTTCACGCGGCAGAAATAGGCGCCGATTACTCAACTTGGCCGGCTATTAGGATAATATTTGTTCTTGGTGTAAATTTTGTGTTTATGACGATTTCCAAAAAAAAACACTTTATACACCTACATTACATTGTAAAGAATATATGAGAAGCAAAAAAGGCAACAGTCTCATATTTTCATACTTTCTCTTAATTATAAAGAACGAATGTTTTAAATAAAGCGAATAGTCCTTTACCAGAGCTTGGTATATGTAAATCACCATCACAGTATGTCAAAAAGGGGCCCTAAAGTTTTAAAAACAATACCTTAAGCTGATATTTCCTATCAGCATCCGGATCTGTTCCAACTTGCGACAGGATCTTGATGGCCGACGTCTTCGTTGATCGATCAGCTACCGAGAGCGTCATCTTCCTGTGGGTGAACGAGTCCGTGGAATGCGGCCTGAACGAGAGTTTGGTGCGGAACACTGCCTGCCCTTGTAGACCAGTACCTTGGCGGACGAATAAGTGGTTATGATCACCCTGGAAATGAAAATAAAATAAATTAGAACGCCTGAGCTTAAGCCATCACCATCACCCACTCCACACCAATCTCTTGCAACACGAGAGGAATCGCAGGAGCGTTGCCGGCTGTTAAAGAAGGTGTTTTTATGCTACACATATCGTATCGTATTGGAAACACCGCACAAGGCAGGTAATTCCAGTTTACTAATTTTTCTACTTCTCAACTTTTATCTGTCATTTATACAGCCATGATCAGTACTTTAAGTACATACTTTTTTTTTTTTTTTTTTTTTTTTTTTTTTTTATGGAATAGGAGGACAAACGAGCGTACGGGTCACCTGGTGTTAAGTGATCACCGCCGCCCCCATTCTCTTGCAACACCAGAGGAATCACAAGAGCGTTGCCGGCCTTTAAGGAAGGTGTACGCGCTTTTTTTGAAGGTACCCATGTCGTATCGTCCCCGAAACACCGCACAAGGAAGCTCATTCCACAGCTTTGTAGTACGAGGGAGAAAGCTTCTTGAAAACCGCACTGTGGAGGACCGCCACACATCCAGATGGTGGGGATGATATCCTAACTTGTGGCGTGTCGTGCGATGGTGAAATTCGGCGGCAGGAATCAGGTTAAACAGCTCTTCGGAACACTCCCCGTGATAAATGCGGTAGAAGACACACAATGAAGCGACGTCTCTACGCAACGCCAAGTGATCCAGCCGTTCACAGAGCACTGAGTCCCCGACAATTCGAGCTGCTCTACGTTGCACGCGGTCAAATGGATCGAGCAGATACTGGGGTGCACCAGACCAGAGATGACAGCAATACTCCATGTGTGGCCGGACCTGCGCTTTGTAGAGCGCTAGAATGTGGGCCGGCTTGAAGTATTGCCGTGCTCTATTGATGACGCCCAGCTTCTTCGAAGCCAATTTGGCTTTGCCCTCCAGATGGCCACGGAATTGGCAATCGCTCGAGATTTCGAGACCCAGTATTCCGATACTAGGCGCGGCTTTAAGAGAAGTGTTCTCGAAGAGCGGTGATACGACAAATGGGGTTTTTTTAGTGGTAAACGCGCAAACTTGAGTCTTCTGGGGGTTAAATTGGACAAGGTTCAATTTACCCCATTCCGCGACCTTCTCGAGAGAGGACTCGATAGAAGACACAAGTTTCTCCCGGCACTGGTCGACGATTTCCCGAGAGAGACCTGCATAGCCCGTGTATACGGCATCACCAGTGCTGTCATCTGCATAGCAATGCATGTTGGAGGTGTCCAACATATCATTGATATGCAGAAGAAACAGCGTAGGAGATAGCACACAGCCTTGGGGCACTCCAGCATTCACGGGCTTCGGGTTCGAGCAATATCCGTCGACAACGACCTGTATGCTACGCCCAGTGAGGAAGCTGGAGGTCCACTTGCACAAGCTCTCGGGAAGCCCAAATGATGGAAGTTTTGAGAGGAGCGCCTTGTGCCATACACGATCAAAGGCCTTCGCTATATCCAGGCTAACTGCCAGGCCTTCCCCCTTGCTTTCAATAGCCGCCGCCCATCTATGTGTTAGGTATACCAGAAGATCACCTGCCGACCGTCCATGGCGAAACCCGTACTGTCGGTCGTTGATCAACTGGTGACCCTCTAGGTATACTAAAAGCTGGTGGCTAATTATGCTCTCCATGATTTTGGAGAGCAGGGAGGTGATAGCAATAGGCCTGTAGTTCGCCGGATCCGAACTGTCTCCTTTTTTTTGGATCGGATGGACAAGGGCTGACTTCCATGAGTCAGGGACTACGCCTTTGGAATAAGAGTGCCGGAATAAACGCGTTAGCACCGGCGTCAACTCAGGGGCACACGTTCTAAGCACGATTGGAGAAATGCCATCCGGCCCGCTCGACTTCCTGACATCCAACGAAAACAGAGCTCGCCTTACAGTTTTCTGTCTGAACTGTACTTCAGGCATAGAGCTCTGACACTGCAGGATGGTCGGCGGTGTTTTTCCGTTGTCGTCAAGAGTCGAGTTGGAGGCGAAAAGAGCGCACAGGAGCTCGGCTTTCTCTTTTGCCGTATGGGCCAGGGTGTCATTCCTCATGTGCAACGGCGGCATGGACGGCTGGTTGAAGTTACCAAGAGCAGCTTTCGACAACGACCAGAACTTGCGTGTTCCGGTCGGGTAACTGGAAAGCTGCTCGCCGATTTTGACGACGTGCTTAGACTTCGCACGGGCGATTTGCCGCTTAAAAAATCTGGAGGCACGGTTATATTTCCTCTTAAGAACTTTGCAGTTCGGGTCCTTTGTGCCCAGCGCCGCAACCCAAGTTCGATACGCCTGTTTTTTGCAGTCAGATGCTGCTTTAACTGACGCATCGAACCAGGGCTGTGATCTGCCACCGATCGGTACTACAGAGCTTGGTATAAAAATATCCATGCCCTGCAGTATCACATCGCCTACTGCAATGGCGCAGGCACTAGGATCATCCGAAGAGAAACAAACCTTGCCCCAAGGGTAGGATGCAAAAAAGGAACGCATCCTATCCCAATCTGCTGACTTGTAGTGCCAAACGCGGCGGGTCGCTGGTGGTCTGCGACGTTGGCGTCGGATAGGCACTACACTCCTGACCAGGCAATGGTCGGACGTTCCAAGAGGAGCGTCGACAAAGACCTGGTAACCATCGGGATGTGTAGTCAGCAGAAGATCTAATAAGGACGGCATGTGGCTATCCACATCCGGGAGCCGCGTTGGCGACTCAACCAATTGGGACAGACCATACGCCAATGCAAAATTATGCACAGATCGCCCTGCGTAGTCTGTGGTACGTGATCCAAGCCATTCGGCATTGTGCCCGTTGAAATCACCCAAGACCACGATTTCAGCGGAGGGGATCTGTGCAAGCACGACGTCAATTGCAGCTTGAACGCAGCCCATGAGATGATCGGTTTCTGCGTTACCACTATGGGACCTGTAGACACACGCATAGATACGGACGCGGTCGCCTAAATCTACGCGGAGCCAGAGAGTAGACAGGTCCCTACCCTCAAAATTGCCGAGACGGCGACAGCAGATATCCTCCCTAACGTACACACAAACCCCGGCATGAGGCAAAAAGTTGTGCTCAATTTTGTACCCGGGGTACGTTAAATATGACGTATCGCTAGGTCGAGATATCTGCGTCTCCGTAAGGAAACACAAGGCCGGCTGCGCCGTCTCAAGGTGGTGGTGGACGGTGATTAAATTGGAGTGAATTCCCCTGATATTGCAAAAGTCCACGTTGAGCGTGGAGCGGGGTGCCGTGGTGTTACTGCCTCGTTTGTCCTCGGTCATGCGCGGTTCAGTGCCCACCCCAGAATACGAAGGGCGGCCCGAGCGAGAGTGCTCGGGGAGGGATTCTCCGGCTCTGGTAGAGCTGGTACCCTCCTGGGGTAATATCTTTTTACGGACCGCTCTCATAATTTGTGTGGGGGGGGGGAAGGGATGGCCTCCGGCCCTCGACACTAACCTATGCGAAACATAGCGGCACTAGGCCGCTACTTCACGCCGGTATTCTGTGCGAGTGTGGTAATTAACCCGGACGAGTCTGGCCCGATTGTGCTGACGTCATAAGACGGCAGCGTGACTCTCCCACTTCTAAAAAGCCCTTAGTCGCCTCTTACGACACCCATGGGCCTGGGACTCCCCTATTCTTTTTACGCCCCGGAGAAAGTACAGGGCAAATATATATATACTTTATTGAGTCTTTGAAAAAATGTAAACTCTATGGTCTAAAAGCATAGTTTACCGTACTATAATGTCACCAAAACAGCACCGTGTTTTTGGTGCCACAGACAACTAAATCTCGGTAACGTATGGTATTTACATAGAAATATTGGCTAATACATAGTACATACATAATATTTCCATGTTCAAGTCATTAGACTAGGTAAATATTTTAATGTAAGCTAAAGAAAAAATATATTTTAATATAATTTACCAAGATGCTGCTAGGTATATTCTGTTATTTTCACATTTCCCGCCTGTTTTTTTATGCAAAACAGGGACGAGGCGAGCGGGACGTTCAGCTGATGGTAATTGAAACGCCCTGCCCATTACAATGCAGTGCCGCTCAGGCTTATTGAAAAACCCAAAAATTCTGAGAGGCACTACACCTGCGCTCGTCACCTTGAGACATAAGATGTCAAGTCTCATTTGCTCAGTAATTTCACTAGCTACGGCGCCCTTCAGACCGAAACACAGTAATACTTACACATTACTGCTTCACGGCAGAAATAGCGGTATATAGGGCCGTTGTGGTACCCATAATCTAGCCGGCATCCGGTGCAAAGGAGCCTCCCACCGCCTTGGCTGTATGCGTGTATCTTTGCCATTCCTTGGAGCAAAAATAAAACCACTCACCAGAGATAATAGAACCCTATGTATACAATACATTAAGCTACAGCTCGAAAACTTGTGGTATTTGTTCGATTAATTTTTGTTTCATTTAAAATATAGATTACTAATGGGGTAATTATTAATGGGGTGTGTAAAACTGCACTTACATGTTCTGCTAGTACAAAAACCTCAAACACACACATACTCACGCCATGTTCCCGTAGGGGTAGGCAGAGACAATAGAATGCCACTTGCTTCTATCCTTACAAACTTCAAGCGATTCCTCTACATTTATAACTCTTTTCATACATGCTGGCCGGTTGCGGGTGCTTAGTACCTTTCCTTTTCTCAAAACGTCCCCAATTTGGTCGACCTGCCCACACACACTTGTTGGCTTATATATTTGATGCTTCATTCTTTCTTCACTCATTCGCTCCACGTGTCAAAGCAACATCTTTTTTCAGGCCACAGCGTGCTCATATTACCGCATTCAGAATTCTATCAATCAGTCTCACCCCACACATACTACGCAGTGATCGCATCTCAAATGCGTTAATTCTGCTTTTATGCTTCTTCTGCCATACCCAACTCTCAGTACCGTACATTAACGTCGCGACAAGCACTCCATTATGGGCAGCCATTCGCACCTCTTTTGGCACAGCCTGGACGTTCATAAAGGCATGCAGTGCTCCATACACAGTTTCTCGCAGTCACTCTCCTTTCAATGTCTCCTTCATATCTTCCGTCTCTTATGAATTTAACTTACATGTAAGGGTTGCTTGTAAACATCGAATATTTCAGATCCCAGGTGCAAAGACATGCTGCCATCAGACCACTTCACCATCCTGGCGTTGGACTCCTTCACTGCGTTCCCCTCCTTGTCGAACGCTGTACGCCATCTTATTGTGTTCTCTACCTTTAACTTGAGCCTGAAAATGGAACCAATATTTTCTAAAGCATCTCAATATTTCCTCTATGGTTAAGTCAAAAATTCGTTACCCGCGGGGAAATATTATATGAGGTATCAGTGCAATCGGAGTTGCAATAACCGGATTTAAGCGAGGCATAGGGATTCACAAATACTCAATATCGATGGTAATATTATGAAAAACGTTACAAAGGTCTGTGTTGTTACACCAGTGATTTTTTTTATAATAATTAGGGACGAGACGAGCAGGACGTTCAGCTGATGGTAATTGATACGCCCTGCCAATTACAATGCAGTGCCGATTAGAATTCTCGAAAAACCCAAAAATTCTGAACGACACTACAATTGCACTCGTCACCTTGAGACAAGATGTTAAGTCTCATTTGCCCAGTAATTTCACTAGCTACGGCGCCCTTCAGACCGAAACACACAGTAATACTTACTTATTACTGCTTCATGGCAGAAATAGGCGCCGTTGTGGTACCCATAATCTAGTTGGCATCCTGTGCAAAGGAGCCTCCCACTGGTATGGTGATTTAACATGTTCCAGTTATTAAATCTTTATGTAACTGGGAGACATTAAGCACTAGGGCTAAGTAGAGAAAACTTACGCATTCCAACCAGGACACCAGCCGTTCCCAATATTCAGTCTATCTCCGGTTGTGGCCTACTTGAGATAAAAATCGTAACTATCGTTGACTTTTCTGTCCCAATAAACTTGTCGACAGTAACTCGCCGTATCCGTACATGCTGTCTGTCAATGGGAAGACATATAGCCTCACCAGCGATAGAAGTTTGTATGGAAATTGCAATTCACGCGTGCCAATATAAGGCGATAAGAATGACTTATCGGGTATATTGGGACAGCTTCAAAGTACTGACAAATAGTAATTTATCGCTATCTGTAGATAGTATATTGGGAACGGCCGTACGTGGCACTATAGATTAAACAAACACCTCTCAATCTTAAGTCTCAGAGATTGCAGAGCGTGTAGATTCTGTAATAGTGCAGATGAAACCCCGTTACCCCGTCTCTGAATGTGGTCCTTTAATGCGTAAACGCAGCATCTCTTTGGGAAGTCTAATTCTTCAACCACTTGAGATACGTCAGCTCAAAAGCAAAAGATATAATAATAAGATTCACGAAAAGAATCAATCTTAGCAGTGGCTATCACAATAGATCACATTGGTCGCAGTGAAACAGGGCTGCACTGAAAGAGCATTATTCTATAGGGTTGTACAACGGTACACTATGCCCAATTATTTAATGCGTCTCGACATCGTAACATTCGACAAATATTCCATGGGCAAACAGTGTTTGATATAAGTATAATAAATTACTAATCAGGAAGATCACCAATATTTTATGCTTATAACATGTAGAGAAATATTTGAATATTCAAAAAAATTCGAATTTAAAACTTATTACAAATTATGAAATGTATAAATAGCTTGCTATATAATACTTAAAATCATGTGGTTCCATTGACATAGAACTATTGAACTATACACTAACTTGACTATATAATGTGGTAACTAAAGGCTGATTGTAATGTTCTTCTTACCTAGCTCTGCCCTCTTCATCCAGAGTCTCTTCTTCATCAATCTCATCCTCGTAAGTATTAGGGTCATACGGCCTGGTTTCCACAGACAAAAAGTTAGGCAACTTCACAAAGTGCAGCTCCTTGCCAAGCTCCGTCCATATCTTGGGCATGTCAACGTCGATACGAGTCTCTGGTATCTCCTGTTCTTCTTCTTCTTCAGGTTTCTCGCGAGCATCCTAAGTGGAAAAACATTTCGAGGATTAGTCGAAGTTATTTTGGTTATGTATATTGAATGGATAAAATTATTTCAACTAATTATATATCCTCCTTAGAAGAGAGACATATATTAGAAGATGGATCAATTACTAATTAATACCATATATTTTTTTATGAAAATAAGGGACGAGACGAGCAGGACGTTTAGGTGATGATAATTGTTACTCTCTACCCATTATAATGGAGTACCGTTCAAGATTCTTGAAAAACCAAAACATTCTGAGCGGAACTACAATTGCGCTCGTCACCTTGAGACATAAGATGTTGAGTCTCATTTGCCCAGTAATTTCACTAGCTATGGCACCCTTCAGACCGAAACACAGTAATGTTTGCACATTACTGCTTCACGGCAGAAATAGGCGCCGTGTATGCTGTTGTTGCAGCATAAGTAACCGCTTTAAAAACAGGTAAAAATTTTGCGATGTCTTACATTTTTGCGTTCGTGACGCACCTTCTACTGAGCTTCTATCGAGCTAGATTCGGAGGAACTGAATCCTAGGCAGGAAAAGGGACGGAATTTACGGTTAGTGGTTATAATCTTAGCGTTAAGAAGTTCGATGAATTCTGAAATACAATTCACACAATTTTTCAGATTAAAATAAATTTTCACATAAATGCCTTCACAGATTTTGTTGAGTCCAAGTCTACCTCAAGAGTTGACTACAAGAAAGGCAAAAATAAAAAAAAATCACATTTTTTGTAACCGCTAATATTTATATCGAATTCAACAGCGCCCGTTATTTTATTATTATTAGACATAATATAAGATAGAAGAGAATCCAGACTCATAGATTTAAATCCATATCTTTTTAACTTACCTCATCACCGCTGGCTTTCGCTTCATCGCCAGAGCGCCTCTCATCATCAGACTTTGCTTGGCTTCGACTGCGTGATCTCGACCGTGATCGGGACCTATCTGATCGCTTTTCCTTGTCTTCATCAGAACTAATATCGGACGCATCACCGAAAAGTGCGTCAGCAGTAACTGAAAGAATATAATATCATGGCCATAATAATAATAATAATAATAATAATAATAATAATATAGTTATTTGCAAAAAACATAGTATACAATGGTGTTTAAATTTAAATAAATAATAAGAGCTTATATGTTTTGCCAGCACTATTCCTAGCATGCAAATATTTAAACAAAATGAATATCAGAATTTCATTTCCATAAATTCCTTAACACTATAAAAATTATAACCATTTAGCCAACTATACAGCTTATTCTTAAATAATCTAGAATTTAATTTTTTTATGCTACTCGGTAACTTATTATAAACACGAACACAATTACATACACAACTTTTATTATATTTATTAATTTTTGGAACATCGTGAAAAACGAGTCTTTGTGGATCACGTCGGTTCCGCGGATTTAGATCATTAGCTGATTTAAACAATTCTTTATTTTTTTTTACAAACATACATATCTCGAAGATGTAAATCATATATCTTTGCACTGATTTTGAGAAACCATACCATTTTTAAATTCAATTTGATATAAGTTTCTTGTGCCCATTCTTCGCAGGTCTGAGGCATATATGCATTCTATTTTACTGAGGAAACCTTTTTGGAATGGGTGCTAGGTTTTGAATGTCAATAAGTGATATTTTATATATAATTTTACGACCATATAGCCGAATGGTTAGTGACCCTGACTACTGAGCTAGAGGTCCCGGGTTCGAATCCCGTAGGTGCAATCATTTATATGATGAATACGGATGTTTGTTACCGAGTCATGGATGTTATGTATTTATGTATGTTTAAGTAAATATATTGTATTAAATACATCGTTGTCTTGTACCCATAGTACAGGCTATGTCTAGGAGCAAGATAATTTGTGTTATATTATATCTTATTTTTAATAAAATATTTAAATTTGATCAAATACGCTATAGAACTTTGAACTACCGCTAGTCAGTAAGAAAACAAACTGTAAGTTATTCAACATAATTAATAAATAAATCAAAGGAGTTCATTTGCATTGAACATTTGACATGACTGTCCACTTGTCTGTGGTGTTAATATTAAAAAGAGTGTGTGTGCACTTATGTATGCACGATAGATACACACTTCTTTGGCCTAACAAAACAAAAATCCTTAAAATTATTTATTCCTCGTACTATTCTACGTTTGTAGAAAGAACAATATTGTAAAAATCTTGCAACGATGGCTTTGATAATTTATTATTAAATAACGAATATGGCTGTACGGGCTTGAACCCTTTGCCTATCCTAATAATGTACGAAGAAACCAAAAAAAAATAACGAATGTCGCAAACGTCAGAAAATTTTAGGAACCAACTCACCCTGTTACTTTTGTGATACAGTGATGCGCGCGCATCTTATAATATCACTCTCATCATTTTTTCATAACGCGCCTAAAGAAGTATAAATTCAAAAAATAGGATCTGTTTAAATACATATAAATTCAAATACCATTATCACCCTTCTCCTGATTCTCTTCATCAGAATCCTCCAGTTTCTTCGTCTTCTTCTTTGGTTTGCCACTCGCATCTGAATCGCTGCCCGAGCCCTTGCGTTTCGAAATCTTCTCTTCTCCATCACTTTCAGAGTCGGACAGTACTTGCCTTTTCTTTTTCTCTTCTGAAATATCATCAATATAATAAAAAAAAATGTTATTTTAACTCAGGTAGAGGGATATGAGGATATAGATTGACTGAACTTTAAAGATAATATAATAATAATATTTACATAATTTTATACAAATTATCTAGCCCCAAACTAGGCATAGCCTATACTATGTGTGCAAAACAATAATATATTTAATACAGTATATATTTATTTAACATACATAAATGTACATCCATCACTCGGAAACAAACATCCATATTCTTCAAATAAATGTTAGCACCTACCGGAATTCGAACTCGAGACCTCCAGTTCAGTTGTCAGCATCACTAACCACTGGGCTATATGAGTCGCCATAATATATATATCTATAGAGCTGAATTTTCTATAAATTCAACTAGTTTGTAAGGTTTACTTGATCACAAAGGAAAATAATCAATTGTGCTTAAAACATAAATTCTATTTAAAAAAAGAACTAGTCTGCTGTTGTTAAATTTAAAGTTATCTTTTATATTTATGGGTTTATCAAAGCATAATTGTGTTGATAGCTAGCTTAATGCCTTTGTTTGTGTTTTTTTTATGGAATAGGAGGACAAACGAGCGTACGGGTCACCTGGTGTTAAGTGAACACCGCCGCCCACAATCTGTTGCAACACCAGAGGAATCATAGGAGCGTTGCCGGCGTTTAAGGAAGGTGTACGCGCTTTTTTTTAAGGTACCCATATCGTATCGTCCTGGAAGCACCGCACAAGGAAGCTCATTCCACAGCTTTGTAGTACGTGGAAGAAAGCTCCTTTAAAACCGCACTGTGGAGGACCGCCACACATGCAGATGGTGGGGATGATATCCTAACTTGTGGCGTGTCGTGCGAAGGTGGAATTCGGCGGCAGGAATCAGGCTAAACAGCTCTTCGGAACACTCCCCGTAATAAATGCGGTAGAAGACACACAATGAAGCGACATCTCTACGCAACGCGTTTGTTATAGTGTATGTAGGTATGTGGGTTGATGCATCTAATATATTCGGTAGTTTATGTGATTTTTATCCTAATTTTACCTAAGCTATGAATAATAAATGCACTGATATGTCATCATACTATGCAGCACCTGTTAAAGGTGCAGCACCATTTATTATATATTCGATTGTAATATTCCACAATGTGCCCCTGTATTATTTGGGTTTAAAAAGAACGATCACAAACTTTTTTGACGACCGAGTTGTTAGCGATCCTACCTACAAAGCTAGAGGTCCCGGGTTCGAATCCCGGTAGGTGCAAGCATTTATATGATGAATGTGGATGTTTGTTTCCGAGTCATGGATGTTTAAATGTATTTATGTATGTTTATATGAATTTATGTATGTTTAAGTAAGTATATTGTATTAAATATATCATTGTCTTGTAACTCATAACACAGGCTATATATGCTTAACTTGGGACAAGATAATTTGTGTAAGAAAAGTGTGTCGAACTAGATACAATAATATCAACATACTTTCTTTTCACAAAAAGGCAATAGGCAAACATAACACACTAAGTGGAGACAGTTGTTAGATAAATGTAACCATAATAGTTTGCTGTAGAGAGCTGGTGCATGAGTGCAAGCACATGTTATTTGGCAGACAGTCAGGAAGGCTCTCCTGAAATGGCCTCTATATGTCCATACAGTTACATCTCATTAAAAAAAAATTACCATAAAGGAGATTATTAATATAAATAAGATAAATCCTGACATTACTCAAATCTCAACCCACATGAAGATTCCTGCCAAATATACAAATAAAACTTACCTTTTCCTTCAGAAGCATTGGAACTCTTGGATCTAGAACGAGATCGGCTCTTTGACTTTGATTTGCTCCTAGACCGAGATTTCGAAGGCCTTGATCCAGACCTGAGTGACAAAATTGTAAAAAAGAACTTAACAGCAAGTAGCACTTTGCCAATGTGAAACAGTAAGGTGCTTTTCCCCTTGCTGGTCCATATCCAATCCCAGTTGCAATGTGAAACAGCCCTTAAGTATATGAACAGTGGTTTCTTATGAAAATTTATTAGAAAACCTTACCTTCAGAAATATTCATCTTCCCATTACAAATAGATTGCTCAATTGGCAGATATATACCAATATAGAGATATATACCAATATAGAGATATATACAGTATCAAACTAGCACATATGAAATAAATGTAGGTACATACTTGTTAGCATATTTGCTGACGATATACCAAAAATTAAAAAAATGCGTGCATTGGTCAATTATTCAATGAACTTGAATATTTCAATATCATAAGGCGTTGTTGCCGGTTTGCCGTTCAAAAGTGAATAACAGCGCTACCAAAGAAAAGCCGCCTCAGTGTCTTGATACATGTATTTTATAGCCTAAAAAATTGGTTGGATTTGGTCTGGCCGAACCATCTGGCAGTTATGAAATAATAGAGTATGTATAAATATCAAAATAATGCAACTATTTTTTTTTGAAGCGACGATAAACAATCATACAAGTCACCTTATGCTAAGTGATCACCACTATCCGCATTCTCTTGGAACACCAGAGCCACACTTTTCATTTCAGATGAAACCTAAGAATTGATAAAATTTCACTCTGTTTGCACCGAAAAATCTATCAGCATAATATTATTGAGATTTGTGTTGTAAACCTTGTCTATAGATTGATATTCTACAATATTTTTATAACTGAAATTTTGTGTGAGTTAAACTTTTTTATTTCTTATATTTTTGGATAAGCATATTGGCAAAATTAATTTTGTCAGTGTTATGTGTAATAAAAAATAAAGACTTACCGTGACCGGCTCTTAGATTTCTCCTTTCCTTGATCATCATCATCTATCATGAGATTTGGGGAATTAGACCTAGACGAGCCTGACCCAGACCTTGATCTGGATTTTCTACTTTTTGGACTCTCACTACCGGACCTGGACCTACTTTTAGCTTTAGGACTTGGAGAGTGTGATCGAGATTTTGGGCTAGCAGAACGCGACTTTGGACTCCTGGATCCTGATTTAGGACTCTGAGGTCTGGATTTTGGACTGTCTGACCCAGAACGACTTCCTGATCTCGAACGAGCACTGCCTGAATTGCTTCTAGACCTTGATCTGGATTTAGAAGTTCTGTTTGGGCTGCCAGATACTTGAGATTTAGGGCTTGATGATCTTGATTTGTTGCTTTGAGCAGATCTCGACCTATTTGATCCTGCTGGAGAATTTGATTTACTTCTTGAGGCATTTGATGATCTATGTGACTGTGTGGATTGGTTGGATTTTGGTGACTCACTACCAGATTTTGCTGGACTACGAGATCCTGATCTGTAAAAAAGAAGCATTATAGTAAAAAGAAAGCACTCATATATGTTATATCAGGCCTGTCTCACTCCCTGTGTACGTATAGAAATCGTAAGAACATGCGGCAGCTACTACAGAGTAGGCCAACCAGCAGAGACTCACGAACGAGCAGTGACACAAGCGACTTTTGTTGTCACCTACTTCTCAGATCCAACTAATATTTTAAAAATGGAGAAACAGAAATAAATCAAAGCATATTAAACAATATAGATATCAATCATAGCAACACAAATTTAAATTTTTTAAGCTTCCTAAAGACATTGAAACAATCTAATTTAAAGTGATTATTTATTATAATTTAATTACCATTCATGATAGTTACCTATTTATTACCTATAATCAAATCAAATCAAAATCAGTTTATTCAAGTAGGTCATGAAAATCACACTTATGAATGTCAAAAAAAATAATATATTTTTCTTATTGAATCTACCGCTACTTCGTAAAGGGTTGAGCTAATGAGAAGAAGTAGCAAGAAATTCATTGCCACTCTTTTATATCAAGATTTACAGATCATTTCAATTACAATATAATATGTAAAATGATGCAAAAAAACACACTCAAACGTCAAATAGTCAATGTCTTACACGAGTAAGCCAAAAAAATAAATGTAAGTTAATACAAAAGTTAGAAAAGCCATATTAATAAATAAGTTAATAATATCTCCCAAAAAATTCCAATTATTTGATTTCATACCTATTTAAATTAAAGAAAAAACTGAGCTATTTTTGTAAGAGACCTTATTCTCGGTAGGTACAGTTTTAGCTAAAGAAGTCAACCCTAAGGTTGTCAGAAGAGATAACAGTCATGTGATAGAAAGAGAGGAAAAGGAATTTATACTCTACTATACATACCTAGATCTACTTCCTTCTTTCCCAGAAGGTGCAGGACTAGGGCTCTTACTTCTGCTTCCACTTGAGGCACTATCAGAATCAGAACCGGTATCTGTATCTAAAAAAATTCTACACATTGAAGATTTGGACAAATTTAAACAATATTATAATATATGAAACCAATTAAAACTAAATATGTATTAAGTAAAAATTACAGAAAATAAAAAGTATTAAACACGACATGTGAAAAGTGGCAATCAAAACACTTACCCTTAGTGCTATACTGTACAGTAGGCGCCATAACTAACAGTTAAAACTAAGTTTGAGCAGAATTAAATTTATCCGGACTTTATTTGATATTATTTTCAATTCATAAATATAACATTTCATCAGCAAACAGTAAACGCAAAACAAATGATGTATTTTAGTTTACACTTTTGGTATGTATTGGTTGGAGTTTACAGTTTACACTTGCGTTACACTTGACAGTAAATTTCAACTTGACAGTATGACACTGTGGCTTATTTTTATACCTTTGACAATGGCTGCATGTCTCTCTCTGCCTTTGCCTTTCCTATAAATAACGGGAAGAAATAAAAAAAATATATATTTATGGCTCGGCTAGTGAGAATTTTATCCCTATTGAGTATTAAAGTTAATACTAATGAGACGAATTAGTTGCCCTGCGCGTATATCCGAAAGGCAAATAATCTTGCAAGTGTTAGAACATTTTAGTTAGAACGTGTTAGCAATAATCTTATAGGTTTTTAAAGAACTTTCTTCCACGTACGACGAAGCTGTGGAATTAGCTTCCTTGTGTTATGCGTAACGACATGGGTAACTTGAAAAAAATCGCCTACACTTTTTTAAAGGGTCGGCCATACTCTTATGATTCCTCTGGTATTGCAGGAGAATGTTGGCGGTGGTGATCACTTCCATAAAAAAATAAAATCAATGAGAATATCTTCAACAACTTGCTTATATTGTTGTGGTTAATATATTATACAAGGTACCAATTTCGAAGTCAGTATAATGAATATGTTATTTTTTTATTTAGTTTATAATTTTATTGTGTTTTTTACTTTAAAACTATAACCTTAAAACAGAAACTTAACATTAATATGATTATCATACGATTCTCTTTGAGATCTTTTATAACAGAAAAAACATTGGATGTACTAATACCAATTAAATTCTATTTTCTGCATTTTTAAATTATGTTTAATTTTACGAATTAATGTGAGAAAATATAAATTAAAATAACTTTAAAATTACGTAGTAAAAGTAAGTTAGTAGCTTTCACTATTTTAAATTCAGCAGAAATAAAAGAGCATCATAGACGTGTCTATTTTTGGAAGATTATCTGAGTGTGCTTTAACATAGCTACTTTCAGTCATTGTAAATAATAATTATGTAGATCATTGAATAATAAAAAACCAACATCAAAATTTAATATATCGCTAACCACCGAAAATAATATCTAGGAACCATACCATTGCATAAGTTTATCTTAGATTTTGACGTCACACTGCGCTTCAGCCAATAGTACTGCGTTTCAATGTTTTACATTTCGCGCGTATTTATTGCACTTTTGTTAATTTAATATTTATTATTTAGCAAAAATTTTAACAAGATAACTATTTAAAATAAAGTTAATAATAATAATGATTAGAAAAATAACATTTGAACTAAATATAAAATATACATATATAAAACATACACCTTATTCTGTCTATGTTCACTAGTACCTCGCCTCAGCAATAACTCTTTTGGGAGATTTAGAGTTTCATGATTGCAGTGTTTTTTAAATTCGCTGGGATTTTCATCCTTCGGTACTACCACTGATTGAAACGATCCTTATAGCACTCCTGCTTTCGGCTAGAGGTCATTTTGCAGGAGCGGTCAAACAAAGTTCGTGACCTGCCAGCTATAGCCTCCGTTAGGAGGATGGAATGAAGAGTTCCATACCTTGCTGTACCACTTGGCTATCGGGGAATTATTTGTTCTTCTTCTTCTCTATGTCGTCTCGACCTTTTGTTAAAATTGAAAAAGATACGGTGCAACTTTAGTTATTTTCATAGTATAATGTCTTATGTTATATTGCTATAGGACAATGCAGTCAAGCCGATATTGTTACCATTTTTGTGCTGTAGAAGAGGGCTTTACGTGCTATATAAATAGCGCGAAAAGCCAACAAAGATCCTAAAGAATCATTAAGAGCAAAATTTAAATAAATAAACACTTTAACCATTGCCTCTCAATATATTCTTTATAATGCGTATAGCTATGTATGTGCAGTGGCACAAAACCAGGAACAATAATTATAAACTTGTTATGGCGATTTTTGATTGCTTTTTTTTATTTCGAAATTCAAAATAATTGTCAAAAGACGTTCATGTCGTAAAGGCTCAGATTAACAAAATATACTCAGACGGAGTAATCTAAAGAAACAAGGTGAAGTCGTGTATTATTTACGTTTGCATACACTATGCATGTAGCAACACTTACATAGTTGTGTGTAAGAGTAATATTGCTAGATGCTAGAGAAAAATATCCCAATAATTGTTGGAACTGTTGTCTCGCTATATAAGTACACAACTAGACAGTATTTTATTATTTTTAAACAACATTTTATTGAATGTATTTCGTGGAAATATATTTTTAATTTTTCTATGTAAAATTGACGGGAAACTCTGAAATATTTTTTTTTAAACTTTGTCCGTTGAAGTTTCACTTCTACCACAGTCGCAAGAAACTCTTCATTACAGTCTAGACGGGACCATTATCGTTATCGAGGTTTTCATAGGTGACAATAATTAAGAATATGACATCTATTTCGAGATCCAAGATGGCCGATGTGACACCGACATGTTTGTTGGATAACTGTAGGGAAAAGTTTCTGTGGACAAAGAGGACAAAGTTTAAAAGCAAATATTTCAAATTTTCCCATCAATATTTCAGAGAAAAATTAAAAAAAAAATTCAAAGAAAAATATACAATGAAATGTTGTTTAAAAATATTAAAAAAACACACACACACCAAGTGTCAGTGTCACAACGCAAGGCGAGAGGCGAGGGTCGGGTCGCAGTGGGAGGAGTGTCCCGGGACATGATGTCATGGAACACCAGGTAGGAACGAAGTTCCTTCGGATAATATAGAACCAGAACAATTTGCAAAAAAAATATTGCTGAATTATATATATTTTTTCGAGATTGTTTTTTTTTAATTAAACTTTAATGCTGATTGGTTTTATTTAGGTAGGTACATAAAAGTATTTAGCAAATTTAATATTTTAGAAAATAAAAAATAATATAAAATAAAACAAGCAAAAAAAATAGTAAGTAATTCAACTTATTAAGTAAAATAAAAACAATGATTTTTTATTTTTTTTCGACAGTATAAAATATCTTGAAAACACAGCATCAATAGTAGTGCCATATCTCGTTGTCGATTATTTTACGAAACTTAATTTTTTCTAAAATAAAGCATTGTCTTCTCTCCTCTCTTCTCTTTCTGATCCCATGATTGATTATATGTTTTTCTTACTGTTCGCACAGCAAAATCCCTTTTCCCCTCCAAGCCTGCCGTAAGGACCTTTTTTCCAAAAACCTAATAATAAAAGCTCAAAAAAGTGAAATATATTCATAATTTATGAAATTTTATAAAAAAAATTGCTATTTTTTTAATTATAATTTTATGGCTAGGTACTGAATCCAAAAATACTATACTAATTAGTTTTAAAAGTTGGTAGGCCTAGGTCGTTGCTAGGGACGGCTTAAGATTTATATAGGCGGTAAATTTGAAAAGCTGCATATGACAGACAGACGAGCGGACAGATAAACAGAGGAGTGATAGAACCTAGTAGTAAATTTAAAGTACCTACCTAACTCAGAACCATAAGGTTCTGTCAGATGTAAAATAAAATGAGAACCTAACCAATTTTATAAGCAAGAAACGTTTTAGTCAGTTTCCACTGATGCTCTTCCGAGGAAGAAAGGAGCGCAACCACTATGCACTGTATTGTAAGGGTGATTAGGACTATAATTGCTTGTAGGTAATGAAATACATGCTCTCGGTCTATATTGCTACTTTCTTTTCTTTTCATTTTCAGCATCATAATGATAGACTCGTTTTTATCCATTGACCATGGTGACTTGTTTGTACAAAGTTGTACATAAATGATAATATGACTCTTTTAAGAAATTTAAGTCTTAAATACTCCTGTCTCTAATGTCCTGTCCCATTTATCATGGACTACAATGAAACGCAATCAAACCGTTAACATAAGTCCATCCAGTGGTCTGTCCCTGCTTGGCTCCAGTTCTCAGACTTTAAGTACTGATTGTATTCGAATTCTCAATATGATGGTATTGTAACATGTTTTTTAAATTGCGCAAAGGTACTTCTTCATCAGCTCTTCCAGCGGTGAAGTTCAGCATTATCTTTGCGAGCTGGGTTAGTAAAAGGTGCCAAAACCCATTTTCTGACTTTACGCAGTCCCAGCCTTGCTTTATTCTGGTTTATTTCATTTATTTATTTGAGCGAAGCGATGCTGAGCGGATACCGGATGACTCCAAAATTGATTTCTGTGTTAAATTTTTTCACAGCCATTACTGGACCGATTTTTAAAAATAATGAAACCATAGTAAGCTTTCGAAATTTTCAAGGTTATTGTCGAGACAGAATTTTGAATTTCGACTTGATTCAATTATAATAATGAGAAACAAACATGATTTACAAATTATTCTAAACTAGCACGCGCTATTTATATTTATTTAAAAATTTAGCCGATTGATCAAATCACAATAAGTATTATTCGTAGACTCAGACTTAGTTTACCTCGCTTCGCTCAAAAATACGCCGCAGCGAAGCGGCACGACGAGCGACTGCGGCATCCTAATTTACTTAGATTCACCAGTGATAATTACAATCAGAGGCGGCCTTACTCATAGCGAGGCTCCGGGCGGCAGGTCTTTGCGATGCCCTTCGTGAAAAGTAGGTCTGGTTGTTGGGTTTAGGTATTTCTCATGTTAGAGGAGAGATGCTAAAGTTATACACATAAATAAAATTGTAGTTTATTATATCTTACATTGAAAGATTTGCAAATACATTGATGATAAATTTGATTTTAGCGCCTTTTCCTAAGGCTTAATTCATCATTAATTAATGCATAATAATCTAATATGAGCTACGTCATTTTCGAATGAAAGTATAGCAAGGCCTGACAGCTGAGCTTATGTTATCGAATTCCTCCAAGTATTTTTTTACAAGTTTAAGCCTCGAATAGCTTTCAGAAGACGCAACTGTAATAGGCGTAGTATTTAGAAACAATAATTCTCAGGACTTCACGCTTCCGTTAATTTTTTCTTTTATGTATTTCAGCACCGAGGCACTGTAGACATAATATGAAATCGAGGTGTCAAAAATATTTGCAAGTCGCTGCATTGCTTCAAAAGTTCACTATCACTGATTTCCTTTAATATCTTTATATTATACATGAAACCAAATGTGCTCTCATGATGTTTAAGAGCCTCAAACAAATACAGATTTTTCATTCCGGCAGTCACGGATTCACATAGACGCGGTTCGTGTTCTTGACTGGATAGCATTGACGGCGGCACCAGTGACCTCGTTGTTTTACTTAATGACAGCGGCGGCACCCATGATGATATGGAAGGAATTTTTTCAGTTGATCAGAACTAGCATCACTTTCAGTCAAAAAATGTTTTGTAGAGGTCTCTTGATCATCACTTGCTTTCTTTTGATAGCTTGTTTCCTTTTTGAACTAACTGACTCAAATTTTCTACCGGAATCACGACCACGAGAACTCATTTCGTAAATGTTATAAGAACGTACAGTAACGATTTTGTAACTCATACTGCAAGCAAAATAATTCCGAGTGACAAGAGTTGAAGGACTGAATGAAACGCGGAGATTCCCTGAGCGACACAGGAGCAGAACATTATGACCTGACTAAGTATTTCGAGGCGCGATATTCAAGTATTATCTTTATTTTAATTAGCCGTTATGTAATAACCTTAATAAGTTATTAAAGATCAAACTCAAAAGTCTTAAATAAAAGAAATATTGTTAAAAAATATATTTTTTTATATCCTGGGATGTTGCGCGAGGCCCCTGCAAGAGGCCCCGGGTCGCCACCCCCTAAGGCCGCCACTGATTACAATCTAAAAATTATATTTATGCTAAGTTACAAAGGGCTTATTACTGAGTTCATTATGACCTTTTAAGGTGACTACCGCATGCGAAAATATGTGTGAAATAGTTAAGTATATAAAATTAGTATTAATTTTAAAACAACCATTCTATGATCTAACGCAATTAGGAAATGAACAAAACCTAATAAACAAGTCAAGATTTACTAAACAAATCAAGAATACATAACGTTAATGATTTATTTATAATATTCATATTATTGCGAAACCTTGGCAACGAATCTCTGAATAGGTTTAAGCATTTATAATCGTTTATAATTTAGCATAATCGCGACACAAGTGAATTGATCCCCAAAATAGTTCTGCGACGTTTTTAAATTGGTTAGGTTTTTTTATACGGTTTATATGCAATGCCTGTATCTGCATTAAAGGTGTTAATTCCTTATTTTCATTGTAAAAAAGTGCGAAATCTTCTCGATCGCATCCTTCAGGCCTGCGAACTGCTTTACCAGTAACATGTTTCTTTTTATTTTTATCTCCATGAAAAATACTATCCCTGTACATCAGATGTTTAGACCTTTCACCCATTTTGAAATTAATTAAACGCTACTCATAGTATTTATTTTAATTTTGAGCACTCAGGATTTAGGAGACTCATAATATGAACCTGGAACAAAATATTATGTTTATTTATACATTAGAATTAGAAGAAGTAAGTACATAGTACAGAATCTTTTGCAGACATGGAAAATGTCGCAATAGTCTCACGGATCGTTCTACAAGCATTGGTTTGTAAGTTTGGCTAAAGCTCAAATAATTCTAATAATGAATGTTATTCTATTATCTGTTTCTAAAATAATTTCTAGTTGAAGTTGATTATGAATGGCCTATGGGGTAGAGAGGGGTGCGGGTGCAACTGCCATCCCGCCCCGCTCAGCCAATCGGTTTACTTCGGCTTCGTCTGTCGTCACTCAATGTAATTCAATTTCTGTCGCTCAGTTTGGTTCGGCCGCCGTTTTCCGTAGCGTAGTCGACAGGCCACTCGGCAGTCGGCAGTCGGCACTCGGCAGCTCGCAGCTGCTGTCGAGCCATGGATATGACGGTTGATGTTTGTGCGTACCTCGCACAACACAAGTCAACTTTATTCCGCGAAATATGTGACACAAATGTATTGGATGTGCTTGTAAAAAAGGGTTTATTCAGTGTTAATGATCTAGAGGTTATTACCAGTGCGTCAAACGGTGAGAAATGTAATCAGTTCATAGAAGTTGTTAGTAAACAAAGTGGTGCTAAGTTGCAAGAGTTGTGTTCAGTGATAAATAATGAATGTCCAAAACTAGCGAAAGAACTAATGAATGATAGACGGAAGTATTTAATCAATGGTAAGAAATCGGACATCACACTGTAAATTTAAGTAACTACCTTATTTATTTTCTTTTATGTAGGTACCTACTTTGATTGAGAATTTAATTATTATAGACTTTGTAGTTATGCGTAAGGCAGGCGGTCATAACTCATTTCTAATAAAATATTATTTATTATAACTTAATGTGTCTATTAATAAACGCAATGTAAAGTTAATCCAAGCTTAAAATCACTTCTCCATGTCATGTAATTCTGTAGTGACAAAGGTAACATAGATAGGTATACAAAAAGTTTTAAATTTGGAATAACTTCGCGTTTATTAATAGCACAGAATAGGTGTTAGGTAACTGTTAAGTTACTTTTAATTAACACAGACTATTAATAATTATTCCTACTTGTCAGACATTTTAATGTATTTAAAACGATAGGTGTTCTCAACTGCTTTGCAAGAATGTAGGTACCTAACTACATGGTAACTACCCACATATTACAAGTTTTGATCGATGTTTCAAAATACGCATTGGTTACAAGTTTTCAAACTTACCTATTGTTACCATTTATTAATTTGGAAAGTCCTAACAAAAAGGCTGAGTCCGGACTTTTTAGTTGACCTCGTTTAGATTTCGTTTCATGTAAATAGTAAAAGACATACCTATTTTACGCCTATTAATGATAGGTAACATGTAGTTTTATTATTATTTTCAATATAATTAAAAATAAAATCCGGAGAAGTTAGAGAGCCGGGCATTAGCAATGCAGACCAGAGTATAATTAAATTCCGCCGGACATGTCCGGATTAATCCGGACGGATGGTTACCCTAACAAATCGCAATATTTAATAATTATGGCTACCTACATATTATATTATAATCCCTATGAGCTTAAATGTCCAAACATTATCTGCTCTATTTCGTGGATTTGGTATATCTCTTTCAAACATACATAAAAAATAATATTGACATTATACCTACAAGGTACCTTTACGATATATATTATTATGTTACAAATTCAGGGCTTTAGTCTTCTTTCATTTGACCAGAAAATCGGGATGCGCATTTTTGAAGGTACCTATTTAAAATATGACATATAGGTACGTAATGGGTAGGTATATATCGAGATGGTAAGGTTGGTAGTTTATTTCATGCATGTTGGAATGCAGTGGAAAAATCGTGAAAAATGGGTATAAAATACAACATGCAGGTTCTGCTTAGAGACGAAGGAATCGGCTGTGCATTACCTTATTACCTTTGCTTATGCAAACCACTAAATACCTATGCGCAGACGAAGTACCTAACTATAGGTTGTAGGCATGTATCTATTTACCTACGTAGGGCGGAATAATATGCAGCCAGAATAGATACAACCCACAGCTGCCCCAATTTTCTGGAACATTATTATTAATGTTTTAGATTGATATAATATACTGATTATTTCTTTTTACTATAATATTGCTATCTATCTCGAACGGTAAAGAACGGTAAGTGTTCTTCAAGGGGAGTAGGAGTATAATAAGAAATAGAAGGCTTCATAAGATCCATAATAGCTTTAAGGGTAAATGTATACAGCTGAATATCTAAGTGATCGGACAGCCTGGGACTAGGTTATGATTATTTATTGTACAATTTTTTGTATAATTTTTACTAAAAGAGCGCAGTAAAACAATCCTGGGAGAGTTTCTCGCGCCGCTTCTTCACTCTAATAGCGACATTTGTTTCCGGAGCGGTGGTAGTGTTAGAAATGACATAAAAAAGAATTCTAAATGAATCAATTTTGAGAAAATAAATGAATATTTTGCCTTTTAATAAGAAATACAACTTTAAATATTATGTTTAGTGTATAATTTACTAGTTTTATTAACGCTTAACGAGCTGTAAACAGCTCGGTGTCATTGAATAGTTTTCAGCGCGCCTAAAGCAACTAACACTTCAAAAATAATTCACTATACTATAATATATGACTCTTTATAAATCAGGACAATACAACCAACAATACAAACCTAACTAAAAGCAATATAACTGATTGAAAAATTGCATTCAGACTGTCAAAAGAAGGGGAGCTACTCAAACAATGTAATGTGCCTAGATATTGTGATAACTACGCCAAACAAAAATATACTTTAATGGATTAAAGTAGGGTGTAAAATTGCGGTGGGTTTTCAATGATAAGTAATTCACGTATGCGGGTCCAATTGAGCTTGCCTATAAAATATCCACAAACTATAATTGATCAATTAAGTTATTTTTTGGGAAGTTGTTGTAATTATAATAATTTATGTTAAAATGTATATATTCTTAATATAATATGTACTGTATATTATATTAGAGATGTGCTGACTATGGGATGGGCTCTTTGATATGACCAACTAGTCGGCCAAGCCGATCATTGACATTGAGCGTACTAGAGAAGCTGTCGTACACGCAAAAGACTTGCGCCATTCTTGTAAGAGTTTTTTGAGAGTTTAAATATTACAGTTCCCTACAGATCAAATCGTAAGTTCCCTACTAATCTACTACTTAAATAACTGAAACATGCAGCGCTAGAAAGCGCTTATAGGATCATATCATAATTTTTAACCGACTTCAAAAAGGAAGCGGTTATCAATTCGGTCGGTATTTTTTTTATGTACTCTGAGATTTATGATCCGATTTACGTAATGTTTTTTTTTATATAATTTTTATAATAATACATTTAACAATAATAGCCTATGTGTTATTCAGATGGGTAAGCTATATTATTATTGTAAAGATTCATCAAAATCCACCTTCGCACGACACACGCCACAAATTAGGATATCATCCCCACCATCTGGATGTGTGGCGGTCCTCCACAGTGCGGTTTTTTTTTTGATGCGAAATAGATGCCATGTGGTCCCATAAATTTTTTACATAGTTTGGCCCAGTAGTTTTCATTTTATGAACATTTTCGTCTACCTGGACGACATAATTGTGTTCCGTGAACGCCTTTTTTTGGAGTTTTCATTCAGGTTGATTATATATTATTATTAACTGACACTTAAACGTAAAAAATACAAAAAAAACTACGTTTTAAAAACCGACTTCAAAAACTGAAAAGTATCAAATAACTAAAAATTATCTTAACTTCCAAGATAAATTAATTATTCAAACAAAACAAACTAAAAATTTAATTTAATACACCTCGTATGCAAACCTTTACCTTTAATATTAATAAAATACTATTATTTGTATGTGCTACATATTAATAGCTTTGAAGTCGGTGCCAAGCCAAATGTAATAAAGGTACCTACACTCGCCACGCGTGACTTTTAGCGGGATAGCTTCCTCTAGAATAAAACAACCCAAGCGGGCAGACAACCTGAATAATTACAGTAAGTAATTATTTTGTTTAGGGCTTGGTACTGACTTAAAACCTATCAATAGGGAGCACATATAATAATAATATAAACAATATTAAAGGTAAAGGTTGAGAAAAAGAGGTGTATTAAATTAAATTTATAGTTATTTGATACCTTTCAGTTTTTGAAGTCGGTTTTATTAATAAATTAAGCCACGTATAGCCACCATAACACGTTCAATTTACGTTTGAATGTCCTTGACTTTTAGTTGTGGTTTGTGAGCTATTTAAACACTATCTCAATACATATTTTGGACTAAAAGCAGCATTCAGATGTGTGCTTTTAACTTGGCATATACCTACTAAGTGACTTGACTACAACTGGCCTTAACTCGTGTATACTGTATATCCCCTTTTTTTATTGTTCTTAATAGGGATGGTGACGCTCTCATGTAAGTAACTAGTTTCTAATTACCAATATGTAGATATCGGAAATATGCAGTCAGTATTTTTAAAAAGTATTAAATAGGAAATACAAATTATAATTACTTAATATTTAACTTTTTGACGAACATCACCAGAATAGGCTTGACGAGGGCAGCGCAGGACCGATCCTCATGGCGATCTTTGGGGGAGGCCTTTGACCAGCAGTGGACGTCTTCCGGCTGAAATGACGAAACTTTTCGAAAATCTTGTACAATATAATTATGGTCATAATAATAATGAAATTGTATCAATGTAAGAAATCTAAGTACTCTACTGTTTCCGGGCGTAAGTAGCGCGGGTACGAGTAACTCGCGATCTATGGATACGATATTGAGTTATTGAACGTTTGTCAATGATTTGCTATATTCGTGTGATAATGTTTTTTTTTCATTAAATTAATTAGTCATATTCCGACACTCCATGTAGGGTTGCCAATTTTTTTCTAGAAAAACTAGAGTAGGTATGTTTGATTTCAGTGTGAATACATAATTATGGATACAGACAAATACAGTGAATGATTTGTAAAATGTGTTATTATTTCAAACGTCGGCGTTATAACCCAGTAACTTCTAATACGTAAATGTTTATACAAATTATATTCGCAATGCAAGCATTTCACTCAATCAACTTAGCTGAAGGGGGCGGGGTACTGATTGTTTTGTTGCTGATCACGACTTATCGTAATTGGTGAGGTAGTAATGACAACATATTGTAAACATAAGTTACTGGCTGCATTGGATTTACATACATACAAAAGATAAAGTGGTATTTAAAAGCGTTCACCCTCTATTAAGCATCTAATGGTCAGTGACTAATCGACGACTCTAAATACAGCCGATACTCTAGTCGATACATAATAAGCTACAACTTCTATCCTTTACTTTACCCAACAACCTTTCTGCTCGGTTGTGTGTGATACAGCATTCTTGCTTCCAAAGAGTCTAGATCAGCTTATAGTGTAGCATGTAAAATAACGTCTCGACGCGCCTGATCTCCACAACGATCTGTTACGGTTGTAATGTATACCTGACAACTATCTCCGTCCGTAACCGAAATCATAAACCTTTTGTTGTTCCTTTGTCTCGCAATGTTGCCCGTGGTCGCCAATACCGCGCACCCTCTCCATGTGAAATGCATGCTTTTTAACCGTCTTCACAAAGGAAGAGGTTCTCAATTCGATTGGTATTTATTTTATGTATACAGTACACCGATTACGCTGAGATTTATGAACGATTTACGTGATTCTTCTCTACTTTGATGCGGTTAGTTAATAGTTGTCATTTGGTCCCATAAAAGTTCAAATTCATGTGCCACCTATTCATTGATTTGAAGACGGTGCCAAGCAAAAGGTTTATAATATTAAGTTATATTTTGTTTAGGGTTTGGCAACGACTTTAAACTTATCAGTAGGTAGCACATACAAATAATAGTATTTTATTAATATAAGAGGTATTATGCAGATAGGTTATTTTATACTTTTTAGTTTTTGAAGCCGGTTTTCTTAAACGTAGTTTTTTTACCAATTCTAATGCAAGTGCATTTTAGACTACATTACTTGCGATAGAGATACTAGTATAATATAGAGTAATATTTTATTTTAGAGAACGGTTGGCAACCCTAACTCCTATCTAAAGTCTCAGATTGGCGGGCACAGTACGAATTGACCGGGATCGTATCGCATTACACGAGGTCTTAAGCCTTGTTTAATTATGTTTTATGTTGCCTTATGTAATTATGTTTCTGTCGTACAAACGATCTCAATGTAATGAAAATGGTAAAACATGTTCATAACTAGACTGGTTAGGTAAGCTTTCTTTACAAAGCATTGATAACGTTCTGTTCAAATTATTTACACTGGTTCAGGGCTGGCATACACAATGAAACGCTAAGGGATTAGGGTTGTTAACATTAAATAAACATATTATAAAGAATTCTATACTGGGTGGCCGAGAAGTTGACGTAATTTGAATTTGGCTCATTTTATTGGCCAATGTTTTGGGAAGTTTTTAAAAAATAGTTAGAAGCCACAGGCTCCTAATTTTTTTTTTGATACCTTGAACATTTTCATGAAAATTCATGAAAAAGCTAAAGAGCTGGAGCAGTTATCTTGAACTTACGACTCAATTCTAATCTAGGTCCGCATTGTCTAAGCTATTCATAGTTTCTTATGTGGTTATTGCAACTGTAGTTAATAAATATCAACAATAAAATTAACTAAAAGTGTTCAAAAAAATTAGGTGAAAAAAGCGAATAAAAGGGGGAAAAATTATTATTTCCTAAACTACGCAAAATCGTAGAACATACATAGGTGATGCGGATACTCATCACCATGAGGCTTTCTATTATAGCATTCTATCTAATACCATTCGATCACGTACGAGGCAGATACGAAAGGTCTGTGCCATCGGACAAGATATAATACTTAATTTGTATACCTAATTGAGCTTTTTAATACTGTAAGTAAAAGGAACATGATTTTTTTAGTTTATTGGAAGCCATTTTGGATTTTGGTATCTTTTATTTATAGTGGAAATAGCTATGCGAATATATCGTGAGTAACCGTAATAGTAATAACTATGAAGAAATTCCACGATGATTAAGGTTTAAATACATAATACGAATTGTATAACTACTTTATAACTAAAAATAAGTTGTAGTTTATTAGATGCAGACAGAGGTACCCATTTTACTCGTGTAAACGAGAATAAAATTTTTAGAATTGGATTTACTCAAATTATAAGAATACTAAAACATTATAAAATCACCGCAGTGTCGTGACTTTTCACGAAACCAAAATCCAAACCGCCATGGATTGCAATTGACAGCCCTACTCTAGTCTGGCAACTGGCAAGGGCAACCCTTCCTTTGTCCCGCCATAAAAAAGTACGTCGAACTTTGTCCCTGACGGAATGCGTGACGGCTTTTGTTCACTTCTTGGAAGGTAGATATATTTACCAAAAGCGATAATCCGACAAATACTATTGCGGCTAGTTTCCGATAAAGTTTAACTCATTTTAAGGGTTCAATACTTTATACCCTATTACTCACACGCCGCTATCTGGAAAAGAAAACCTTTTCACATTCATAAGCATAATTTCCTTGATCTAAAGAATAAAGTGAAATTGATTTGATTTGATCTATCCATCTGCGTGCGAACTTCCAGGACGAGAATACATTAATTCAAAGAAATGCGTAGACCTTCCAAAAAGGGACGTAATTAATTTTGTTTTTCAGGAGAAGGTGGGTGTCAGTGTTCATTTAACATCAGGTGACCAGTACGCTCGCTTGCCCCCTCTACCATAAAAAAAACCTACGTAGTGGTATATCCTATATGATTGTACGGAACCTTTCGTATGTGACCGCATTTAACTATTTTTTGAATACTAAAAACCTACTTTTAATAAATTAAAACTGTACTTCGTGTGGCCTGTCAGTGTGACCACGACGGACATAAAATCATTGAACCAACGGTAAAATAAAAATCAATTTTACTACCTAATGTCTAAAATTTATGTAACTTACACGAAGTACAGTTTTACTTTTAAACGTTTTATTTTATATGTGATACCTACGTTTTTCAAAAAAAACTTTATTTAAATATTACAATGTAGAATCGAAACACTCGACAAACAATCGACATATCATAATAAAAACAATGATTGCAAGTCTCTCTCAAGTTGTACACGTGCTAAGTGTTCGAAGTGAAAGTAAATTCGAATCAAGTTTATTTATACTTACGTATTTTTATGATTTATTACATTTTCTGTTTAAACTTAGTTGAAACGCTTGAGTATTTTTGATGATTCACTCTGAATATATTGTATTTTCAAGAAATTCTTAAATTGCGAAGCTAAACATTGTCATGTTTCTTGCCGCTTTTTCTCAAGCTCATCTTTTCCTATGTGGTCGTGATTGGTAAAATGTATTAAAAGTATATTTTTTGACCTCCATGACATGTAAATAATTTTTTATTTTGATCACAGATTCTAACAGTGAGGATTTTTGGTCTCATATTAATTATATTCTCATAGTAAGGAGGATTTCAACAACCATCACCTATCTATTAGTCAAGATGCCTTATAGCTTTCTGTAGATTTTAAAGAAAAATTGAACTCTTTCTTTGCCAAGTCACTTTTTCTCTGGAAATGTTGCTCAAAGGAATGAAATCAGTATTGTGACTTTCGGATTCAGACTTATTACCATTGTGAAATCAAAAAGCAAGTAACTTCCTGGCTCTTGATTGCATCTTGTTCATGCCTGACTGGTGTTATCTTGTTCAATTATAAATCAGAAACCGCTCTTAGCCGCAAAAACAGAACCTGAATTGGAAATAGCTATGACAACAGTAACGCTAAAAAAGTACGTCTAGATTCTTGAGTAAGTGTTTAATTATGAAATTGCCGCTTTGACGTACCTACTGACTACTTTGGATTAAACTAAAACCTCCTTGGTTTCACGTGACAGCTACAGATCATTCTAAGTGTAATTAAAAAACGTACATCACTGGATTGTTTGACTTTCAGTTAATTTTTCATTCAGATTTGAAAGTTATCATTGACTTTGAAGATTTGCGTCATTTTTCTATACGAGTTCCGGCATGGAAGTATAGCAGAAGAAACACCTCGGAATGTTTATTTATTCAAACGCTATTTATTCATACCAAATGTTAAGTCTTTTCACCCTGTGGTTCCAGAGATATCTTAATGAGTTAATATATAGGTGGAAATCTCTTAACAGCTAAAAAAGTTATTAAATTCTAAACTTTTAATCTATGAATTTAGTACAGTGTGTAGGTATGCACGAATACAATGTTACAAAAGCAACCAGCACCGAAACATTTGCGGTCTTTTGTCACAAATCTGACTGACCTTGACACCAAATGATTCATGTTCAATACCTACCCACTGCTGTCGTTGTCGGACATAATTTATCACCGTCAGTTTTTTGTGTACCCATAGAATTCTAAATAAGAAGTTACTAGAAGTGACATAGCCTTTCTGACCTGACCATTATTATCTTTATATTCCGTGACATAGCGGCTTTAAAGAAGTCGATTGGCGATCACAGGTGGGGTAACCTTTTAGTAATTTGAATAGTCCTGTCAAAACGCCTGACATTTCTATAAAAGTCCGTCCTTTTTAGTTGTTCTCGTTTAGATTTCGTTTCTTATAAAGATGAAATACTTATTTGATATTAGTTTATACGTAGTTTTATTACTGTATTCCATCAAATTAAAAATAATCATCTATCAGCCGGAATTCTGTACTAGAGTAAAAGTCCGGACATGTCCGGATTAATCCGGACGGATGGTGACTCTAGTCACAGTTGGTTTATATCCGAACAATTACATTATAACGGCAACTGCAGCGCGATATGGTGTATTTCAGTATATATATCTAAGTGCGAAAACTTCTATAACTTACGTAGGTCAATTAAAACCTGATCATGCTATTACAAGGCTCGAGCCGTTGGGGACTTATGTTACTCGTATGTTGTATTATAATCATTTTAAAAGTACAATATTTCCAGCCACGCATGACATTATCCTCTTAGTATTTTGCATATCAAAATTGGCCATCCATTATCGGTCTGTCAGTTTGTCTACACGCTAGCATCTATGATAGTATATTCTACGTCTATGGCGGAGACTGGAGACCTTACCAAACACAAAAAACAAGTGACAGTTAAGACACGTTTATATTTTGACAGACACATTTCTCTTGCAACAATTTAAATAGCCGCTACCTATAATCCTGTACATAGGATCAGATCCAATTATCCCTCTCCCCTCTAGATGGCCTGCAACGTTCATATGTCAACACATGAATGAAGTAAATAATAAATACTGGATAGAAGTGAGTGAATGTAGACAAGCAAAAGAAGCTCTACCACAAATAGACTCCAAGATCTCTAAAGCAAGCTGGTAAAACTCCAACGACCAATACGGTTACGGTCATGGCCCTTTTAAAAAACATCTGTTGAATATTGATGTCACCGACAGTGGACTTCTGCCTCCATGCAGGCTCTGCACAGTGGACTGTCTACATGGAGGCAGACGAGACGGCCGCACACATCATTCTAGAGTGTAGGAGGGTGGCCACATATCGGGCCAAGCCCCTGGGGTCACCGAGGACTCTCTCCGAGGTCATGAGTAACATCAGGGGTTTGATACACTACCTTGAGGAGCTGGGATGACAGGATTAGCCGCACACTCCACCACGCAAAATAGGCGCGCTGTAGTCGTCAAGTTGCGGATAGTAACAAATAACCTATCCTGTACATATATGATCGAAGTTGTACTTAATGAATGAAATTCTAAACTAAGACCGTTTCACTGATCATATTTTGTAAAAATCGGGTAAAGTCGCGGCTAATATAATATATTTGTTGTTTTGATTATAAAACTGTCTTCTTAATAAAATAAATAAGCCTTTATTGCTGTTCACAAATATTATAAATGATACTTAACTAAATATAAACTTAAATCTAAATTATATGTTAGGTTAAACAGCTTGTCTTTCGACAAAGGCCTCCTCTAAAGATTTCCACGCCTCTCTGTCTTTCGCTATTTGGATCCATTTAGGTCCAGCTACTCTTTTTACTTCATCTTCCCAGCGTTTAGTTTGTCGCCATTTTCTTCTACTACCATCTCTTGGATACCAGTCGGTTATTATTTTTGTCCATTTTTCTTGTTTTTCTCTTAACATATGTCCTATCCATCGCCACTTTAGTGTTCTGCATATTGATTTTGCGTCTTTGAATTTAGTCCTACTTTTTATATCTTTCAATTTAACTTTATCTCTTCTTTTAACTCTGATTACGCTTCTTTCTATACTGTTTTGACAGACATTTATTTTATTTGATAATTGTCTGACAACCATAGGTCAAGCAAGGTAAGATACACGTATTATAAACCTTTCTTTTCTCTTTATTTGGAATTTCCTTATCCTTCATAACTTCACTGAGGGACCAATATCTCTTCCAAGTATTAGCTATTCTCCTATCAATTTCCTTACTCATAGTATTAGTTCCTGAAATTAACTGTCTACTTAAGTAATTGGTAAAAAGTATTGGTCTGTGTTGATCACGTGCGCGATACTTTGTTGACTTTGATGTAATTGAGACCATTGAGTAAATATCATGTTTCGTGACTCATCACTTCTGACTTTTAAACGTCCGCCGTTTTTGTTAGATTTTATTAAGTGCGGCGTAATTAAATCTTGTTTTGTTTGTTTCTATTACTGACAAAAAGAACCGTCTTCTCTATTAGATTTACATAACTTAGAGAATTAAACTTACTAAATTTTATTTTAACGAGCGGCCCTGACTGATTTTGTTCTGTTTAAAGTTAATACTCGTAAATATATTGTAGGTAGATATTTCCAAATGATCAATTCGCGATATTGTGGATGATCCCAAAGATATATACCATCGCTGACTTATTTCCGTACATTATTTTGATCTATCTCGTAGGATTCAGCCTGTGTTTGCAATTTAAGCGCAAAAAAATGTGTTCATTTATGACATCACATTCGAAACCTCTACAATTGTCAGAGTTTCTCTACTTTATTGTGCATATTTTATTCATATATAAACCCTCCTCTTCAATCACTCTATCTATTAGAAAAAAACGCATCAAAATCCATTGCGAAGTTTTAAAGATCTAAGCATACATAGGGACAGACAGCGCGAAGCTACTTTGTATTATACTATGTAGTATAATACAAATTATACTATGTAGTATAATTGTGTGTAAATAATAAATATATCTACGTAATTATTACTATTCACAAGTGTGAGTACTTTCCTCTAAAATGAGGATAAAATACCTATATATTATACTTATAAAGATTAGGCAGATACATAAAGATTTAATCTACGATGGTCTTGTCAAATTTCCTTGGCTTCCTCTCGTATCAACCCATTCTTGGCTTGGTTTCTTACAATAAATTTAAATTCATAATAATGATAGAGACACTGTATATATTTGTAATATTGTTTTGATCTCGAAATTCCCGATACTGTATGTTGGATAGTCTCAGATTTACCACAAAAGTTATGCATTTTATACCGATCATGATTTATTTTATAACGTCTAAATATCAGCATCGTATTACTTTACGTATTACTTTAGAAAAACCATATAACTAGGTACAACCTCAAAAATATGTTCGTATAACTAAGAAGGGTCTGGAACCAGAAAAGAAAAACAGGTCAATCACAAACAGATGATGAGCCAAGGCAACAGACCTTCCCGCCTCTATCGGCACTAAAGAAAAAATTACTGCTGCAAAATTGATGAGAGCCTAATCCATCCTGAAGTACAAAATTAATCGAGGTCGGTAAACAGTTGTGAGATGAACGAAAAAATTTCAAAATGGAGGCGTTCCTGGATATTATATAGATTTTTTTATATCTATTGTATGTTCCAGCAATCAGTATTAGAACGTAAGCGAGAGGTTTCAGCTGTTTCTTATGTTGGCAAGAAACCACGAAGCAGGCTTGGATGTCAAACAATACATGCTTTGATGTATTTACGAAATTCTTAGTACCTCTTTTATTCTAGTAGTCTGTTTGTTTTGCCTTAAGGCGAAGGGTAAACAAGGTGTTTTTAGACAAGTTTGGTGGTGAAAATATAGCATTTGGAGCTATGAACACTACTTTATCATATTACACATACCCTTAAGTCTAACTTGTAGGTTGCTAATGCTTGCTGTTGGTTAAAGTTAATACTCCAGAGCTATTATGAAATACCAGTTTTCTTTGCAGTTGAACAAGTTTTTTCACGGCATGATGCATTTGTTTATTATACTACTCACATAAAAGTTGTTCTTATAGCTTTTACTTTTTTTGTGTAGGTACATTTATTCAGATTAGTAATCAAAAATGAGGATTGTAAGCATTTAAGCTGTTTGCGCCTGTTAAAATGTTGCGTTTTCGACGCAAGAATTTTGAAAATATTGGCTTTGTTACATAGGAGCCGTGAACTAATATCGCTCAAGGTCGCCGGCATTTAGTGTCGCCTTAAGTGTTTGAAGATCTTCAAAAACTTGTTCGGAATTGTATTCCCTATGCTCAGTAGATTGGTTGTAGAAAAAGTGCAGGAAATAATGTATCATATATAATATATATATATTTAAACCCATAATAATTCAACTAATTAAAAAAAAATGCATATATATAATTTATGAAGGAAAATACTGTCAAATTTAAATAATAATAATAATGCATGTAAAATTATATTAAGTATTTTGTCTGAATAAAGGCTATTTTTATTTTTATTTATTTTATTTATAATATTATATCCTACACTTATATGTATATATAAAGTTATCTAACATAATGATGATTACTAAAAATATATAAAAGAGGCATATGGTCCGTCAAAAAACCGAAGCGAGTTTCATATTTGTGTATTGTCTGTGGTAATGTTATAAATAGTCCGCCATTTTGAAAAGGTCGTGAGTAAAGTCAGCTGCAAAGTGACGGCAGGTGGCTGGAAACACATGCGTCTGCCAGCTAAGGTTTTTTGGATTTGCACAAAACCATTAACTTACTACAATTCGTAAACACTTTTAAAAATTATGTATATAAGTACCGTTGGAGACCCTCCATAGTCTATACAGACTTAACTTAATGTTCTTACTAAATAGGGTTACCTAGGCCAACCCGTGCTAAAAAAAAAATTTTTTTAATGTTTGTTTCATTCAATGCTTCAAGTTTACTATTTTAACGTGATAATTTAATCCAAAATTTTTGTTCTGAGTTTTTTCAACACATGTCTAAAAACCTTTTAGCCATTTCTGGTGCTTAGCGATGAATAAAAACTCATTTTTTTTTTGGAACACAATTAAAATTAAAATAATAACATGATCGCAACTTTAGTATTAACGCGATAACACGGTAATCTGAGATGCTTCCGGTCTTTACAGCCCTCGGGCCCCGAGTGTAGCATAACAGAAAAATATGAATTTAAAAAAATTGTCCGTCTATCTGGCTTTTGTATACGCTAATCTCTGGAATCTACTGGGCAGGCTTCATTAAAGTATATCTGATAAAAAATCAGTGCACGAAAAAAAAGTAATGTTGATCCAATGCACGGACGAGTAAAAAAATACGGACTCCGTGTCACCTTACATAACAGTGGGGCACCAAAGCAAGCCGGTAAACGTGTAAATACATAGCCCCACGCATACACTTACACTAATACAAGCCGATCAGCCGACATTATGAGATTTGCCATCGTCTGTAACAGATCAGTTTGCGTCGCAATAAAATATTTTAAAAATGCCGTTGTGCGTTGCGATAAAGTGTAAAAACAATAATATAAAAATATTTGTGGATATATGATTATCTAAGGCAGAAATAATTGTGTAACTGGTATACCCCGTAACCGCACACACACTTGCATAAAGGTGCTTCACTTGCTAATATCACGGCGCGGAGTCCTTCTTATTTTACTAGTCCGTGATCCAATGCAGAAATGTAACATTTTGTCTGTATTTGATCAAAGTCGGTGCTTGTGAAAATTTTAGGTGAACGAAGTCGCGCGCACTGCCTGTTGTATTATTCAATCTCTGTTCTAATAAATATATCAGATATCCTCGACTGAATGGATGTTAATGGATGAGAGGTCAAAGTCCGCCCATCCTGAGTATCTGAGCTCGTCGAGCGTGTCGTAGCCGGCTCCGTGTGAACTGGCCATGGGAACAAGGAATCTATTTGTTATGTAGATCTCATCAAGGTTTATGTTTTTCTAACGCTATGATAATATGATTTCATTAACTGACTCAATTTGGGCTTATTAAGAAGTATGTGTAGTTATTTACGAACAGAGGTGGTTTAAATATGGAGTACGCCCCAGGCAAGTACTTCATCGACCTTACTAGCGGCCACATATTTATACCTATATTTTAAATAGTATTTATACAGCAACTATAATATAAAATTGACACACTTTTACACAAATTATCTTGTCTCAAATTAGGCATAGCCAGTGAGAAGCTCCTTTGCACCGGATGCCGGCTAGATAATGGGTACCACAACGGCACCTATTTCTGCCGTGAAGCAATAATTTGTAAGCATTACTGTGTTTCGGTCTGAAGGGCGCCGTAGCTAGTGAAATTACTGGGAAAATGACACTTGACATCTTATGTCTCAAGGTGACGAGCGCAGTTGTAGTAGGCAGGGCGTATCAAATACAATTAGCTGAACGTCCTGCTCGTCTCTTCCCTTATTTTCATAAAAAAAGCCTGTACTATGAGTACATGACAACGATATATTTAATACAACTATTGTGGGATAAAGTGTGTCAGTCTGGATCTTATCTACTCACAAGGTACATTCTAAGCACCTTAAAAAAAGTAACTTTTGCTATACTCTATAGAATTGTTTTTTTCCTTGGTTAAAAAACATTGAGCGCCCGCGCCCCTTGGCACGTGCCTAGTCTGCCTTAGGGATAATCTGCTTACGAATGTAGAAGTTATATATCTATCGTTGGCTTAAAAAAACATATATAACAAATATCATAAGATACAATTAATAATAGTCCGAAATGACGACAGAGTGTGTACGAAGTACTTTTACCGCTATAAGAACTATTGTAGTAAATTAAAGAACAGTGTTTCACGAAAATGAGTGTCTTATTTCTGAACATCACATTTACAATACAGTGTCAGCCGTAACACACAGAGAAGTAACAGTTATAGAGCTTAAATATTGAAACTACCAATGACGTTCTATACACAATTAACGACTAATCATTCGCAGTCCAATAGCGGAACAGCAAAAGTGTGCGTAAAGACAATGTAAGCACACTTTTCTCCACAGTCGTGTGTCAACTGTCACTGTCCAATTCGGGGTCTAAATTCAACATGCGTAACCTGAACTGACATATTCCCACTTACATTCACACATTTCTCCCTTAAACTTAGGTTAGATACTAACAAGGTAGTTAATACAGTGAAACCTGGTTAAGTGAGACATCAAGGGACCTGCAATGTCGTTTCACTTATAGAGGTATTCCACTTACCCAGTGTCTCAGATATACAGGTATAAATAAATATCTGTCTCATTTACAGAGGGTTCCATTAATAGAGTATCAGCTATCAGATGTTTTTCGATATTATGTATAAGTTTTAGTTCAGGATATTCTGATAAACGTACACGTTTTAGTTTTCCTTGTCCTTCAGAACATTGTGATTCAATTTTATGTTTACTCTGAATTATTCTACACAGAGTAGATTTTGGCACATTAAATTCGGCACAAACTTCTTCGCGTGTCTTCCCACTTTCATAAACGGATATTAACTTCAGTTTTTCACGTAATGATAACGATTGTAGCTTTCGTTTTGACATTTTTCAAATAAACATCTGTATGATAGTAAAGCGAAACTAAAACTGAAGGTAATTGAAGCTCAAAATTTCTACTTACGTACTTGGAATTACGTGTGGAATTTGTGGGTAGAATAAGAATGAGTAAACAAACAATGTTTCTATGATGATAAATCGAAAGAACAAATCCCAGATATAGAGGTTTGCCTCGTCCCACTAACAGAGGTAATTCAGTGCCAAAGTGTTGGGACCTCAGCATGAGTTCCAGTTATGGAGGTTTCTCACTTATCCAGGTCCCACTTAACCAAGTTTCACTGTATTATGGGTGTTTATTACTAACCGTACTAACTCTTGTTGTCTATTCTTCAGTTCACAAAAAAAACCACAGCTATTTCAACCGATCATTTCCTTTTAAATCAGCTCTTTATATGCTTCAATCAGCTAAATTAAAATAAAAAATCTCTGCACCTTGACGTTGGCCGAATCGTCGATATTCAGTCGACGGAGCCAGTTAATATAAAAAAAAAAACTGAACTGAATAAATGCTTAACATTGCTGCTTATTGACCAAGAATATTTGAAGCAACTGGAATAAATGCGGCAATGTATAGAAATAGCAGTCGAAGCTTATTATGGTGTAATTTGTGGCTTGTTCCATATTACGACTTTGTGTCTATGCGACGTGATTTGTCTATATGTATAGAGCGTCATCGGTAATTACATTCAACGAGGACAAACATTAAAAACCCAAAATGGCGAATTACAAAATGGCCGCGATGTAAACAATTAAAAAAACTGTGGTTTACACCACGCAACAGAAAATAAAACTTGGTTAAACATGGTTAGTAGTACCAAATACTACTTTTTTTCTATATTCATAAAGTAATAACATTTATATTAGAAACAATTGTGTAAACTACTTTTGTGTACTTAAAAATTATTAGCATTATTATTGTTCATAATTTTAGCTTTTTTTAAATAAGATTTTATGGCCTGGTATTATGGCTAGCTTTGATCTAACCATAGACTTAGAATGAAGTGCAAACCCGCCCTGACAGCATGATAGTCCGTGACCAATTTTGATTTGTCAATGACTTAGCGTACAGCCAAGTGGCTGACTGTTTCCGACTTGTCAATCAAAATCGGTTACAGTAATAATTCGAATTCGCTTACCATTTCTATCTCGCTGTATCTTCGTTAGACATGTTCTTCTGTCTTGCACGCTTTGTTTGTCTAACCAATACGTGAGTCTAGTATATTATTTAAGTATATGGTTCTTACTGATGACGCTCCCTCGAGCCAATTTTGACAGAACGAGCGTTACGTAGGCGACAGTGACGGCTCTGTCTCATTAACTCACAAAACCAATTGATCGACACCCATATAGTTTATTGTTGTAAATGTAAATGTTGATTTAAAAGAGTGGCAATGAGTTTCTTACCACTTGTTCTCATTAAAGCTCAACGTTTGGCCCACTGGTAAAAAGTACAACTTTTGACATTAATAAGTGTCAGTCATTAGGTACCTTGATGACGTCATCAACAATAAATTAATTTTTATATATGTATATCAAAACTATTTGAAAAGTCTTATAACCCTATACTACTACCCAGTGTACGAACCCTTTGCATTGGGATCACTGGTTTTTAATTAATTTTGCATATTTCAAAAAGAAAACAAACCAGTTTTTATAAAACGTACTTAAATTGTTGGTGGACTTTATGCGACCCAGAAAAGAAGGTAGTAAGTATTACTCTTCAACCCTTTATGCTGAGCTCAATTCTTAACTTTTTTAACGTTATTATACACTTAAGTACTTAAGTTTCGCACGTAAAGGCGAGAAATGAGCAGGTATTTTCACACCCTCTGTTACATTATTTTGTATACTTCCAACTCCCCACATAAGGCTTTCAAAATTGCAGTTGTACTTTATAAAAGCCATCATGTGAAGTGCGAACAGAAAGGTTTTGATCAAGATTGAAAAGATCAAAGTCCATTTTACAACGAACATTGAGAAAGAAAGAAAGAGGTATAAAAAATTGATACGTACCTACCTACTATTTACCAAGGTGCAGTTTTTAGGAATTTGGGTATGTTAAAGAAATTCTTTCGTTTTTGTTTTTTATATAATATATATAAATATTCGTTTAAGAACGATATCAAAATTCGCTGATATTTTTTTTAGTTACAATAAACCAGTCATATTGCTATAGAACTTTCTAATTTGTAAATCCTTTTTAGTATTAAAAACATCATGAGAAATACTTATGATTATTTTTATTTTTATTTAATTCTTTAATTATCCTGGCGAGGAAATAATGAAAATATTGCATTGTCATATTTTATACGTGTGCGATTTTTAAGTAAATATGTCGTCTTGAAGTGAATGATTATCACGTTCGATTATTTAGTTATACATACATACATACATAATTATACGTTCTATCAACTTGGCCATAGGATATAAAGGCGAAAAAAAAAATGATTGTAGTGTCCTCAGTCTTTGAGACGCGTTTAAAGTTTCTAATAAATCTGACTTTTTGGAGTACTAAAGAAAAAAGATCAAAGATTAGGTATATTACCCTCACCTGCGGGCCTACCATGAACTCTTATTGCGATTCAATTGACAACCTAAAATGAACTGCTTTGCTATTTCGTACCACGACGTGATTAGAGCTATCTAATTTAGGTTGACGTCAAATCAAATGATTAAATCGCAATGATGTCAATTGAATGTCAAAAATGATATCAATTGAATCGCAAACTGATTTAGTTCGTTTATTCATTCGTACCATGAGGTGTTATTTTAACCTAAACTGGATAGCTTATTTGTCAAAGTGACCGAATCGAAAAAAGTTGCTACTTCCTTAGAGGAAAGTGAATCGTGTTGTTAATAACTTTTAAAAAATAGTGAAAACATAGAAAAGAAAAATTTTGTTGATTAAAGATGAGATGAGAATACTTTATTGGACTTTTTTGTAAAACAAAATACTGAAAATAAATACCAAAAATGAAAATACTAAAGACGAGGAAGTAAGGGCCCGGGTTATAGCCTGTTCACAAGAACGAATTAAAAAAAATGTACTCTGTGGTCCTGTCAAATGATCAAATCAAACATCAATGGAGGTGCGTTCATAACTCGTTATTTTTACGAAAACACAAAAAAAATTATAAAAATTAATTTGTAATTCAAAGAACTATATTTATTTATATTACTATTATTTAATAAGTATAAAAAAGGGCTTAATGGTTTATAATTTGACGCAATTCCGCAATTTTAAAATGTATTTTTAGTATTTTCTACGCAAAAAAACCGCTAAAATCAAATCATTGTAGGTTTCGAAACGCAATTTTATTTCGTTCTTTTTTCATAAGCGATCCAAACGCCATTCAGTAAAAGGCACTTCATGGTACGAATTTTAGTGATTCAGTTTAGGTACCTAAACTGAACTGCATCGGATTCGCATCGCTTATTAAAAGTTGATGGTAGGCCCTCTGATCTATGTACTTAATGGAATTAATATTACATACAAGTAATTGATGTGAGAATAATGTATGTGTGACCAAAGTTCTATAAGACTTTTTAGCAGTTTGATTCGGTGCGTTGGAATGTTGCTGTGGTTGATTTTTTATCGGATTGCGCTGTAGTGAATAACGCGATGTAGTCATTTTATGTTGTTACTAGGAATTAATGCAGTATGGCAGTTTAAAGTTTAAAAACAAATCTTGAAATAACAGAATAAAGAGGAATAATGCTTGAGGTTTTAGGCGCGATTTTGACCCACTTTAAATAGATTTCGTTCAAACTTTGTAAGTTTATCGAGGACCGATGACAATATATTAATTTGATGAAATTATTCCATTTTTCAATTTGCGAAATAAGATTGTTTGGTAATCTATATAATTTTTTTACTATGGTCGATATGGCAGTCATTGATGTTAATTTTAAATTTTAACCATTATCTTTAACCGATTTATCTAATTATTAGCATATTTTCGAATACAAAAAAGAATTTTTAATTTTGACAATGCAAATTAAGTCCAAATTTAACGAAAACTAAAAAGAACACGCTTTTATTAAAGAACCAAACTACTTTTTTTTTTTAAATAAAAAGCGTGTTTTTAATATTTTTTGTTCACTACTATTTATTATGGTTACTTTTCTAATGTCAGACACTACCAGGTAACTGTCAGTCACTCTTACCAATTTGGACTTCTAAATAAAACTGGAATGCCTGATATATTAGTAAATACGAGTAGAATATTTTTATTATTAGATACATAATATATTTGTTTGTCTGTAAGTCTGTCTGAAGCTTCTTTGACAAAGATGGCTTAGGTACTATGGTATAGTAGATTATATAGTCGATTTTTTTTTTAAAAAAAGGGACAAGACGATCTTGACGTTCAGCTGATGGTAATTGATACGCCCTGCCTATTACAATGCAGTGCCGCTCAGGATTCTTGAAAAACCAAAAATTTTTGACGAATACCCTTAGATTTCCAATAAATGAAATAATAGTCGCTATTTTTGTTTTTTGCCTTGGATTCATTTTGATGTTGATTTTGTATTAGTTTTAACACAGGTCCGGCCATTTTTTTTATGAAAATAAGGGTACAGAGGAGCAGGACGTTCAGCTGTCCGTAATTGATACGCCCTACCCATTACAATGCAGTGCAGCTAAAGATTCTTGAAAAACCCAAAAATTCTGAGCGGCACTATAATTGCCCTCGTCAACTTGAGACATAAGATGTTAAGTCTCATTTGCCCAGTAATTTCACTAGCTACGGCGCCCTTCAGATCGAAACACGATAATGTTTACACATTACTGCTTCACGGTAGAAATAGGCGCCGTCGTGGTACACATAATCCATACCATAAGATAATGCATGGTTCTTGTCTGTTTCTGCATAGGCCATCAAAAATTGTTCATTAAATTATATAAAGTAGGGCTAAATAATGATTTAAAAGATGGGCTGGGAGTTTCTTATCAGTTCTTCTCCCCACGTCAAAGCCCCTTAACGAAAAAATGTACCTTCATGACGTTTATCATGTGTTGTTGCTATATGTTATGATATTGTCACTTCCAAATACTAATATTATAAAGCTGCAGTGTTTGTTTGTTTGTTTGAACGCGCTAATCTCTGGTACTACTGGTCCGATTTGAATGATTCTTTCAGTGTTGGGTAGTCCATTTATCGAGGAAGGCTATAGGCTGTTCTATTGTCAATAGTTATTGCAACGCACGCAAAAATAGGTTTTCGATTTTACACCTTTTGTTACAAAATAGCAATTTTATTACGGATCCCTAATTTTGAAAAAAAAAACATAGCCTATAGCCTTCCTCGATAAATGGACTACCCAACACTGAAAGAATCATTCAAATTGGACCAGTAGTACCAGAGATTAGCGCGTTCAAACAAACAAACAAACAAACAAACACTGCAGCTTTATAATATAAGTATAGATAAAACTATCGCGTGAATTATACTTTATATGGCAAAACAACGTTTGCCGGGTCAGCTAGTATATTTATATTTAATTAATAAAAGTTTAATATTGCTCGAGGTCGTCGGTCAATAATCTGTGGCCTAAATATCTAGTGCAATTCCTTTGATGTCTCGTTCATAGGTCAACTAAAATAATTGCTTAATTGCTGGCCAATAAAGTCTGCTGCAGGCTTTGTGGAGAGACTTGAAGCTGTGCCAAAGAGAATATCTGGCGATCGTGAGACTTAGATGAAGATATCTTACTGAGCGTAAATTCACGTCCATTTATCCCACGGTACGTTTTTAAGTTGGATTGCAAACTTTTCCTTAACGGGAATGAAAAGCTATAAATAGCTATAATTGTTTCTTGCAAATAAAGAACTTTGACTTATAATTTCAACTACTGATATTCTTTAAATTTTAATAAATACTCGTTGTTCTTCGCACAATCCACATTCGCTTCCATTTCATTGCGCACTTCACATCCATACATGGACGCATCAATAAAAATTGTCATCAAATCTTCTATACAAATGTTTTGAGTTTTCTTTAGTGTTGATTCCGCCAATTTTTCCTTAAACAATTGGACACGTGTTTCGCCTCTACACGAGGCATCCTCAGGAGATGTTGACTCGCCAAATTCTGGCACGAGACTTGAATTGAGTCTCGTTGCGTCTTGGCGGAATTTGCACTCAAGACAAGTGCCAGAGTGCGAGTTACATGCAAGAAAACTTAAAATATTTGGATAATTATGAATTTTCGCAAATAACTAGTCTTTAAATCCACATTGATCTCGAATTACACTTAAACTTTACTCTTGCTCAGAAATGTGCATGCAAACATGAAACAAAAAGAAAACGGGTTGCACTCCGGGAGTGCCGGCAGAAGTGAAAACTTGAACATTAACGTTGTGCATTTTTGAATATTCTGAAATGGTTAGTGAATAAATTTCGCATGAATTGCAGTATAGAAGTACTAACATTTTATTAATTTTATTTATATTATATAAAAATTTAACACTTACACTTTAAAAGTGTATCTCTCAGAAAAATCAACTTTCATCCATAATTTCAATGACTGTCTTACGAATTTTCGATCAGGTCACGTGTCCTGACGCGAGTTTGACATTTTATACCCATCCTAAGAACAGTGCTCAACGCCGCTAAAGAAGTATTCACTTCAACAAAGGAATCATTTCTGGTAATTTAATTTAAGAGACGCAGACCTCGCAGTTCCGAGACTCTTTACACGGGTGTAGGTTTATGGGTCTCCAATACGATGTGCAAAATTTATCAAATTCAAATATTTTTATTCAAAATAGGATTCAAAATTACTTAGTGAACGTCAAAAACTACCACCCATTCAAAAAGGAATGCCTCAGACCTGAGAAGAATGGGCGCAAGAAACTAAGCGTTCTTTTTTTTAATGTAAAAATATGGATTACAATGTGATATCGTAAAATAAACATTTATAACAAAAGAGCCTGAGGGTGTTCGCTTCATCCCCAGTCTGTGGTGTCATTAAGAAAATCGTTTGTGCTATAGTAACCTTTCCCACACAAACGTTTTTTAACAATTCTTTTAAATTTCGTAACACATTTGTTTTGTACATTTTCTGAGATCATATTGTAGAAGCATATACATCGCCCAGCAAAAGACTTACTAACTCGACTTAACTGTTTATGTTTGTTCCTCGTGTTAACATTATGGTATTAGTATATATCAACTGTAATTAACCTGTTAGTGTAGCTTTAAATGCTTTTTCTAGGAGTTAATATTGACAGACCTACTAAACTACGTAGCCATTTCTTGTCACTCGTTTTATTTTATTACTTATTTAATATCTTTTTATTCTATAAACTAGCTGACCCGGCAAACGTTGTTTTGCCATATAAAGTATAATTCTCGCGATAGTTTTATAAGTAATAAAATATTGCCTATATTATAGCCTGTACATCATTTTGTTCTATTATAGTCAATAGTTTTTGCAGCGCACGCAAAAATAGGTTTTCGATTTTACACCTTGTGTTACAAAATAGCAATTTTATTACGGATCCCTTATTTTGAAAAGTTTTGCATTCCTCGATAAATGGACTACCCAACACTGAAAGAATCATTCAAATCGGACCAGTAGTACCAGAGATTAGCGCGTTCAAACAAACAAACAAACACTGCAGCTTTATAATATTAGTAAAGATTTATTTAAACTTACTACTACTAATATTAAAATTAATGAGTTGGCATATAATAATATTATAATCATTTGATGTTTGCAGTTCGTGAGATACGTAAATTAATTAATTAATTACTCTAATGAGTAGGAATCAATGTCAATATAATTACTTAACTAATATATGCTTATGATCCATGAAGAGTCTTATTGTCCAGAGAAAAGTAGAAGGAAGGCGGATGTCATCTATACGATAAACCGACCAGATAAAATCTGCTCTGGGTGGTCCCGAGTGGACGCGAATCAAACAGAGTGGTAGTGTACTGTGAAACGCATTTAAACTGGCATGTATTAAAAAGAGGAGAGATTTAATTTTTGTATATTCTTTAGACGTACAACAAACGAAGGCAAATTAATGTTATATAGCGATAGAGAATGATTAACTGTGGCGAGACGAATCAAAGAAAAGGGAAATGAAATGAAATGATTTATTTGTATGAATCGTGGTAACATAGTTATTAACAATTAATTGGTGTACAGCACAATTCGCCAATATATCGGCATACAAATATTTGATTGTCAATATTGGAATATTATATTTAATTTATACTTATACGTTCTTAATACACATTACATAGCTTTAATTCAATGATATAATATAAAATAAACATTAGTTTGTAGGTACCTCTCAAAAAATTACATTTGAATACTATTATTTTTGGCTAAAGAATTCTTTTAAACTATAAAAGCATTTGTCTATTAACCATAATTTTAATTTTTTATGCATTAATGTTTTAGTCATCTCTCTAATATTCTTTGGAAGGTGGTTAAATACCCTAATACACATAACATTTGCGTTATTTTGATGAAGCGCTGTTCTACAGTATGGCATGAGAAGGCGAGTTGGATCTCTTAATCCTAATATGGAATAGTCCTTTGCTGGTTTAAAAAGTTCACCATGTTTTTTAATGAACATACAAATTTCTAATATATATAGACCAGTAAGCGGGAAGAGCTGTATCTGGCTTTTGTTCCATTATACAAATTAAATTTGAAAACAAAATTTATGAACGATGCAGGACTCGAACCCACTGTTCGAGTGACGTATCGTTGATAAGTCTTGTGTGTCTTGTTCAACCCTCAAGTTGTGGCTTCATCTACAGGATCTACTTTACAGTTGATACTGCTCAACCCCAATATTTACTTACTAGCTGACCCGGCAAACGTTATTTTGCCATATGTAAATTGTATTGATCTTTTGCCTGCTAGTTGATAAGAGATGGCGCTAGTTGTATTCATTAGTAACAATCACACGTTTTTTTATATATTGTATAATTCACACTATAGTTTTATAAATTATAGCCTATTTGTTATTCTGGTGTGTAAGCTATATTATTGTAAAGTTTTATCAAAATCTATTTAGTAGATTTTGCGTTAAAGAATTTCAAACATACATCCAGACATACAAACTTTCACATTTATAATATTAGTAGGATTAGGAATTTGATTTGAGATGTCGCTCTTTAAAATCCAAACAATTTGTTATTTTTTTGGTGTTAATACCCAATTCTGGGATTAATTCCATAAATTAAATTTAAAAATAAAATTTATGACCGATTTGGGACTCGAACCCACGACCTCTCGCGTTCCGTGAATGAATTATGATTAATCTTGTATGTCTTGTTGAACTCTCAGGTTGGGGCTTCATCCATGTTCATTGTTCTACGCACATGGCCTGAAGTATATAAAGGCTACACTTGCATTTCCAACATTTAATGTACGCCATTGAGGCTTTCGATGATAACAGGGCTTATTACTGGATGATCAGGGAAGCTGTTGATGTGGATAGATAGGAGCTATTATTTAATTAAATCAAAGTATAAGCTGAGTGAAGCTTACGCCTATGTCTTGAACCTTGACCTCACCGTCTGCCTACATAATTAATGTATGAATGTTTTGCCCTCTAAACGTCGAGTTTAATGTCAAAATAATTAATGAAATGTGTCTAACAAAATATATTAATGCTGTGTTTTGTTTTCTTCAGCAGATGCTATATCCTAAGCGGCAACGCCCGTCTTTGAGACATAGTTCAAGTTTGTATTCGTAAATACTATTATTACAAGTCATACATACTTATGTACTTTAGATAACAATTAACTTATAAATTCATATCACCTTCGCACGGCACGCCACAAGTTAGGATATCATCCCCACCATCTGGATGTGTGGCGGTCCTCCACAGTGCGGTTTTCAAGGAGCTTTCTTCCTCGTACTACAAAGCTGTGGAATGAGCTTCCTTGTGCGGTGTTTCCGAGACGATACGACATGGGTACCTTCAAAAAAAGTGCGTACACCTTCCCTAAAGGCCGGCAACGCTCTTCTGATTCCTCTGGTGGGGCGTTGATCACTTAACATCAGGTATCCCGTACGCTCGTATGTCCTCCTATTCCATAAAAAAATTCATTATATGAGTAGAACAAGCGCTCAATGAGCTACATTTTAAGTTTATATTTAAAACTGATTTAAATTTGACACGCTTATGATATCGTCTGGGAGTTTATTAAAGACCCTCATTGCGTGGGACTGCATTCTGGTGTCTCCCCTTTCTTATACAGGTGTGAGCTCAGGCGTATGAACCTATCTGTAGTATTATTTCGCTTAGTATTGTCAATATTTTAAGATGTTAAGTCTCATTAGCCCAGTAATTACACAAGCTACGGTTGTCTTTAACCCGAATACAATTATGCTTGCATATTATATACTTTACAGAAATAAACATTTTGACTGTTGCATCTCTTAATATATTCTTGATAATGTATCTATCTATATGTTCATAAGCACTTTGAGGAATTGAAACATAAATGATTTTCTTAATGACATCATTAGGCACTTTACTTATAAATGTTTAGTGTAAGATATTGTAATCCATATTTTATATAAAAAAAAACCCGCTGAGTTTCTTGCGCCCGTTCTTCTCAGATATGAGGCAGCCTATTTTGAATGTGTGGTAGTTTTTAACGTCCAATAAGTGATTTTGAATTATAATATTTTAAATTATTAAAACTTTCGTGAGTCATTATTACATCATTATTTTGTCTCTTAGTAAGGGGACGTTATCGCGAACCCACCACACTCACCGAAACTGGTCGGTATCGACACCGACAAAAACGTTAGTAAAGCCGTATTAATAAATAATTTAAAAATATTTTAATTTGAATACTGCTTTACAGCAGATAAACTCGCCACTGTGCGTACAAGCACCTAACAGGCATCAAGAAGCCTCCTGCTGGAAAAATATTTCGAAGAAAGAGTTAATAATTGGTAGCAATATTATTAAAAGGAAGCATTTATAGCTGACGCAAACCGTCGCGTAAAAACTCAAAAATCAGGGTTTTGTTCTCGGCAATTACCTCCAAAAAATGACCAATTGTGACGAAATTTTGGAAATCGATGTGAAAGAAATATTCCGTGTTGGACTGTTTTAATTTACTGGTATAGGTCGTGTTTTCCACATAGGAAGAATAACAGCTAACAAAAGACAGCGAATCGTCTTCCATCACTACCACTAGCATTCGGTACACATACTACTTTTCGTTCTTAATATGTCGAACCGGCATTATATAGACTCAATATTCAATAGTAAATTCACACAAACTGACCTCTAAATTTCCTACTTAATAATAATTAAGTACCATATTTCTATACAGATCTCAAGTCCGTTCTATTTTAATTCAGCGGCATAATTCACAATTAAAGTTCTATTCAAGTCGGGTTCTGATGTAATTAGGTCACCTTTGAATTCCGTCTCTAATTGAATTAACAATTCAGACGATTGCAGACCAAGCAAGTACCGTTTAGCTTTGAGGAAGTGATTTCATAATTTGTGCCCAATTAGAACATGAACTCGAAATGCCATTTATTAGCATCTTTTACAGAAGCATTAAGTAACCTGGTATTGTAGAAGGCCTCTTACAATATTTACAGGATAAAGTGGATAATATGCTAGTCATAATTACGAATATGATTTTGTTTTGTGATGCTATCCGTACACATGTTTCAGTTACAAAAAATCATTTCTTAACCGACTTCAAAGAGGAGGAGGTTCTCAATTCGATTGATATTTTTTTATGTATGTACACCGATTACGCTAAGCTTTATGAACAAATTTACATGATTCTTGTTTAGTTTGATGCGGAATGTTTGCCATAAAATGTAATAGCAGGTACCTACACTCGCCAGGCGTGACTTTGGGCGGGATAGCTTCGTGTAGAACAAAACAACCCAAGCGGGCAGGCACCGATTTAAACCCTATATACGTAGTATTTTATCAATATTAAAGGTATTATAGGTTTGCATAACAGGTGTATTAAATTAAATCTTTATTAAGTTATTTATAACTTGTCCGTTTTTGAAGTCGGTTTTTTAAGGTAGGTACATCTTTTTTGTATATCGTTAAAGTTTTAATGTTAATATGTTTATTGTTTTAATTTTAATTATCATTTTGGACAGCTTAGGTTTGCATCTAATAATAATTCTTTTATAAAATTGCGCGTGATTTTAAATAAAAAAACTTTTGTCTTAAAACTTCAACTGAACACTGTTCGTTAAATGTGTATACTTACTTAATTATGTGTTATTTTAAAAAAAATGTACATGAACGAGATCCAATTATTAGATCATAAGAATATCGGGACAATCGATTAAATACGTCACATTATCTTGCCTTGTACCACAAAAGTCGATTATTGCGATAATTAAGCGACAGTCTCCATACCGAGACGTTTCATAATACTTTTTCAACTTTAGTTAAACAGACTAGCGGCCGTTTTCAATAACGTATCTCTAGTTGCGGATATAATATGCTATCACCGTTTTATGACAAGATCTTATCTATCCATAGCTATGTCATGTTATATCGTTATGGCGATAGGTTATTGAAATGTAAGCGTAAAAGGATAGATTTGTTTGCCTTTAGTAAGTTAAACTAAGAATAGATAGTTTAAACTACGTTGCTTTAATGCATTTAGCTTAGGAAATTGTAAGTATAAGTATTCCTTGACTTTCTTTCTACATTAAAGCCACTCAACCATAAAAGCCACATCCTATCGCAAACAATGGACTGCAACAAATTTTATGAACCAACGGAGGACATTAGATTGGGACATTGAGGATAGCGTTTTAAATAATAATTATTTTTTTAAATTGGAAATTATTTCCTGCCGTTTCTTGTTTTCTTCTTCTTGAAGATGAAGACATCTTGTTTAAGGCCCATAGTCTTATGAGGAAGCTCTTTGTCGCAGAGGGCAATGGAGAGGGTTATGCTCGGAGTTTCCCTTCGAGATCGAATCAGAAATGAGGAGATTCGTAGGAGAACCAAAGTCACCGACATATCGCAGATGGTTGCGAAACTTTAGTGGCAGTGGGCAGAGCACATAGCTCGACGGATAGATAGCCATTGACGCAATATAGTCCTCGAATGGCGACCACGTAGCGGAAGACGTAGTATTGGAAGGCCCCCCACAATGGACCGATGATCTGGTGAAGATCGCCGGAGTAGGTTGGATAAAGGCAGCGCAGGACCGATCATCATGGCAATCCTTGGGGGAGGCCTTTTTCCAGCAGTGGACGTCTGAATTGGAATTATTATGTGTTAATAAAACCATAAGATTTACAAGAAGAGACTTTTATACTAGAGACCCAAGTTCAGATTATCTAAACCACATAACAGTTTAAAGAGATTTAACTTAAATATTTACTATATTTTATATCTCCTTAAATTGTTCTGTGATCTAAACAATCAGACCTAAGGATAGATTAAAATGATTAACAGCCGTTTTCAATAACGTGTCTCTTGTTACGGATATATTGCTATCACCGTTTAATGCCAAGATCTTATATATCCATTGTTATGTATTTGACATCGTCACAGGTGATGAAAGCTGGATATGTTGCTACGAACCCGAAACCAAAAGACAATCAGCTCAGTGGGTGTTACTTTTCGAGGATCGGCCAACTTAGGTAAAGAAAGGAAGAAGTCAAGGAAAAAAGGGTGATTGCCTCATTCTTTAGTCGGAAAGGTCATTTCGCGACAGTTGTGCTAGAAGATGGAAGGACAGTTACTGCAGACTGGTATGTCAATCGCTGTTTGTCTTGGAAAAAATTCGACAGCAGCGCCCTCGAAGCAGGATCCTCCTTCACCACGACAATGCTTCAGCGCACTCACACTGTTGAATATTTGACTATGGCAGGTGACGAGATAATGAGTCATCCGCCATACAGTCCTGACCTGGCGCCCTGCGACTTTTATTTATTCCCAAGAACTAAAGATAAAATTCGAGGTATTCGCTTTACGAGCCCTGAAGATGCGGTGAAAGCGTACGAAAATGCCTCCTAAGGAAGAATGGGCCCACTGCTTTTCTCAGTGATTCCATCGAATTCGACGATGTGTAGAGAGGAACGGAGATTACTTCTAAAAACAATAAAAGTATGGGCAACTTTCTACATTAAGCCGTTTTTCATTTTCTTAACATTTTCAGTGTTACCTAGGTAACTGTCGATAAGCTATTGAAATGTAAGTAAACGTAAAAGGATAGACCTACCTCTAGTAAGTTAAACTAAGGAAAGATATGTTATTGAAAACGGCCGCTAATAATAATCTCTGCAATAATAACATATAATCATATAAAATAATATAATATATTATTTATTATTAAGATATTATCATGAATGGGCAGTATTCTATAAATGATCCACCATTTAGATAAAAGGGTCAACAAAATAATGAGTAAAAATTTACTTACTTTATTTCTTCTCTAAATTTTCGATTAGTAGTGGAAGATTATGACTTTGTACAAATTATTTAAATAAATTTAATTAAAATAAGAACATAATATGATTATGAATAATGAGCTACTTATATTACGTTTAATATATACTTTTATGTACGCTTATGTTATTAAGATGACCCTTAATTATTAATAGGACATAAAACGAAATTTGTTATATTTTTTAAAACTTCATATAACAATTTCTTTATGTGAAGTACATAAATGCTTAAATATATTTTTTTCAAAACCAGATAATGTATCCTACTCTGAAGTAGGATTCATAGATTTATAATATTATTATTTCATTGTGAAAAACAATTTTTTAATGTGACTATTTTAATTTGTATGTCGAGCTAGCTGTATACTAGTTAATTATTTTGGAATAAAATTTAAGTCTTCGTATACGGAATTTTTGTTTTCTAGAAACTAAAGCAGCATTATTTGAAAAATAAATTAATTATAATCATTTTTTAACAACTAAAGAGTACAATATTCACCATATAACTGAGCTCAATTGTTCGGCAGTGCCGCGCGCTTGCATGGAAATGAAATTGCATTTTTGTTTTTGCCATATGAAACCTTAAAACCTTAAAAATTAAGATTAAACAAATCGAGCATAAGTATGCTTCATTACATGGGAAATATTAATAAAACAAAACTATCATACTTTAATTTACCTTTTTATTAGAAATAACAATGTTTTTTGTTTAAATGTATACTTTCTCATAAGATACTATAATCATTAGGAGTAATGTAGGATTTTACAGTACTTAATTGATTTGTTTTGCTTATGAATTACCTTTATTTATTATCAAATGGTCTTTTATTTATATTACTGCACTAAAAACTTTAAATTTAGAAGCCTTCTAAGAAATAATCCCGATCAGTCGTACAAAACTTCCTGGCAAGATCCATCCGCTGCATGGTCATAGCCAGGCATACAGCCAGCTTCAAAATTAGCCCTTGGAACACCGGTTCTGTATCTGTCACCAATCTCTGTAGTCTGTTCCACGCAGCTCTCTCCATTTGCACCGTCTTCGCACCCAATAATTACTTCCACAACTGTAACATTACCAAGTTCTGCAAGAATATTTTCAAAATCAAAACTATATGAGACGATTTCTTCATTAACACTGATTTCTTTGTTTCCTTCAGGTACGATGCCTTCTGTTATATTCCTCAACACGCCACAATAAATGGTTGTGAAGACACAGAAATATATTATTGATTTCATCATTTTGTTGGACACGTCTGTCGTATGTCTGGTTGTAAGTTGTGACTGACGGGATTTGCTGTTATTTATATTTGCGGAAGGAAGTCTGATAAGAATACAGATACCTACTTGACGTGAATGGGACAAGTGATCAACGTAAACTATTTATTTATTTATTGAAAAAACAAACAGCTTAAGTTATATAGTTACACATTGTAACACATAATTTATATTACACAAGCCAATAAAGATTCCACTTAAATATAAACAAAATAGGAGTGAATATAATATAAAATATAACGATTTGATATACAATTAAAAATAAGGCGAAAAAAGTACACAAAAATACAAATGAAACAAAATTTATCAGATTTATCGGTTGGACATATTTTAAGGATGTTTAAGCTATTCTTTAATTTTTTTAGTAAAAGTTCGATAGCTACTATGAAAAATGTCTAAGTGACTTATAATTATTATTATAAGTGTTGCATGCTCTTATAATAAAACAATTGCTAGTATAATTGGTTCTACGAACGGGGATAAAGAATGTATCTATAGAACGTGTATAATGTTTTGGACAGTTAAGTTTACTCGTAATGTTACTTAAAATACGATTGGAATCAATTAAGTTATGTAATATTTTGAAAAGGAAAACTTGATCTCTGTATTCTCTACGCTGTTGTAAAGATAGGTAATTTAATTGAGGAGTATTACAATTTTGAAACTTATAATTTAATCTTTTAATAAATTTATTTTGTACACTTTCTATAGCATCTATATATTTTGTATAACGTGGGTTTCAAGCAGTCGAAGCATATTCTAAATATGGTCTGACATAAGCATTACATTTACACGCACTATGGACTAACTAATAAAATATTTCGAATAAAACGATCGGAAAATCTTTGCAACATAACTAAGTGGTTTGTTACATCTGCATAAAAACCTTTTAACGAATTAAAACGCATTACTATTAATCCTGAATTTTTATTTTCAGAAACATCAGGATTTTACGAGAAAAATAAATTTTCATTTTTTATTTCTTATTAATTTGTGAGCCCGACATTTTGACACCCTATACAGCTCGATATTTACAGAGGGAGTGACTGAATGTGTAATACTCTCGTTAGTCAAATGAATTTGCAAAAACACTGCAGTTTCTCCTACATTATGTACCAGTAAAGTGCGTAACGCTAAGGTCGGACTGTACTGAATTTTTAAATTTATGGTTGGTTATATGTGTTATAAATAAATAGTGACTCAAGAATGAAGTGCGTGTATATTCTGGCACCAGAAAGTTCATCAAACTTTGCTTTTACGAGCCAACCAACGTAAAGTAAACAAACACAGTAGCATAGACTCCAGAGCAACTGAATTAAATGTGTGATAGATTTTTTAACTATTTAAAACTATATTCAAAGATTCATTGATTCATTTCATTGACAAGAGTTGATCGTTTAAAATATAAAGGATGTTTTTTCGCCAGTCTAATAGATTGTCATTGTTTCAGGATACTCCACAGTGAATGCCAAGGAAAACATGGTGATGAACCATAACCTAAACAGGTATGTCAATATATTTATATAATATGCTTTCTCACAAAGAGTACATAACCCTTCAAATACAGATACACCAATCATTTATAACCATCAAACCGTAGTGAGAACTGCATTTAGGATAAAACCCTGGCTAATCAGTTGTAGCGTCGAAAATTTGCAGCTGTTGAAAATCGATTAAGCCTCGCAATCGAATCGCTCGATTTATTGACCTTTTGTAGTGAAAGTTCTCAGAATCGCCGTTCGCTGGTATTGTATCTAGCAGCAACAAGCTAATATGAAACTTCATCCGTCAGTGTTTCATCGCATAATGATGATTATTCCAACAGCACGTGCTCGATTTGTTTATATATTATGAGAGGTAGGTACATATTTTGAATTGAGAAACGATGTTATCGTATGAGATGGGCTAAGGCTGTGACATCATGTTATCGATATTTCACATATATATAGTCATGTCTGTCTTCCATATGGTTCTGCACAGATTCATTTGACACATGTCCCGACACACTTCCCTGGTTTCTTATACTGACTTTTTCCTGTAACTCTTCTTTTTCTTGAGTGAAAAAGTAGGGATACATTTACCTGACTTATGTACCCCTACGTTCTGTATTTGGACAAGGCCTAATCTAGACCTCAGTGGCAGTATAGTAAATTATATTTTCTATAAACAATACTCGGCGGTTTTTCAGCAATAAGCTGAAAAACCAATCATGTACTGATAGACTCCATCATCAGGTCTGAAATTTTGTGAGTTAACATTTCTTAGGCACGTCGGCCATTTTTGGCTTATACTTTAGGTATATATGTATAACATGGGACAGTGGCACGTGAAAAATTTGCCAATGATCGCTTTATGGACTTAAATATTTAAACCGTGACGCATTCAACATTTGACACGAATTTGAAAATTGGATCAAAATAATTCGATTTTTATTTTTGTAAACCGTAAAACCAAATAAATATTTACTTCTAAGTCTTACGTCTGACAGTTTTTTTTATTAGCAATGGAACCTTACTGGAAAAATAAGTCTTCAAAACATTGAAAAAAATTTTGCATTGTAAATTCCATTCCAACAAATGAATTCACGCGAATTGATAACCGCCTTTATCGATATCGGTTAAAACTATCGATAATTATTGCTGCCAACATTATGCAATAGAATCTTATTGGCAGGATATGCTAGTTCTATGACGTGGCGCCGCTTCCGGTAGGGAAGGGCTGTGGCTGGGGTCATGAGTTCTTTTATTACTCTTGACTTTGTAAACAAGAATCCCATGAATACACAAGGACAGACAGTTTTGTTCTGTACACACACGATCGCTTTAGTTGATATTTTACTATCAAGGGGAGCAAGGTTTCAAAAAGAGTGTATTTATTTCTAAAGCTTTAAAAACAAAAAAAGAAGTCCTTATAGATAACATAATAAAAAAAAAACAGTACTGTGCGAGTCGGTCTCACCGAGACAGGGTTGCATACCATCGTACCTACAAGAAACTATATATTAATATACGTACAAGGTAATATAAAAAAACACTCATGTTTATTTATTCGCACAGCAGCCATTTTGGCATCTTTCTTAATTAAAATTGTTTTAAACGATTTGTTAAGTTTTTAAAGTGATAACCACTTCTGGGTTTATTTACACAAATAAAATTTTAAAACAAAATTTTATGAACGATGTGGGACTCGAACCCGCGACCTCTCGCGTTCCATGCGAGCACACTTCCAACTGCGCCAACCGTTCGAGTGACGTATCATTCATAAAATTTGTATGCTTTGTGCAACTCTTAGCTACATCTACAGGATCTACACTCTTACAGTTACACTCTTACTCAAACCCAATATTTGCATATTAGGAAATCGACTTGAGATGTCGCTCTTTCAAATCTAAGTTTTGTTTTCAAATATTTGTGTAAAATTGTTGCTTAAATACACAAACGTGTAACAATTTATAGTTCTCATCTAATTTTTGTTACCTCTTGTTATACCGGCAATAGCAACACATTGTTAAAATTTCTGCTGTCTATCGTTTGCGGCTTATGAGCCCGCTGACAGATAGTCGAACGCCCGCAACGAAATAAACTCATAAACTGCTAGACATATTTTCATGAGGTTTTCACAAATGAGTGGAGAGTTTTATGTTGAAAAGTAGAGTATTATGTTGAAAAGTAGAGTTTTATGTTGAAAAGTAGAGTTTTATGTTGAAAAGTAGAGTTTTATGTTGAAAAGTAGAGTATTATGTAAATTTATTCGGGTTTATTGTGGAAACGGTATGAATTATGACACATAAACCTATTATTGCAGGACGATATTACTCTCGACATGTAAAAAGAGCAGTTTTCTCGAATCTGATATTACATTAGTTATTTAATTTAAAGAAGAAAATACGAACGATGCAGGAACCCGCGACCTCTCGCGTTACGTGTGAGTGTGTAATTAGAGTGTGTGTTTTTTGTAATTGATCCCAGAAGTGAGGGTTACCACATGAAAAAATATCAAATAGTTTTGAATCTCATTTTGATTTTTTTAGAGTTTTTGTTAAATGTATTATTTTAGGCTACCTCGGTTATCCTGGGTAATGTTCGGTGAGGAATATTTGTGCTGTTGGGAAAACAGAGACGAGAGAGAACTACAGTACTACACTGAAATCTGAAGGTAGCAGAAGACTGGTGGCATGAGAAAATACGCGACTTTTTAGAGAAAGTTTTTAGGGGATGAAATCCCATGCTACCAATTAAAATATTATCAAATTTTAATTTCGTTCGTGTCTTTTTTTTAATTTTCATTTCTAATGATATACTGAGCTCTCTGGGACTGTCCATGCCCCGGTTTGTCTTCTCCATTATATATAAAAACCTTTTTTTATGATAATAATAAAATGCAGTGCCGCACAGGATTCTTGAAAAATCCAAAAATTCTGAGTGGCACTACAATTGCGCTCGTCTCCTTGAGACAGTAGATGTGAAGCCTCGTTTGCCGAGTAATTTAGCTAGCTACTGCACCCTTCATACCGAAACACAATAATGTTTAGACATTACTGCTTCAGCAGAAATAGGCGTTGTTGTGGTACCCATAACCTAGCCGGCATCTTGTGCAAAGGAGCCTCGGCGAGCAGCTTTCCAGTTACCCGACCGGAACACGCAAGTTCTGGTCGTTGTCAATAGCTGCTCTTGGTAAATTCAACCAGCCGTCCCTGCCGCCGTTGCACATGAGGAATGACACCCTGGCCCATATGGAAAAGGAGAAAGCCGATCTCCTGTGCGCTCTTTTTCCTCCAACCCGACTCTTGACGACAACAGGAAAAACACCACCGACCATCCCGTGATGTCACTCTTTGTCTCTACGTCAGGAAGTCGAGCGGGCCGGATGGCATTTCTCCAATCGTGCTTAGAGCGTGTGCCACTGAGTTGATGTCGGTCCTGACGCGTTTATTCTGGCACTCATATACAAAAGGCGTAGTCCCTGACTCATGGAATTCAACCCTTGTCAATCCGATCCAAAAAAAGGAGACAGTTCGGATCTGGCAAACTACAGGCCTATAGCTATTACCTCCCTGCTCTCCAAAATCATGAAGAGCATAATTAACCGCCAGCTCTTGGTATATCTCGAGGATCTCCAGTTGATCAACGACAGACAGTACGGCTTTCGCCATGGTCGATCGGCAGGTGATCTTCTGGTATACTTAACACATAGATGGGCGGCGGCTATCGAAAGCAAGAGGGAAGGCCTGGCAGAGTTAACCTAGATATAACGAAGGCCTTTGATCGTGTATGGCACAAGGCGCTTCTCGCAAAACTTCCACTATATGGGCTTCCTGAGAGCTTACGCAAGTGGACCTCCAGCTTCCTCACTGAGCGCAGCATACAGGTCGTTATCGACGCTTATTGCTCGAATCCCAAGCCCGTGAACGCTGGAGTGCCCCAAGGCTGTGTGCTATCTCCCACACTGTTTCTTCTGCATATAAATGATATGTTGGATACCTCCAACATACATTGCTATGCAGACGACAGCACGGGAGATGCCGTATACACGGGCCATGCAGGTCTCCAGGAAAATCGTCGACCAGTGCCGGGAGAACTTCTTCTATCGAGTCTTCTCTTGAGAAGGTCGCGGAATGGGGTAAATGACCTTGACCAATTTAAACCCCAGAAGACTCAATTTTGCGCGTTTACCACAAAAGAAAACCCATTTGTCGTATCACTGCTCTTCGACAACACTTCCTTTACAGGCTCGCCTATGGTATTCTGGGTCTCGAAATTTCGAGCGATTGCCAATTCCGTGGCCATCTGGAGGGCAAAGCCAAATTGGCTTCAAAGAAACTGGGCGTCATTAATAGAGCACGGCAATACTTCAAGCCGGCCCACATTCTAGCGCTGTACAAAGCGCAGGTCCGACCACACATGGAGTATTGCTGTCATCTCTGGTCTAGCGCACCCCAGTATCAGCTCGATCCATTTGACCGCGTGCAACGCAGAGCAGCTTGAATTGTGGGACCCAGTGCTCTGTGATCGGCTGGATCACTTGGCGTTGCGTAGAGACATCGCTTCATTGTATGTCCTCTACCGCATTTATCATGGGGAGTGTTCCGAAGAGCTGTTTCACCTGATTCCTGCCGCCGAATTCCACCTTCGCACGACACGCCACAAGTTAGGATATCATCCCCACCATCTGGATGTGTGGCGGTCATCCATCACATCCTCCACAGTGCGGTTTTCAAGGAGCTTTCTTCCACGTACTACAACTATGTACACGTACTGCTATGGAATGAACTTCCTTCCGCGGTGTTTCCAGGACGATACGACTAATGTTCCTTCAAAAAAAGCGCGTACACCTTCCTTAAAGGTCGGGAACGTTCCTCTGGTGTTGCAAGAGATTGTGGGCGCCGGTGATCACTTAACAACAGGTGACCCGTACGCTCGTTTGTCCTCCTTTTCCATAAAAAAAATCCTCTCACAGGTAACTTAAAGCAATTTAATACAATATGAAGTTTATATACAAATAAAAATGTAGGCATAACATGCTATCCATACGATGCAGCGGCAGCTATTGATGTAACACGGAACTAGCCATTAGCAATCCCCATAGCGAGAGATAGCTCTCGTTAAAATAACACATGATGCAGTCTGGTGCATCAATGAATCACTATACAGAAATAGTAGGAACTCTGCAGTACTGCGGACGTTCTACTTGACAGACTCATTATATTTATATCAACTTCACTGAAACTTCAGCATTCATATAAATATATTTCAGGCGTATCTTTGGCAGTCGGCCGAAACAGCGCCCAGTCTGTTGCGGAAATTCGATGCGGGTAGACACCGCCGGCCGTGTCATGACGTTTTCATAACCATTCAAGTTCGGTTTGAAACCTCAGCGAGGGTCCCGTAAATACATCAATAATAATAGTTTAAATATAAATGTACTTTATAGTATTAAACGTTTCCATAATTTCTGCTACTGTAAGTTTAGACTAATAAGTGAAAATATAAGCAGAAATGTCGTGAAATTTTTCGATAAAGAGTTTAGTGATAAGTGCGAAATGTTAGATATTTAACACAGTGATGTGGTTTTGTTGTCGATGAAGTGAATTCGTGTTCAATATTAACATTTATTTTCAGTTTGACGATATTTTCCTATACTTTAATATAATGGATTTGAAATCTAATCTGTAGCAATATTTAATTACTTTAGTAGATAGTGTAAAGTAAATCATTTCGTCATATATACAGGATTAATGAAAGTAGAAGCGAAAGTGAAGAGGGAAAGGGTGTACTTAGGAGTTCATTCCACGATAAATAGGGATGTACAACAATGATCGAACTTGAATGAGAGGAGAGTGAAATAAGCTAGTTAAGCAATAAAGTTGCAGTATGTGTTCTATTAGAAGTGTTAAAAGTTTCTATCAATACCAAGATATAAATTTTTTAGTTGTCTATCCGCGTGTTCTTGCTGATGTCCGATAAGCATGTATTTTTTTCCAGAACTTAGCTGTCACTTATCTTATGTAATACGGCAATGCCGCAATAGATTGATAGGTGAAATTTTGTCGGAGTGTGTGTGTATAAGGCTGCATCCACATATACCAAACGATGGCGAAGATACCAAGGAAACGAAAGAGTGAATGGCGAGGGGAATGAAAGAGACCTATTGCTGGCTTTCGTTGTCTGTATGTTAACGAACCCTTACTATCAATTTGATAGTGTACGTATTATAATAAAACCAAGCTGACAAATCACAAAATGTATGCCATGCAAAGTAAAACATATTTATTTTACAAATATTATTTACAATTGTAAACATTCTGCATATTCTTGGTTTATTCTCAGGTATAACTTTATGCCAAGTTTATTTGTAAGGCCGTAGGTGTATACATAGTCGCTATGGAAAGAGTTCTCACCAAAATATTATGATAATTTAACTGTTGACCTGCCATGACTCACAAATTCACAAAAAAATATAATAGAGTTTTACATCTTGGTCACAATGATTATTTGGCTTTTTATTAATTTGATGACGTAAATCGTACATAATATAAAGAAAACGTAACGTCAATATTTTGACTTCTTTATACCAATGACGTTCTATAGGTACATATTAATTAATAATTACACTAATTCACGCCATACAAAAGCAAAGTTAAAAAATGGCACATACCACAAATTAGACTATAATAGCTTCGTTTGCCATATTTATACATTTCTGCGTTTACTCAAGTCGTTTAAAAGAGATATAGAGAGATTTCATAGAGTCCGACCTAGAGTCATAAACCCACGCCAGCTTGCCTACTCGCTGCCCGCTTGTGCATATAAATATAAGATTTACCTCCTTTGCACAGGATGCCGGCTAGTCACTCGTCTTATTTGGTTTGTTAAATTCTTCACATCTCTTTCTTACTATTAACTGGCGCCAACGTGCATTGAAAAGCTGAAAAGATTAGCATACCGTGTAAATAGCACTAGTTTGTAATTGTTCACGTTCTTGCAAGCCGTTCACATTCACCGGTAATCGTTTTACTAAATTATTTACGCTTTTTATAACCCAATCTTATACAAATAAAATAAACTCGCCGGTGATAAGTCACACCACCTTTTTTTGCGTCTTGAACGTATTGGAGCACTAACACTAAGCTTGGTGATTGACACAAGAGTAAGGAGATAAGTGTGCTTAGATTTTCTTTAACCACACTTTTACCGTTCCGCTATCAGACTGCGAATGATATGTCCATATGTAAATAGAACGTCATTGCTTGACAACCTGTATAGCCGAGTGGTTACCGATCCTACCTACTAAGCTAGAGGTCCCGGGTTCGAATCCCGGTAGGTGCAAGCACTTATATGATGAATATGGATGTTTGTTTCCGAGTCATGGTTGTTTAAATGTATTTATGTATGTTTATATGAATTTGTGTATGTTTAAGTAAGTATATTGTATTAAATATATCGTTGTCTTGTAACCCATAACACAGGCTATATGCTTAACTTGGGGCAAGATAATTTGTGTGAAAAGTGTGTCAATATTATTATTGCTTTATAAGGAAATAATACGAAGTGATGGTTGATTTAACTATTTGTCTTGTAACCCATAACACAGGCTATATATATGCTTAACTTGGGGCAAGATAATTTGTGTGAAAAGTGTGTCAATATTATTATTTTCTATTTACATATTGATTTCCTAAAATAAAATTCCTGCAGTGAAAAGATTCTTACAATAAAACGAGTAAATAATTTCTATATTATTTTCATTTTGCAACATGAAACATTACTAGACCACTTTTGATCAATCTCCTTTGGACTTAGAACTAATTCGTTCCACAAAAAGAAAAAATAAATCCCATTAGTTTTAACAAGAACAGTTACGAACAGAAAAATTAATTAATTAATTGAAGTCGGCCATTGAACAATAACAATAAATCTTTCAATAAAACTAATGGCTGAAAACTAAACTGAATGGGTCATTCAATACGCATGTACGAAATTTGTGAGAAAGTGAAGTAAATAACTTCGTTTATTACTTAGCTAAATACACAAAACTTGACGTTAGCTGTGCCAGCAAGCGAATGTCTATACGAATGCATAATCTCTGTATAAAAGGAACTGTTCTGGTCATGAATAGAACATTGGTTTATTAATTCATTATTAACTAAGATTAAAAGGATGACGGACGTACACTCCAAATAAAATACAAATCAAACAAAGAAATGGGTACAACTTTACAGACATTCAAACTTTTGGAGTAACGTCCTTCCCTGCCCCGGAAAAAAAATATATAGAGACGTGTGAAATAAAATTATAAATATTTTTATTGACAAAATGGATACATAAAAATACAAATTAGTGTAGCGCTGTCCGCACTAGGCATACCTGTGTCGCGGAAAATAAATCAAAATTTTTTGAATTCTGAAAATATTTTATAGAAGTAAAATACGCCTTCCGTTAATTAATATAATATAAGTAACCATTATCTACGAAAATATATGCCTATTCGCTATTATAGCTATCTCTGTCAAATTAGAGATATTAAAATTCTTAAAACTTTTTTGTTATTTGATCGATTTAAGAATTTTCATTATTTTAATTATTATAACAAAAATCAATATTTTGACTTTGATTTGAGTAGGTACAATACCCAAGTAGGAAATGAATCGAAGGACAATTTCAGTAGGTTGCAGTTTTTCATAATCATTTTACACATTGTTACAATATGTAGGTTGCATTAGGAGTATTAACAATATAAGACAAAGCCCGACCGCTGGATTAGAAGCCTTATAAGTATCATATTCTATACTAGATTTGTACGTTTTAAATATTATGGAGTTAAATATTGGCTATACACAAAACGACATAAAGCGTAGCGTACCTACTGTTATAATGCCTTGCCAACGTACAAGGATGGGCTGACTTCACAAATCCTGATGTGAGTGCCAGCAAGTTAATCTCTGTATATAAATGCATTTAGCGTAAGTGCTCGGCCTTTCGCCTTAGTCAATGTTATTTTATAAAAAGTGCTATGTCTTGTATCAATCTAAATCCTTATTATTTTTATATAAAAGGGGGCACACGGGCAAGAGGCTCGCAGGATAGGGATAGGTGAGGCAACCTCCCAAGGACATCCGCAACATCAGTCAAGAGATGGGCAGTATGCTGCTTTCTTGAAGGTCCCTGAGTCGTATCGGTTCGGAAAAACCGCAGCCGGTAATTGATTTCACAAAGTGGCTGTACGAGGCAAAAAAATTCTTGCGAATGCCAGACGTCTACGTGATGCGGATGGTTCTTTGCACGTAATGTCCGGTGGTGGAATTCGGCCACTGGAATCAACTCAAACAGCTCCTCTGAGCACTCCCCTTGATAAATGCAATTATAATAACCAAAATATTGTTTTAATTTTCTATCTCATATAGTTACTGTTTCAAATGAAGCCTTTTTAAAGGCTAGGTTCCATGTTGTGACGATAATATCATGCAATACTCGGGCACAAAACTGAACATGACAAACAGATGACATGCGAAGGGTAGGAGGAGTCGGGGCACAGCCCCATTGCATTGCAAATATTGCATGACAAGACATTTTAATATAATAAGTTCTAGGGTTAAAGTATTTTGGGTGTTTCCCAGGGAGTGGTAAAGTATTGTAAACCTATTGCCGTGAGTGTACACTATTATTTTTTATGTTTTTATTTGCTTGTATTGAATGTATTTCATAAGTACCTACTCATACTTGGCTACATACTTACCCATCTCGGAGATTTGATGGGTTTTCTATATTTTGACTGTGTTATTACCATAAGATTGGAATACACCAGCTTTTAGGCGAACTGACAGCCCGATTAGTATTACCAATTATATTAGTCAATGTTCGCTTTAGTTTGTGATATAATATTTAAAAAAGATGTGGTGTCGTGGGACACCAGGTAGGAACGAAGTTCCTTCGGATAATGTAGAATCGACACAATTTGTAAAATATTGAATGAAATATTTTTTATGAGTGAACTTTCGTTGTACTATTAATTAGTATAATTAATAAATTGTTTATTTTGCAAATCAGGTTTCATAAAATTGTAAAAATATTTTCAAACAGAGAACGTGGCGCCATCTTACATGCCGTAGTAAAGTTACGTGGTCATCGAATGCACATTACCGCTAATGCCAAGCGTGGCTGACTCTTTATGACTTGTCAAACAAAATCAGTTACACTAATAATAGATTCGCTTTCCTCTTCTATCTTGCTGTATCTCCGTTAGTGATGTTCTTCTTTCTCGAGTCTTTGTTTGTATATACGATAGTATATGTAAGTCTGTCGTTAATAAAATTTGAAAAACAAAATTTTGTGAACGATGCGGGATTCGCACCTACGACCTCCGGCGTACCGTGCCGGTGCTCTAACCAACTGAGCTAAACGTTCGAGTACCGCCTCGTTATAAAACTCTGTTTGTTTTGTTCAACTCTCAGGTTGTGGCTTCATCTACAGGATCTACTTTACAGTTGATAACCTGCTCAACCCCAATATTTGCATATTAGGAAATTGACTTGAGATGTCGCTCTTGTAAATCTAAACAATATGTTATGTTTTTAAAGTGATAACCCTCACTTCTAGAAGGCGGGATTTGTCGTGGGTTCGAAAAATTTTATTTGTGTATCAATCCTAGAAGTGAGGGTTATCTCTTTAAAAACATAACATATTGTTAAGTCTGTCGTTATTACTTATTATATTGTAGTATTAAAATCACTCGTACATTAAACAAAATAATCGCTGTTCGCTTGTCAATGCCGTCTCCGTTTAATTCAATTCTCTAAGCACGGCGTCTACGAAATGTTCCAAATATAAATCAGTGCACAGTCTGCCCTAGAACGTGTAATATGTGGCGCATGGTTCGTTCTATAAATAGGTTTAGTGGTTAGCGTAACGACTTGTACTGGAGGGTCGTGGATCGGAACAAAAAGAGCTCGTCGGACTCTATTTATTAAAATTTCTAAATTACTTAGAACGTAGTTCTGAACTATATAAGATGGATAAAATTTTAAACACATTTTTTTTATATTATAATACATTTTTTTATTTAAAATTCAATTTAAAGAAACTACCACCGATTTGGAGGAGAAACACCTCAGTCCTGAGAGTAATGGGCGAAATAATCTCAACGAAGCTTATTCAAATCCAAAATAAAAGAGATTGTGCAAATCATAAAAATATAGCGTATTGGCCTTGTATCACTATTGCTATTGTATAAAAAAACATACCGACGAATTGATAACCTCCTCCTTTTTTGAAGTCGGTTAAAAAATGTGGTAGGAAGTAATTTCTATCACACAAATGCTTTTCATGAATTCTCTTTACTTTCATATCACTGAATATATGTTTTAGATTCATAAACGCCATAAAACTTACGTAAGATTTACTAACGAGTCTTAGCCGAGTTTCAGGCATAATAAATTCATGTTAATTGTTCCCTATAACAATATTAGTGCTTAGTTCTATCTATATACATACATAACCTATTTATTATATAATACTAGCTGACCCGACAGACGTGGTTCTGTATACAATAAATAAAATAATGTTTTTATATGAATTTGTCAATAATATATCATAACATCAAAAATTACTTCGTAAATTATGCACCCTGCTGTCGTAATGAAATTGTTTCACAGCAGAACTGTCAAACCGTGCGTCAATAAATTCTCTCATAGAAATTATGTAGGTATGGACACATCAAAGGAAAAACAAATTTGTTGTTTTTATTTAATTTTGCAGCATTTTCCTATTTATTCCCCTTTTAAACCTTCTCTGGACTTCCACAAATAATTCAAGACCAAAATTAGCTAAATCGGTCCAGCGGTTCTCGAGTTTTAGCAAGACTAACGAACAGCAATTCATTTTTATATATATAGATTATCATATTAAAGTTATCATGATGAAGTATATTGCTAGATATTAGACAAATTCTTCATTATTTCCCGTGTTGATGCTCTACCAAGTAATTATATATTATTATATATACCCACGACCTACAGAAAAAAAAATTATTCATTTTTTTTATTTTTATAGACACCCTTCTACACAAATTATCTTGCCCCAAACTAGGCATAGCCTGTACTATGGATACAAGACAATAATATATTTAATACAATATACTTAATTAAACATACATAAATACATATAAACATCCATGACTCGGAAACAAACATCCATATTTATCATATAAATGATTGAACCTACCGGGATTCGAAACCGGGACCTAGCTTAGTAGTCAGGATCACTGACCACTCGGCTATATGGTCGTCTAAAATTGAAAGGATGTTTATATAAATGTCTCTAGTTCATGAAAGTATTAAATTTCATAAAGTCGCATTAATGGTGATAATGGGAATCAGGCCAAAAATTAAAAAAAAAATGTAATTTTACTAGAAAATTTAAGTTTATCATTATACAGGTATGAGACATTTTTATCGGTTTCTGGTTAGCAACTATCATTTCATTAATAGCCATATGGTTCCCTGTGCTGGGCATAATCCTCCTTTTTTTTCTCCATTCTTCCCAGTTCCCTGCAAAGCCCTCTTTCAAAAGTCTCTCTTTCTCTCGACCCAAATCGATTGAAAATGAGTAAGCATCATCTGATGATGTCTGAGTATCTCTGACGAAGACTGAAAAAAGTTGATGGAAATAGTTTCCTTGCGCGGTGTTTCCAAACCGATACGGCTACCTTTTTTTACGTAAGAAGACAACAAACAGGTCATAACTCAACCTGACATTAAGTCTTCATCGCCGCCAATTCCATCTTGCAAAACCATAACAACGTTGCCGGATGGTGCATGCGCTTTTTCCAACGGAACTCATATCGTATCCAGGGACGTGCATTACTTTTCTAGCAAGGTAGGCACTGAAGATACAAGTACCTATCTTTATAACCCGGACGAGTAAAAAATAAGGACTCCGTGTCACCTTAAATAACAGTGAGGCACCAAAACAAGCCGGTAAACGTGTAAATACATAGCCCCACGCATACACTTACACTAATGGCAGCCGATCGCCATTATGAGATTTGCCATCGACTGTGACAGATCAGTTTGCGTCGCAATAAAATATTTTAAAGATGCCGTCGTGCGTTGTGAAAAAGTGTTAAAACAATAATATAAAAGTAATTGTGGATATATGATTATTTTACGGAGAAAAAATTGTGTAACTGGTATACCCCGTAACCGCACACACACTAGCATAAAGGCTTCACTTGCTAATATCACGGTGCAGAGTCCTTTTTTATTTTACTAATCCGTGCTTTATAATATAATATTTAAGTATTTTACACATATCACGAATATGTTGACGTTGTGATTTACTCTTGACACGTCAATTTTGTGGTTGTAAATATAAGTAAGCTAAAAGGTAGTTATGTAGGCACTGCCTAAATGCCTATATGGAATACACGCTCCTGGTCTTATTAATATCGTTCTTAGAAAAACAAGTGTTTTCGTACGTTTACAAAAACCGCACTATAAAGAAACCCCACTCAACCAGAATGTGGAGATGATATCCAAATTCATAGCGTGTCGTGTGAAGATGGAATTCGAAAGCATCAAGCTCTTAGGAAGACTCCTCATGATAAAACCTTACCTTCAAAAGGAGCCTATACACCTACCTAAAAGGCCCGCATTTATTATTCAAGCCTTGTAAAACTAAAATTCTTTAAAAGGAATTGAATTGAATCATGTTCAATGTTTTGTGTACACGTAAATATTTGAATGTAAGTTTTGTAAATTTTAAGCTGCAGTAAAATTGTTGAAGGGTTAAATAAATAAAAGCTCAAACGGTTTGGCTGCCTCGCTTGCAGTTGGTACCTATTAGCATGATTACTGCTCGTGGGAAGTTCTTATTCGCTGTTAAGGCGCGCACTAATTAGGATAGGTAAACGGTACAACCAACCCCACAATATTTGTGTTGATCATGTGGCTAAGCTGCAAATGGGCATTTATTGTACTGATTTTCTTTTGTTTATTCAAAATTTACATATTAAATTGAAAAATTGCTCGGTTTAAGTTTTAGAGAAGTACTAATTCTATTCAAAAGATTAAAAAAAGAATGTTGTTATCGCTGAAAATTCGGAGATTTTTGACTTAAGTTTATTTTTGGGAAGCAACTTCCAAAATATTTATAGGATATTTCAAAATATATATAAATATTCTATTCGGTTAAAAATTTTCTTTAGATCCTTCTTTGTGCACTGTATTTCTTGCGTCGGAATATTTTCATTGCGTTATTTTATAATCGACTCCCTAAGAAACCAATTTATTTGGATATTGAGGTAAGACCGCGCCTTAACTATACTTAAAATACCCCAAACTTGTATAGAAGTAGTCCTATTTTACTACTTTAAATTTTTACTAGCTATTGGTTCTATATATTATTTATTTATTAGGTTTATTTACAATCACTTACAATAATACACAGAAATGTAAAAAAAGGATTGAGTGGTTTTATGAAACCACGGTAAAAGTGAAATTTTTTTTTCACATTATAGACATTTACACTACACATAGTCATACATTAGTTTTACACACTACACGGTCAGCTGCTGCGAACTATAGGCGCCGCCCGACCGTCACGCGACATGCAACACACAGGCGAAAAAGTTTGAGACGATGTAATAAAATTTTCACTTTAAAAGAAGAACTAAAAAACTAAGAACTAAATATAGTTATTACTTACAAATAAACACAGCATGCGCAGAAATTATTAATTTTAGGTATTTTATAGAATAAGTTAAGAATTAAACAGTTTTATTTTAAACTAGCTGACCCGGCAAACGTTGTTTTGCCATATAAAGTATAATTTACGCGATAGTTTTATAAGTAATAAAATATTGCCTATATTATAGCCTGTACATCATTTTGTTCTATTGTCAATAGTTTTTGCAGCGCACGCAAAAACAGGTTTTCGATTTTACACCTTGTGTTACAAAATAGCAATTTTATTACGGATCCCTAATTTTGAAAAAAAAAACCTATAGCCTTCCTCGATAAATGGACTACCCAACACTGAAAGAATCATTCAAATCGGACTAGTAGTAGAGATTAGCGCGTTCAAACAAACAAACACTGCAGCTTTATAATATTAGTATAGATTAATAAATGAGTTGGTTACATAGTTATACACAGTTACATTAATATACCAATTATAACATAATTAAAGATTACAAATGTTGGTGCAAATGCTCTTGCGGAATTTGCCTAAGGAATCAGCAAATCTGTCAATATCAGCTACGCAAATATCGGAGCTACTACGGATCAACTAGTGTGAATCGTCAGTTTTTAAAAAGCAAAATATATAGGCATAGAAAAGAATAATGACTGAAACTCCCAGCCCAACTTTTAAATCATATAATAAGAAAATTGCTAAGCCTCATTAAAATAATAGAGTGGAAATACAATTATCAAGTACAAGTGCTACCATATACATTAAGTCCAGCAAACCTTGTGTTACCATATACATTAAGTACCTATACAGGCGCAAGGTTCTGGATCTCTCTTTCCTTCATAACATAGTTCATGGTAGGATCGACAGTACAGAGCTAACTGAACTATTCATACAATTACGAGTGCCGTCAGCTCGCACTAGACACACGCCTCTATTCCAAGTCCCGCTGAGTCATACTAATTATTATGAAAATTCGGTAATCTGTCGCACTCTATGCAACTATAATAAGCAATTCAACAGTACTGAAATTTTTAATAACAGTAAAGGCTGCTTTAAAAGGAGAGTTAGTAAAAATCTAAAGGAAAGTTAAATTTAGAGTAATTCACAAACACACATACACGCACAAATATCATGTCTTATTATAAATATTGTAAATCCGTTATTAGATGTAAGTCCTACAAAATAGTATTATTATAACCTAATTTAAGTTCTGTGGATTTTGTGATGTTTTAAATAAATAAATACCGCGCACCGTTAAATATCTCCTTTTGAAATCACAAACTTTACATTTAAAGAAAACTTTTGATTGAGTAATATAAGTGTAGGATATATATATAATATTAAATGAAATCACTTGAAATTTTTAAATTACAGTCTGTGAAGAAGGGCCCAAGGACAATGATTCCGTTATGTTTTATAACCGACGCCTTTTTTATGAAAGAGCAGGGCAAACGACCGTGTGCCGGAAAAATAGCTTTTAATAAAAAAAAACTGAATATTCTAACATTACCGTGCACATATATACTCGAAATATGTAAGTTTATAAGAAAACACCCAAATCTTTACACTAAAATCATAGACGTGCCCCGGCACAACACAACTCGCTATAAAACTAATCTTTTGCAAACTAAATCTTAATTAATATTACACAGTTCCGGTTCGCTACCCAATATCAGTTAAAATGAATAATAAGTTACCAGAACACTTAAAAGCCGAAACAAATATTAAAAAATTCATAAGCTCTATGAAAAAGTTACTTTTAGAAAAAAGTTCCTATTCTATTAATGAATTCTTAGAGGAAAAAAATATTTGAATGTCTGCCCCTCTGTCTTTCATTGCTATGCCTAACGATTTACGAGGTGTATATAATAATTATTTAGTACTACAATTTTGTTTAGTAACAAGTCGCATGTAACGCAATTTAATTAAATAAATAAATAATGCAGGTAGTAAATTATGGTTAAATCCTTCATGGTTAAACATTAACGGTCTTACAAATAAACTCGTTATAGAGTTTACACTTACGGCCTTACAAATAAACTTGGTATAAAGTTATACCTGAGAATAAAGCAAGAATATGCAAAATGTTGAATATATCGCTGACAATACTGTCAATACAATGATAATTCTGAAGTTTTCTGAATGACAAGTAGCCTTCCAAATAAACGCGGGAAACATTTTACGTCCGAATAAAACAAATCATTATCAAAATGTCTAGTTGTAAACATTTTACATATTCTTGGTTTATTATCAGGTATAACTTTATACCAAGTTTATTTGTAAGGCCGTTAGTGTCTAAACTAATTATCTTTTATGTGTAAAGAAACGGTGATTATGTTTAAACAATTTTCAATAAATCTCAAGGACAAAAGAACTGTACGGAAACAAGACTTACTCAAAAGCAATAAATAAGGACACCAGTGGCATGCGCCGGCGCCGATGTGAAAATACTCATCAGCTGTTTGTTCTTGTTATGTTCGTACTGTGCGTATTTAAAACACACGGTAGGAACGGTCGAGTCATTTTCTATTTATTTTATGTTCGTACCACCCATGCTTTGCTTGAAAAAACTTTTATTTACAGGGTTTCGTAGCTAGAAGGTAATCAACTAGATCGCTATCAGTAGACGCACTCGGTAAGACCATTTCGAGTCTCGAAAGCGCATTCAGCGCTGCTATAATCAAATTCATATTATCTATCTGTCTACCTAAAATTAAATCGTAAGAAACAAACTAGTACAAAATGATTAAAGAATCCATGTTATGGTTTTACAACTACATATGTTTTTGCCGGCAGCAACTAGTATCTTTATATATATTAATCTATTGTCCTGATGTTTGTTCCGAGTTAACTCCTAAACTAATGCACGGATTTTAATGGGGATTACTTCATGGAGTGCAGTTCAGTCCAACTTGAGGGATAGGATAGTTTTTATTTCAATTTGGGACCCATCATTATTTTTATTTCCAATATTTGTTTTTTATTATTTGTAGATATATTTTCTATGAGAGATTTTATAGATGCACGGTTTGACAGTTCTGCTGTGAAACAATTTCATTTTAACGACACGGAGCGTATTTTACGAAATAATTCTTGATGGTATGAAATATTATTGATAAATTCAAAATAAACAGTATTTTACTTATTATACGTAAAGTACAACGTCTTTCGGGTCAGCTAGTATAATATACGTTGTAAATGCAATGCCACTTCATGGATAAGTTCATGCAGTCGCAAGTAACTTAGTAAGGAACAGCTACTTTTAGTTTACCCATGTGTTCTGACTAAGGCAGGAATAGAACATTTTTGCTAATACTTTAAGGAACGTAGTGTTATTCACTTATACTAGATAAGAAAATAATAATCAATAATTAAAATTACAATATTTTTATTCAACTTTCATTATATTAATATACTTTATCTACACCCATGCTTTAAATCCTCTATTAAAGATTCTGAAACAGTTAGCTTATTGCCAACATTAAAACACCCAATGTTCTAATAACCATTACATCATCCAAACGAGTGTTGTAATGTTGTACTGAATTTCATAACAACATTCCTATGTTTTTTTTTCGATCTCTTCATGTGCAAAGAGTTTCAACAAACAGCCACATTCTTATTGCTCGATGAGTGGTAGCTGTATGAATTTCAAAAAAAGAACATTTTCGTTTACGCGCGTTCCACACTACCAGAACATAGCGCGCCGTAAAAAAAATAAGTTATTCAAATCCCCGCCATTTTTTTTCGATATTTTTATTGTTTTGTTTACAAAAAATGAGCGATTCATTTTAATTATTGCACTATACAAAATGTAAAATACTACTAAAATAAATAATTGTTTCATTAATACTTAGTATATACAATCAGTAATGAATGATATTAGGTTACTACTAGGACTGGTGTTTCAATGTTAGCAGTAAGCTAACTGTTTCAGAATCTTTTAGAGGATTCATATTCTGGGTGTAGATAAAGTCTTGTATGCAACTGTTGATAATTAGGTATTAAAACACTCATGTGATACTATTATCACACTCGGCTTCGCCTCGTGTGATAAATCCACATTCGTGTTTTAATACCCCTTATTACACAACAGTTGCATAAATAACTATTTAGGTATTGTAAAATGCAGTAACATAAAATTGCAAATCCAACTTACTTAGAATTGGAAACGTAAATAGTGCATAATTTTGATTGGAATATAATTAAATAAATCTCTTTTAGAGAATAGGTAGCAGTAATATTTTACAAGTAAACTTCTACGCCCCACTAAAAACAAATGGAAATAGATAATTGTCCCATTACAAGATAAGATTGTTACAACAAAACTACTACAAAAGGTTTCCCATGCAAAGGCATTGTAATTTGAACAATAACATTTTTGAGTGCCATTAGCACATTCTAGTACGTAACTTGTAAAACAAAGAGTAAATATTAGGCAAAGTGCTAAGACTGTTTGACTGCGGGTTAACTTATATCTAATATACTCAATGACATTCAATACATATAGATAATGCACCTAATACAAAATCAAAGCCGAAATATGGCACATGACACAAATGACACCATAATAAGCTTCGACTGCTATGTCTTTACATTTCTGCGTTTACTCTAGTTTTTTAAAATATGATTCGTCCATAGACAGCAATGTAAACACTATGTCAGTTACAGCAGATTTTGAATTGAGAGCCCGATTTGGACAGTGACACTAGTGGAGTAGCAGTTAGGTATGTTTTTAAATCCAGACGTAAGAGGGTTGCTATAAGTTCTACATTCGTCAGTCTGTCCCTATTTTCCGATCAAGATTTGTTCAGTCGGAGGTTTTTTACGTTTTTAATCAAAAATCTCTTTCATATTCTAAAGGAGAAAGTTTGTGTGTTTATTTATTGGCTTGTGTTTATATTTTTTACTTCTTTACGTTCTTTTTTTTGCCGTTCCGTTGTCAGACTGCGATTCATATGTCCATATGTGTAGAACGTCATTGAATAAAAAAACTATAAAACTACACCTAAATAAATATATTATAAACCTACTGTAAGTTTCTGGATTCTCATTATTGTCACATTATATTCAGGATATATTTTTTTTTTCAAAATAGGGTTAATAACTATTTACACACTTTTGCATTCTTTAGAACCATTGACCAAACATATAGCCCAGTGGTTACTGGTTAGTGACCCAGCCTACTGAGCTAGAGGTCCGGGCTCTAGTCCCCGTAGGTGCAAACATTTATATGATAAATTTGGATATAATTTGTTTCCGAGTCATAGATGTTTATAAGTTTTTATGTATGTATTGTATTAAATATATCATTGTCTTGTACCCATAGTATAGAGGCTATGTCTAGTTTGGGGCAAGATAATTGATGTAAATGTATTTCAATATTATTAATTATTTTACCAGTGGGATGCTCCTTTGCACAGGATGCCGGCTAGATTACGGGTACCACAACAGCGCCCATTTCTGCCGTGAGCCTGCAGTGCCGGGCGCCGTAGCTAGTTAAATTACTGGGCAAATGAGACGCTCAGGGCGTATCAATTACCAAGAGCTAATCGTCCTGCTCTCCTCTCGTCCCTTATTTTCATAAAAAAAATATTTATTTATTGTGTAGAGGTGTTGTTTCAGTCTTCTTGAAGGACGTTTCGAACGCATTTCCGCTACTTCTCGGCTTGTAAATCTTATATCTCTTAGAATATTTTTAATTAATAAAAAATCACAAACTGTCCTCCGATATTGTTTTCACCCTTTTTCGGCATCACTCCATACGCAGTCGTTTCTGCATATCTGTCAAATCATGCGTTATCCATCGAGTGCAAAACTTCCAAACTTTCAGGAGTTATGAGTCACAGAAAACGGTATGACGCTCACGCATATCGTCATGCCTCTGGAGTGATCTGTTATACTATTATTGTTTAATAAATCAAATAGGTAAATTATTAAAGTATCGTAAGATGAATTACAGGAAGAACAACTATGTGTATGGCATCCATGGTTTCCGGCTGGCAGAGAACGAATTAGGGATCATTTTTATACGCTTTATATAAGATTTCATTCCAACTTTGTAGATTTATCGAGAACCGATGACAATACACTAATTTGATAAGATTATTCCATTATTCAATTTAAAACTAAATTTTTGTCAATTTATATAAATTTTATGTACTTATATTCATTCAGATAAGGCAGGAATTGATGTGAAAGTACTTAATAGTTTTAAAAATACGCTATTATAGAAAATTTAACTAAAAAATGAAATTTATAAATAATAGTTTAAAAAACCAAAAAGCACGCTTTATATAAAATACAACTTAAAATAGAAAATAAATTATCATAAATTTAAATTGAAAATAGTGTTAAAAAATATATTTCATTATAAAAAATGCGTGTTTTTTAGTTTTTAAACTATTATTTATTTAATCCCGATAGCTGCCGCTTATAATTATGTATATTATTACATTTTTTGTAAATATATTATGGATTTCGATTCCAAGACTCTCAGAGTGTCAGAGAACGAATTTGGGATAATGTTACTAAGATGGCCGCCGCGTAAAAATATAATTGCAACTGTACTTACCTACATTATTTCTAAGAATTCTTCTTCTCTAATTCGCTGCAATAGGATTTAAAATTTAAAATTTCGAATGCATGCCAATAATAATAGCACATAATAGTTCCATAATTAAACTATATCATTCCCAATGTTGCAATCGGATTCAAAATTATTGTTTTAATGACATCTTCTGTAACGGCCATTTTGAATTTAAAAAGCCATTGCCCCTAATAGTTCCATGCACCCAACACGTGAGTACGAATGAATACTATTCAATTTACTCATGTGATAATAAAATTAAGGTATTTTTTTATTTAAATTCAATACTTTATTTATTTGTTTTTTGTTTTAATCGAGATAAAACCTAGCTATTTAAATAAATATATATTATTAAAAACTGTTTCACGTTAATATAAAAATAATATGCCGTTAAATTTGTCTCTTTAGTATAAGAGTCCCCTCAAAATTTATATAAACGACAGTGGAGATAGGATTGTAGAGTAAATTACTGTATTTATGATGCAATGTGTAGAAATGTGATGGCAGTCGTGAGAACGAGAGGAAGTGACGAGTGACGTGTCAGGAATTCTAAAACGATTCTCTTAAAAGATAAGCGGGACCACGGGTTTGCCTACGCAGATTTTGTGTAATTAACTATTTATGTGTTTTATAGTGCAAAAACTCCTATTATATATTCTACAATCGAAATAAGCAGTAAAGTTGCTACTCATTATATAAATAGTTGAGATCTCATAATATATAAAACTGACCTGTTGGTCTGGTGGAACCTACAAATGAAATCAGGTCTTCCGCCGAGTTTGGGCTTATTAGAAAGTACTCCCACGAGAGGCACCATTTCAACAAAATCGAAGGAACCAAAATCGATCTAAAACAACAATTGTAACGAAATTGGTTTAAGAACAATAGGAATATATTTTTTATTACAGCAACTATTAAATGCTTGTGTGCGTGGCATCTTGACACTCAATAGCATATTTAAATTTTTGCCTATAATGCCTACTACTCGGCTAAGTCTTTTGTGGGGCGATGTATATGCTTTTACAAAAAGATCCCAGAAAATGTTCAAAACAAAACGTTATTCAAAAGAATAATTGTTAAAAAACGTTTGTGTGGTAAAGGTAACATAAGTGACTTTCCTAGTGATATAACAGATTGGGAATGGAGCGACCGCCCTCAGGCTATTAAATAATAATTGTACAATATTACTTTGTAAACATATTTTTTGATGAAAAAAATCCCGATGAGTTTATTGCGCCCATTCTTCTCAGGCCTGAGGCATTCATTTTGGAATGGGTGGTAGTTTTTTTTTTACTTTCAATAAGTGATGTCACATCCTATTTTGAATAAAAATATTTGAATTTGAATTTGTAACATACTCTTCGTGTTATATTACATTGAAATAAATAAAATACTAAATACTTACTGATGATATAAGATGCCAGTGTCTTTCTTATTTCTTGTAGTATTATTTTTACAAAGTTTTACTACGCAACCAGGCAGTTAAGTTTCAATTATTAGCAAAGTTTAACTGATCACGTGACACGTCAACGTCACACATTGTTCGAGACTGGCTCGCCTGCGGTATCTAGTTGGAGCGCAGCGGAGACTAATCCTTAATCTAAGCCTTTTAGCTTTTATGGCATTAATTGACTTATTGAAATGTCAACTGTCATTTGTCGCTCCGTGGGAGGGAACCTGACAGCACTTTAATGCGTACCGATTTTGTCAAAGTGTGCATTAGCTAGTGGTTCCATAAACGATATACATAGTAATTTTATATTTTTGCTTGTGGTTGTATTACCTTGACAAATAAATTTTGTTAAAGAAACTGAAAGTATTCTACTAGGCATGAGTAAGCATTATCGGAACTGCTTACTGTGAGTATTTACATTTAGTATATCGCGTAACGAAAAACTTAGTGGTTGGGTGTTCAATAGAAGTTCGATTATAGAATAAAAGAACTAAATATATCTGAATTATCTTGGAATCTAGTGTAGGTATATTAATTAGACTCTAAATATGGTAGGCTATGCCTATTGGCATATAAGGAATGCACGCCCCTGTTCCATATTCAAATTACTGAGGAGCTAATGCTAATCGTGGCTGACTGAGTATGACTTGTCAATTAAAATCGGTTACAGTAACAATATAGTCTCTTAGATACTCGTAATTTATACTTCTCTTGGTGTTACGACAACCGATAAAAACAGGAATACTAGTTTAGTGTGCGTGACAACTTACACTCGCGATTTGTATGACACTTTGTGTTGGTGTGCGTGAATTGATTCAAAATAGAGGTTAGTTCTATTTTTAGGTTAGTCTTTTTTTCGACGTTTTCACAGCTGTCTATCTAGACGTATAAATGATCTAAGACTTTTCTATTTTGCTGTATCTGCGTTATATGTTCTTCTCTGTAGCGCTTTTTGTTGTAAGTCTGTGGTTATTAAGTTTATCGTTTATCTTTCTCCTAAGACATTCATGGTTGACTGCAGTGTACGGAACCCAGAAGTGAAATGCTATAATATAGCACTAAAATACTTGTAATTGCTACAAATGCACAGAGTTAGTTTGGAGTGTAGATCACAGGTGTAGACCAATTGAGAGTTTGAAGACACTATTTTCTCTGTATTTTTTTAACTGTAGTATCATTGGTACAGTTACAAAAAATATCGTTTTAATTCATTCAATTCAAGAAGACAGAATAAACTATAAAGTTAGTCCTGGGGTTAAGGGCTCCGTCACACGTCTTGGTATTCAGTTTTATAATAAAATGGCAGGCAGTTATACTAGTACCTACCCACTGAGTACAAATTTAAGAAATATATTAGCTCCTTTGACAAAGAAGGTTTACTTCTTTTAATATATAAAATTCTCGTGTCATGGTGTTAAACTTTGAACTCCTCCGAAACGGCTTGACCGATTCTCATGAAATTTTGAGTACATATTGGGTAGGTTTGAGAATCGGACAACGTCTATTTTTCATCCCCCTAAATGTTAAGGGTGGTCCATGCCAAATTTTTATTTTTAATTTTTTTGACATTTTTTTTTAAATTTGTTTGATTATGAGTCAGCATTAAAAAACACATAGAACTTCAACCATTTCACCCATCTACTATCAACAGTTACTTTTGTATCGCGATTTTTAATATCGGCAATAGAACGTTTGCTGGGTTGATAGTTATATATATATATATAGCAAATTCTTCTTCTTCATGACTGGCTCTGAGCAGAGCACTCCCCATGTCAAAGCCCCTTTACTAACTAATCGAGTTAATTTTACCAACTGTTGTTGCAATATTGCAGAGATAACAGTCCTTTGCCGCAAATCTGAAAGGATTGAAGGTTTTTTTTTAAAGTGAAACTTTTATTACATCGTCTCAAACTTTTTCGTCTGTGTGTTGCATGTCGCGTGACGGTCGGGCGGCGCCTATAGATCGCAGCAGCTGACCGTGTAGACTATTACTCATTTAGTTGGAGACTTAGTCTACTTTTATTATTTCCCATTATCGTTCCAATTTTCCAAGTATACAATTAAGATTGATAATGCGATTATTATACCCTTAATGGAATATTATTCCAAAAATTTTAGTTAAATGTCTATAATGTGAAAAAAAGTTTCACTTTTACCGTGGTTTCATAAAACCACACATTCCTTTTTTTACACGCTAAAAAAATTAAATAAAAAATGAAAAATAAATAATAGTTTAAAAAATAACTAAAGAACACGCTTTATATAAATATTCAAATATTCAACTAAAAAATAGAAAATAAATTTAAATTGAAAATAGTGTAAAAAATATTATATATTTCATTATAAAAAAAAGCGTGGGATGTAGAAGAATTATTATTTTAATAATATAAAAAGCACCCCAAGCTTTTTTTAAAATGAAATATATAATATTTTTTACACTATTTTCAATTTAAATTTATTTTCTATTTTTTAGTTGAATTTTATATAAAGCGTGTTCTTTAGTTTTTTTAAAACTATTTTATTAATATGCGAAGCTTAGGATTGCACGCTTTGGAATAACTTCACCTTCCTAGTGTTTGAATTAATATCTGCAATATCATATTATACATTATGATTATTTTATCGCAATAGCAATTACAATACAATATGGTATATTTCATTAAAAAGAGCGCAAAAAAATAATCTTGGGAGAGTTTCTTGCGCCGCTTCTTCTCTCTCAGAGCGCCATTTGTTTCCGAAGCGGTAGCAGTATCTAGTATATTAGAAATGACATTAAAAAGAATTCTAAAGGAATCCTTGTATGCCTTTTCATATGCCTACATTTACCAATATTTGGCCACTTTAAGTGTTTGTTTTCGTTTATTTCCTTTACCCAAATTCCATTTAGTATAATATTATTAAGCGTGATCCAAAAACAACGTACCTAATGTGTCACTGCTTTTAAATGACGTTTGAATACAAAATATATTGTTAAGCGTTTCGAAACTGGGCCAAGATTCACTTCTTGCCAAGCATTTTCGCTCGGCACAAAGTGGTTTACGTAAATATGGTTTTAAAGTTAAAACAGTGTTTATTATCTCTTTGTAATACTTAGTGTTTTTGTTTTGCATACGTCCGAGTTTAAAATCACGAAGTGTCCAAATCTACTAACAACATTTGTAAATTGAATTAAGGAGCACTTTTGGGGCAAATCCGAAATAAAAAAAGACTTCTGCGAACTATGTGACATATTTTTAAATGAAGGAGAATTAATCCTCATGTTCCCTATTTATTCATGTCATAAATTTTTTCAACTTTATCAATTTTGTCCATTCAATCAACCTAATTTAACAATACTTCTCAATTCTCAAGTAAATTATGGCCTCTCTTAATTACAAAAAGCAAAACCACACAACAGAAGTGAAAACTTCATAAAGGCGAGGCAGCTCAATCTCATTCAATACCCACAAACTAAAATACTCAGAGCTTCTCAAGTAAATTTACTCAAAACATACATAAAAGGCTCATACCTGCATAATTACGGTACCTTATTTATAACGTTAATATTCGTAACAGATTTATAATATCTCTGGCCATACGAAACCCATGAAAAATTGTGACTAAATTACGGAATGCGTTGCCAGTCACGTTGCTAGGTTAGTCACACGCATCCTCAATGGGCACAAAAAATACCGTTATTCCTGGATTGTTGCGGCATATTATTCTATGACGGCAGGATTCTTATAACAAACTCAACAAAGAGTAGGTAATCGCTAGTGCTTTCAACGTTGTGTTGTTTCTTGTGCGTACTTTTTTGTTTTTTAACTTTATAGTTATCAAAGCTGGTTTAACCGTTATCAATTCGAGAATTTTGATGTCAATGATGCACTTCGCTCTGTTGCCCGTGTTAAAAGTGAAGCAAGATCGACATAAGTAGATACGACACAGCTAAAGAAATTCCGTTTGGAAACAGCTAGGCAAACAAAAAAGTTCGAATTTTTATTTTTAAAGTTCCATATCCTGTTTAGTACTCATTTACTCCTGGTCTCAGTTCGTAGTTCGTAGCAGATCCTATAAATATTTGGTGTACACTTACAATTAATCATCTCATCCAAAATATAAGTCAGATATAAGAGATAATAAATCCAAACAGTATTATACTTATATAAGTAGGATATATATCCTTAACATTGCAAAACTTAAATCGCTTAGTATAAGGTAGGCCTAGAGACATATAAAAACAAACCGGGGAAAGCCGGGGTCGCTGTTAATTTATACAATCCTAGTAAAAGGACTTAATTTAGTAGATTACAATTACTCCAATCCTAAATATTGTAGATTACGTATTCTTTATGACAACACTATTATCTTATCAAGTCGTATAATTATACGCACCCGAATTTTAATCTTGTCTTTGTGCTACATTCGGCTTACCGTCTAGACCTAAATTCAGGTTATTACCTCCGCAAACCTTACAGTAACTTGTACATTCATTAGTACTATCTTCCTATAGCATAACAAAAATGAAATATTATGTTGTGTCTAAAACGTCATAAACAGTGTTATAAATGAACTTAGTGAAGTGATATAAGAAAGTGACGGGAATTCATAAGTGCAGACTAAGCCGCGAAAATTGAAAAAGGAATGAAAGTTTGAAATGAGTTTTTTTTAATCCACGATGCCGTCTGCTATCGATCCATTCAGCCAGCCGGAATGGAGTGACTCCAGTGATTCTACTGAGCCAGCACCTTTGCCTCAGCTGGGGTATTTTGTTCCTGTGAGATGTAGATGTGAGAGGACGTCGCACCATGTGTGTCGGAGAAGTAGAAGGTATATTTAAGACTTATAACGAACTCATGTAAAATAAAAATATTTAATATTTTATTGCTTATAATATGAGTAATAATTTTGTTCTAAGTAAATAATATCCTCAATACTTATGTCGATTTGTCCCGTGTGATATAGGCTAGGGTTATAGACAAGCCTTATTAGTTTTTTTTATTTAATTAAAAATTATACAACCTTCACTTGTATCTAAACATGATTCTCAAAGTTGTTTTTTTGGAATACCATAGCTTCCACAATGCTTTATAAAGTTAAATGATTCAAACATCTGCTGTTGAAGATTATTTTTGCCGCTAATAACAAAAAATAGACAAATGTCTTAAAACTATAGAAAAAAATTTACAAAACCGGTCGGTGTTATTACTACGTTTGCTAAAAGTATATTCAACTTTGTTGTACTGTTCATTTAGGTCAGGATTACGCGCATAGACGATTATTGCAATGCGCGCCATCTATTATCTTTTTGTTAGATTTCTATGTATGACCGTTTATTGCGAGCGAAGTACCCGAAGTACGTATCATCTAGTTTTTTTATTACTTTTGTTATGGAAGTGATGAGACGAGTAAGATGTTAACTTGATGGGATATGCCCTGCCCATTATAATGGAGTGCCGCTCAGGATTCTTGAAAACCGATAATTGTGAGCGTCTTCGCGACTGCTCGTGATATCACAAGCTCTTCTTCAAATACAATGAAAGAAAACCAACTAAAGAATCCCTTCTAATTCACTCACCCCTCTACACATACTCTTTCCTTTCTTCCCATTCTGTCTGTATTGTTCGCCGTCCGTGTATATCTGAACCCAGCCTTAGATGTTAATTCTCACTAGCTCAGTAATTCCATTAGTTTCGGCGCCCCTCAACACAAATGGTGTTTGCACAATAGTATTACAGCTTTACGGTAAAAAAGGCGACGCGGACATTCTGTTTACAATCTAGACGCCATTCCATGCTAAGGATACACACCCTCATACCGGTAAAAGTTACGATGACAAATAATGAATGTTCTTGTCAACAGAGAATCTCCCCGTTCCCGGCGTTCGGTCTCACAATGTTCCTGCAACAGCATCTCTCGGAGGTCATCAGCGGCAGCATCACCGATGCCTCTTCCACCACTCAACAATACCTTGGAGATGTACGTGGAACCAGTTGTCGAAGATGTAAGTAAATCTTATAATTACATGACATGAACATATGCACGTGTATCTGCGTGGACTTCAAAACGGAATAATAATAATAGAAACATTTTCTGTGTTCATTCGCGTTAGGCGCTGCCTCCATGAGCGAGTGCTTCACAACGTGTCGTCCCGTCAATTGTTGAGTCGAAAACGATTATCCCGTCAGCGTATTGACGGGATTCGCTACTAAAACCGGCTCTATCCGGAATCACCGCTTGACTGTGACTCATTGTACAATAACGAGCGACGATACATTGACGTATTGCTCCCATTCAAAAACTCGTCGATAAAATTGGGGTGTGGAGGCTAGTTTTATATGGGTGTATCAACAGACGTGGCACGCTTATATCAATGACTCGTGGAGGTGGCGCTTTAGATAGTGTGTTACCAGAGTGCAAGACACAGTTGTTGTCTTCGATACTTTAGTCTAAGATAAACTATTTTCAATATGTTTGATCATATCAATTCTAGCTCAACCCGTCATACTTACGTAGGTACATAAAATTTTATGAAGTCATCTTAGCTAGCCTACCTTTAGCGTATTAATTTGTTCTCACTCTGTTATTACAAAGTTTTTTTTTTATTTAGCTACATTTCGACACAATAAAAAACATAATATTGTCTCAATGATTGATAACATACATATTTATTACAAATTATAGCAAATGAGTTAGGTATTTAAAATTTATGTTGGTAGTAAATTGTGGTTACACCCTTCATGGTTAAAATTAAAGTGTTATTTTCATATAAATTTGAATAGCTTTTCATTCTATGGTATGAAAATTTATTGAGTGATAGTTGGAGACATACGTACCCTAAACAAAACCCTAACAACACACTGTAGAGTCTATAATATGAACTCCTCCCCCTTGGGTTACAGGTAGACTGTAACTGTGCATATGAAATAACATATAATATTCGAATGTAGTTTTTGTGATAGACCAATTCTTCAACCGGATACGACTAACTACCTGCTAACTGACTGCTAAATGTATATATGTAGGTATTCATAATAGGGAAGAAAAATCATAGCATTGAGCTATGAAGTAACTGTATGTAGGTACCTACTGGAGATGTAAATGGAACTAGTCGTCGTAGAAGTAAGAAAATCTTTATAATTATATTATATGAGCTTATGCCGGTAACCTCGTGGACTTCAAAACATGGTCCACAGAACTATAAAATTCATTGTAATGTTATCCTGTGTTAGTTCACGTTAGGCGCTACCTCCATAAGCGAGTGTTTCGCGTAAAGTCAACAAAAGACAACGATTATCCCGCCAGCGTATTGAAATAATATATCTTAGTAATGAACTATAGTTAATAGGGCTGTCACAATAGATCATTTTGGTCACGGAGTACTTGTTTAACACCTTTGATTGTTATTTTATACTTTGTATTCTTTCCTTTCTAGAGTGTGAACAGATAGCCCAATTTTTTAAGTTTACTTAGTAATCGTTGAGCTACAAGTCAAACAGCTCAGGCAGGGCTAAGCCCTGCTGTTTGACTTACCAGTGCGAGGTGCTCCTTTGCACAGTATGCCGACTAGATTCTGGCTACTACAACGGCGCCTATTTCTGCCGTGCAACAGTAGTGTGTAAGCATTATTGTGTTTCGGTCTGAAGCGCGCCGTATCTAGTGAAATTACTGGGCAAATGAGACTTAACATCTAATGTCCTAAGGTGACGAGCGCAATTGTTTTTCAAGAATCCTGATCGGCACTGCATTGCAATGGGCAGGGCGTATCGATTACCATCAACTGAACGTCCTGCTCGTCTGGTTCCTTACTGTCATAAAAAAAAGAAAAAAACTGAGTCCTGCCTCCGAATTCCACCTTTGCATGACGCACCACAAATTAGAATATCGTTACCACCATCTGGATGTGTGGCGTTCCTCCGCAGTGCGCTTTTTAAGTTTTAACATACAACAAAGCTGTGGAAAGAGCTTCCTTGTGCGGTGTTTCCGGGACGATACGACATGGGCGCCTTAAAGAAAAGCGCATACACCTTCCTTCAAGGCCGGCAACACTCCTGTGATTCCTCTGGTGTTGCAGGAGAGTGTGGACGGCGGTGATCATTTAATACCAGGTGACTCGTAAGCTTGTTTGTCCTCCTCTACCATAAAAAAGCCCAACGGTTTCCTTTAGAATGAATTTTAATGAAATAATTCGCTAGTGACATAATTTTATTTTGGTTGATTATCTGGACACAAACATCGGGCTTAAAATATTTGAAGACAGTTGCTTATGTTGCTTTACATCTGCGTAAATTCTGTAAAAAAAAACCTAAATTAATATCAGATAATATGGCTGGTGTTATAACCTTAGAAATCTAACGAAGAAGTTACTAGGAATTACATAGCTGCGACAAACACGTGGCCTCACAACCTACAGGTGCCTTATAAACCACCATCCAAGGCATACATACTTGTATGTGCTTAAATGGTGTATTTCAGTATATGGAACTACGGAAACTCATCCTGCAATTAATAATAAATATCCCGACGACCGAGCCTTGAATGTACAAAACTTGAACACAAAAGAACTTGAAGACATCAGGATACGAACCGGGGGTCTTCTGCTTTCCGGATCACCCAATGTCCCATCTGAGCTATAATACTCTTGCATACATATAAAGTGGCGAAATTTACCGTTGTATTCTAATGTTATTGTAGCTGTTCCTCATTAAAACACGGATAAAACTAAATTTTTTCAAATTGAAACCAAGCCAGGTCTATGTATCGCCCCCGAAATCGCCTGTATATTAAATTTTATGAAAATCGTTGGAGTCGTTTCTGAGATTTAGATTTATGTATATACAAGAATTGCTCGTTTAAAGATGTAAGGTAATAATAATATTGACACGCTCACAGAAATTATCTTGCCCCAAACTAGACATAGCCTGTACTATGGGTACAAGACAACGATATATTTAATGCAATATACTTATTTGAACATATATAAATATAAATAAACATCCATGACTCGGAAACAAACATTCATATTCATCATAAAAATGATTGCAACCACAGGGATTCGAACCCGGGACCTCTAGCTCAGTAGGCAGCGTCATTAACCACTGGGCTATACGGGTCGGCTATATTATTGTACCAACGCTTATTATTTTAATCAACGTTTTTAATCGAATCAAAATCGCTTCTGTTAGCTTCAGTTATAGAACTTGTATAGAAAGAAGGTAAATGGGAAAAAGGTGTTATACCTACTATATATACCTTTTATTTTGTTATGTCTCCTTGGTATACTTTTGTAGGACCTTCTTCATCGACTTGGCGATGTGTTCCGGACGGCTGTAGAAGTATTTGTGCTGGCGGCTTCCATCTTCGTTGTAGATCTCCTTGTCCACGGATCCCGCCGGTGATAGGAACAGTATGCTGTTTAAATTAGATTTATTACTAATAATTTACCAAGTGCTGCCTCCTACATCGCAGCAAAAGTTACTAAGTCAGCATTCACATAAACTGCCTACTGCTCGCTAAGTCGAGTTAGTAAGGTGATGTATATGCTTCTACAATATGATCCCAGAAAATGTACAAAACAAATGTGTTACAAAATTTTAAAGAATTGTTAAAAAACGAAACGGCAATGGTTACTATAGCATAAACGATTTTTTAATGATACCACTGACTGGGAATGAAGCGAACACCCTCAGGCTCATAATTATAAGTGTTTATACGATATTACATTTTAATACATATTTTTATAAAAAAAAAGCCCGCTGAGTTTCTTGCGCCCGTTCTTCTCAGGTCTGAGGCAGTCTATTTTGAATGGGTGGTAGTTTTTGACGTTCAATAAGTGATTTTGAATAAATATATTTGTATTAGGATTCAATGTGATAATATGTAGCCTCCTATATATTGGTCCTCTATTGCCTCTATTTAATATATCTTACAAAATTATAATTAAGTCTATTCAGTAGTTTTTCACGTTTTGCTCGGACATTCACACAGACAGACAAAAATTGTATCATAGACCGTTTTAAGATCCGGTATTGTTTACAGAACACACAGCGTGTATTCTTTAAAAAAATATTCCATGTAGATAACAGTTATTACTATGTTATGATTTTATTATATGTATGTAAGGTATTGTAGTAGGTATGAAGGATAATGGACTATGGAGCGACCGCCGTCAGACTATTTAAATTATTTGTATCGAAATTTTATTAAAAATAAAAAATAAAGAAGAAACGCACTGAGTTTCTTGTGCCCGTTCTTCTCAGGTCTGAGGCATTAATTTCCAAATGTCGATTTTGATTCAATTTGGACTAAATATATTTGAATTTTATACCTACATGGAAGGTGTGGGAGGCTCCTTAGCTCAATATGCCTCTAAATGGTCTAAAACGTCTAAATATGCTTAACAGTGGCACTTAGGCTGGGATCTATAGTCGTACTTAGACTTTGCTCAGACTTTACTTGAGTAAAACGTGGCCGAGTGTTAAAAAACGCGAAATTGACTTTTTTTTACCTTAAGCTCAGTAAAACTTCGGCTGTCAAAATGGCTACAAAAACGACATTAAAGATTATATTGTATGCTAAGCTTACACTCAGTTAAGGTGTTCGTAGGTAAATACTGGCCAAAGTGAGCTTTCAAATTCAGACTTCTAAGAATTTTACTTTGACATTTTTTTCGCGATTTACCTTTACCTTTACCTACAGTACTTTGTACAAACATGATTATATTGAATATTAACAGTAATCAACGATCTATATTATTTACTCAAAAAGAATTGTCCATTTTATTTGAAAAATAATATGGGGAGAGCTGGCATTCACTCTTTTGTTGCCCCGAGGCCTCAAGATACAGACCAAAAAAAAATGATATCAATTCGTCCAATGGTTCAAAAGATACAAAATCACTGCCACCAGCGCATTTCATTTCATATGAGCTAGCGGTTCTCGAGTTTTAGTTGAACATACATACACACAAACACATTCTCTTTTACAAAATAGATGTGCTCCATTTGTGATATCTTGAAGTCAAGATATTATATGCGGTGTCGTTGCGTTCAGTTGCTCTAAGCTCTAAGCATGAAGGTGCCTAAGTTGTATCGCACTAATATACTATAATAACAATATTTAGAAGCTAGGGATTAAGGCTCATTATTTTTTTAAACCAGTGACGATATGGTTTTAAAAATACTTAGTCAATAGTAACTCCATTATTTCTTTAAAATCGAAACATGAAACTGGTGTATACAAAACTGTCTCCAATATAGAAAATATTACCGAGGTATATAGGTCCCGTCTGGTGCGAAGGAAGTGTCCTTCGGTTCCTCATCATCAATAAGATTCACCATCACAAAATGTTTACTCAGAACCTGCAGTTCTGTAGACGCTGCAAATTTGGGTTTTAGTCCCTTACAAGCTGAGCACCAGGACTTGTGTATGATAAGCATTACTGGCTTCTTGTGGTGCGAAGCTATCTTGATACCAGAATCTAAGGAGCCCGCCCAAACGTAGTCCTTTCCAAATCCGTTGTCCTTTCCAGTTAACGCAGAGCATTGGGCTGAGCTGCAGATTAATGTGAACAATACTTTAGCTAAGTTCCTGGCCATTTCATTATACTGTTAGCACGACTTGATGTTCTGTCGTGCTATTTACGCTTGTTTAAGTTTATCATGGTTGCCAAAGAGCCATTTTTGTTGTTTTGGTTTTTAAAATCCTTATGTCATGTTCGAAGTAGTCATAGATTAGTACAATATTTGAATTTTTCTTAATAATTTTAGTTGCAAGTGCTGCCATCTATGGAAGCGATTATGAACTGTATGACGGTTACCCGGCCCCGTAGATACTCTGCTGATGTATGCAGAGATCAATAGATAGCGCTTATCATGTACGAACCAACGACAATTAAATTAAAATAAATATCATAATATTTTTGTTATAACTCAGATTATTAATTTGTTGGATATCAAAAAAAAAGAAATTTGTACTGTCGATTAGTACCTATGCCTATTTTAAAAAACATTTAACGAACATAAAAAATAAATACGAAGAAACTACCGCCTGTTCTTGGTTGGAAAATGAATAATATAGTTCTTTCTAATTGGTATAGAATCCAGGAGAAATAATTTTCACGGTGCATTGTCTTTTCAAAAACACATGTTGCAAAAAAGTTTCCAATCGAGATTACTCTTGACCTTAACAACAAAAGAAAATATATGGTTTTGTAGTGGGACTAGAGACAGGTTCGTGTTGGTTCGTGGCCTACTGAAGGATTCATACATCAACAACAGCCTATATTACTACAGCTGCCAGGTCATTTACTATGTACTCTTTCTCAATAACTTTTTTACAGATTTACGCATATTTATCAAATATATTATATTATGTGCGTAATGTATTTATACATGTTATCCCATAATGTGCTCTAATTTTCACACCAATTATCTTTCCCCGAGGTATATAAAGGCTTTACTATGGGTGCCAGATAACGATATAATATATGAATGTATATTTTACGATAAACATGCTTGAATGTACATAATCTATATACTATTAAAAATCTTTCATTTGAATGACTGAATCAACCATATGTTCGGAAAAAGTAGAGCTCGTGAGAAGAACACACAAAAAAATTCAACGGCTACTCTTTTAAATCAAATGGTGCTTGCATCCAATATATGAATCATGCTCAAAGGTAAAAAGTGTTTTAAATATCTAATATTTCATAAAAAGTAATGAAATATTGGATGCATCGACCTTTAGAGCTTGAATTCAATTTTTGTGTAAAGATGCTTCGTGAATATAATGGTCATGATTACTGTTATATTAGGTTTAAATAACTTTATTCTCATTAAGACCTATTGTCACTTACATGAGAAATTAATATTTTACAAATTAAAGTAGGTACTTAACAACAATGATTTTGGTAGGTACAGAATGCAATTCTAATGTTAGGCAAACAGATAAGACATAAAACAACCTACATATGTTATTGAAACATTTCATAATTATTGACTATGTGCCTTTGAAGGCTCTCTTTAAAAGAAGTCAATGTTTTGGCATTTCTCATTTCTGAGGGCAGGTTGTTATATCTTAACTCCGGTTGTTATATATCTGAACTCCCTCAAAGGTATTGTCTGTTGTCCATAATTACTTCTCGCCATTGGCAGCTCAATATGACTAGCTCTTCGTGTAACAGTTCTGGTTAAATTCCTTTTTTTAAAGAAGGATGTGTTAGTGTGATTTTTTTATTAAGTAATCGCATCAAACAAATTGAATGATTTATTAACTATAGCGGGTCGACGAGGCACCACAAGCAGCACGAGTTGACACACAGACCAGCCATCGTTCCCGTCGCACTTATTTGAGAGAACGAGACGAGTTATTTCACTTAACGAAAGTGTTTCTGTCGCTAAGTTTTAGTGTGTGAGCACCACTGACCTGTATAAATACCACTCGACAGGCAGTTCCATATGTTTGACAGCAAATTTTTTGTGTCTATTTGAAGCGCCACTCGCGAGCGTCTAGAGAACTAATATTGACGTATAAATACAAATGGCTGCGAAAGAACGTACAATACTCTGAAGTGTTTTTACATTTTGAATTGATTTCGTTCGTTTTCCGTGTTATTTATACTTCATGAATCAACGTAATAAAGTACACATTTTTTTTTTTTGTAAATAGTTTCCCAGCATCTATGTTGTCCACTAGGTTGTCATCACTAGTTATAGTACCGCAGACTCTCGCTATGGCCAACAGCGCCAAAATGGCGAATATCAAACACAAACAGGCACAAAAGCACTTTGATAGCCGCCAGTCCAGTGGTAGCAGATGTCAGTGGAGAGAACTGATGTATTTCTGTTTGAAGGGCGTCAGAGCTAGTGAAACTACTTGGCTACTAAGACTTAACTTCGTATGAATCTTTGATTTTGAGAGCATTATCTTCTTATGATCTAGAATTTTGATTTTTCAAGAATCCTGAGTACCTACTTTATATTTATTATAGCGAGCGGAGCGTAACCAGTAAGCCCAGTACCCAAGTAATAATTTTTTCGGTTTTCGAATTCATTCAACTCTTTTTGAGGTCGGCAACGCTCTTCTGTTTCCACTGGTGTTACAAGTATAGGCCAAAGAGCATGTAAATACTATGTAATAAGAGACGAGGCTGCCTGAATGTAAATGTAAACATTTTAATTTAGTTTAGTATGTGTCGTGCTGTGATTTGACTTAAGTTTGAAGGAGCAGTTATTACAGTATGGCGATTGGCAACCAAGTATAATCCGGCTAAGTTTTAAAGTAATCAGTTGCTTTACGGCCGTTTTCAATACAGTATCTCATAGGATACATTGCTGTCACCGTTTAATGACAAGATCTTTTCTATCCATAGTTATGTCCAATATAGTTTTAATATTAGTTATAGTCCAATGCGATCTGTCGATAGGTTATTGAAAAGTTTCCAATGAAAACGGCCGTAAAACGTAGTGGATTTCGGCGATCTCCTTTTATTACAAGATTATAGCCAGGATTCGTCAATCTATCAATGACGTTTCATACAATCGAGTGAATCGTCTTTTTTAGAGAGTTTCGCTAGGCTAGTCGCGGTGATCACATAATATCAGATCATCATATACCCATGACTTATGTCCCATAAAAAAAACATTCCCACTACTCAACCATTAAGCCCGTCACATATATATTAAAATGTAGGCTATTAAAAAGACTTTTTAACCTAACCATGCGTAACCGTATGCGTGTACATGTCTTTCTCTAATTTAAAACATTGGCAATATGTTACGCTCCACCTACCGTATTAGAGAAAGACACACTATGATAATTATACACAACACGAACATATTAACCATTGTCCAATACGCCACGACACAATCACACGCTTCTAATGATAAATAAAAAATATTTATCATCTAGAAAGTTCCACTGAAATCCACTCCGTAGCTTATTTTTATTAAAAAAAATAAAAACTACAATTTAGTTCCATTGCGTGACTGTTTAATCTGTGCGTCATTTCGCGCGCTTTCCAGTGATTCTTTTTTTTAACTTGTGTGGCAAAGACAGTGTTCTGTGATGATGAATTTTTATGGAAGTCAAAGGTTTAATCGTAGTTTGTATGGGACAGTACGGTCTTTGGTACCACGGCCCGCTCCAAGGAGGTTGGCTGATGATATGGTTCTGTCGCCACCATACTTCTACCACATTCCACCACCAACGCAAACGATCAGCACTTATCCTGGAAGGAAAAGGAGGAAAAGGGTAAGTTATTTATTTTCGCGTCAGCATGTAAAAGTCCATAGATAATGACAACGATGATCTGTTTCAACATCACAAGAATTAAAAGACCACTGGGCTTTTAAGTTCGCATTTCAGTTTTAAAGTTTACGTCTAACAGAAATCTTTATAAGTAGAATAACTTGGTTTTCAGGAACGCAAGCAATCAAGTTGAAATTAAAAAAAATTCGCTTGATGATTTGAAATAATGAAAAAGCGGTCAAATTTGAGTAGGGCGAATAGCTATGTACCCCTATTTGCTTTTAAAATACTTTCGTAAAGATTCGATGCAAGAGAGGCGCTTCTAAAAATATGTAAAAAAAATTGGGAACCACCACCTTGTTTTTTTTATATACTTTTAGCTACGGCTGCTAGCAGCAACGTTGTTTAGCTTCAGTGGACGCTGCAGGACCTTTATACCCATCGTACCAAGTGGCCCTGGTCTGCAGCCCTTATATTGATCCGCCCGGGCCCTTGAGTGAACATATTATTATGTATCTAAATTAAACTAAAATATCTATTTGTGAATTGTGAACACTTAATTTTAAAATGATTTTAACAAAATGGAACGATTTTGACGAGGGTCTCACTGACAGACTTAAGATCTAACGAGTAACCAAAGCAACTTTTGTATTAAGAATATAATGTCATTGCTACGTAGAATAAATCTAGACGGCTGAAGCTGAGGGCGGCCGCTTGTATATAGATAAGATAGGCTGACATCTGTTTATGATGTGGGCGGACACTATGGTATCAATTACTTTATTATTGTCCATTATTAATTGTATTTTATCGATTAAAGTTATTTCACCGTCTCATAATGAGTTGAGTTAATAATTTTTTTTTCTTTCTATATAAGAGGAGGCAAACTCCAGGCATGTAGCTCCGTGAAACCAGGAGTGAAGAGATGCGTTGCCGGCCTTTAAGGCGGCTATCCCGACAATACGTCAAAATAGAGCATAATTGAAACCATTTCTTAACGGTTTATATAGAGCTTTTATTTTTACAAAAAGTAATAATGTCTACAGCATACAAGAAGAAAATTCATTTTTTCTTTACATTTCTATCTTTAACAGACATTGTGACACTCAAAGAACCCCTAACTCTTACAGTTGGAGCCGTGCTATTCATTCGATCTGAATAAAAACATAGTTTTGTTATTTTTGTATTTTTGTAAGAAAATTGTATTATGTTTGTAATAAATTAAAAAAGCTCCTAATTCTGAATTTAAACTTTGGCGATCTTGTGCGGGAGAGGTAATCTAGCTCCACTCGATTCCTCGAGGCCGTTGGCTCAGTCCCCAGCCTTGAGGTAGTCGTAGAGAGTATGCGCTAAGCCTTTAAGATTCAGGAAAATTGCAGCTGGTAATTGATTTCACGAAGTAGTTGTGTGAGGCATGAAGATTCTCCAAGACGCGTAGTTGTAGAATGCCAGAGGTCGATGCAGCTTGGTGTGAAAGTAATTTGACGATTGAAAAATATTTGAGTTTTACTTTTAACCACACAAATACATGAATGTTACTCTGCTTGAAATAATCTATATTTGAATTATTAAGTTTCAATGAATATCTAAGTTAACATCTAACTCAACAATTTTAGTTATGTACTGGCTAATTGACCCGCGACTTCGGCCGCATACATACATAATTGAGCACGTCTTATATCCCTAAAAATGTTATATAGCCTATGTTATGCAGTGTAGATGCAGCTTTCTAATGGCGAAAAAAATTTAGAAATCAGTCCAGTAGTTTTTGTGTAAAAACATAACAAACATACAAATGTTTCCTCTTAATAATATTAGTTTAGATATATGGAAAGGTGGATTAAAAAACTTACCATTACAAACATCTGTATCAGATTAAAAAGTATCTATGTTGTGTGATAATATCGAACGTTGGTTTTAGGTAATTTGATTAGGTTACATTATAAATCTTGCAAAATACTCTGCTTTTTTATGAATCTTCTATGTCCGAACTGAGCATGGTGATATTATTGAAGGGGGACAGATAGTAAATAGTAGTTGCCGGCATTCTGTTATACTTCTTGGTATGCTCAGACTGATATCTAGCGCTCAGAGCGATATCTTTCAAGATATAAAGCCGTGGACTTGTAGGAAACGTAATACGTCGAACAGAATACAGCTGTCTCTATTAATAATGTTTTCGGACTCATTTTTTCCCCTTTTTGTTTGTGCTATTACTTATTTATAAACATATTTATGACATGATAATTTCAACGCAATGACGTATGGCAAAATAATAATAAATTACAGCTTATTTGTAAGAACTAAAAAGGTTGTAGAAGAAGATTAGAATTCTCTTGAAGAAGCTAAGAATAGTCTAGTGAAACTAACAAAAAAACGATTATTTATTCAAACAAAACAAATCTTGTAACTATATTCTATATATCGTCGTCTTGCAACCCATAACACAGGCTAAATGCCTAATTTTGGGCAAGATAATTTGTGTAAAAAAGTGTGTCAATATTATTATTATACTAAAAAGCGATTTGTAGCCGTCATCCGTTAAGCTTAAAGGCCGGCAACGCTCCTGTGATTCCTCTGGTGCTGCAAGAGATTGTGGGCGGCGGTGATCACTTAACAACAGGTGACCGTACGTTTGTTCGTTTCATACAATCGGGTGAATCGCTTTTTTCTGAGAGAGCTTCGGTAGGCTGTACAGGGCCTTGATGTGGGGGACCCTAACTATTGCATTTGATGAGATACAAACTGCTGACAGACGTAGAGACAGAGAACCAGTGTCGGGATCTCCTTTTTGAACTCAGTAATTGAAAAAATGACTCACGCATGACTATGATATTTATATATATATATATATATATATATATATATATAATGACCATAATATTTAAGTTGTTGTACATATTTTATTTTATTAAAAAGATTGCAAAAAATGCTGGGAGAGTTTCTTGCGCTGTTTCGCTCTGAGACAGAAGTCTCAGAGCGCTATTCGTTTCCGAAGCGGTGGTAGTGTTTGACATCAAAAAGAATTCAAAAGGAATAAATTTTGAGAAAATATATGCCTTTTAAAGTATTAATGATACCTTTATTTCATGCTTATCAAATTCAGCTATGAGTTGTTCCCGTCCCCGTGAATGTAAGTCTGCTGCATTGTATGCTGCATTGTTTTATATGTTCATAAGCACATTGAGGAATTTTCTAGAAACTGTGACATTCATAATGTTAACACGAGGAACAAACATAAAGTTGTTATGCCTACTACTCGGTTGGGTCGAGTTAGTAAGTCTTTGGTTGGCCGATGTATATGCCTCTTCAATATGATCCCAGAAAATGTACAAAACAAATGTGTTACGAAATTTAAAATTTTATCGACCCTACTTGTCTATCATCTGGTCACTGGTAGAACAAGAGAATAACGGCCGCTGAGATTCAATTAAGATGAGTAGTTATTGAAACAAAGGATTGTATGCATCAATTTTAATATCTAAATAAGTATATGCAATTATTTGTTGAATAAAAATATGTATTTTTTACTATGTATCTTATATAAAGTACATTGATTATCTCTATTATCATTTTAGTGGTATGAGACGTTACTAAACACCTCGTTAGTTAAGGCGAAGAGTAAGCAGAAAACACGCAAACATGGTGTTTTTAGACAAGTTTTGTGGTGAAAGTATAGCATTTCGAGCTATGAACACTACTTAATCCTGTTACGCATATCCTAAAGTCTTATTTGTAGGTTGCTAATGCTTGCTGTTGGTTACAGTTAACACTGCCGAGCCTTTTTGAACTACCACTTTTCTTTGAAGTTAAACAAGTTTTTTGGCATGGCGTGACGCATTTTTTTGGTACCTACTACTCTCAGAAAAGTTATTTTTATAGCTTGAACTTTTTTGTGTAGGTTCATTTATTCAGATTAGTAGTGAATAACGAGGATTGTAAGCATATATACTGTTTTCCACGCAAGAATTTTGAAAATATTGGCTTTGTTACATAGATGGCGGGCCGGCAGCCGTGAACTCATATCGCTCAAGGTCGCTGACATTTAGTGTCGCCTTAACCACCTAATTTTTGATAAATTTTATTTAGATACCGAAACATGGCCTTATATTTCTTTAGATTTTATGTAAGCTTCAACATCTTTAATATCACAGAACTTTAAAAATGTTATAGCAAATACAGCTAATTATTTTCATGAACAAAGAGCCAAAAATTCTGAGAGACACTGCAATTGCGCTCATCACCTTGAGACATAAGATGTTAAGTCCCATTTGCCCAGTAATTTCATTACCTACGGTTCTCTTCAGACCGAAACAGAATAATGCACATTTCTGCTTCACGCCACTGGTGTACTTAATCTAACAGAGTCTACAAGTGTCCGCTGCCAAACAACACTCAATTCTATATTATAATTGGATAAATACACATATAAAAGTTTCTTTAAACAGCATATAATTATCATAACATTATAAAAATACCAACGCTAACCCTCCAATTAAATTATAAATAAACACAATCATAATAATGTAACGAAAAAATTTAGTTTTCTACCACAAACTCTAAAATTCAAATCAGTTAGTTTTCTCGAATTTGTTCGAATATTCGATATTTTGGAATGTTCCATCGTCATTGCTTCTGTACCCCGATTGTGTAACTTTAGGCTTATTCTGTGGAATAGTTGAATCTCCTCGCGGAAAGAGCCCAAAGGAATATCCAACTAATGCACCCATTGAGCAAACGAGTAATGTCATTTTGACTTGTTGTCTTGCATCCATATTATGTTAACTCGCTACTGTAATCCATATTATATCTGCAACGCTGGAAAGCACAATATATATAGTAACGGTATAAATTTTCTATAGTTTTGATACCAATTAATCGCTTTTAATTCGTAAACAATAGCCAGTCCAAGATTACGTGTCAGTTTTGACTCATGTCTGTTACGTGCAGGCTTATAGCCACAGATGAAAATTATAGGACTGAAAGAAGACAGAAACTCTGTTTATGAGTAGTATAGTAACAAAACAAACCCCAGCATCACCTGATGTTAAGTAACACCGTTGCCCAAATTCTTTTGCAACACCAGAGTAATTAGAGGAGAGAAGAGGAGCGATGCCCGCCTTTTACAAAGTTGTATTTTTTTGAAGGTACCTACGTCGTATCGTCCTGGAAACCCCGCACAAGGATGCTCATTGAAAAGGAATGCCACATATCTAAATGGCGGAGTGATATCCTAATTTGTGGCGTGTCGTGCGAAGGTGGAATTCGGTGGTAAGAATCAGGTCAAACAGGTCTTCGGAATACTCCCAATGATAAATGCGGTACAAGACACACTATGAAGCAACGTCTCTATGAAACAACAAGTGATCTAGCCGTTGACAGCATTGGCTCCATTACAATTGCAAGCGGTCAAATGGTTCGAGCCAATACGGGGGTATGCAAGACCAGAGATGACTGCAATACTCCATATATGGTCGGTACTATTTCTGCCGTGAAGCAGTAATGTGTAAACATAACTGTGTTTCGGTCTGAACGGCGCCGTAGCTAGTGAAATTACTGGGCAAATGAGACTTAAGATCTGAATGTCTCAAGTTGACGAGGCCAATTATAGTGCCGCTCAGAATTTTTGGGTTTTTCAAGAATCCTTAGCAGCACTACATTGTAATGGTTAGGGCGTATCAATTACGGTCAGCTGAACGTCCTGCTCATCTGTACCCTTATTTTCATAAAAAAAAATGGCCGGACGTGTGTTAAAACTAATACAAAATCAACATCAAAATGCTAATTCAACATAAAAAGCAAAAATAGCGGCTTTTATTTCATTTATTGGAAATCTAAGGGTATTCGTCTGCACATGGGCCGTCTGTGTATTTAGATTTATCCACCTTCTCTTGTTCAACTTCTTCATAGCACGAAATATCGCATGACCTTTCCCTTAGGTATCTTTGGATGTCCTTCTCAGGTCGGAACAGCCCAAACGAATACTTCATTATCATTGCAATCGAAAGCGCCAGAAAGGTGGTTTGCAGCATATGTTTCTGTTCTCTTTGAAATGCGCCTTTTAAGGACAGCCGACCTTTTAGGAATGTCTCAAATTCTTTTCTGCTCCAAAAGCCCCAAAGATGGCTCGGTTTAATACCAGGTTTCATTTTGAAGAATTAATATGATTGAATTTTCACTAAAATTTTGCTTCAATTGTTCATAGCTTCAGGTTTCTTTGCAAGGTATTGTTGATTAAGAATGTTCTAGGCCATTTTTTTATTCGGTTTTGAATTTATTGTGACTTTTTATGTGGTTTATTTGAAATTTCCATGATGCTCTGAAACAATACATTTACAATATATATATTGCAATATTGATAAAATGCAATTAAGAAAATTAAATGAATCCATGTTTTGATTTTGTTAAATCGTAGCAAATTGGGGCTCGCGCATATTAACCATGGAAGAGTTTTTTATAATATTGTTTATATTGATATCCCTCGAAGCTATACAAAAGCTTATATATATATATTGTATAGCTTATTTGGATTAGCTTTTAAGGCCCTTTCCAAGAAACTTGCTAAGTAAATTCGGTTCAAAACGAGCGAAGCGAAACAAGTAAACGCATTACAGTCTTAATGAATCTCTTGTGAATATTCTGCATTAAGGCCTTTAAGCAAGTAACTACAAAAAAGATGTTTGAAAGAAGTAATTTTAAATTTATCCATGTCTTTCAGTATTTACAATTCTCTATAAGTTTTGTAGAAGATAATGAATGCCCTGCGGATGCATTAGGTAAGTTCATGAACATCCATACAGTTATCCTGATTTCTGTTATTAAAACTGTGACAATATTAAATTATTACCAATTAGGGCCATTTTGGTTTCCGCGTTTTGCCGTAAACTGTTGCAACACATGAAAAAACTGCTGAAACTGTTACGACTAAAACTAATTCCTGACGAGTCATGACATTCTTGAGCAGTATGTCATATCAACTTGATTATAAACAATCTAAGCAATATGTCAATTAAACAAATAATGCTCCAAAGAGTTTCATTACACGTACCTGCTGATACTGATTTATTTGTTTATCTTTTTATCACGTCGAAACAAAGACACGGCTCAAGGTATAGTATGCACTATGCACAGCGATTGAAAAACCAAGGGTCACGAAGGATATGGAAGTAAAGCCATGTTAAAGAAGATGCCAGAATTGCATCTAACTTGCATCCAAATGTTTTGAGTTTTCTTTAGTGTTAATTCCGCCAATATTTGTCTTTTAAACAATTCGAGTGTCGCAACTACACGCGCGTCGTCGCGATTTTTTTCGACGTTGACAGCTGTCACAGTCTATCTAAACGTATAAATTAGTAAATATTACAAATAATAACTATTTATTTATTAACTTCAAGTTGATGCAGAATACACATTAAACTTTTATCAAGATGTTAAAAAAGTGTATTGAAAGTGTTAATAATGGAGTCTTCGATGTGGAAAAGCTAGAGTTAATCTGGAGTTTTATATTCCAGCAGCGCAGAAAGCTAAAAAACGCTGTATTCTTATTTTTGCGTGCTTCTTTCCTTCAGCAAGGCTGAGTTCCTTTCAGAGCTCAAGTCCAACTACTCTCTGAGGTTTTCTAGCTATCATGTCCCTCTTTTACCTGGCCTCTTACCTGTAACTTAACGTACAAATGAGTTAAATCAAACAATTCAATTATTATTGACGTTCTTACTTATAATGTCAGACTAGAGATTATCATCAAGCAGATTTCAGATGACGATTTACATAATTCAATATCCAACCATTCTCTTTTGAGTTGTCTTTGCTGAAATACCTAATGTAAATTTACCAGTGGGAGGCTCCTTTACACAGGATGCCGGCTAAATTATGGGTACAACAACGCCGCCTATTTGTGCCCTGTAGCAATACTGTGTTTCGGTCTGAAGGGCGCCGTAGCTAGTGAAACTACTGGGACTAAAATGAGACTTAACAACTTATGTCTCAAGGTAACGACGCAGTTATGGTGCCGCTCAGAATTTTTGAATTTTTCAAGAATCCTGAGCGGTAGATACTTCATTGTAATGAACAGTATCAATTACCATCAGCTGAACGTCCTTCTCGTCTCTTCCCTTATTGTCATCAAAAAATGTTCACTTTAAAGAATTACTTTTTGATAAACAAAACAATTTCAAAACATTCTTGGATACTCTCCTTTGGATGTGTGTAAGTTGACGGTTATAGGGATTAAGGTTTCCCTCGTTCGACTCGAGTCCTGCTGCATTTGAATCACATCTTCACCTAAAAGAGTCGCAGATTCTTTGGGGGTTCTAGGGGTATGCATTCTTCATATTAGAGATAAAGTACTTACGTAGATTACACTACAAACAGAATCACGTCAGAATAGACTAGATTTACTGAGATCAGTTTTGACTAAATGACCTTTCTTGTTAGGAAACCCATGAGAACTTATAGTTGTTTCCTTAAACGGCATTCTATTTAAAAAACAAATTATCAAGAAACAATGTGCATCTATAAAAGCATGAGGGATTAAGGAAAGTAAATAACTTTCCACCAGGTGACTGAAGCCTATAGTAAAATTTACTTTATTAAAATTAGAAGGCATGCATATTAAAATGCCTTTAAGACTTAAAAATTTAAATTATGATAAAAAGTAAGCCTCATTTATCGTCTTAAGTATTCTAAGAAAATCATTACTTTCCACTAGGTCAGTCTACAATTAAAAAAATTAAATTTACTACCCATTGTGCAATCATTATATACAGAGGTCCGATAAACCTAAATCAAAGATCGTAACCAACCGGTTATAACATTCTTATGATATGATTCATGTTCCACCACACTAAATATATTATAATGATCTATAGCCACGGGTCATTATCAACACTATAATAAAATGGTCAGTGCAATGCACACTATAATAAAAAATACAAAATTGACCAGGTAAGAGAGTCCCTAGTATCCCAATAGAAGTATACCAAGTATATTTAACTTCAATCATCACAGTTTAAACTTTGATACAATGTGCTTAAGTTGTCGTTACCATAGCTTGGATTCCGACCTTCACCAGAGATGCATTGAACCGGTTAGATTTATCGATTCGGACAATCGTAACCCCCCCTACTAGAAATAATACAATTGGTATTGTTTACATAGCTAGATAAGTCTTCGTATAAAACTATCATAGATTTATTCTAAAGCTTACTTAGTAACATCATACTGGAAACCAGCGAGGCTTTTATTCCATCGCAAAAACCAGAATCAAGTGTAGTCACTGTTGGCGACAACTATTATTAAGTTTTTTAAACTTAAAAGGCAAAAGCTCGTAGAGCCGTAGATTCAAGACCGCGCCATGCTTACAGTAGTGGGAGAAAAACCTGCAGATACTGTTGGTCCAGTCCGGCGTACCTGAGGTGCTCTGTCCCTTTCTCGCGCATAGTAACCGCGGCAAAGAAACTTCCGTTTCACAACACTCTGGTATGCAAAGATTGATAGCGTATATGACCATTTGGTTTTGAAAGTCCCAAGTAATCACGCACGGCTAAGTTTGGCCTGGCGTCGTTATTACTGTTCGAGTGGCGCTGGGTTCAGCCTGTGTTATATTTTAAAGTGTCCAGACAATGACAGACTTTTGCGAGTTCTTTAACATTAATATCTGAGATAGTAAGGTGATAAGTGGTGTTAGTTATCAAGTTGATTCGCGCCCGTTTTACATTTGTTATATCATATTTTATGCCGGTGATGTTGTGTTTGTGTGTAAGTGGATGATGACTTTACAACAATGGATTCTTTGGCATCAGACAACGGATTGGTGATCAACAATATGAACCATGTCCGGACTGACTCTCAGGTAGGTTATATCGATGAGGCAAAACACGTTTTCACCTCGTCTATGTCGCTATGAAGTGCGGTGTATTCACTTCCTAATTGTATAAACAAAGTCATAGGCCTGACTTTTAATTTGTCCTGTCCGTCGCAGGCAAAGATCTCTTATACCTACATGTTTCTTTTTAATAGCTATTGGTGTTTTTACTCATAAACATAGAATAAATACAGTAACCGGTCAAGATCGAGTCGGCTCAAACATAACTTACGTTAAACTTGCTGAGTGTTTAAAACGTGAACTCGACTTTAGCATTGGGCTGTCTTAGTTAAGCTAAGCTCAGTATAATTTCAGCTGTGAAAAGACAAAAAAAAGAAAATCAAAGATTGTGCTAACCTTACGCTCAGCACTTTTACTTGAGTAAAGTCTAAGTAAGCTCTATAGATCTCAGCCTAAGACACACAGCTTCTACAAATTTATACCAAAATCTAAATAAATATTAATACTCCCGGTTTTAATTGTTTACTAGCTGACCCGACAGACGATGTTCTGTATATAATAAATAAAATAATGTTTTTATATGAATTTGTCACTTATATATCATAACAATTACTAAAATTACTTCGTAAAATATGCACCCTGCTGTCGTAATGAAATTGTTCCACAGCAGAACTGTCAAACCGTGCGTCAATAATTTCTCTCATAGAAATTATGTATGGGCACATCAAAGGAAAAACAAATTTGTTGTTTTTATTTAATTTAGCAGCATTTTCCTATTTATTCACCTTTTAAACCTTCTCTGGACTTCCACAAATAATTCAAGATGAAAATTAGCCAAATCGGTCCAGCCGTTCTCGAGTTTTAGCGAGACAACGAACAGCAATTCATTTTTATATATTATATAGATAACGCGTGCAAGATGATTTTTCTTATTTTTAGCAAATTAACATAAACTATTTCTCCCGACGTGCCGATGTCTTACCAGATCACGTTTTCAGGAACCAAAAAACGTTTTAATCCTATAAAGAATGTTTTTAATAATACACGGATTTCTTCTAGTGTCATATATTTATTTATTTGGAACCAATTACCCTGACGTTAGTCTTTACAGAATACATTTACAGGGGTGACCAAAATGTTTTAATCTTACACAGGTTTTCTTACATTTATTTATTTCTTTGGAAACAATGGTCTTGACGTTTTTCCTTCTAGAACACACTTTCAGTAGTGACCAAAACATTTTAATCCTTTAGCAGTATTTTTTAATATTACCACGGGCTTATTATGCTGTCATACATTTACTCATTTGGAAACCATTAATACAGATACACTCTATAACACAAAATAAAAAATATATATGGACTTAACTGATAAGGACATATAGATGGCTTCTTCCGCCAATGTTATGTTTGATTGGTTTAATGTCTGACATCATTGGGGATCACTGGTCCGTTGATGATAAATAGCCTCTGACTATAACATAGTCAGCATTGCGCCACGAATTGCTTTTAAAACGGCCCCGTGCAAGTAGAACATCTTCTCTACTAGCATTGATTCATGAAACTATAACCCGAGTCGTCTGTAAATCTATTATGTTCGGAGCTTCGTCTATGTTTTAACGCCGATTACATAAATAAATAATAACATATATCCCCATGCCGTTTTTAAAACCAATGTTTTTTAAACTTATCAAGTTATAGGTAGTAAGTAATCTTAAGTAAAGCTTATTATTATATAAATTAACACAGACAATAAGTTTTATGTTAGTAAGTTGTTGTTTTTACTTTTAGTTTATTACTAGTTTTCCCTAACCGATACGACTTAGGGACCTTCAAGAAAAGAGCCCACCTTAAAGGCCGGCAACGCATCTCTTGACACCTGTTGTTGCGGATGACCTTGGGCGATTGCCTCACCACTCCCATCCCGTGAAGCTATTGCACATTTGCCTCGTCTTATATATAAAAAAAAATTGTTATAATTTTGTTTAGTAGTATGTGCCCCTCTTAGGGTGAATCCCTACTCCATTTTCTTCCCTATTATACGGTCTTTGTCCAGTAAAAGCAAGTCATTACCGGCATGATCCCACTATATAATCAGCCTTCCGTGTTTCTGACATTTCTAATGCCTTTTATTTTGTTTAGTAATTAATTGTGTTTAGTGTAGTTGTATTACAATCAACGTGCGGACGCGTTGGCTATAATATTAAAAGTAGCGATCTTCACACTTCTTGTGTAAAAGTGGTCTTAGTTTCTTAGTTTCGTTCAATAATAATTATTTTTCATTAGTATATTGTTATTGTGAATATATAGTACAAATATTATCGTACCTATAATATTTTTTGGTTTTAATCCGAAATGGAAAGTGCTAATTCCATGAAACGTCTTATGTTTATAGTGAAGGTATAAGACGTCATATTGAATGAATCTTGTCGCATATTTAACAGTATTTAATTAATAAATGATTGAGGATTGTTTTAAGTGTATGTTACTTTTATAGATTTCGAATATTCGGTATATTAGGTATATAACTATCGATGTGTCCTCCAGAATATGAATTAGCTGACACCTAGATATTGTTGCTAATTTTGTTATTGTTAGTTATTGTTTTTACAATCTTTATGTGTATTCCAGCACAACTATTCCGATAATATGAAACAGTAATGGTGTAAATAAGAGAATAAATTGTCCTTCTTAACGAACATACCACCACCTTACTGCAACAGACATAATAACCAATTCGTTTGCATATTGCGTAATCTAATACCAGTATCCCACTTCGAGACGTTATTAAGATTGCAATAAGCATAGTTCTATGACACTATTTACATAATTTGGAATGCAAATGTGAAGTCGCGGTGGTATGATAACACCAGAATATATAGCTGAAACTGTTGCAAATCCCTGCTAATATTATAAATGTGAATGTAAGTTTGTCTGTTACGCTTTCACGCCTAAACTACCTAGCCAATTTTGAAAAAAATTAGTACAGAGATAGACTAGAGCTTGAAAAAGGACATAGGCTACTTTTTGTTGCAAAAAAATAAATGGTGGGGTTGAAATAGGGGATGCCAGTTTGTATGGAAATTCGTCATTATCGAAGATAAAACAATGAAACTTTGTATTTAGCCACTTGATAAGAAATAATTTATAAATACTTGTTTGAGCATTTTCGAAACTTTGACCTACTTGGAGATGAAATAGGAGATTAAAGTTTACAGGGAAATACTATAAAAGAGACTATCCACAATCACGAAGGAATATCCGCTGTATCATAGTAGAGCGCTGCCAGAAGCCGAAAGAGAAGTATATGCGTTATTTGTACAGTATCCTAAGAAATAAAAAAATAATGCACAAAGTAACTATTCAACGCGGAAGTCGCGAGAAAAAGCTATATATATCCAAATAAATTAAAGTGAAATGGTGGTAGTTTAGGGGCATATTGGTATTTATAATAAAAGTAATGTTATTAAAAAAATATAAACTCGTAACAACACCAAAACAGCGAAATATAAACCGGATATATTTCTATTATAATTAGATAGTTCATTAAAATGCGTGAGAATGCATGTTTTGCCGGTAATTTTAATAAAGTTTTATTTTATTTTAGATTTATTAATTTAATTGTCGCCTTTTAGCATAACACTTGATTTTTTTTTCTGAATTACAATTATAGTGAAAAATATAGTGCAGGTAAGGTTTTGGTACCACGCAGTGGGAAATAAAAAGACTTGACGTGTTCATAAATAAAAAATCAAATAGATTCTACGCCGATGTGTAATGTAAAGACATTCATATTGAAAAAAAATGCATGGATCCAAATGAAAGAAATTAAATTTAAATATTTTTATAAGGCAAGGCATGAACTCATACCTGTCCATCTTAAGGCGAAGAGTAAGCAGAAAACACGCAAACATGGTGTTTTTAGACAAGTGTTTTGGTACTTCTCTCAGAAAAGTTATTCTTATAGCTTGTACTTTTTTCTATAGGTTCATTTATTCAGATTAGTAGTGAATAACGAGGATTGTAAGCATATAAACTGTTTTCCACCCAAGAATTTTGAAAATATTGGCTTTGTTACATAGATGGCGGGCCGGCAGCCGTGAACTCATATCGCTCAAGGTCGCTGGCATTTAGTGTCACCTTAATAGCGTTATCGAAAGAGAAGAGTCACAATATAGGTATCTATTGTACTCAATCATTCGCTCCTGTAATTGAGTAGGTAATCGTTTTCGTTATAAAATAATCTCACACTTATTTTGGAAGCATTTGGTTGTACAAGAAAAACAAAATGTATGTCATATATACTGTTTTTCTTTTAAACGCCATAGCAGTATTGCAGCTCAACTGAATACTGAATAGCTCATAACTGAATACATTCATTTCATATCTCAATAATTATGGTTATGATCTGTATTTTTCTACAATTATGCTGTGGCGTGTTGCACGCACTTGAAAATATTGTGCTTGGACAGGCTGTAGTCCACAGTACAGTCTATAAGAAGTCCCATGCCTTAGGAATTCCTAATTGGCAGCATTGCTTATGTTGTTGCCAATAGCTATCACAGTCATTCGTCGTTCACAGTATGAATGTTATCTATTTCCTTCACTTTAAATACTTATCCCCTTATTCATAATAGTCTGCTCACTTAAAGCATTGCTAATTCTCACTCTGTCTTCTTTTATTGACCTAAGTCAGAATGAGAAAAAACACTAAAACGGCTGTATAAAGTTAGCGGACCATTATGAATAAGGGGGATAATGTTATACTATTTATAATTTAAGGTAAAGAAATTTAATGAATGAGATAATTTTAATTATTCATTGATTTCAATTTATATAATAACTGTGGTCGAATGGAACAACAACAGGGATATCATCTACTCTACCAATATCGTCATCTGTCATATTGGATTCTGTGTCGCTATCGTTTTCTAATTCAGTTATTAACTTCTCGGTATATCCATATTCCTAAAATTTATGTTAAGAGTGTAAATAATTTGTTATGTTTTTAAAAGTGATAACCATCACTTCTAGGATTAATACACAAATAACGTAAATCATATATACAAAGACGATACGTCACTTGAACGATTAGCTCAGTTGGAAGAGCACTCGCACGGAACGCGAGAGGTCGTTCGGTCGGTTCGAGTCCCGCATCGTTCATAAAATTTTGTTTTCAAATTTTAATTGTGTTTAAAATGTGTTCATATTGCTTTTGCCTCTCCTGTGGTGTTCTTCATTTAACAATATGGTTCTCAGCTTCTTGTCCAACATTATTGCCCGCTACGGCATCCTTTTAAAAGACTCAATAAACTCAATCACATTCAAGCCACAGTGGTACGGGGGCAACCTAACCACTTTCTGACCATGAGCTAATAATAATTGCCTTAATTAATGTATCAGCCCCATTAATCGGCGCTTCTTAGTGCTCCTATACAATTTGATACGGCTCAGCTTACAACATCTTTGGAACCTAAGAAAGATTATCCCTTATTCGTAATTCAATTTTGCATTTGTTATTTTGAGATGCATTGTTTATCTGGACTTAATCATACGATGATTCTTCATTATGAGTACGAAGTTTATGAGCAAATTAGGTATTAGTTTCTCTGCAAGCCATAAAATTTGTTCGATTCATGTCATTACTGATCCATTAGCAATAAACCCAATTTCAACACATTCATCATATTCCATCTAAGGAAATAATTGTCTTTCCCTCTGCACGATTATGGCTCATAGTATCGATATACTTGCGTCTCCATGCGACTATGTGGTGTCTTTCCATTTACATGTTCCGCATTGAACCATCTTTACCTTTTTGTACTGGAATCCTATTTCGTCTTAATATTTTCCACATTGCCGTGTGCCTTTAATTTTTATTTCATTCTTTAATTCTACATGTAATTTGTACAGGATAGGAACTACTCTGACGGTATCATTTTCATGGATTTTATTTCTTACTGCACCTAAATGGAAATAATGTAGCTGCACTTTTTACGTTTCGTCATTTGTCGTTTTTTTTCCTGGAAACTATTTTTTTTTGTAGAAACAGTAACTATATCTTTTTTAGTTATTCGAATTACGGTTTATTAATAACATGCCTGAAATAAACAATTTACGGCTCAGTTTTCCTTTAGTTGGAGGTCTAGTTGGCAGTATTAACTTTTTCACAGAAGGGTAACTTAATATAGTAAACATAGCACTTAAATAGGTTTTACGGAGATTGATAGTTTTTTTTTAATTGAATGTATGAAAATCGCATTTTTCCCATGTTGGTAGTTCTATACGATACCGATTAAGCACTCTAAATTACAAAGTTTAATTGGCAAAACACTTTCCGCTTTTAGTTTTGAGTTTTATTATTGTTACAAAATTAAAATTAAAAAACTAAATAAGTACATAAGTTGTTAACACGGCAAACATAATTACATTACATGATAATAATTATTAGACTTTCGTTAAAAACGCCATTTTGTTAATGTCAACTGTCAAGTAAATGTCAAATTATTAAGAAACCACAATTTTTTACACCCGAAAATCCTTAATGTTTGGTTAGGTTACATACATGTATTTTTATTCAAAAAAGGATAATATGGTATCACTTACTGAAACTCAAACAAAAAAGTATGCCTCAAACTTTAGAAGGCCGTCACTTAACAAGAAGTATTTATTGGTTGCAGTATGTTCAAAAACAAATGTAATTTGTTTTCAATTTATTTATTCTTTATACTTATTTAACATTTATACATAAAAAGGTTCTTTGCTTCACAATTAACTTTTGTTTATATGCTAAATCAAAACGTGCTCTACAAATTTTTGTTTCCAACAATTGTATTAAAATACCTATCGACGTTCACCGGCAATCTAACGCCTGAATTCAATTATGTACCAAAACATGTACATACTTACGAACAGCGTATACCTATACAATATACATGAACAAACAAATACAAATTGAGTAAAAAATTACCCAGCCTCACCTGTCACCATTGAAGCAAGCTCAACATAACAATAAGGAGCCGTATAATCGAATGCATATCCCAAAACTGAAAGAGTTCACTTTTTGCATTACGAAGGACCAAATTGAAGCCACATGTCAGGTGACGTCACAGTAAAACCAGTTTCGCGCCAATTCGCAGCTGTCGGCAGCAAAGTGGCCGAGTCTAGTGTTTTTTTTCCTCGTCGACGGCCTTAGGCTTTCACGTTTTCTGATGAACCGTTAACTTTAATGTGTTGTATGGTCTGTAACTTACATGTATAATAATAAAGGTTTTAAATTAATAAAACAACCCTTTCATTGTCTTTGTACTTGCTGCCAATGTCAAACACATTAATTATAGTCTGTGGTGAAATAGTTGCATTTTAGACAAAAGATTATCGCAGTGAATTGGTTACCAGTTACATAAATCTTCATAAGTTTGATATCGATGCAGAATTAAGAATTATACATAATCCTATTATATAGTTACTACCAGTAGAATTTATCTGTGTACGTTGGTGGCTCCTTTGTATCTCTATCTCTAGGAGACGACTTTTACCGGTGGGAGGCTCTTTTGCACAGGAGCCGGCTAGATTATTGATACAACAATGGCGCCTATTTCTGTAGTAATGTGTAAGCATTATTATGTTTCCATTTGAGGGACGCCGTAGCTAGTAAAATTACTGGGCAAATGAGACTTGATATCTTATGTCTCAAGGTGACGAGGGCAGTTGTATTGCTGCTCAGAATTTTTGGGTTTTTCAATCATCTTGAGCGGCGCTGCATTGTTATCGACAGGGCGTATAGATTACTATCAGCGTCCTGCTCGTCTCGTCCCTTATTTTCATAAAAAAAAGACGGCTAGAAACGTACCACAAAAAATAGCATTGCGTCTTTTTCTGCTGCCATGTAATAAGTAATGTATGTGCAAGTACTAATCTCGTTTCGCTTTGAAGGGCGCCGTCGCTAGTGAAAGTTCTGGTCTACATACAGCTGACATTAGACATCTTATATTATGTAAAGGAACAAAATTGCAGTGTAGCTCAGAATTTTGAATTTTCAAGAATCCTAAGCGGTATTGATGATAGATAGTTACTCTGTTTAAACCCCGCTGGTTTAAACGGGCTGATTACACTACAAGCAATATTACTCTCGCAAATTGCTTCAGCAAGTGGCCTGCAAAATAAGTTATGGAAGAACTTTTTAAAAAGTTTCCTCTAGTAAGAGCAATATTTATTGCATGCAAGTCATCCAGTGTTGAAAACAGAGTTGAAATCATACATAATCACGCCAAGATGTAGAAAAATACCCTATATTAAGAAGTATTAAAAAGAAACGAAAAAATAGAAATATATAAATAATAATATATTAATATAATTTATTTTTATTTTTATTTCGGTAATCGCTGCACTTCATATCCCATAACTCTGTATTCTTCATACTTCTCTACACTCGCACAGTTTCATCCCGTGTTCAAACTTTTGGATCTGACATCTTGCTTAGCAACTCAAAACTTTTATTTTCAAGCGTTTAAACCGCAAGTTCCTGTCAGAAGTATGAAAACTGTGTTTACACTTGCATCTTGCGGCAAGTTCTGCCAGTTACAAAACTTGCGAATGTGATCTCTACGTGATTGTTTACAGTTGAAACGGTAGAAATAGCAAGTTAAAGTTTTGTTGCTAATCTAAACCTCGCCTAACGATATTTTATAGATAAAAAGCGAAAGTTAAAATATCTATAAACGTATCTTAGTTGATATTTTAGTAGATGAAGTTATCAATTTGAATTTATATAACATATCTGTTGAGTTTGAATATTGAATCAAGTTACGTCAGTCAAATAAACTTGTTATTGCAAATTATTTAAATATCAGTTTTATGTTCATTAAGATATATTATATACATTTTAAAATTCAGTTTTATCTTACTATAATATATTATATTTCTTTTGTGCGTCTGTTGTAACTGAACTCCTAAACGGCTGGACTGATTTTAATGAAACTCTCTGTGTGTCTTCAGGTGGATTCGATAATGGTTTAGATTCACAAATGAACAACCTGCTAAACGGCTGGACCGATTTTGATGATTTTTTTGTGTGTTCCAATGAATTTGAGATTGGTGTGTGTCTTCAGGTGGATTCGAGAATGGTTTAGATTCACAATTGAACTACCTCCTAAACGGCTGGACCGATTTTGATGATTTTTTTGTGTGTTCCATTGAATTTGAGATTGGTGTGTGTCTTCAGGTGGATTCGAGAATGGTTTAGATTCACAATTGAACCACCTCCTAAACGGCTGGACCGATTTTGATGATTGTTTTGTGTGTTCCAGTGAATTTGAGATTGGTTTAGATTCTCAATTCCGTCCATATAATAAAATTCTCCTGCTCATGTGTATGTTAATGAACTCCTCCTAACGGCTGGATTTTTCAAATTTAAGACGTGTGTACAGGACAACGTCTGTCGGGTCCACTAGTATTGTATATTTTTCTATTACTTAGTTTTTTTCTATACTTTCATATACTGTATAATATGAAAGAATTAATGTAAATTATGAAGGTATTGGAAGAAACAGTTTTATATATTGTTCCTTGCTCCGTTTATTAAAGAAATCATTTAAAATATTGTGCGATTAATAAGCCTATAAGTTAAACGTCTAAATTATTTTTAAATTTTATTAAAAAGTTATTAAAACCGCACAAGCTTACGTGAGCCTTATAAATTTGTTGATGCTGGAGAAGCAATGAACAAAGAAGATCTATTTGATATTATCTATTGAAGATTTAATCGTAGAAACGATGTCAACAAACTTACACACGTCTCCCGCTAAACCTGTGTTAATCAACTCTAGTAGGGAAGGCGGTCTTATTACTCAGGGCCGCGCGCACCGAGTACAACACAAGCATATCGGCATTTGGACTTCTTGAACGGTTCTGTTGTTGATATTTAGTACAGGTATCCTGAGCGGCACTGCATTGTAATGGGCAGGGCGTATTAATTAGCATCAGCTGAACGTCCTGCTCGTCTCGTCCCTTATTATTATAAAAAAAAAAGGTCAACCAATATAAAAAAAAGAAAAGTAGAAATTTAAACTACACAGTTAAATATGAATATTATTATCGCTTATCTCACTTCATCGATTTTCACGCTTACGATCTCGTTATGGTCACTCCACACGCATTGTTGTAAATGAATCTTAATTGCATATACTACAGTTTTACTTTTTGAAAGTAAAAACTTCTTGAGGCGGACTGAGAACGATATTTTGTGGGTGACCATAGACAATATACAAACGTATAGACAATCCAAGAATATATCTATGGTAAATGCGAACCTTTAGATTCAACCAATTCATAGTACAATATAAAATTCGGCTGTCAATGGAATCAAATTTGTTTTTATTTATATAAATAGGCTACTTACGTAATATTACCTTTACGGTTAGTGAGCCTGCATTTTCTCGTTCTCCGTACCTCGCTACGTCCTTTGTCGTCCTTCCTTTCGACTTTGCCCAGTAATTTTCTACCTCCATCGCAGCTTTATTATAAATACAAATATTTTATAGATGAACCCCCTTATTCATAATAGTCTGCTAACTTAAAGCATTGCTAATTCTCACTCTGTCTTCTTCTATTGGCCTAAGCCAAAATGAGAAAAAAAACTCCTAAGCGGCTGTTTAAAGTTAGCGGACCATTATGAATAAGGGGGGAAATGTATTTGTTTATAGGCGTGAGATACGTTTCACACTTTCAATGAGAAAGTAAACGGGACGAACTGGTTACGCTCTAGTTGAGTTTCCCCCTTGGTACATCCAATTATAGCTCATTAGGTGATTAGTTCTCTAATCGCAGGAAGACTGAATCCTTAAGTCATCATCACAGTCATTAATTTCTACTCAACTTTATTTATTATGATAAGGCATCGAGTGGGAGGCTCCTTTGCACAGGAAGCCGGCTAGATTATGGGTACCACAACGGCGCCTATTTCTGCCGTGAAGCAGACTGTGTTTCGATCTGAAGGGCGCCGTAGCTAGTGTAATTACTGGGCAAATGAGACTTAACATCTTGTGTCTCAAGATGACGAGCGAAGACATCGAGTGGGAGGCTCCTTTGCACAGGGAGCCGGCTAGATTATGGGTACCACAACGGCGCCTATTTCTGCCGTGAAGCAGACTGTGTTTCGATCTGAAGGGCGCCGTAGCTAGTGAAATTACTGGGCAAATGAGACTTAACATCTTATGTCTCAAGATGACGAGCGCAATTCTAATGCCGCTCAGAATTTTTGGGTTATTCAAGAATCCTGAGCGGCACTGCATTGTACTGGGTGGAGTGTATCAATTACCATCAGCTGAGCGTTCTGCTCGTCTCGTCCCTAAATTTCATAAAAAAAAAGTCTTTAGGAGATTTCTTTAAAATTTCGGGATAATTAATCACTATATAATATGATAACTAGCTGACCCGGCAAATGCTATTTTGCTTTATAAATTATTTGTAGTGAATATTTTTTATATTAATCTTGCATTCTATTTTAAATCTATACTTATATTATAAAGAGGAAAGTTTTGATTGTTTGGTTGTTTGCATTGAATAGGCTCCGCAACTACTGAACCGATTTAAATAATTCTTTCACTGTTGAGAAGCTACATTATCCACGGGTGTTATAGGCTATATTACATTTTCAAAAAATTTGGGATACCTAGTAAAAGTCCAGTAATGTAACCGAAGGTGAAAAATACGTATGCGAACGACGTTGCTGGGTATCAGCTAGTATTCTATAAAAGTTCACACGTATGACATGAAATAATTAATGAATGGTGGCTTCAAAAATAAGGGTGGAACTTAAAGTATAGCACCTTCTATTTAAAGCATAAATGCAACTTAATTGACAGCAGAACTCTTACTTAACGACAACCAGTCAGTTTATAAAAAAATTGCAATTTAATATCATTTAGGGAATAAATAAGTTTACGTTTAATGAAAATAGTTAACAATCTATTTTCTGACTAACCGAATATACACATGATAAATCATAAAAATCGGTTTAGCCTTTTCGGATGAGTTTGGTGACAACATTGTGACACGAGAATTTATATTACTTACATGAGCTAATAAAGCAGATCATTTTAAAACAGGATAAAATTTTTATTAGTAGGTTGAATTGCTTTGATGGTTTCCTAAAATCTTTATTTCTAATTAAATAAAACAATCTTATACAAATGATTTAAGCTTTCTTTAGTGTTAATTCCGCCAATATTTGTTTTTAAAACAAATATAAGCTTAAATCATTTGTATAATTATGGATTTCCGCAAAGTAACGCCTAATTCAATAAATTTTCTAAAACAATCTTGCTGAAAGATATAGGCCACTGACATCTCTAGTAGATATATATACTGGGACATAAATTAATAGCAATTTATGGATATTTTGTGAATTTTCTTTATTTACTTATAAAAAAAAAATGCAGATGCAAAATTATTATTGCTTCTAAACTGTGCACTTAATAAAATATTTATGCGAATTGGCAATTAGTACTGGGTACTAAAAACAAGGATTTTTTTTTTCATAGACTTGAACGTAGGTGCAAGGGGTAAAATTAATAAACAATAAATAACCAGACATGTACGAGTCAGACAGACAGCGAAATCTTAGCAATCCCGTTGGCTACCAATCATGCACGAATAAAGATCTAAAATGGCTACGATTCAAAGTAAAAAAAAATACAAATGTTGTCAAAATTGTACATAACTGTTGTGTCAAGTTTTGTACGATGCGACTCAACTCTTTCGAGTGGAGTGAAATGTATCTAAGAGCAGGAACACCCAAAAATGGTGAGGTCGCACCCGCTAACCGTTGCTCTGTACACGTATCACTCGACAATATCAATTTATTATAAAACAAAACAATCCATAAAAATACTATGTTTTCTCTTACTCAGTTAATGGCTAATCCAGCCATCTTATGTACTTTTAAGTATAGTTGGCCTACAGAAGACCAGATTAATTTTCTACCCTTGTTTGTTTGATGTGTGAATGGCTATTGGCGACTTTCATCATCCGGTTCACAAGCAACTTCATGAATATTTAAAAGCAACTGTGAAATGGTTATGGTCTTTGAAGTTTCGAATCACACTGTACTTAGAAATAAGTAATTTTCAACCGACTAAAAGAGAAGGAGTAAATTCCGATTTGAATTTTTTTATTTCATTTCAAAGGGACAAAAGTAGCAGTTTAGAGTTTAGACTAAACAATTGTGCCACAATTCTTAAATGGCAAAAACATCGTAAAATATACATGTTGATTGTAATAGTATAATTTGACCAGAAGAATCATGAAAGCTATAAGTTTAATAAGATGTTTCATGAACTAATGGTGAGCTAGATCTCTAACACCGTCCACCACCAGTTAATATGTAAGAAACCAGTTTTCAAATGGATGGAAAGTTTACAATTTTATATAATTGGCTTTTACTTTCCGTAAAGTGACCGAACAAGATGCGGCTTATATTATACTCAATTTATACATTGTTTCCGTTTTTGGAGGTCTTACGAGCGATCTACGTTCGTTTTTTGTTTCGCACGGTTGGTGGAGTCCGTTAATTGTACTATAAGTCCCGCGCATTGCGATGGGCACAGGACGCCATCTTAGTGACGTCATGTCCAGGCATACACCTCAAAAACCACCAATCAAAGTACCGTGCGCATTTTGTGTACTTTCCAAGGCGTGACGGTTATACACAACTCACATTCTTACACATTACGTAGCTCTTGACCAACTGTGTTTTACCAACATCCAATCTTTGCAAATTTTTAGGATAAATAGTTAAAAGGATTAAAACACAAAAAAAAATTGTTTTTCAAATTATATTTGTGTATTAATCCTAGAAGTGAAGGTTATCATTTTAAAAACATAACACATTGTTTATAAACACATAAACAAGAGCGATATCTCAAGTCAATTTCCTAATATGCAAATATTGGGGTTAAGCAGGTTATCAACTGTAAAGTAGATCCTGTAGATGAAGCCACAACCTGAGAGTTGAACAAGGCATACAAGATTTTATGACGATACGTCACTCGAACGGTTAGCTCAGTTGGGTAGAACACTGGCACGGAACGCCAGAGGTCGTGGGTTCGAGGCCAGCATCGTTGATAAAATTTTGTTTGTGTATTAATCCTAGAAGTGACGGTTATCACTTTAAAAACATAACTAACTTTAAATATCAGAACTTGGAGCTACAGTCAGATGAGTGTTTAAGCAACTCACTCGCTAAAAAAATTTTTAACAAAAAAAAACAACCGTCTTCAAAAACACTATTCCAAAACAATAGGTATAATATCAAATATGCACTAAAAGTATAGAAATAATTGCGTATTTTTATACAATATAGTTAATTAATCTAATTCTAGTTACGATTATTGTTATTTTTGGAGTCGGTGTCCTTCCGTCGCGACTAGCTCTCGCCTCCTCACGACTCAAGCACATCTCACCTATAACTATGTTAGTAAGTTACAAACCTATCTTGGATGACACCGACTCCAAAAATTACAATAATCGTAACTAGAATTATTAGATTAATTAATTATATTGTATTAAAATACGCAATTATTTTTATACTTATACCCCATTATTCATAATGGTCCGCTAACTTTAAACAGCCGCTAAGGAGTGTTTTTTCTCATTCTGACTTAGACTATTATGAATAAGGGGGTTAGTGCATATTATATCTATTGTTTTGGAATAGTGTTTTTGAAGTCGGTTGTTTTTTGTTAAAAAAAATATTTTATGATTTTTGGTGAATTTGAACTACACCAACTAATCATTTGTCGAAATATGTGATAAATAAAGATATACTAAATTTTTCAATGCAGCAATGAACGTAAGCGCTTCGCAATTTGATTACAGAAGTTCTGCCACAGATCGCCCCTTACTGGAAGTCGGTATGGAGTCCCATTGATCATCATATTCGACTACGACAATTACTTGAACATAACTATGTTATGGTAGATGACTTAAATATCCGAATAGCATAAAAAATATTCGGCCGAGTATCGTTACTTTGCTCCTAAGAATTGATGAGTTCCTTTGTCATGGATTCCGTAATCAGAACCTAACCAAACTCTCACCATCACTCACTGTCTTTGAAGTATATCCTTTCCAATAAAAAGTGAATCATCGAAATCGGTTGGCGCGATATTGAGTTATTCGTAAATTTATCATCCACTTCGCTATACGTATGTATAGCATTTAAGACTTTTATGGTTTTTCTCATGGATACCACTGTCAGATCTGTACCAAATTACAATGGGACCACACGGGAAGCACCAGCTTTCAAATAAAAAAGAATTATCAAAATCGGTTCACCCAGTCGAAAGTTTTGGGGTAACAAACATAAAAAAAAATACCGACGATTTGAGAACCTCCTCCTTTTCTGAAGTCGGTTAAAAATTGATGGATTAATTCTAAAACACTGACTGACGATTGGCGTCTGTTAAAAGATTCACTATCTCAATTGATACTATTTACACTAAGGCATTCTACCTATCTTTAAATTATACAAAACCACCAAACACCAAAAACCAACAAACAGTCAGCGAAAGAATAAACGACCATTTGTTTGACATTTGCTGCGCTTTGATTTGAAGTTGACATTAACAGCTGTGGCTGTTTCGTACATAGAAGATACTATTTAAATAAGTACGCATGGTATTACAATAAAATTAGAAAATTAATTATTAATAATACTTATATACATAAATAAAATATATATAAATAATACTTAACTTTAACCTCAAATAATCCATGAAGTAATAAGTTCCCAGAAAATATGACAATTTTATAGCTGCATGACTGTTTGGATCGTGACCGTAAACTTTAGCTACGGTTATTTGATAATTATCTTTGCTTTATCGATATTGTTCTTAGAGTACCCAGCGCAGCGGAGATGTCATGCAAGAGCGTTGATCGATACTGAAAATTGGTCACCATTATATTTATTGTTTATTATAATTTCATTGAAGTTAGAAAGGCACTCTCAAGACTCAAGATAACGGCAACACGTAACGTGCCTGTAATTTCACTAATTGCCCCCGTAAATAACCAAATATTCCTTAGGGTTAGTATGAATATAAATGAACTTTAAAATTAATATTTGAACCCTTACTCTTTCTATACCGTAACGGTTGAAATCTTTACAATAGAGAATGTCCTGTAGAATTATACTCAAATGCCGTTCCATAAGCATACGTTGTGAAGTATGATCACTGCGAAGTAGCGTTGATTATCTGTGAACCGCGGCCCGCGGGGCGCGGAGTTGTCAAAATGCCAACTTTCAAGTGTCATTTCAAACTCATATGTCATAACCATAAGTGTTGTGTCAACTGTCATTTCATTCAAGTGGTCACCAGTTGTCAAAATGTTGATACAACGTGGTTTTTAATTCAGGTTATCTAATATTATGATAATAAATATTTTTAACTCATTTATAATATTAGAATTTAAAATAAATTGCCATGGCTATGTTAGCGGAACCTCGTCGTAAACAAAAAGTTATAAATCTCAGAGCTAAAAACACTGCTTGGAGTAATGACGCTAACAAATTCGGTCAGCGTATGTTAGAAAAAATGGGTTGGAGTGCTGGAAAAGGACTTGGAGCAAAGGAAAATGGTATAGTGGAACATGTTGTTGCGCGATATAAAAATGATGATAGAGGCCTCGGATTTGAGGATAAGAATGATCAATGGACTAAGCACGAAGACGACTTTAATGCATTGTTAGCAAATTTGTCAAATTGTAAGTACATTTTTAAAGCTAAACTATTAATAATAAGGGTTAGAATATCTACACAGTCGCCTTATCTCAACTACTCTGTAGTTTTGTTCTATCCATCTAAATAACCACATAAGATTAGCAGCACATGTTCAACATTAATGCAGATGTCCATAGGTATTACAGTTATTACTAAAGTTCAGCGAACCACTTGTTATAATAATATGGTCTATTAAACAAATTCAAAATAATTGTTTATAATCCCGACAAGATGCACCACACAAGTAATTGAATGTTATAGAATATTGACTTACTTATTTCAGTAAATTTAACAAAGGAAGTAAATCACAAAATATAACTTCACATTATATCACACATTATGAGTAGTAAATCAACAAACACAATTATTTAAATAAAATAAACAATTTAACGGATTACTTTTTATTTCTTACTAAAATATTACCATTATTTATTTTTAGCTAATGCTGAATCTTCTGATAATTTGCATAGTGGCATATCTTTAGAAGACAAGTCCAAGAAAAGTAAATCAAGAATTCACTACCATAAGTTCACCCGGGGGAAAGATTTATCAAAGTACAGTGAAAAAGACCTGGCTAATATATTTGGTAAGAAAAGCTTTAAAAATAAGAAAGAAATGGAGACATCCATAGAGGATGACACAACTTCAAGGGAGAAAATATTTACTGAAAAGGGCAGCATGGAAGATTACTTTAAGTCGAAAATGGCATCAATAAAGTCTAAGAATAAATTTATCGATAAACATGATGAAGGTAATGAGGACTGTGATTATGTATTTCAAGGTTTCTCATGCACTGATGACCATATGAATTCTTTAGATACTCCTCAATTGTATATACATTCTTTGAATGATCAAAATATCGCCACAGAAGAGACAAATACTGATAGTGTATGTAAAAAAAAGAAAAAGAAGAAGAAACATAATAGCAATGATCTAGATGAATTAATTTGTAATGGAGAAACCATGGATATTGCTCAAGATATTCCAAAGAAAACAAAAAAGATAAAAAATAATCTTAAATTATCAGAAGTGAGTGTTGATGAGACACCCACTGAGAATGGCAATTCTAATGAGCCTAAAAAGAAAAAGAAAAAAAAGAATAAAAATATGTAGCAGTGCAAAAGTTTTATTTATTTCATCACTTGTTCACTTTTGTCTATATAATTCAATTAAAATGTCAAAAGTTTACAAATGACATGTCCCTCCATCTACTTAGTTGATACACAACTCTATGGTTTAGAAATTGGTTAAAGAGGATGTAAATACTTTATACTACATAATAAGAGGCAGGACTGCCTGAGTAAAAATTTAAATTTAGTTTAGTATGAAACATGCAGTCATAAGACATAAGTTTCAAACAGTAGTAATTACAGTATTACAATCCAGCTAAGTTTGAAAGTGAACAGTTGCTTAAATTGTAGTGGATTTTGGTTATCCCTGTTTTTTACGAGTTTATAGCTGTCATCTATAAATGACTGCATGTTTCATACAATCGAGTGAATCACTTTTTTCTTACAGTTTTGCTAGGCTGAAATTGGTAGTGACCAGAATTTGTAAAGAAAAATTGTTACAAATACCCTTAAATACATACTGATTTAACTAACTTCATCGTGTTGAGCAGTTATAAGCACTATTTTGTTTTAGCCTACTTTATAATAGTAAATATAGTGCATTTTAATTTATTATTGATTTGAAATTAAATTTTTTTAGGGCACAATTATTTTTAATCATTTTTTAATTTAACTTGATTACAAGAAAAACCCCGTTAGGTTTATTGGCGAAGAAACTCTTGATATAGGTTAGATGTCTATTTTATACACGTTACATGAAGTAACTTCACCGTAGCTTACTAGATGGCGCTCAATAACAATCAAAAGTTTGTTCCAAGTTAGTTCTTTCACTCTACTAATGATTTAGATAATACTAAGCTTATTTAAATTAATATACAGTAGCAAGGGCATCGTTCAATTGTATTTTATATAATATGAAATAGTAAAGACGATAACGTAAAGGTACGGGCGCCAGCCGCCATTTTGTGTAGTCAATAGTCGTTAATTTAGTTGCACAGAAATGAAAATATCAACTCAATAGTGTATGCCGTAATACTCCATGTATTAGTAAAGTTTTTTAGTGCGGAATGCGAGACTGTGCGTTATGAATATTGTGATCATACACGTAGGTTTATAATTTTTAAAATAAAATGCCCACAGAAAATTAAAATACTAAAAGTATATTATCGTCACTGTCATTGCTGAATATTGTCCGGTGACAACTGTCAACAAAAATGTACGTGATATGGCACATGGACGGTGGACCATGGTTAAAAATTCGAAATTAGAGGTTCAAGTGTGTTATTTTTATTTATTTGGTCAAAATCAATTATTAACTTAGGAGATTAATAAAGTTCTAAAAGTACTCTAAATTAGTTCAGAAGATTGTGTGTGTCTATGAGATTGTGCCTTTGGATTGTAAGCAAGCATGGATCATACAATCAACAATTGTAAGCATAGTAACGAGTGTGATAGTAACTCTGTTATTAAAATAAGTAAAAATGACTTTGTTGAGCTTCGGACAGCTTATTTGAAATGTCAGTCTATTTTGGAAAAGTTTGAACTAAAGTATGGTTACTTTGATTCAGAACACATTGAAGATACTTGCAGGTGTACATTAAACAAAAAAATAGTTTTTGATGATGAGGGTGAACGAATATCTCGGAATGCTGTACCAGATTTACACACCTGTAAGACACAAACAAGCTGTAATAGTCCAGTTTATCAAGAACATGGCTACACAAACATAACACTGGAAAATGATATAGATTCATTACCAAATGACATTACAGAGCTTGGTGAAATATTAAAGGACCCAGCAATTAAAATAACCTTAAGAAAGAAGGTGGTTGAAAAATTGAAGGTTTTGAGGCAAGAAAATGGTATGATGTTGAGATTTAATAAGCAGGTTTTGTTGGAAAGTGTGAAAGCAAATCCGGATGAATTATTCACATTTGAAGGGTCCAATCTTACATTATTACCAGGGTATCCGACATCTTGAAGTATGCAAATATTGGTGTATTTTTTATTCTGTGATTGTAGATATATTGATTAAGTGATTACATTGAAATATGTAGGATATATAGTGATAGAATTTAAGTAATGTAAATCTTTTACTGAACAAGTGAATGATTATTGTATTGTGCTGAAAATAATATTGGTACCAATAGGTAATATAACGGCTTAGGTGATATTTTATGGCAAATTATATAAATAAGTTAATACATACATATTTAAAACTGTCAAAATACCTTGTGTGATTTACCATGCACATCTATTAAGACCTTTCTAGGGTGAGCAGTAAGTTTTACTTTCTGTTAAATATAAGAAAAACTTTTGTAGCACTGTGAAGTATTTTGTAACATCCAAACAATCGGCCATCTGGCCTTTTGGGTCTGACCTCATTTCTGACAATTACACTTTTATTTTAGCATTAAGTTACAATTTAAAGCTGTAGAAATAACAAACCAATATATTGCATAATGTAGGTGACCTTTTACATCTCTTTTTGTACTTAATTTATAACTGTATCATATTATTTGGACTTGGTGCCTTTATTAATGTTTTACCCCCTTATTCATAATGGTCCGCTAACTTTAAACAGCCGCTTATGAGTGTTTTTTCTCATTCTAACTTAGGTCAATAGAAGAAGACAGAGTGAGAATTAGCAATGCCTTAAGTTAGCAGACTATTATGAATAAGGGGGTTAGTCAATTTCATTTCTGATATTTGAAACTGGTGGAAAAGTTTCTTAAATTAATTTTATGAACCTGAGTCCCTACCATGTTTTGGACAAAGGGGATTTAATTACTATGTAATAAGAGGCCTTAGTAAAAATTGAAATTTAGTATGAAACATGCACTGATTTGACATATTAAAGTTGAAAATGGATGTAATTACAGTATGGCAAATGGTGACAAAGTATAATCCGGATAAGTTTGAAAGTGAACAGTTGCCTAAAATGTAGTGGATTTCAGCTATCTCCCTTTTTTGTTCAAGATTATAGCAGTCATCTGTCAGTCTTTTAATGACTACATGTTTCATACTATCAAGTGAATCGCTTTTTCTAAGAGAGTTTTGCTAGCCTGGTTTTGGAATTAAACAAGGTACTCATTTAATTACTATCTAAAGGAGTAAGGTTTGATCCTCATCACAGTTTTTTTAAATTTATCGTGTGACAAAGGGACCTTGTCCTTCCTTAAGTTATGTTGTCAGTTATTACAAATATGCTGACAAAATAACAAATGTTAAGAACATTTTATTGCAAAAACAGGATTCAAATTATCTATAAACGAACATATCATGTAAATAATTGTTTTAATCTTATGTTTATGTCTTACAATATTAAAATGCTATTATGAAGGCTATATTATAAATAAATAAAATCAATGATTACAAATATTTGTGCCCTAATTATTCTGAATCCATTGTAACCATTAATTATGATGAACCTTTAGTGTTCTTGTCAATCTAGGTTTAATTGTTTTTTTTACTTTTTATTCTTAATATGGCATCACAATGCATGCTGGCTACAGATAGGTATTATTAATAAAAATATCAGGGTCAATTGATTTGAAATATTATTACATAATATAAGTAGTTATTGTGAAATTGAACAATCAATAAGCTCTTTTTTTATTTTGATTTAGATTCTATAGTTGTATGTTACTCCATGGGTGTGTTCTCAATAATATAATATTATCTTAAATAAATTAAATTTAGTCATATTATTTTGTGAATTCCTTTTGATTCTTGTTTAAAGTTTAAATGGCAACTTTAAACTTAACACATAATGTTTTTGTTGTTGCAGTAACATAATCTTGTTTGCTTGAAATATAAAACACTTTTACTGCAATCATGTTTTATTTAAGACACCCAGCAAGCATACCTATAAATCTGTTTTCGATAAAATTGTCTTTTCAATATCATGTAATCACACAAATAATATACATACCTATTACCTACTTTGTTGACCACAAAATAGATAGATATTTATCAATCAAAGGATGCAAATGAAAATAGGCAACCATTTGCATTCTATACCCACCATTGGACTAAGTATATTGTTGTTTGCAGGTAGTTAAATATTCAGAATATGACACAGTTTCGTATTGTTTTATTTTTAAGCTGAATAATAATGAAGGGACATAACATTAAGATATATATTATTGTGTAAACTAGTGTGCATATTGATTGTTAAATAACAAACTATAAACTATTTTTATTAAATATTTTTTGAGCTTAATACAGTAGTTTATCACTTCCACATTTCCCAAGCTATATTGCTAGTTCTATGGTGGAGGGCGAGAGAATTGCTATATAATAGACACAGATGCAAATTCTGTACTCATAAAAATTTCTTCACAGAAAAAGTTAATACTGCTTCAAGACTTGTTAATGAAGCCCCAGCCAGTCATATTTCACCCAGGCATTAATTTTTTTTTTATAATACCTATTAAGGGACAAGACGAGCAGGACGTTCAGCTGATGGTATTTATATTATTATTAGCCCTGCGCATTACAATGCAGTGCCACTCAGGATTTTTGAAAAACCCAAAAAATCTGAGTGGCACTGTTAAGGCAAGTTTAAGGTAGATAAAAATTAGGAATGTAAGTCATGGTGGGCACCCTAAATCAAATAATGTAATCCAGGAATGTGGAGGCAAAAAGAAATAAGTGAATTGGAGGTCGCTCTGAGAAGTCTGTGAACACCCCCAGGAGTTTTCTGAACATATGGAAGGAGCTGGGCTGGTTACTGACCCAACTTAGTGGTTTAATTGCGGAAACAGAAGGGGTAGCCTTTTTACCATACCATTAGGAAGGTAGAGAGGTTAGTCCTGTTATATCTCATCTGTGAGGCTCTGGTTTAAGCTTCGCCCATCACGTACCAATGAGTTTTCGGCATTCCGAATCCACCTTAAAGAAACCTATTACAAGCTTGCAAAGTTTGTATGTACATATATGACCAACCCACACTGGGCTTGCATGCAGGTTTTTCACACAAAATACTAGCCGTCGAGTTGCACATACCGACGAATTGAGAACCTCCTCCTTTTTTGAAGTCGGTTAAAAAGTATTTAATCGATGTAATTCGTCAATTAAAATTAGCGAATATTCAGGTACCAACTTATTACTACTCCGAATAGGCGTAGCGGTGATCGAGTGACGATTGACGACCAACTGCATATCTAATGCATAATGTCTACCTCGGGGTTTCTCCGCGCCTGCTTTCGTACCTAAAGCGTGAAGTGAATTTCCGGTCTAATCTAAAGCTTCGGTCAATAAATAACTTCTCGAGCGCTCTATGTTGTTTGATGACTGAATAAAATGGCATTAATTATCAAAATCGATTCTCTTGGAATTTTTAGTATCAAATCAAAGCACTACAACCGTTTCGCATCATTGCATTGCGCTCTGAGTGAAACTCACTCTGGCGGTCCAAAAATCTTTTACGCTCTTTAAAAAATTCAGTATTATTCGTACAACTCGGCTCTTTTATTAATGCTAAGTAAAAGATAATCATAATCTGGCCCCAGGCTGACTGTTTGTTAAAACTACTGTTTACAGCTGTTTTGGCTTCCAGAAATATGATCCCTTCAGGCCTTTCTTTATAATTGTTCATTATAACACAAAGGGTGCTCCACTTTCCGGATCGTCCATTGTATCATTCGCTAAACAAAAAAGACACGTCTAAATTTACCGTAACATACCAACCAATTGAAATTAACACCTATGGTACTTTGAACTTAGCTTTACTTAGAACTTGAAGGCTGTTTTGTAACATTTAGTCGCGAGGCGCCATCGCTTATGCACGTAGAGCCTACGTTGTTTTTTTTAGTTAAATGAATAACTATTATAAAAACGTGACGTGAAGTGGTAATATGAAGTTGGATAATTTTGGATACGAAAAAATACAGGTACTTACCTATACGTTTCAGTTTTAATGCAGTAATGTTAATAGAAATCTGCAAAGATGATTGTGTATCTTAGTATAGATATGTATATAAATCCAGTGTCCTGATGTTTATTCCCAGTGAACTCCTAAACTAATGAACGGATTTTAATGGGGATTACTTCATGGAGTCCTGCAGTTTAGTCCAACTTGATAGGATAGTTTTTATTTCGATATGGGCTCCATAATTATTTTTATTTCCAATATCTGGTTTGTATTTGTACATATTTTCTTTGAGAGAATTTATTGACGCACGGTTTGACAGTTCTGCTGTGAAACAATTTCATTATATCAACAGGAGCATAATATTTTACGAAATAATTTTTATGTTATTGTTGACACATTCATAAAAACAGTGTTTTATTTATTATGTGCGGAACAACGTCAGTCGGGTCAGCTAGTAGGTATATTATTATATTTCAATTAGTATTCTAAATGTGGTTATCCATCTTCCATTGTTAGTTATGTCTACTTTGGTGCCAATATAGTCTGGTAACTTCAATTCTTATTGTTTAAGCAGCTGGCGAAGCATCTTGAATTTTAAGTTACTAGGTACTGAGTCCCAACCGCCTTTTGATATAAAAAAATAGACTCAGTTAATTCCATCCTTAGTAGTACCACGTTCTGGAGTATTGTAGGATCTACATACCTTTTCCCGACATTCTTGTTTATGACTTCATTGTAAAGTGTTTTATTGTTGACAGAATAGTGGCATACCTTTGTTTGTTTACAGTTTGTGCGGATTGATTTGATTATGATTTATTTCCTTTTTTGTAACTTCCATAGACTTACTAAATTTAATACAAATGATTTAAGTTTTCTTTAGTGCTAATTCCGCCAATATTTGTTCCGTAAATATTGCCGGAATTAACACTAAAGAAAACTTAAATCATTTGTATAATTATGGATTTCCGCAAAGTAACGCCTAATTCAATAAATTTATTAAATTTAACTAAATTTTCAACTTATGGGTATTTTACTTTGAAAAGAATTTATTACTGTCCTGTCCTGTCCAACACAGACATGCTGGCCCTGGTTTCTTCCTTTAACGTCAAACCTTCAATATATTCTAATAGAGCATATGATTGGTTTGCCGTTCAAGTTTTGTCATTTGTCACAACTCCAAAAAGTAACACGTTTTGGAGTGATTTCTTGAGCCAGAAGTTAGATAAGAATAGTCGAATGCGACCCATTCTGAGATACTAAACATATATAATCTGTAAAAATTTACGAATTTGTCTGTTTAGCATAGTCATACAATGGCCAGAATAACAAAACTGAATTCAATTCAGGTTTGTTTTGTTTATGTTATGCATTGGAATCCAGGTCAATTAGAAACTGGCGTTAGGCTGCCCTATCCGGACGGGACATTTAAATAGGCATAAAATCCTTGACTCATACCGAGCGATAACGGCCTACCAATGGTATGCTAATTTATATTTTATATTATGTACCACTTAATAAAGCTTGGTGGCAAAACATATACAGACTTATATATACTACAAGTTAAGTTTTTTAGTTTATAGCTGATGTTAATTGATACGCACTGTCAATGCAGTGCCGCTCAGAATTATTGAAAAAACCCAAAAATTCTGAGTGGCACTACAATAATTGCGCTCGTCACCTTGGGACAAGATGTTAAGTCTCATTTGCCCAATAATTTCACTAGCTACGGCGCAGCGCTTCAGACAGAAACACACTAATGCTTACACATTACAGCTTCACGGCAGAAATAGGCGCCTTTGTGGTATATTATAGCCGTTATTCTATGCAAAGGAGCCTCCCGCTAGTATGAGTGCTCGTCTTTTGGTTACCAGTAGGAGGCTTGTACACGTTGCTCTCTCAGTGGGTATCATATTGGGCCTTTTTCTGTCTTGAGGCAGTAATGTGCAAATATTATTGTTTTGCGTTTAAAGGGCGATGTAGCTTGCGAAATTACTGGGCTAATGATATTATCTCGTTTTAAAGTAACGAGCGCAGTTGTATAGTGTTAGGTTAATTGTATTTTAGGCATCGTAGGACAACTGGGGCATTTGATGGGGGCTTACTTAAGATTGCTGATCGAGTTTCTATGTATTCACGACCTGTTAGGGAGACTCTCAAACTTAATTTACCAGAGTGAGGCTTCTTTGCACAGGATGCCGGTGAATATCTACGCCTTTTTTACCGCTAAACAGTAGTTGATTACTTTTTTTTTAGAGGAGGAAATTTACGTACTTAAGACCCCGAAAACGGGGGGTTAGGCATAACAAGTTTAATGTTTTTCCTGGTGTTAACATTATGATTAACACAATTTCTAGCAAAAACGCTAATGTTAATAAACCATTTTTGCTTCAGTAGTAAGATTCTAAGAGATTAATAATTTTGCCTTTAATAAACTTTGGAGTTAAGATGAGCTGTCAGGTATATGCCCAACATTTTTGCCCACATGTGACATTATGTTGCACGCTAGTGGGCGGACGCGTGGGATGTTTTGATAGGCGTCCTAATTTACACACGTAATATTATGCACGCTTTTACATAATGTTTGTTTCTATCTTGCAATCAAATTGTTAACAAACTCTTGTTAAATTGATTCATTAAAGATTCTACAGAGCAATGGGATACACTCTTTATGATCCAGTTTATCGAATTGTTGGAGTTTTGCCTCTCAAGATTCAGAGTAGAAAGCATTCTTTATTTTTCTCCATGTTCGGATTACTGTAATGTTGGTGGGTGGATTGTATAATTTAATATACACATTATGTAACTTAATAAATTAGATGATAAAAATTAAAATCGGAACAAAAAGACTCTGCTATCAAGTAGGTACCTATCTACAGATGGCATTTCTTATTTTTTTAGCTTTGTACCACACAGTACTGAATTATGGAACGAGTACCTATTATTGATCTAGATTAGATTGTAAGAACGAGGGATAGATCTGATGGTAATCCCTTACTACTTAGATTATTTTATAGGATTAGATAAACTGTGACAGCTGTGAAAACGTCGAGTGTAAGACGTAGCTTGTCACGCACACTAAAGTAATAAACCTAGCCTGTTTTCATCGGTTGTTAGCCGCAAGAGGCTCTATTTAGAAGTTTACTTATATATTATCTTAGACTTACTAAATCAGTAATTATGAAATAAATATCGAATGGGAAATGCACCGCGGTTAATAATCATAGCTTTTTTTCTGAGAGTAAGAAATGCGATCAGCAAGACGTGCACTTGATGGTAGTACTTCCTGCTCATTACAATGCAGTGCTGCTCGAGATTCTATGTAGAATCTAAAATCTGAGTGGAACTGAGAGCGCTTTCCTGAGACATAAGATTAGCCTAGTAAAATTCCTAACTACGATGCCTTCAAACAGAAGCACACATTGTGCTTGATGGCAGAAAAAGGTGCTGCAGAATCCACCAATGGTTATGGGATGTAACGTGGCTTCAGTACAGTGCAGCCCTGTTTCACTGCGGCCAATGTGATCTATTGTGATAGCCACTGTTAACTATAGCTCACTGATAAGATTGAAAATTGAAGAATTCGACTTCCCAAAGATATGATTCGTTTACGCATTAAAGCATTCAGAGAGGATGTGTAACGGGATTTCATCTGCACTATTACAGAATCTAAACGCTCTGCAATCTCTGAGACTTAATATTGAGAGGTATTTGTTTAATCTGCAGTGCCCAGTTAAGGGTTCTTACATGCGCAGCCTTTTGCTGAAGGCTTGGTTAAAGGTTACCCGCCAAACTGACTTCCGCAGCGCAAACAAACCCCCCCGTGTTAAAAAAGCTAAGTTTGGGATACTTCGCAATAGGTGTTAAAGTTTTAATAAAAACTCGATATATTGCGATTTTAAGTAACCTCCCACAAAGTGAGCCACATAATTGTCCAACTATTCCCAAAAGTGAAATATATAACTTAATTTTACAAAATAAACTCATATATCTAAATACCAATCCGAAACTCTTAATTAAGCAGTAAGTAATTACTTTCATTCAGTATTTTGTTTCAATTTAATCATTTAAAGGCTTATCAGCTCATTACCAGCCTTACAATCGACTTAAAATACTACACCACTTGTAATCAGATCTTGAGAAGTCACTCTAAGTCTTCAATGGCTTCACTTAGGCACTTTATAAATCATATTACATTTGCTTTGTGACTTTGAGTAGCATTAGTATGGAATTTAACCTTGACTCATGTATCAATGATTTTATTTTCTCTTGTTATTGTATTGTTTCAAACAGAATAATAATAAACTGTAAGACTGCATAATGATGTGTTGTGGGTCTTGCCAAAGCTCTAAATAAATAAAACAAGTGTTTAGGTGTCCAATAGTGCCCAAAACCTATATTACGAAATTTGTTTTCTCAAAAATCTAACGTACATAACACAATAACCTTGCGTAATTTGATGAAATTTTTAATAAATAAAAATGGAATCCCACCTTTCCATAGCGTATTATTTTAAAATACCCTTTTTTATTTAATCGTTTGATGTGTTTTGGATTAAGACGATAGCCTCGCTGCCAAGTTCTAATAATATCTCTGCTATCAAGTGTCTGTGCCTAGAAATTCTTTTCGCCGTATTTCCTGTTCGATAATTATTATGTAACATGCAAAAAAGTACGTAGGATATACTTACAAGTGTCACTTATTGCATACCACCTAAAAGGTCGACAACCCACCTAAATCCTCTGCTTTTGCAAGATACCTAGTGTTGGCAATAGGTAGGTACTTCCTATTCTTCGATAAAAAAACTAATCCATACCAATTTTACCTTCGTACGACACGCCACAAGTTAGGATATCATCCCCACCATCTGGATGTGTGGCGGTCCTCCACAGTGCGGTTTTCAAGGAGCTTTCTTCCTCGTACTACAACGCTGTGGAATTGGCTTCCTTGTGCGGTGTTTCCGGGACGATACGACATGGGTACCTTTAAAAAAAGCGCGTACACCTTCCTTAAAGGCCGGCAACGCTCTTGTGATTCCTCTGGTGTTGCAAGAGAATGTGGGCAGCGGTGATAACTTAACACCAGGTGACCCGTACGCTCGTTTGTCCTCCTATTCCATAAAAAAAAAAATACGTTATTGGGCCGACATTAATACTGTCAGGTGACAACAGTTTTGTTATTTCATTCAAAACTAAGATAATCACTTTAATTTATTTTGATCCATATAATATGTTTTATTATGCCAATAAATCGTAATTAATGGAACGGTAAATTAAGATAATATTGCGGTATAATATAGGAATATATTACATGTTAGCTACAAAATATGCATACATCTACAGCTACCTACTCATTGCAGTTACACGGTTTAACTGGCCTTGAACAAACGGCTTATAAGGTCGGCTATCTTTGTATACCTATGTGAAAGTATTTACTTGTGAATAGGATCTGTCGTCGTACTAAGTCTCGGTACACTAAGGCTAAGTTCTATATTGACACACTTTTACACAAATTATCTTGCCCTAAACTAGGTATAGCCTGTACTATGGGTACAAGACAACGATATATTTAATACAATATACACACTTAAACATTCATAAATACTTATAAACATCCACGACTCGGAAACAAACATTCATATTCATCATATAAATGTTTGCACCGAGATTCGAACCTGGGACCTCTAGCTCATTAGGCAGGATCACTAACCACTGGGCTATAGGCGTCGTCATCTTTAGAGCGTACTTCTTTTCAGATTTTCCTCAGACTTTACTAACGTAAAACTTATAGAGCAAGAGCCACGATGTTAAGTGTCTGGTAATGATTATCGTGATTTTTAATAATATTCTGAAGGTAATACCGAAAAATCGCACTTTATTATTTGATGTATTTAGATCGGTATTTTACATACCTTTAGTATCGTTTACCTGCCTAACCCAAACTCCATAATGGTCCATCGTTCTTACTTGTGTTGGGAGCATGCGCTGACAAACTTTTAGCTGTTATAAAATAACGTAGATCCGGGGTTCACGAGCTCTTAGACTATTAGGTGAGTATAAGCTTAGCGTAATCTTTGATTTCGTTTTTATAGTCAGTTGACATCTGAAATTATGCCGAGATTAAACTAAGACAGCCCAATGCAAAAGCAAAGTTCGTGTTTTATTACACTCGGCTAAGTTTTTCGTAACTAAATTATTTAATTAAGTACGTGTGGCTCCGTACTATCGTACAAATGATAACATAACGAATTGGACAAGTTGGTTTTCCACTATTAACATTTCCGATGTACGATCGGAAGAACAGAAACTGAGTGATATACTTCCCTTACTCTCTGGATGCGGAATCATTTTTATGATCCAAGTTAGCGAGTGCTAGGCTATCGGCGTGAGGAGCTGTTATTTTTTTTTAATTTATGACAATAAAGGACGAGACATGCGGGACGTTCGTTCAGCTGGTGGTAATTAATACGCCCTGCCCATTACAATAATTGGAAATTTGGAATGATTTTCTTTCATTCTCGTCTTAAAGTCTCGCAACGCTCTTGAGACAGCCTAGGGAAACTCTCTAAAAAAAGCGATTCACTCGATTATATGAAACGTGCAGTCATTGATGGATTGACAGATGACGGCTATAATCTTGTAAAAACAGAGATAGCGGAAATCCACTACTATTTAAGCGCTTTCAAACTTAGCCGGATTATACTTCGTCGCCAATCGCCATACTGTAGTTTCTATTATTTCAAACATTATGTCAAATGACTTATACTTTCATACTAAACTAAATTTCACATTTTAAGTGGGCAATCCCGCCTTATTTTTAGAGTTTACATTCTCTTTGCTCTTGAGATTTCTTTAATTTATAAAATAACAAAAAATACATAATTTCTTTAGTTAGTAGTTAGTATTAAGGCTTATAAAACTATCTACATGTTTATCATTCCGGTCAGCTTCCGTCACTGATGTATTCGAAGAAATTCTCGAAAGCAGCACATTATTGTAACATCAGTATTGGCATCGAGTAACGTATTAACATCCATCGTATTAGACACGCATTCTTGTACATTGGTCACATTTGATCGCTATAGTTTCACTTTTATTTGTGAATCTGGAAGATTCTACATGAGTAATGATCAATTTGTTATATTTAAAGTGATAACCCTCACTTCTATGATTAATAAACAAATAAAATTGGAAAAACAAAATTTTTTCAGAGTTGAACAAAGCATACAAGATTTTATGACGATACGTCACTCGAACGATTAGCTCAGCTGGTTAGAGCACTGTCACGGAACGCCAGAGGTCGTGGGTTCGAGTCCCACATCGTTAATAAAATTTTGTTTCTCAAATTTTATTTGTGTATGGGTAATAATGATAAACAATCTAATGCTTTATATTACAAAATTTTCCTCTTTGTTTACGTAACAACCTGGCCATTGATTTTACGCATAATCTAATTCGTTTAAAATATCAGGAACATTAGTTTTCTTTTTAGCATGAGCTAGCTACATGCCACTGAAAGTATGGTCGATGTCTCGTAGTAGACTATCGGCTGTTCCCAATATACTATCTACAAATAGAGATAAATTACTACCTTCTACTGTCAGTAATTAGCTGTTAATAATCTGAAACTGTCCCAATATACCCGATAAGTCATTCTTATCGCCTCATATTGGCACGCGTGAATTAAATTTCCATACAAACTTCTATCGCTGGTAAGCTATACGTCGTCCAATTGACAGACAGCGTGTACGGATAAGGTGAGTTACCGTCGATAAGTTTATTGGGACAGAAAAGTCAACGATAGTTACGATTTTTATCTCAAGTAAGAGATAGACTGAATATTGGGAACGGCCGTATATGTCCCATAAATCGTAACAGATCGGAGATAAATTTTGACAGCCTGTGTCTTAGTACCTACTAGTGAATAAGAGTGCGGAGTGTCTTGACTATACAATTATATTAAACTAGCTGACCCGACAGACGTTGTTCTGTATATAATAAATTAAATAATATTTTTATATGAATTTGTCAATAATATTATATCATAACATCAAAAATTACTTCGTAAAATATGCACCCTGCTGTCGTAATGAAATTGTTTCACAGCAGAACTGTCAAACCGTGCGTCAATAAATTCTCGCATAGAAATTATGTATGGACACATCAAAGGAAAAACAAATTTGTTGTTTTTATTTAATTTAGCAGGATTTTCCTATTTTTTCACCTTTTAGACCTTCTCTGGACTTCCACAAATAATTCAAGACAAAGATTAGCCAAATCGGTCCAGCCGTTCACGAGTTTTAGCGAGACTAACGAACAGCAATTCATTTTTATATATATAGATAGATGATAACTACCTATGTTTAAACTCTTCATTATTATTCTACTAGCTGATGCCCGCGACTTCGTCCGCGTAGATTAAGGATTTTAAAAAATAATAAGTAAGTTTGGAATTGAAGATTATCTCATGTCCTATTCCAGTTCCGGTTCCCGTTTTCACTCCCATTCCCAACATATTATTATATGAATCTTATTTCGAGGAAGATTGCTATGGGAAACTAAAACTAATATACATAAAATGTAGCCTATGTCCTAGCTGTAGTCGTTTTACCTAATTTCATCAAAATCGGTTCCGTAGTAGCTCCGGCGTAAAAGCGGAACAAACAAATTTACATTCACATTTATAATATTATTGTTGGTACATATTATGGGCGCCTGTTGCCTCTACCAACGATTGTCTTATCACTCTGAATACTTGATGAAAGAGAGAGAGTGAGAGATGTTGATCATGTTTTTGATAGAAGTTAGATTTTAACTAAAAAAAGGTTTGTCTCTGTTGCTGTCGATATTTTTTTATCATTTCAATGGAGGTGTGTATGATGAGTTATTTCCCACAATAAAATCAACAATTTCTTAAATTATTTGAGTTGGAATTTTCAAAACACATTTAAAAGCTTTTATAAAAATAACTGATGCACACGGTATATCAATCTTTACCTGAGACGTATTTGTATAATTTTTTTTAGTGAAAATAAGGGTCATGTCCATTACAATGCAGTGCCGCTCGTCACCTTGAGTCACTAGATGCTAAGTCTCATTTGCCCAGTAATTTAACTAGCTACGGCGCCCTTCAGACCGAAACACAGTGATGGTTACACATTACTGCTTCACGGCAGAAATAGGCGCCAAATATATGAAACTTTATTAATTGTTATATTATTAATTTCAGACTGCAGAAAGAAACTCTGGCTGGGAGACACACAGAGTGAGGCTGAACCGAGTGTCAGGGTATGGCTTCGGCATCGCGGTGTCTGGGGGTAGGGACAACCCACACTTCGCCAGCGGAGACCCCTCCATAGCAGTGTCTGATGTTCTTCGGGGGGGCCCAGCAGAAGATAAACTGCAGTACGTAGATTTTTGTATTTTTACTGTCTTAATCATATCATCCATTGATCAGAATTACTATTTTAAGTATTAAACTGCTTATCCCTTATTTTTAACTAAACTGACCGAACTTAAAAGGGATTAGCCACAATCGGTTGGAGTTATTTTAAATTAAACGGTTAGAGAATTACTCCGCGATTTAGCGCACGTAAATTTCATAGGCTTAAACTTTTTGTAAATGGAATTCATTTTTTTTTATAATAGCAGCCTTAGGTACATATAGTTATAGTTATAAAACAAGAGCTATCTCCAGTATAAAATTGGCAAAAATATTTAAAAAATGGTTTACTGGCACGAACTTACGTTCCGCGCATAAAGTATCAGTTTTTTATTAACCTTACAAAGATACACTTTATTTATATTTTATAATTATAGATACGTAACCTTATTTTATTGTTATGAATGGATACTTTAAATTCCATCTTAACAGCCCTCTCAGTCTGTCGTCAACACGACCATGGTTGAAAACCTAGTTGTTTCTTCCAGCACAAAGTTTGCAAAGCGAAACCAGATTAATTGATGCTGAACGCTTGGATCCAAAATGACAAACAGAGTGTGGGAATTTTAAAAAGCTGGTTTCAGGATTGTTTACCATTTCGAATCTTCGATCTTCGATGTTGTTGACTTTAAGAGCGCTTTCGCACTAAGTCCGATCCGAATCCGATCCATACCCGTAAAAATACGGTCCGGTGTAGTCGCAGAAATATTTCTAACGCTTGGCGAATAGAAATCGGATGACAGAAGCCGGGTCTAGTGCGTAAACTACAATAGAAATAGTTCTTCGGCTATTTCGGACCGTGTTTTCACGGATACGACTCGGATTCGGATCGAACGTACATTATGAACTGTCAATCAAATTTTAGGTACAGTTTGAGTAAAAAGCATATATATGAACTACCACTGAGTACGGATGGAATCTTTCGTATTAACCTCTACGAAATTTGTATTTTTGCTTTTATAGAAACCTATTAGTTCAAAATTATTAAAAAAAAATATCTGTTAAAACGAAACGTTCGAGCGTTAACATTAAAAGTATGACGGGTTTGCCGCTCTTGACTCTCAGGTGACGGGTGCAGTACAATATGATCTGGCTCGAGTGCGATGCGTTCAAGTAGTTTTATGATTCGGCACCATCACGGGCACATGATTCCGCTTCTGTCACACATCCACATTAAAAACATCTCGGGATTATTTTTGCTGTTTTGAGTACCACGCGGCTATATGACTATAAAATGATTATCTTCTCAATTCCAGAGTAAATGACAGGATAGTCTCAGTGAACGGCGTACCACTGGAGAATGTGGAGTACGCTCGTGCTGTGCAGGTCCTTCGAGAGTCAGGAGCTGCAGTGTCGCTGGTGGTGAAGCGTCGAGCTGCCGCACCACCACCGACCGCTCCCACCACAATCAAACTGGCGCTCACCAGAAATGGGAAGAAGGAAGGTGGGCATTCAGACTAGGATTTATAAATTTATATATTTTTTAATGAAAATAAGGGACGAGACGAGCAGCACGTTTGAATTACCACAAAAATTCTGAGCGGCACTACAATTGCGCTCGTCACCTTGAGATATAAGATGTTAAGTCTCATTTTCCCAGTCATTTCACTAGCTACGGCTCCCTTCAGACCGAAACACAGTAATGTTTACACAACTGCTTCACGGCAGAAATAGGCGCCGTTGTCGCACCCATAATCTAGCCGGCTTCCTGTGCAAAGGAGCGTCCCACTGGTAAATATTAATTTGATACTTCACATAGCTATAATATAATATGTAATAAACAATATTCAACGCCAAAATTTAAATATATAAATTGTCTCATAACAACCATCAAACAAGTGGAGAGATTATATTAAAAACAAAACACTTAAGCAACAAGTTGTACTGTACAAGGTAAAGACGCTTTTTAGGGTTCAACACCTCCTAAAAGTTAACTATCAGGAACCCAATTACTAAAACCTCGCTGTCTGTTAGTCCGTCTGTCTGTATGTCAGCTGGCTGCGTTATACAGCTGAAATCTTAACATAGTGTCTATTGATGTATATGAAAACAAAAGGCATTAATTTTTTTTCTCAAAATTGATTCCTTTAGAATTCTTTTTGATGTCATTTCTTATACTACTAGATACCACTACCGCTTCGGAAACAAAAGGCGCTCTGAGAGAGAAGAAGCGGCGCAAGAAACTCTCCCAGCATTCTTTTTTTTTGCGCTCTTTTCAATAAAAATATACAATATTGTACAGTCATTTCTATCGCTATAAAATAATCACAATCTAGTCCCAGGCTGTCCGATCATTTAGATATTCAGCAGTGGAGTAATAGGATTTACGACAGAGCCAATTTTTTTATAAAACATTTAAATTTATTTATAGAGTATGCCTGAACAGTGGCTGGGACTTTATTGTAGAAGTGTATACATTAACCCTTAAAGATATTATGTATCTTATGAAGCCAAAGTTGGAGCAATCTAATATTTATCTTAGGCTATTAATCATTATTCACAAAAGTATTTAAAATTCGATCGTGTTATATACTGTACCATTATACAAAGCCCCTTCAGGTGAGCGTCTCGAAGTTTCCAATAACATACAATTCGCAATCAATCAGGCAGCACCGCATTAAATATGGAAAATGTAAAGTTCTCAGTACACGAAGTAATGACGCAGTAATTTTTCTTCAATTAATGCTAAGCAGAATTATATCAGTTTAATTCTCATTCTTACTAAATTGTTTGCGGCAGCCCTCTTGGATTTCAAAAATGATCACAGAATTGTTCTCTGCACCCTCGAGAACCTCGGACACGATATCCACATTGCCGAAATCATAATTTTGCGCAGCGGCCATCTTGGATTTGAAAAATTATCACAAAATCGTTCTCAGCACCCTCGAGAACCTCGGATACGATATCCACATTGCCGAAATCATAATTTTGCGCAGCGGCCATCTTGGATTTGAAAAATTATCACAAAATCGTTCTCAGCACCCTCGAGAACCTCGGATACGATACCCATAATGTAGTTATCATTTCATGAATACTTATTCATGAAATGAAGAAAGAGAGAGATTTATATTATTTCTCTACCTACACAAAAAAAAATTGTAGTAGGCGTTACTTTGCGGAAATCCATAATTATCCAAATAATTTGAGTTTTCTTTAGTGTTAATTTCGCCAATATTTGTCTGTAAACAATTCGACACGTGTTTCGCCTCTACACGAGGCATCCTCAGGACGTGTTGTCTCGCCAAAATCTGGCACGAGACTAACTACTAGATTTTGGCGAGACAACACGTCCTGAGGATGCCTCGTGTAGAGGCGAAACACGTGTCGAATTGTTTAAAAACAAACACTAAAGAAAACTCAAATCATTTGGATATTTTTCTACACACTTTGTCCATACTTAGCCTGTTGAAATCCAGTGCTATCTGGTGAATTAAATTTTATGAAAAATCCACAAGACATCTGGTAGATTTATTAATTAATAATAGCAAAAAGTTTGGTAATTAAGCTTGTGACTCAGCTCCTGTCATCGTCTGTATGCGAATTTCAGTTTCCCTTCATAGGTTTTTCGGTATAAAAATGGAAACCATCAAAGGCGTACCAATTAATTAAGAAATCCACCATTAAGGAATGTTTTTAATTATTTTTTCGTATAATCTAAATGGCTGAATAATCTGGTATTAACTAAAAAACATTATAACAATTGTTTTGCAAAGAAACAAAACAGAAATTGATATCGGTATACTAAAAAGTTCGTATATTTACATCTAGTAATATTATCTGTTAGCTGTTGATATGAGTACAGTTCCATTTTAATACTTACATATTTATATTAATAAAGGGACCAGATGTTTGATATTTGTGTGAATTTAGTTACGCCTACGTCTCTCTGACCTTTAGAATAATCCTAATAAATTATTAACACTGTTTGTAATATGCGTATTTAAATACGTAGATATTCTACAGTAAAATAACTTTTAAGGCTATACATACTATTCGTAGTTTTATAACCGGTGGGAGGTTCCTTTGCGCAGGATGCCGGATTATGGGTACCACAACGGCGCCTATTTCTGCCGTGAAGCAGTATTGTGTAAGCATAACTGTGCTTCGGTCTGAAGGGCGCCGTAGCTAGTGAAATTACTGGGCAAATGAGACTTAACATCTTACGTCTCAAGGTGACGGGTGCAATTGTAGTGCCGCTCAGAATTTTTGGGTTATTCAAGAATCCTGAGCGGCACTGCATTGTAATGGGCACGGCGTATCAATTACCATCAACTGAACGTCCTGATCGTCTCGTCCCTTTTTTTCATAAAAAAAAAATAAAAAAAAAAGCTGTTAGGGTTTAGTTGTCAAGAAAATAAATAGATTCCAAGTTCGATCCCCGCTGAGCACAGTGATGATCTTTGTACGTCTGCGTAGTGCTGTTATATGTGTAGTTATTAAAGCCTATTTTTCTTTGCTTGTATATTAACAATGAATTTCGGCGGCGAAACAATCACTGCCTAAATGCGCTCTTTAAGTGCTGAGCATATTTTTTTAAATGAAAATAAGGGACAAGACGAGCAGGACGTTCAGCTGATATTAATTGATACGCCCTGCCCATTACAATGCAGTGCCGCTCAGGATTCTTGAAAAACCCCAAAAATTCTGAATGGCACTACAACTGCGCTCGTCACCTTGAGACATAAGATGTTAAGTCTCATTTGCCCAGTAATTTATGTATGTGTGTGTATTTATAAAAGCCTATTTTTCTTTGTTTGTATATTAATAATGAATTTAGGCGGCGAAACAATGAGTGTTTAAATGCGCTCTTTAAGTGCTGAGCATATTTTAGCCTTAAATCTTAAGTGGCATACAAAAAGATGCTAGTTAATGTTCTTAATGTCTTCGTGTCCACGTCATAATGACCACCATTGCTGTTCCGCATGGTATAACCCACATATAACATTTCAACTTGTCTTAGTTTGATTTCTATGGGAGATATTGTATAGGATCCTATATTTTCAAAGTCAAGTCGAAAATAGTTTATTCGCATTAAATCAAAAAGATTCTTCGTCAATGTGAGTCACTAAAATACAAATTGAATACATGCAAATATTATATATATTTGTATAAACTTTATTTAAAACAATATGTAGGCAATGTATTAATTTATATATAATACAAGGTTCAGCCATAAAATTTATAAAAAGTAACAACTTTAATACTATTTAATTCCATATTGTAGTGTCGTTTAAGTAATCATATTGTAATAAGTCTTCGACACGAGTCGAAAGACAAATTTTTAAATACATTATACCCCTTACATTAAGAATTGGTCTCCGCTGCGCTCCAACTAGATACCGCACTACCTAAGAACAAGCTTTTTTATTACGAAAACTATTAGATACTTGTGTGCGTGGCATTTTTGACATTCAATGGAATCTTTCAAATTTTGTAACATACGCTTCGTGTTATTTTTCATTGAAATTAATAAAAAAACAAAATGCTTACTGATAAAATGTAGTCCCAGTGTCTTTCTTATTTTTTTCACGGACGAGTAAAAAATAAGGACTCCGTGTCACCTTACATAACAGTGAGGCACCAATACAAGCCGGCAAACATGTAAATACATAGCCCCACGCATACACTTACAGTAACACAAGCCGATCGGCCGCCATTATGAGATTTGCCATCGTCTGTAACAGATCAGTTTACGTCGCAATAACATATTTTAAAAATGCCGTTGGCGTTGTGAAAAAGTGTAAAAACAATAATATAAAAGTATTTGTGGATATATGTTTATTTTAGGGGGGAAAAATTTTGTAACTGGTATACCCCGTAACCGTACACACACTAGCGTAACGGTGCTTCACTTGCTAATATAACGGCGCGGAGTCCTTCTCTTTTTAGTTTCTAGTCCGTGATTTTTTGTAGTATTATTATTACAAAGTTTTACTACGAAACCAGGCATTTTAGTTTCAATTATTAGCAAAGTTTAACGAAACATATCGCACGTCAACGTCACACATTGTTTGAGACTGGTTTGAGTACGCCGGGCTTAGTATTAGTTGCCGCACTAAGCCTGCGGTGTCTAATTGGAGCGCAACGGAAATGAATCCTTTAGTATAAGTTGTACTATTACTTAATACTAAATCTAAGTTACCTATACACACATCCTATGAAACTTAATAAAATAAATTGATTTTATTTTCTAGACTTTGGTCTAGTATTAGGCTGCAAGATATACGTAAAGGAACTAACGATGCGAGCAAGGGAACAGCTGAACCAAGCTGGCCAGGGTCTCTGCGAAGGAGACATCATATCCCGCATCAATAACACAGCAGTTACCGACGCCATGACACTGAAAGAAGCGAAGAAGTTGATAGAATCCTGTAAAGATCGTCTCAATTTAGTGATCACGAGAGAGCTGATAAGAGAAGAGACGGTCAGCAATGGAAATTACCAGAACAATTACAGTAGCTTAGGTGAGATTTCATTTCAATATGTGTTTTTGTAATGTAAAAATAACAGTCGTTTACGAAATGTATAAGAATGTTTTCTCGGAAAGATAATATGGTAATTATATTAGAGAACCGATTTATTAAATAATGTTCTATGTGCACAAAAAAGCAGCTGTTTGTTACGACTGATCTGCTGCAAAAGTGCTGCATCGATTTTGACAGGACTTTCACTAAAAGCAAAAGCAATGTTATGATAACTTTCTAATATTCTTCCGCATTTATCAAGAGTGGTCCGACTCTCTCTATTCTCCACGAACTAAAAAATTATCCATACTTTCGGTATTATTGTTAAGTGGTATAGAGTTTATGCACAGAGCGTTTTTCTGGGAACCAGCTTCTGTGTACAACCAATCTACGGAATCAATTAGCCAATATTTTTAATCTATTTAATATATTAATTTATTTAAAATATTTTTTAAAACATCCATTATACTTGGCGACTCCACGACTCTCCGAGTAGCCCTGGAAGTTTCTTCACTTTTGTTTGTAAGAATATTGGAGACCATTAAAAGTGTATTTAATGAAGATACTTATATCTTAATAACCTAACCTTATACCCATTATAATCTTAGTTGTAAATTATTTGCTTTCAAACTTCGGGTATAACCCAGTGCTGGATTAAGAAAGCGCGGGGCCCATAGCATATTCTATTCCGGCGTCTGCTATGAGATGAAAGTGTTAAAAACTTAATACTCAATACTTCTTATATTTGCATTTTTTGGGTAAATTATAGTTTAGTATTTTAATATGAAAGCAAATTTCTATAAGCCCTGTTTAAAATTTAAGTATTTCATCCAAATTAAAAAGCCATTTCGTAATAATATGTTGCAGCTTATGCTCCAACTTCTCTTTGGCTAATTACAATATGGCAGAATCATCAATATTAGTATGTAGTATGTACCAAATTAATAAATTTTACTCAAAGAACGCTTAGCTAAAGGTGGATTTGCAAGGCTTGGTTTTATTATAACTATTCGTATCTTCTAAAGGGTGGGTCATGTTTTAAATTTCAATCGGATTTAAAAAAACTTCGGATTATTTTCTCAAATTTCTATTGTTTATTGGAAAGGTTGCACTTTGTCATTTAAGAATGGAACACAATATAATTTATATGACTACCACGACTGGCACGGCAGTACCCCATCCGATCAATCCAATTTTTCTGTACATTTTCAATTGTTGTTTCGACTTGAATCTTTTCAATGGAACTTCGATTAAATGTTTCAACGCTTCAATGGTCTCTGGATGGTTTGCGTACCATATATCGTTAATGGTACTCCACAGAGAATTCTTTGTTTTGCTTTTCTTTCCAAATGACACCAGCATTTCGTCTGATTATTCGATTTTCAAAAACAGTGTGCAAATTCAAAAACAATTATTTTTATAATTCGAAATAGGCTATAATACCTCTTATTGAAAGTCAAAAACTACCCATTCGTAAGAGTAAAGTAAGTTTTTAATCTTTCCCAATTTTGTTCGAGCATATAGTGTAACTTACTGTCAAAAAATGAATGTCATTCTACCTTTCAAAGTCAAAGTAATCGGTACTTCAAATTTAAAACACTAGTCGGCCCACCGTTTAGAAAGAGTAATAAGTTGCTGTTATTCTCAACAGAAGCAACACCACTCAACTCGTTTCCCAACAACGGCAGCGAGTCTCTCTCATCACCGTACTCTAGCAGTGGTCAGAACCTCTACGTGGCGGCGCCGGTGAGAGGTTCAGAAAGAAGAGGAAACCACGAACATGAACCGCCTCGGCCTCCTCCGCCAAGAAATGATGGTAAGGAATTCGCAGTTACCTACTCTATAAGCATATAGGAAGGTTACTAACTTTTTATGGAAGAAATATATAGCTCAGAGGGTAAATAAAGAGTAGGTTTTTTTTTACGACGAGACGTGCAAGACGTGCCGGTTGTACCATGCAGTGCCGCTGAGGATTCTTGATTGCGAACCAAAAATTCTGAACGGATTCGCGGTTCCCTTCGTCGCTTTGAGACTTAAGATGTAAAAAATCCTGATCGGCATTGTATTGTAGTGGGCAGGCATATATAGTCACGTCTTATTGATAATATACCATTTTATTGTTAGTTAAAGTATATCATTGCTTGCGAGAAATATACCTGTACAGTTCATTAACATTGTGTGCGGATTGATACAATATCATCTACTGCACTTACTTTTTACACGTTTCTTTTCTGTTTCTTTCTTTTTTTTAACTTCCACAAGTAAGCCAAAACGTTTGAGTTATTTTGGTGCACGACCTTAAAAGAGCGGCAATAAGTTTCTTGCCACTTTTTCTCATTAAAGCTCAACCTTTCCGAACTGATGGTAATCTTTTTATTTCTTTCCATCTTATCATAAATAAAAAAGTCCTTGCACATTTGAATCCCAAAGTCGTATGTACGTAATAATAAAATAAGCCTATAAGATTAAGATTATAAAATTATATTCTACTTTATAACAAAAAAGGGCATAAAAAGGCATTTTTTTCTCAAAATTAGTTCCTTTATAATTCTTTTTGATGTCATTTCTAATATACTAGATACTACTACCGTTTCGGAAACAAATGAGAAGAAGCGGCGAAAGAAACTTTCCCAGCATTCTTTTTTTGCGCTCAAGCTATGTATAAACTTAAATCTAAATTATCGACGTTCAGTTAAACAGCTTATCTTTCCACAAAAGCCTCCTCCAAAGCTTTCCATGCCTATCTCTGTCTTTCGCAATTTGGATCTATAGTGTCTTGACATCTAGTCTGAATTAAATATGTCACTGTTATGACGTCGACAGTGACATTAACTGTATGACGTTGAGTGCTATATATGGAATGACAGTACAGCGGGAGCGCCAGTTCCTGAACAACAGTTGTTTCACCTTTTCCCCAAATGCGAGACATTACAGGATCCATGTAGGTCCAGCGACTCTTTTGACTTTATCTTATCTCCGTTTCATTTGTCACCACTTTCACCACTTTTTTCATGAAAATAAGGAACGAGCAGGACGTTCAGCTGATGGTAATTGATACGCCCTACTCAATAAATGCAGTGGCGCTCAGGATTCTTGAAAAACCCAAAAATTCTGAGCGGCACTACCACTGAGCTCATCACCTTGACACAAGATGTTAAGTCTCTTTTGCCCAGTAATTTCACTAGCTACTGGGCCTTACAGACCGATACACAGTAATGCTTGTACATTACTGCATCACGGCCGAAATAGGCGCCGTTATGGTACCCATAATCTAGCGGGTATCCTGTGTAATGGGGCCTCCCACTCAATGACTTTCTTACGTCAATACACCACTGCTAAAACACACTTACGAAGCCGAGTTAATTAAAATGTATTCTTTCAGACTATTACAGCAGTCGCCGGCAATTGTACGAAGAAGATGGAATGACGAATCAACGAAACAAACCACTGTAAGTAGTTAGTATTATAACTAATAAGATGCTTCTGAACCGTTGGTTGGAGAGTCAGAACGCGAGTTTGCTGCCTCCGGGTAATAGTCTAAGAGCTAACCTAATTCGTATATTAGATTTCCATTTCTTATACTTTGCGAATGGGTTTGGAAGGAATGTTTCAAGTTGGAAGAGGTAGGAAGAAATGGAGAAGGTCTTCATATAAGGACGCTAATGACACTAATAACTGGATGATGAGGTGAAACTTATATACAAACTCGAAACTCGAAATAGACAAATGCAGGCCGGTATACTAAATACGAGACAGGCAATAGCCAATTCCCGCCAAGGCATATATAGTGCTTTTCTCAATAGAATACAGGGAAATAAAACACACGTTTTATATTATACATTAAATTTGATTTACCTTTGAAATCGCTGGAAGCAGGTTTTCCATTGCCAATTTGGGTTCTGATCTTAAATCTGGTGGAGTACAATCAATCTCCATTTCACCCTCCGAACCATTGGAACTCATTTTAATTATTATTAAATTCATATTTATTAAGTAGGTATGTAAATAACAAATCAAGACGAATTTTCAGCTTTGTCGCCAATTTTTTTTATCATCTGTGCCGACAGGCAAACGCATTTATAGCTATACAGCCATGTAAACGCAATTTGTACTAAGCAAAGAGACTATGGTATGCTAAGAATGACAAAAGAGATACGATCAAAGAGTATTTAATAACCCCGGCACGCCGTTTCATACAACATTGCAAGAGCGTTGTAAAGTTCCTTATTCAAAAAACGCTCCTGGATATTTGGAATGGATTTGTTTCTTTGTCCGAAAATTCGATACTTCGCGTGTTCTCTTTTCGAAAATAATGACAATATTTCCATGCATGTTTGAGAAAAATATTTATTCTTTTTTTTATGGAAGAAGAGGACAAACGAGCGTACGGGCTATCTGATGTTAAGTGATCACCACCACCCTCATTCTCTTGCAACACCAAAGGAAGCACATGAGCGTTGCCGGCCTTTTAGAAAAGTGTATTCCTTTCGAATTATAGTCGTATTATCCCGGAAACACTTTACTGATGTTGGGGATGATATCATAATTTTCTATTATTTATATTCATATTGTCTAGATAAAGCCTCTTGCTGTTAGACAACCGATGAAATCAGGCCAGGTTTATTACTTGAGTGTGCGTGACAAGCTACGTCTTCCACTTGCGATTTGTATGTCACTTTGTGTTAGTGTGCGTGCGTTGCTCAAAATAATGGTTAATACTTTACCTCAATTTTTGACGACACAACTGTCACAGTCTATCTAAACATATAAATGATTTGTTATGTTTTAAAGTGATGGGAACTCACTTCTGGGATTAATACACAAATAAAATTTGAAAACAAAATTTATCAACTATGAGGTACTCGAACCCGCGACCCCTCGCGTTCCGTGCGAGCGCTCTTTCCAACTGAGCCAACCGTTCGAGTGAACACGTGTCGTTGATAAAATCTTGTATGATTTGTTCAACTCTCAGGTTGTGGAGATTTGTTCAACTCTCAATCTACATTCTACAGCATCTACTTTACAGTTGATAACCTGCTCAACCCCAATATTTGCATATTAGGAAATTGACTTGAGATGTCGCTCTTTCAAATGTAAACAATTTGTTATGTTTTTAATGGTAGTTCTGGTATTAATACACAAATAATATTTTGAACGCAAGAGGTCGCGGGTTCGAGTTCCGCATCGCTCATAAAATTTTGTTTTCAAATTTTATTTGTGCATATAAATGATCTGGGGGTTTTAATTTATTTTTATTTGCTCTTAATATATTGAATGTGTTTTGCAGAAGCGAGCCCCGGTTGATAAGTTTCCAGAAGGAGGGGTCGGTCGGGTTGCGATTGTGCGGCGGGAACCGGTCCGGAGTGTTTGTGTCAGGCGTGCAACCGGGAAGTCCGGCCGCGCTGCAAGGGTTACAACCCGCTGACAAAATACTTAAAGTAAGATCATTCTCTTATAATAAATAAATTGTTATAAAAACATAACTTGTAAAAAAACAAATCTCACAACTCTGTATTACCTTTGCACAGGATGCCGGGTAGATTATGGGTGAATTAGTAGTTTGTAAATATTACTATGTTTCGGTCTGAAGGGCGCCGTAGCTAGTGAAATTACTGGGCAAATGAGACTTAACATCTTATGTCTCAACGTGACGAGCGCAATTGTAGTGCCGCTCAGAAGTTTTTTCAAGAATCCTGAGTGGCACTGCATTGTAATGGACAGGGCGTATCAATTACCTTCAGCCGAACGTCCTGCTCGTCTCGTCCTTTAATATCTATAAAAAAATGTTCTTCTACCGTAAAAAGTTGTGAGATGAATGTAATACTAAATCGATCGATTTATTCAGTCCCAACTTAAGGCTCCTTCTGTCTTAAGTTATTACGTAATTAGCGAAACTACCAATATCTTACAGTGACCATATCAATATTTAATGTTTTAATTGAATAGATTAACTTGGCCCTTGCATGCAAGAAATTGTCTTCATTAAAATACAACATAACTCACAAGTCATACATATTATATTAAACTAGCGGACCCGACAGACGATGTATGACGTACACACGTCTTAAATTTGAAAAATCGGTCCAGACCTTAGGAGATCACTAAAATACGTAGGGTAATTATAATGCGACTGTATTGAGAATCTAAACCAATCTCAAATTCACTAGAACACTAAAAACTCACCAAAATCGGTCCAGCCATTTATGAGGTAGTTCAATTAAATATAATCGATAATGAATCTAAACCATCCTCTGATCCACTTGAACACAAATTTCATTAAATCGGTCCTGCCGTTTGGGAGGAGTTCACTGTCAACACACGTACAGATGAATTATATATATAAAGATTAGATTGTTTAGTGTGACGGCCCTGTCAATATTTTTATTTAAGACATTAATTATTTTTAATATTGATATAGTCGCTATAATGCCAGTTTAACTAATTAACTAGAACCCAACAGATATTTGTATCATTTATAGGATTCAGTACCCGACTGCCGTTCGTGTAAAAGTGGGTTTATATTTTTTAATATTATAAATGTGAATGTAAGTTTGTTTGTTACGCTTTTACGATGGAGCTACTAAACAGCGATGGAATAGAGCTTGGGAAAAGACATAGGCTATATTTTATCCCGGGTAAATCCATGGTTCCCGCAGGAATTGTGAAAAACTGAAATTTACGTCTAGAGCTATAACTATACCAATAATAGGTTTAGTTTGCAATAGCACTCTACCCCGAAATAAGATTCAAATAATATGTTGGGAACGGGAACAAAAACGGGAACCGGAACTAGAGTAGGACATGAGATAATCTTCAATTCCAAAATTGCTTATTATTTTTAAAAAACCCTTTATCCACGCGGACGAAGTCGCGGGCATCAGCTAGTTATGTCATTAATCAAAAAACACAGCGGAAATTCTAACAGAGTGTGAATTTGGACTATGAATAATATAAGCTAAGTTAGTTACTATGTATAAAGGAGTAAAATAGAGAATCTCTTATTTGACAGGTAAATGACATGGAAATGAAGGGTGTGACAAGAGAGGAGGCGGTCTTGTTCCTGCTAAGTCTTCAGGAGAGAATAGATCTCATAGTGCAACATTCCCCTGAAGAATACAATGGTGTTGCTAGTGGTCAAATGCGTAAGTAATCGTTTATGAATATACCAGCTGACCCGACAGACGCTGTGCTACCAATAGAAAATTATAAGGATAAATATCGTATTTGTGCAAACGGCTTTTAATTGGCTTTACCGCTTTATAATTGCCAATTTTGAAAAGAATAAAATAATCTACTATCTTTAAGAGATAGAGATATTCAACCTTCGCACGACTGGATGTGTGGCAGTCCGCCACAGTGCGGTTTTCAAGGAGCTTTCTTCCTCGTACTACGAAGCTGTGGAATGAGCTTCCTTGTGCGGTGTTTCCGGGACGATACGACATGGGTGCCTTCAAAAAAAGCGCGTACACCTTCCTTAAAGGCCGGCAACGCTCTTGTGATTCCTCTGGTGTTGCAAGAGAATGTGGGCGGCGGTGATCACTTAACACCAGGTGACCCGTACGCTCATTTGTCCTCCTATTCCATAAAAAAAATAGGCATATTCCATCGTGGACTGTTTTGTAGACCTATATAAGATACATAATTCCAACATACATTATTTTGTTGTATCTCAAAGGGTTAAGACAGGGTTTTCGTTCAAAGCCCTGATGGCTTATTTTTTCCGACATCTCCAACAAATTTCGTTAATATATAAAAAAAAGTATACAAAAACTTAGAAAATTATATACCTCAAACCTTTATCAAGAACCACGCTATCCATTAGTGAAAACCGCATGAAGATAGGTGCAGGAGTTTTGGAGTTTATCGCGAACAGACAGACAGACGCGGCGGACGACTTTGTTTTATCATATGTTACCATAGAACAAATTATCAAATTAAAAATTAGAAGTCCTTCAAATAAAATCAACATCACTTTATTCATTTATGCCAAAGTTAATACGTAACTATTCATCCTATCCTCCTCCCTACTCTATGGCTAAGTCAATGACCCTTACGTCTTACTATTTACCACCACTTTACGTGATAATTTGAGTTTAAATGAGAAGAAATAGCAAGAATTGTAACTGTGCTTGTAAATTAGTTTTTACGTAATAGTTGCGTTATTATTATTTTAGCGTTTGACGTTTCGTGATCTATTTAGAGCACGTTTTCAGGAAGACCGCGGTTGACAGGGAGTCGGGATAGTAATTTTCATTGAAGTTTTTGCGCCATCTGTTGCCTCGGAGGTGGTATTTGCCGTAGACAGAGGCGACGAAATACGTCATCGACGTCTAATATGTATAATTGTAGGAACTGTGTGATTTGATTACATCATAAAATGATTTTAAAACGAACCGGTTATTAATAATGCAATATTATTTATTAATTATTTCTGTAATTTTGGCAACAGGAGTTGTAAGTATATAGGGTTTTCTACAATTTGCGACTAACTGAAGTTGTATTGAACTATTCTTGTAGTTAACACATAATTTTTTATATATTTTCAGCGGGAGATTCATTTCACGTTAAGACCCATTTTCATTATACGGAACCGACGGACGGTGAGATGTCTTTCCGGTGCGGCGACGTGTTTCACGTAGTGGACACGCTGCATAACGGCACAGTGGGTGCTTGGCAAGTTTTTAGGATAGGTGAGATTATGCGCAATATTTTTAGGAATTAGGAGGTTCTTTAAGGGCATACATTTCAATATTTATGGAGGAGATTTTAGGAGAGTCATTGAAAAGAATAGAGACATTCCCGACCCATGGGTGTCGAAAGGGGAGAGTAAGGGTCGTCTATCTAACGATGACAACATGGACTGGCTAGACTCGATCGGACAAGTAGTAAACATGGGTAAATTCAAAAAAAACCTAACGCTAACCTAAAAGGTCGTGGGAAGAGATAATCTGTGTTTGTGATAAATTACCATCAAGATAAATTTTGATGCCATCAGTTCAAGAGACTACCAGGAGGCCTCGTTCTGAGAAGAACCGGCAAGAAACTCAGTTTATCCTCCCTTTACAGTTTTCGATTCAACAGCCATCGCCTGACGTCGTGCCCGGGCAGACACATCAAAAATCACCAATCAAAAGTACCGTTTGCAAACTACCGACTTAGTGCCGTTATGTAGATACATGAGAAAGTTCCATATATATTTTTATGAAAATAAGGAATGAGACGAGCAGGCAGTTCAGTTGATAAATGATACGCCTTGCTCATTACAATGCAGTGCCGCTCAGGATTCTTGAAAAACCCAAAAATTCTGAGCGGTGCTACAAATGCGCTCGTCACCTGAGACATAATGTTAAGTCTCATTTGCCCAGTAATTTCATTAGTTATGGCGCCCTTCAGACCGAAACACAATAATTTTTACACATAAAGCTTCACGGCAGAAATAGGCGCCGTCGTAGTACCCATAATCTAGCCGGCATTCTGTGCAAAGGAGCCTCCCACTGGTGTAATATCATTATTTTATGCCAATACGGGACGAGACGAGCAGGAAGTTCAGTCGATAGTAACTGAGACGCCTTGCCCATTACAATACAGTGCCTTTCAGGATTCTTGAAAAACCCAAAAATTCTGAGCGGCGCTACAAATGCGCTCGTCACCTTGAGACATGATGTTAAGTCTCATTTGCCCAGTAATTTCACTAGCTACGGCGCCCTTCAGACCGAAACACAATAATGTTTACACATTACGCTTCACGGCTGATATAGGCGCTGTTGTAACATAATCTAGCCGGCATCCTGTGCTCCTGTCCTCCCACTGGTGTAATATTCATAAATTTGGTATTGTTTTAGGTCGTAACAACCAAGAGGTACAGAAAGGCACAATACCAAACAAAGCTCGAGCTGAAGAGCTGGCTACGGCCCAGTTCAACGCCACCAAGAAAGAAATGTCCGGGAATGATGTTAAACACAACTTCTTTAGACGTCGGAGATCCACGCATCGACGTAGCAAGAGCCTTGGAAAGGTATCAGATAATCATCATTTTTCAGCCGGAAGTCTTCCACTGCTGGACAGAGGCATCCCCCAAAGATCGCCATGACGACCGCTCCTGCCCTGCAGCTCTCATCCAGCTTATTGCGACGGTGTTGACCAGATCGTAGGTCTATATGAGGGGGGCTACCAACACTACGTCATATGGTCGCTATTCTAGGACTTTACAGCCCCAACAGCCATCTGTCCGTTGAGCTATGTACCCTGCCTACAGCCACTTCAGTTTCGCAACCAACTGCGCTATGTCGGTAATAATAATAACAATAATAATAAACGGATCTCCTAATTTTCGATCTCGCAGGGAAGCTCAGAGCATAGTCCCCTTCCATTGCCCTCTGAGAGACCATGAGATTCACCATAAGGCCCCTAGTTAGCGACCACATCTGCGTCACCCATTAAATCACACTGCGTCCGTCCTAATATGCAATATCTCCAGTGACTGCACACAGTCACACAGTCCACACACTTAAAGCCTAACAACAGTTGCAGTGTATTGATTCCGGTTTAGAAGTAGAACTAGTTGTGGTGGCAGTTGTACTGCACTGTACGAATACTGGCGATTCCAGGAAATAGAAAGAAAAGAAAGAAAGAAAGAAAAAAAAAATATTTGTAACGTTAATGTACAACTAAATACAAAAGACTTGTTAAAAAATTTAACGTAAACAGGTAAATATTATTTTCTATACGCCACAAACTGGTCCCAATTTAGCTTGTTTGCTGGTTCGAAAACCAGGGCTAAAAGGCATGAAAGACATTTATTTTCTCAAAATTGATTCCTTTAGAATTCTTTTTGATGTCATTTCTAATATACTAGATACTACTAATGTTTCGAAAACAAATGGCGCTCTGAGAGAGAAGAAGCGGCGCAAGAAACTCTCCCAGCATTCTTTTTTGCGCTCTTTTCAATAAAAACATACAATATTGTACAGTCATTTCCATCGCTATGAAATAATTACAATCTAGTCCCAGGCTGTCCGATAATTTAGATATTCAGCTGTGGAGTAATAAGATTTACGACAGAGCCAGTTCTTTTAATAAACATTTAAATTTATTTATAGATAATGCCTGAACAGTGGCTAGGACTTTATTATAGAAGTGTATACATTTATCCTTAAAGCTATTATGTATCCTATGAAGCCTACTAGCACTAGTTACAAGCAATCCCTTATTTCTAGTGTTATAATAATGAAAATCACTATTAAGGGCAAAAAGGTGACGATTTTTGTGAACGTATATTAAATTTTCATAAATGTACCGACAATGAACAGTCATAATATTTATTTCTTTAAATTTTTCTTTGAGAGACTGTCTATAACCAAGCTGATATATAGCACGAACAGCTCTCTTTTACAGAACAAACACTATATCAATGTCAGCAGCATGACCCCATAGTAAAATACCGTACGTCATGATGCTGTGAAAATAACTGAAGTACACTAATCTAGCGGTCTTCCATTGTGCCATTTGGTAACATCGCCTTTAATATAATATATATTAAAATGATAGCTGATTATGGGTTGTACCCTAAAACTATTCAAAAACAAAAAGAAAGAAAAAGACAAGTGAAATAATTAGACAAATAAAAATATACTTACACGTAATTAATTTAATCCCGGTCTGTGGTAATTAAAAAGACAATAATAATTATTGTCTTTTAATATTATAATTATTATTATTATATAATAGCGTTAGATATTGTTGAAACAAGAAGTATTGACCATGTTTATTTTTCATCGGCAGGAACACTGGGATGAAGTGGTTCTCTCTGACAGCATCAGCAAGTTCCCGGCTTACGAGAGGGTGGTCCTCAAGCAGCCGGGTTTCATCAGACCTGTAATAATCCTCGGAGCTGTTGCCGACATCGCTAGAGAACGACTTTTGAATGAAAACCCGGACAAATTCGCCTCACCAAGTGAGATATATTTATCAATTAACCTCCTTGGAGTATACCTACATATTCATTATATATTTGGTTTTATGGTACACCTGAAGCTATTACTTGGTAGACCTTAATTATTTTACAAAATTAGTTTGAGTAATTCTCGCAAGTTGAGGCAGGGACGCAACCGTTTCATATTAACGTATGCATGACGTAAACAAGTATTCGTACAGACAGCATGTAAAAAATTTACCTGTATTATTTTTTTACTCATTAGTTTAATGTATATAATGTGGCTGATAAGTCACTAAATACGTCTTATTTTAATTTTATTTTCTGAATTTTATCCCAGTTGTTAATTTTTTTTTCTTGTTTTTTAATTTTGTTTTACAAAAAAGAAATAGCAACTATAGAAAATCAAAAAAATTTGGAAAATATCCAGCAAAAAAAGGAATTTTATATGTTCGATTTTAACGATATGCATTAATATCCGTACTCCACTTTTGCAAACGGTGCTAATAATTATTAAAGTGTCAGCTGTCACCTGACGTCACTAAGATGGTGGCCTGTCCCTCTCTCAACTTGCGAGGACTATAGTTACCTCGATCGAATGCAGGATATTTGACATAGACGTTTGTCATTATCCCTCTACACTTATGTTAAATATATTGGATTTTTATTGTGACAGAAATGGACAATACTTTAGAAGACAGTAAGAACAAATCTTCGGGTATCATTCGGCTATCCAGCATACGAAATATAATGGAGCGCGGTAAACACGCTCTCTTAGACATAACACCAAATGCCGTGGACAGACTCAACTATGCGCAGTTCTATCCTATTGTGATATTCATGAAAGCCGATAATAAGCATATCATCAAGAGCTTGAGGGCGGGGCTACCAAAGTAAGTACTAAAAGCTAACGGAACAATTTAATTTTAAGTGTGTACCATTTTCCAGCGGAGTAAAACCTTCTAAAAGTAATCTACGGATGCACTGTATAATATCTTTTCCAATATAATATGAATCAAATAAATGAAATGATGGTTACACAAATTAATATGAAAAAAAAAATTTATGAACAATGCGGGACTCGAACCCGCGAACTCTTGTGTTCGTGTGAGCGCTCTTCCACTGAACCAACCGTTCCAGTGACTTAAAGTTGTGTAATTAATCAGTTGATATTTTGTGTCATAGGTATAGCCTAATAGAGTTAGTGCAGGGGTGTAACTTTGTCCCTTTAACGTCTACGTGAGGTGAATATGCCAACGGTACCTTTGATTGGTGGTTTTTGATGTTTCCGACCTAACGTCACTTTGACGTCACCAAGATGGCGGCCTGACCCATCACAACGCACGGGGATTATAATTTGAACATAACTATCCATTAGTTTTAATGAATATGCATTTTATCGTCCGGCTTTTAAGTATTCTAATTAATTTGATTATTTGAATTTTAACGACCGTACCACTAAAATCTTTGTGGCACAGCATGTCAACCACGTGGCATCCACAGTCCAATTATCAGGACATTTCTTCCATATTCCGCACTATACCGGTATGAACATTTTTCCGTGGTATTGGCAGGTCAAAATCGTCCTAAATCGACCCGTATATTTGTTTGTTCTTGCACCCTGTAAAAACAAAAATTCGTATTAGAAACAAGTAATTATTCAATTATGTGTCCACAGATCAGCGCACAAGTCTTCAAAGAAGCTTCTAGAACAGTGCCAACAGATGGAGCGAGTGTGGGGCCACGTGTTCACTCACACAATCACCTTGAGTGAAGCCAACCAAGGTGCGTGGTTCAGCAAACTGTGCGATCTGGTGCACAGGACCCAGCAACAGCAACTGTGGGTCTCGGAAACAAAGGTGATTATTGTATTATTAAGTAATATAATTAGTATTGATAAAGAAATTCTTGTTGAAATAAAGCTATTAAAATGGACAATTTTTTAAAGGATTTAAAACACAACTGATGTTAAAATTACTCATGTTGGAAAATCTATTTGAATATTATTATTATTTTCTCAGTCTCAGCAGAGTCATGTCAAGCTGACTGCGAACTGCAATTGTACAAGTGTCTAATTACTGATTTTATCTTTGATTTTTTTTATAATTAAATAGAAAACGGTTTTATATTTAATGTTAAATAAGCGCGAATGAAAATAGTTTTATTTCAATGTGACAATTTTATCATAGAATTAGATTAATTAGAATAAAGTTTAAAGTCACAGATTAGAGAAACAAATCGCAAACATCCGTAAGAGCAAATCAAGTTAAAATTAATTTCAAGCGAGAGATACGTTTAAATTAAAAAAAAAAATACTAACGAGCACATTATTTAACTGGTACCTTTGAAAGCTGATAGTTGATTCGGTCCTTGCTGGGGACAGTCTTTTTGACAACCTTTTAAAAATGTATGAAGCTTGTCACATAGAAAAAAAAAATACGGGTCGCGCTTGAGTGCCGGGTTAGGGAATAATTTCGCACGGATTTTTTTATTTATCAGTATAAAAGTACTAGAATTTATGTGATTTAAAACAAAATTCATTCAAGTACTTGGATAAAAAATTAAACACTTCAGAACTATTGCAATTATTTAACATTAAAAAGTTTATCTCTCAGAAAAATCAACTTTCATCCATAATATACTGTAAAAATGTTTCACGGCCGAGATTCGATCCCTCGACCGTATGACGACTGGTCCTATGACCGTATGATCATTAAGTTGAAATAGCCGAACTGTAATAGTATATATTTAGAAATATAAATCTTTCATCTATAATTTCAACGACTGTCTTACGAATTTTCGATCAGGCCACGTGTCCTGACGCGAGTTTAAAATTTTATACCCATCCCAAGAAAAGTGCTGGACGCCGCTAAAGAAGTTATCACGTCAAAAAAACAAAAATTAACAGACAAATAATCTACTTCTCATTTGCCCTGCTGCTCAAAACTGTAATCGAAAAAAGTGTATTTTTTTTGTATCGTACATTTTTTTGCCCGATCAAACACCTTAGAAATGAATTTTGATGTAAATTTTTCACCCGCATGTTTATACGAATTCCGTTTAAAGTTAATTTCGTGTAACATTTTTAAATAATATATTTCAATGTTTTCTATAATTAACATAAATTTTATCAATAATAAATAATTTTGAAAAAAGACAGCCTTAGTTATAATCAAGCACCTACATTTCGATTTGTTTCTTTATTATGTAAGTTTATCTACCTACATGTTAATTTTTCAAAGAATTTGAGGTTATGTGAAAAATGTGGGCTTAATAGAAATATAGGATTTACTATTATACTGGTATTCTATTCACAAAATATAATAAAATGTTTCATTTTTCTTATGAAACGCCAAAGTATAATATGCAATGTGATAACTACAAAATGAGAAAAAAAAAATTTTTTTTTTACTACTGGCAATTTTCATTTTGCTTTCATATATGTTTTGTTTTGTATGTATCGTTCTGTTAAATATGTTTCATTATTTATGTATCGCAGAATATACTTTACTTCAAGATGATCGCTAAGATGCTGGGTGCATTTGGTAATATATGTATGTGGTATAATATGTTACTATGTCAGTGTGGTAGAATTTGGAAATATTATTAGTGTTGCCATGTTAGACTGAATCTACAGGGATTAAAAATGTAGTTTTTATTATTTTATGTTAAACAACGAAACTTAAACTTACAGCTAATTCGAGTAATACCGGTTTATAACTCGAAATGAATTAAGTACACAATCTTTGAAAAATTTAGAAATTTAGGATTTGGGACAATGTCGTCTCTAAATCTAATATACTAATCATATTTCCAAATTCTATCTTTCTCATTGTCAGCGTATTAACCAATTTCTTTTCTGTTGTCTTGCGGCGGTGTAGCACGTTGAAATGGTGTCGGATATATACTTCCCCGTCCCTCCATCCCAGTACCCCGCCTTCTATCCCATTTCATACCCCATCAAGTTTTATCCCCAAGCCCCGCAACCGATCCGCTCACCAAACATTCTTTCACCAAACTCTAACACCACTAAACGCCATGGTCAGTTGTACGACGCTAACAGAAATCATGTAATACCCTACTATTACTCGGAGACATTAAACCCATGCATGCCTAACAATATGTATATGACTAACATGAGCAACAGGCCAAGACCTTTAAACTACCCCTACGATGAAAGGTCGAAACTAAATACTCGATTGCAAAATTCAAGTTTAAGTCCACAGCTTACGCGGATATTTAAACCGCCGCAAACATTTAGACCGTATAGCGTTTTGGAAACATCAGCAAAACCAGCTCCTATAGCTCAGCGGCCGACCTCAGTTGTTCCTATAACAGACCAGTTTAGACCAGCCTCAGCATTTTTCCAGAAATTACCGGAAAAATCCACTGAGGTCCCGGAATGGAAGGCGCGTCTCCAAAAGGAAATCCAACCGATAGAAAGGCCTGTACGTATTTGCCGGATACCGAACTGTAATTGTAATCAAAAGTCGTTTTTAAACACGACCAGGTTGAGTGAATCTCGTACCTTACCTTCCATGTCCAAGTCGTTGAATAAAGCAAAAAATTTGTCATTGCCAACTCTTAAATTGGATGAATTGGACAAAAATGACAAAGAAATCGTGGTCGAAAGAGATATAACAGTTGATAAGTCAATATCTGAACAGCATTTAGGTTATGTTTAAATAATTGATTTTGGAAACTAACATCTATTTTATCCTGTTATGTTTGTCGTTTGCTTTTGGGTTTCTTGTAAATATACAACGAAATTGTTGGTATATTTTGGTTTGTTCGCTTCTATTAATGCTTATAAAAATAGTTTCGCCTTGATATACCTAAGGTTTGTTGATTCCTTACTATTTTAATATTTATTTGACTTGTATAAAAAGTTTGTATATTATAATCTATTATAGATTTAACCTTTTTTGCTTCGCTTTCCTATTTCATATTTTTTTTTCGATTTTTTTTAGTTTTGTTATAATTTAGTTTGTAAATATATTACCCACAAATACCAGTGTTTATATCACGTTTGTTTTTAAACATCGACATTCACTATTTATTCACATTATTCACAACCAAAATTATTGTAATTGAAAAATAAATCTGCGCATAGTGAATGTGGATGTTTAGTGTGAACCCAATGCATTAATCATTCACAGACGCTAAAATTATTTAGTTTCTGTACCTATTTGACAATATCATTCATTTGTCTTGTCTTATCACCCCATTCCATAACCCACCCTCGACGCCGCTGCGATTTGAAAATGGCCGACCTAAACAAAATGGCGCGTTAACATAAAATGGCGGTGAATTGAAAATAACAGCGCCCTGAGCCATTGTCGGATGACTTCCTATTCTCAATGTCGTCGAGCACGGAGAACAGATTGTCGTACGCCTCTAGTCCAGAGAGTGATTTGGAAGTGAGTCCACCGCCAGCTCCGCGACTTGTGAAGTCGTCCTCGGATCCCTCTATCGCTACGACACAAGACAATATGGATAGAGATGAAGACATTAACCACATGAACGACACAGTGCCCCCTCCATACACGGTTCGTATTAATTGTTTATCTCATCATTTTAACCTTTAACAGTAAAAAGAGCATCACAATAGGTTCGTTCATTCAGGTTAAACATGCTATTAAATATTCATCGAAAATTAAATCATCTTTCTGTAATCTTTTCATGTATCATGATTATATTATTGTTTCGTATTTATAAGTCTGGTTAATGGCAAGAATTTTCGATGTTTTATTATTTCAATTATGTATTCACATGTATGTTAGTTATTATTAGTATTAAAATCCAATAAAATTTTCGAGTAATATAAAACTGTGTTAACTTTCTTGTTTAATTACAGCAAAACGCGTACGATAGTAAATACGGCTTTTCGTCGAATACAAATGGTCAGGCTAATAACGTAGGTCACAACCAACACATGTCACCTGCAAGTAGCGAGGTGCCACCCTATCAGTCACAGTCGCCACCACAGTCGCCATTGTATGGGACCGGTATGTATAATGTACACCTTTACCTTTATGCTTATTATGTTTTTTTTTTTTTTTGAGAGGAGGCAATACAGTTACGTATTTACGCCCCGGAACGCGGCGTAATATGTCGGACTCGAGTGTCGGAGTGTCGAGTAGCGGACACCCCATACCGACTAAAACCTCCTCTATGCTGTTAGCCATGCTTTTACAGCGACATAGGACATGGGCCGTGGAGGCCGCAAAGACTACGCAACAACAGTCGCGGGGCGTCTCCTAAGGAGACTCGAACCTCGGCTATTGTTGATGCAAACACAACCCTACTACTACTACGAGTACCTGCTTCTTACTACTAGTAGGTAGACCCTTGCTCAGCCGGAGTTCGGAGAATCTTCCGGTTTTTCGAGTATCGCTCTTGTGAAAGAAATGGCCTCATATTGCAGTGTGTTTAGGGTTATTTATTGCCTCATAGCAGAATCTAAATAATTTTCGCCCGGGGGAATTAAATATTAAATTAAATATTAAAGTTTAATTGTTTATCTTATTTAATAACCTCGTTTCATAATAATTAGGAGAACCAAAGTCACTGACATAGCTTAAATGATTGCGTAACTGAAGTGCACTCATAGTTCGACGGTTAGATGGCCGATGGGGCACTATAGATCTTGAACGGCGACCACGTACCAGTAGACGCAGTGTTGGTAGGCCCCGCACTAGATGGACCGACGATCTGGAAAGATCGCCGGAATACATTGGATGAGGGCAGCGCAGGACCGATCGTCGTGGAAATCTTTGGGGGAGGCCCAGCAGTGAACGTCGTTCGGTTGATGATGAAAGTTTAAACCTTTCTTCGTTTACTTTCAAAGAAGGAAATGCTGAAGTGGTGTTAATGATTCACGATGGGTGATAATAGATTGACTTCATTTATAAGAGCTAATGCAGGTGGAATTAGTTCGGCCATTGGCCTAGGAGTGCATTCCACGATTGAACTGAATTGTGGCGAAAACCTGAGTATCAAGAATAAAAGACAATTTTATTTGTTTTGTGAGAGTGAGATGCCAGATTAGTATGTCGTATTCGCAGCTAATGGATATTCCCAATCTTTATTAAGTCTGGGAGACTACAGTGTTTGTATTTGTTTTTATGAAAAATAAGGGACGAGAAAAGTAATAACTTAACAGGGGTATCACAATGTAATGTAAAGTGAAAAAAAGCACGCATGCTTAAGCATTATATATTATAGATTACTAGCTGACCCAGCAAACGTTGTATTGCCGATATTAAAATCGCGATATAAAAGTAACTGTTGATCGTAGATGGGTGAAAATTTGAAGTTGTATGTATTTTTGAAGTTGACTCATAATCAAATAAATTTTTAAAAAAATGTCAAAAAAAAAAATTGAGTGGACCACCCGATTCTCAGACCTACCCAATATGCTCTCAAAATTTCATGAGAATCGGTCAAGCTGTTTCGAAGGAGTTTAACTACAAACACCGCGACATGCGAATTTTATATATTAGATGAGCCTTAAAGCGATTAATTAGACCAAATCTGTTAAAAATATAACACTCTACTCCATTTTAAAAGCAAAGCTTAGCTACTTAGCAGTGACAAAATTTATGTTAAACCCTAGGTTAATTTTTTTATAGCTTCTAGCTGACCCGACAGACGTTTTTCTATACATAATAAATAAAATACTATTTTTTATGAATTTATCAAGAATAGGTAAAAGATGAAATAGGTAACATCAATTAAGAATTATTTCGTAAAATATGCTTCCTGTTGTTATAATGAAATTGTTTCACAGCAGAACTGTCAAACCCTGCGTCAATAAATTCTCTCATAGAAATTATGCCCACACAAAACAAATATTGGAAATGAAAATAATTATGAGTCCCAAATCAAAATAAAAACTATCTAGGACTAAACTGCATTCCATGAAGTAATTCCCATTAAAATCCGTACATTACGGTTACTTTACCAGTTCACTGAAAAAAACATGGGATTTATAAAAAAAAAAATCGTGTGGACAACCCTTAACATTTAGGGGGATGAAAAATAGATGTTCGATTCTCAGACCTACCCAATATGCACTCAAAATTTCATGAGAATCGGTCAAGGCGTTTCGGAGGAGTTCAATGTTTAACACCATGACACGAGAATTTTATATATTAGAAGATTGTCCACCCCAATCGGTATTTTACTTCCATTTGTGTTACAAATATAAATACTTATGAGTTCTGCCAAATTATGTTGTTATTATTCATTTCTAGTGCCGGAGTTACCTCCCCGCAGCGCTCAGGGAGGTGCGAATATACCAGGCGTTACATCACGACCCGCGGGGGGAGTACTGCTACCAGCGCCACCCCCCGGAAGACCGTCGCATTCACTTAGGCATAATCCTTCTGTAAGTATTATCAGATCCTACTTAGTAATCAATAAATAATAATAAATAAAAGGTATTTATTTCAGGCATAATAAAACCCATAGTTACAATAAATTTTGGACACTGTAAAGGGGTGCCAAGTTAAAAGTACTCTTATTCTGCTCATAGCTTTCTAAGAAAACGTTACCCACAGCTGTAATATATTACCTTTTGGACGTCATGCAATGCCTATACTAACGTCAAACTCTCCTTGCCCATGAGGTTACTATGAGGATTTGTTAGCTACGTCTCTTTGGCTCTTTCTTGGCGTACCTTTGTACCGGAACCACAGACTGACATGATTTTAAGTTATACTTCTTTAGGCGCGTTATGAAAAAATGATGAGAGTGAAATTTTAAGATGCGCGCGCATCACTGTATCACAAAAGTAACAGGGTGAAGTTGGTTGCTAAAATTTTCTGACGTTTGCAACATTCGTTATTTTTTTGGTTTCTTCGTCCATTATCAGGATACCCAAGCCCGTACAGCCGTATTCGATATTGCAAGATCTTTACAATATTGTTCTTTCTATAAACGTAGAATAGCACGAGGAATAAATAATAATAATTGTAAGGATTTTTGCTTTGTTAGGCCAAAGAGGTATAACTTCTTGCGTGCATACATAAGTACACACACACTTTTTTTTTATGAAATTTATTAAAAACCAGCGTATAGTGACGTAATGTTAAGTGATTACCACCTACCATACTCTCTTGAAACACAGGAGGAGCGTTGTTAACCTTTTAGTCGGTGTACGCGCCGTCGTATCGTCCTGGAAACACTTCGCAATTCCATTCTGTAGTTGCGTTGTAATTTCCTTGAAAACCGCACTGTGGAAGAACGCCACATATCTATATGTTCATGATGATATTTTAGTTTGTAGCGTGGTGTGCGATGGTGGAATTCAACGGCTGGTATCAGTTAAAATAGCTCTTCGAAACAGTGACAAATGCAGTAGAAGGCACAGGATAATCCTCCTTTTGGGTGGATGTGCGCACTTTTCTACGTTGATAGAATTTTTAACACAGCAGTCGCCTAATCTTATACAATAATAAACAGTTCAGTCAATCAACTGAGGTTAGCTGGCGCGGCGTGCTGAATGCTCATTGGCCAGGAAATAATCACGGCATTCGCTATTGGCTATTGTGGATTTATATAAGATTTGGTCGTTATGTGTTATAAGGTCCACGCCGGTGTCATTCATTCATTTCGCTACTTGCAGATTCCAGTCCAATTTTTACTAAGTTTTTTTGACAGTGACAGCTGTGATAAAAAATTAAGTTTGACAGTTGACAGACTTCTATTTTGAGCAATGTACGCCACTAACACAAACTGACATACAAATCGCGAGTGTAAGACGTGTTTTTTTTTTGTATAAGAAGGGGCAAAGGGGCAAGAGGTTCATTAGATGAGGAGAGGTGAGGCAACCGCTCATGGACATCCGCAACAACAGGTGTCAAGAAATGCGTTGCCAGCCTTTAAGTGTGGGAGTATGCTTTTTTCTTGAAGGTCGCTAAGTCGTATCTGTTCGGGAAAACCGCAGCCGGTAATTGATACCACAAAGTGGCTGTGCGAGGCAAGAATTCCACCTTCGCACGACACGCCACAAGTAAGGATATCATCCCCACCATCTGGATGTGTGGCGGTCCTCCACAGTGCGGTTTTCAAGGAGCTTTCTTCCTCGCACTACGAAGCTGTGGAATGAGCTTCTTTGTGCGGTGTTTCCGGGACCATACGACATGGGTCCCTTCAAAAAAACCGCGTACACCTTCCTTAAAGGCCGGAAACGCTCTTGTGATTCCTCTGGTGTTGCAAGAGAATGTGGGCGGCGGTGATCACTTAACACCAGGTGACCCGTACGCTCGTTAGTCCTCCTATTCCATAAAAAAAAACTAGCAAAATCGCGGTTGTGGAATGCCAGGCGTCAACGGGTGGGTGGTACTTCGCACGTAATGTCCGGTGGTGGAATTCGGCCGCTGGAATCAACCCGAACAGCTCCTCTGAGCACTCCCCGTGATATATACGGTAGAAGAGAACCCTAAGAAGCTTGTCACGCACATTAAAGTAATAAACCTGGCCTGTTTTCATCGGTTCTCTAGCAGCAGGCTCTATCAAGACGTATAAATTATACAAGGTTTTTTGTTTCAGAGTCGTCCAAGTGCGCAGGAGCGTCTCTTCGGCGGGAAAGAGACGAGCAATGAAGATTCAACGTACACAGCTCGCCCCACCAGTATGGTGATACAACCAACCCTGGGACAGGACTCACTTGATAGATCCAGACATAATAACACAGTATGAAATAATCATTTATTTATTAATACAAGTAGCATTACACACCTCTCATACACAAGAATTAATGTGAATAATAATCAACTGTAATTTATATTATAATATCTGGACGACCGAGCCAAACTAATGGGACATCAGGATTCGAACCGGGGTCTTCTGCTTTCCGGATCACCCAATGTCCGATCTGAGCTATTGTAGTCTTGTATATAGTGGCGAAATTTACCTTTATATTCTAACATAATCTAACTATAGTAGCTGTTTCTCATTAAAACACAGATAAAACTTTTTTTTTTAAATTGAAGCCTAGATCGATATCTCGCCCCTGAAACCTGTATACTAAATTTCATTAAAATCGTTGGAGCCATTTCTGAGATTCAGATTATATACTTTATATACAAGAATTGCTCATTTAATGATATAAGATTTCTTAAGGCAGCTAACATTACGCCCCATAGAATTAATGTTTATAATAATTAACTGTTATTTATGCAGTTAATTTGATTATTTGTTGGGCCTGCGTACATAGTTTCCGCATACGTTAAAATAAAAAATTATAGGTAAAACTATAGGTAAAGAGTTGTTTAAATACATAATATCAATCAATTTTGATATGATTGATTCATTGTATTGAATATATAAATAATTATGAAAATAAATATCTAAATTTAAAAACAAATTTATGAACGATGAGGGACCCTAACCCGCGACCTCTCGCGCTCCGTGCGAGCGCTCTTCCACTGAGCCAATAGAGTGACGTAAAGTTCATAAATCTTGATATGTATTTATTCAACTCTCAGGGTGGTTCATTCAGGCTTCGACAGGATCTACTTTACAGTTGATAACCTGCTCAACGCCAGTATTTAAACAAATTGTCTAAAAAATTACAAATTATATTCACCTATTTATATATTTTCAACAGAGTTCGTATGATGGCACGCCATATGACTACGGCGGAAACAATCAAACTGCCAGTATGAACTCGAATCGACTGCCTCCGAACGCGCCTGATGATCTCAAAGTAGCCCCACCTTCTATGTGAGTATATGCCTGCACAAACATTTAACATAGTTTTTTGAAATATTTTTTTGACAGAAATCATAAGATCATAGATCGTATTTTTTTGACGCGTGAGCGGCGATTTCACTGCACGAATCTATCATAAATCACGTTTTTTGTTTACAATAACCAGGCTTGATTATCTAGCAACCCGTAACATCAACCGCATAATGATACCTCGACTAATGTAAACACAAATGGATATAGCGCCCCAAGTGGCCGGCGCTGGGCTTGGCGCCGAAACAGCTCAGCAGGTGTCTTCAACGTGTTGGCATATTAGAGGATAGCCTCTAAAGTAATATATGAAGCTAGAAAAGTGTTACAATTGTCTAGAAAAAACTAAATGAGGTCTTGTGAATGTAAGAAAAGCTATTTCTTAAATTTCTTGTATGGCCTATAAACTAATATGAGATAACGGACTATTTGTATCTGGTTTTGCTTGGATTTTTTATCTATTACATTAACTAACATATATTTTGCACCTGCAAAATGTTTTGTGTTACAGTCCTGTTAAAAATTAACGTATAAGCTATGATCGGCTATTGGTCTATTCCAAGTCTAACCGATTGTTTACGACCAGCCTAGCGAAACTCTCTAAGAAAAAAGCGATTCACTCGATTGTATGAAACGTGCAGTCATTGATAGATTGACAGATGACGGCTATAATCTTGCAGAAAACGGAGATAGATGAAATCCATTACGTTTTAAGCAACTGTTCGCTTCTTCTTCCAATCGCCATACACTATAATTAATGGTATTTAAAACTTATGTCAAATGACTGCACGTTTCATACTAAACTAAATTTCAATTTTTACTTAGGCAGTCCCGCCACTTATAACGAAGTATTTACATCCTCTTTGTTAACAACTGATAATGAAAATCATTATTATTAATTTATAATATTATTTATTTATTTATTGCACCAACAAAGTATACACTAATTCATACAAATATATATATATAGACAAAAATACAAGTTGAGTGCTACCACAATTATAGGCGCAAATAACATTCTTATATAAAAAGCAAGTACATTAAAAAGAAAAAATTTTTGTTTTAAAAATTGAATCACGATTATTTCATAGATTAAAAATTCAATCACTATTAAATTAAATTAAATTACAATACATACATAATTATTAATTTTATAGTAATAATATAATAATTAAATGAATCTACAGTTTTTACTTATAACAGGTAAAAAAAAAACAATTTACTAACAATAGAATAAATAAAATTAAGCTCATTACATTAATTACAGCAAATAATAATTCAAATTAATACAACAGAAACAAATAATTATTAAAAATTAAATAATTCTATTAAATTCATATTTTACATTACTTCAATTAACTACCTACTAACTAAGATGATTTTTTATAGTCTCATCCGCCAATTTCTTAAATTGTGTTATAGAATTTGAGAAAATGTCTATCTCTAAGTTTTCCTTAGTTCTGCCTTTCTTGGTCGCTATACCAACAGGGACTATGTTATGAATCGAATTATAAATTTTCATGCATCGGTATATTGGAGCGCTTTGACCCAAATTCGATTTAGTTCCGTTTATATTGAAAGGAGGTTTCTTTAATCATTGTACTTTCCTAGGAATATTAATATTTATTTTAGATAAAATATCGGAGCTATCTATAATTCCATTAATAAGTTTGTACAGAAACATGGTGTCAAGCATTTCTCTAATCTCTGTTTCTAACCGCTTTTCATATATCTCGTAGTGCGGATTCCACACAGAACTGCAATATTCTAGGATACTACGTACGATACAGGTATAAAGTACTACTTTAGTCCTTCTTCAATTCTTTACAGTTGCGAAGAACGAAGCCCAACATTCTAAATCCCTTGTTGGCAATATATGCAGGTTAAAACGCAATTTGCTGTCTAAAATAACTCCCAAGTCTCTGGTGTGGTTGACTTCATTCAAGGTTACCTGATTAATCTGATAAAGTCTTTTTGGTGTGTGTTTTTTCCTACTAAATAAAATTATGTGACATTTTTCTGGATTTAAACTGATTGCATTCTCATTGCACCACATAATCAGATTGTCAAGGTCACTCTGCTTGAGACTGGGCATCTTCGCTTGAGTTAACAGTTTTATAACATTTTAAGTCATCAGCGAATATTAAAAATTTTGACTCCTGAAAACATTTCCCGATGTCATTAATAAACATATTAAAGAATAATGGTCCCAAATGTGATCCTTGAGGAACCCCAGATGTAGCAGTGAATGCTTTGGATTTATATCCTCCAACCACAACAAATGATTGTCGGTCCGACAGACCTGCACCAATTCAAAAACACGCCGGCTATTCCAATACAAGACAGTTTATATATCAACATTCCATGATTTACCCTATCGAAAGCCTTACTAAAGTCGGTATATATTGCATCGAATGAAAATATTCATCACTCTCACACAATTTGTTAAATACGCTAGTGTAATGTAAGTGTTTGCTATGTGGAATCCATCTGAAAACCTTATATTTTATAATGAGTTAATTTATTTTCTTACAGAAAAATGGAGGGCCCTCCCCCTGGCGTTACGTCACATCCGCACATGCAGAGTCCGCAACGGAACTCTAACTCACACGAACATAATTCGCTAGACTATCGGCCTCCAGATAACAACTACAGGTAAATTATTATTATATCTTAAACTTAATATAATATTAGCTTTTATTACAGATTATTATATTGTTTAATATTTAAAATACTAAGGAGCTGCTAAGCGTGGCTGACTGTTTACGACTTGACAATCATAATCAGTTACAGTAACAATACATTTTATTACAAAAAGGTAGAAAATTACCTTGCTGTATCTCCGTTAAAGATTGTTTTTATACACACAGAAATTGTTTAGTAGAAATTAGAATGTTCCAAATTTCTGAACGTATTGATAGGCCAATTCAACACATCACCAGTCAGTAATGATCTAAAGTAGTTCCGAAATTAAGCAATATAATTATTTATTTACAGTAGAGTACCAGGGCAAGATAACTACAGAGGAGGTCGCCCCGCCCTACCTAACGGTCCAACAATGGGTCCCGTTCATGCAAGGGGGCCCTCCTTGCCAAATGTTACTGCTAACGATCATAACAAATACAGGTAATAAATATATTTCTCTTTCTAAGTTAAAGTCGCGTTAATTTCATCACCAACACAATACAGTTGCTGAAACTTGTTACCTCGCACAGCCAAATCATCTGGCTGCAAATGTATTATAGTTATTAGTTTATGGGTGTATTAAAACAATAGACTGATTGAGTAATTTTGTTCTCATTCTATAAGAACGCACAAGAGTACACACAAGATACAATGTTAAGACTACAGACAAAGGAAGTCAGTGAAATAGATAATAAACATTGTTCTTTTAGAACACAGAACCCAAATTAGTCCAGTCATTATAGTAACTTCACCTCGGAATTCGAGATACCCAGCTGTAAGTCTGTAAATATTTGTATATTGACACCCTAAAAGTTGTCTCAAAACCTACATATGGTAGGGTGTAAGCAACTATTAAATTTCAAGGTCAAAGGTCACAAAAATCAGTTTTTTGCGCCTTTTTTTGGAAATATCTCATTTCCTATTGGTTTTTTGCTATTTGTATTTATTATCAATATTGTATACAAAATTCTCTACAAATTTAAAAAAAAAAATCATTATACGGTGAACCGTTTTCGAGATAGAGGGCGGAGAGCGCGCGGTGACAGCATCACTTCAGTTCAACCGGTGCCTCCCGTCGAAAACGCGCCATGTATAGTTGATGAACTATCGATAAATCAATTTTCATCAACTATATATGTAGAAGCCACAACCTAAGAGTTGAACAAGACATACAATATTTATCAACGATACATCACTCGAACGTTTGGCTCAGTGGAAAGAGCGCTTGCACGGAACGCGAGAGAGTGCGGGTTCGAGTCCCGCAGCGTTCATAAATTTCCTTTTCAAATTCAATTTGTATAATCTAGTGTAGATAAAATTATAGAAAATACCTAAATCGAGTTGGAAACTACTTTTTAACTATTGTTACTTACTTTATGTTTTTCAAAAAGGTAAAAGTACTAACATTTTGCAGTTTAGCTTTATAGGTAAAAAACCTGTGCCTTAACGTAACCTGAACTAGATTGGTCTGTGTTTGAAAAGAACGAAAATATCATATGGAGTAGAGGAAATATATAATAGAAATATATTACAAATCGCCACTCATTATCGTCTATTTGCTCTTATAGAAACCGAATACACTCGACGATAACGGTGTTTATTCACTATTAGTATAATGCAGTCAATGTTAATTTTGTGCGTTATGTAAATCGAAATAAAGAAAAGGATGTAAATTACACTACGTAATAAGAGGCAGGACGGCCTAAGAAATATGGAAATTTATTTTAGCATAAAATGTGCAGTCATTTGACATAACTTTGAAATAGTAGTAATTACAATATCGCGATTGGCCACGAAGTATAATCCGGCTAAGTTTGAAAGCGAACAGTTGCTTATAACGTTGTGGATTCGGCTATCTCCGTTTTTTGCAAGATTATACCCGCCATCTGTCAATCTGTCAGTGATTTTACGTTTCATACAATCGAGTGAATCGCTTTTTAATTAGAGAGTCTCGCTAGCCTGGTCTGAATAAAAGGCTCAAATGTAATATTTTTTTAACAGCGGTCGAACAAACTCGGCGTCAACGGCAGACTATGGGCGGTCGGGGGCGCCCCCGTATAAGCCGGTGCCGCCACCAAAACCTAAACACTACCGACCGCCCCCTCCGGAAGCCATCAGAAACGGGGTATGTATCAGGTTGTTTATCTTCACGTGTGCTAAGTATTGTCGTTAGGCAGCAATTTGGAGTTAAACTACTTTTTAACTACTGTTACTTACTTTCTGTTTTTCAAAAAGGTAAAAGTACTAACATTTTGCAGTTTAGCTTTATAGTTAAAAAGCCTGTGCCTTAACGTAACCTGAACTAGATTGGTCTGTGTTTGAAAAGAACGAAAATATCATATGCAGTAGATTAAAATTTCTTGAAATTTTGACGGAAATCGACCAAATATATACTAAAAAATATCATTCTTGTCATATTCGACTGGCATTGTTTCGATTATCAAGTAAATTCGACGATTGAAGCGGGTGAAAACTACATTAGCTGTGATGGTGGATCACCTTACTATCAGGTGATCCGTATGCTCTTTGATCGGTATTATTACAAAAAAGTTAATATATTAATATTAACAGAACATGGAACCCAACTCGATGGGTGCTAACATGATGGGGTCTCCAAGAGGCCCGGGCCCTGGGGCTCCAGGTGTCCCGGGGCCTCCGCACTACTCGCACTCACATTCGATGTCGCAGCCAGCTCATCCCACGCACCCCATGCATGGACACCCACACAACTATCAACAGGTAAGTACCTATTTACCATTATACCCATTGCTGACATTGTTATTTTTAACTGAGTTCAAAAAAGCAGAAGGTTATCGACTTTGCATTTGTTATACCATTCAGGACTGAGTTCACGAGCGTGCAGTGTCGTAATAAATAATAAAATAAATTTACAGTTAAATACAAAGATTGCATTGATAGCCTGGATACAACCATTAAATTACCATAATACTGAGTTGCTCTTACGAAACATACGTTTAAACACACAAACGCACAGATACACCCACGCACACGCACACACATACAGATACATGCACACGCACGCACACACACAACAGCTTTTTTTCTTCTAAAATGAATTAACTATTCGCAGGGTATATACGGCGGCGGAGCGCCTGGCGTTCCACCTTACTCAGGACCACCTCAGCATCACCGCGCCATCAATCTACCGCATAATCCACATCTCATTGGTAATATAATAATAAAATAATATATTATCCGAAGAAACCAAAACAAATCAAATTATCGAAAATCAAAAATCCAAAAATAATACTTAGTCTCTGGGATAGAACTCTCCTTAGTAACGTGGGTAACACTGAAAATGTTTAGAACTGGCCAGTTAGAAACATTGCTAATGAAAACTTTTTTTGAATTTCAATTTTAGAACTCTTTGGTAACCTAATGTAGTATATTGCATTCATTTGTCGTTTGTTTTTGTGAATTGGCGGCAAATCTAAAAGTCTTGTTACACGTGAAAATGAACCTGACGCGAGAAAATTTTCGGTCAATGATTTATTATGACATTCCTTGTGGGCTTACTCAACAACAAAGCTATGATAGGCTGCGATAAGCATTTCTCAATGAATCCCCATCTCGTGCCACTATTTACAATTGGTTTAACGTGAGGGACGTCCTTTAACAGCGACTACTGAAGATAACTTCAGTGCTGTGCGACGCATGTTAGAGGAAGATAAGAGAGAAACCTCTCAGCAGATACGGGCAAGATTAGGCATTGGTATGGGTCAAGTACAAAAAATATTACACTAACATTTAGGCGTCAGGAAGCTTTGTATCAGATGGATTCCCCATACTTTAACCGACGACCAGAAACACCTTCGCATGGACTGGTGTCGCCAAATGTTAGATAAGTTCAACGGTGGTTTACATCGAAAAACAATAAAAGTATTGGCAACTTTCTACATTAAGCCGTTTTTCATTTTTTAAACATTTTCGATGTTACCTAAGATAAGGAACAGTTATAAATGCAGCGGTTAGATACAATAATTCATCATTAATTAATGTCGATTACAAAAACCTGACAGGGCTAGGTATTTTATCATTTAAAAGCTGTTTTAAAATCGAACATCGCCAACAAATGATTAACTGAATTTAATTATATTGGTAAATGTAATAGTTAACTTATTTTTGTATTAGTAGTAGTATTCAGTATTAGTAGAATGAGATCTGTTGCTACCTATATTCGTCTCCTTTTATCACGTTATAGATTGTTATAAGCCATCGCTTTACACTTAAACCCCTGTTAATAAAGAGTCAAATATTACTTAGAGTGTTCAAATACTTTTATTCTTACAGATTTAGCTGGCAGCCGAGAACAGCGTGGCTCAGCTTTCGAATTGTATAGAAAGCCTCAACACATGCACAATTTGAGGTAACATATTTATAAATCAGCACATTATTACATTTACTATAAGTCCTTTATTGAAACTACTATCGATCAGCAAATACTTAGAGCAACACTTGAATTCGTAGTAGGCATCGATATTTATAATATATCACAGTTCGAAATTACTTTTCCTTTAAGTAACTTAAGTTTATTGTCTAATTTAGTACAATAGAAGTTACCACTTAGAGCGTTCGATTACTACAATTATAGTCGCGTGCGACGTAATACGTAATGATTTATTGATTAAATCCACTGACCTGTACAAACACCACTGGACAGGCTGTTACTAAAGTTTGATAGCAAATTTTTGTTCCTATTTAAAGCGCCACTCGCGAGCGTCCAGAGAACTAAGTTGAATTAATTTCGTTCGTTTTTTCGTGCTATTTCTACTTCAGGAATATAATAAAGTACACAAATATCTTTTTTATAAATAGTTTCCCACCATCTTATCAATGTTTATTTAGCTGGGGTTGTCTAGACTAGTTTTAGTACCGCAGGCTCTCGCTATGGCCAACAGCGCCAAAATGGCGAATATCAAACAGGCACAAAAGCATTTTGACAGCCGCCAGTCCAGTGGTTAATAGTAGAGGTCAGTGATTAAATCTGTTAATCATGTTAGAAGCCTAGTATTCAGAGTTAATTGGTGTTTTAAGTTAAATTGTAGTGTATTATAAAACTTAATAATTATATTAAGTATTATAATTAAGTAGTAGTAGTATCTTGCTGCTATAGTTTGAACTATAGGTATTTGTTTATCCCTTCAGTTTTCTGTAGAATTTATTCCCCAACTGTTAAAATTGTGAGTAGATCTACTTCAACATCTTTTATTATTCACAAATGATTTTGTCTTTGGCAGACAGTTTTAAAAGTTAATGAAAGTGGAGTTTTATTAATGTTTTCACCTACTTGTTACTATTATAAATATAAAACCTCATGCAAATGCTTTTCATAAGGACTTTATAGATATGTAAGAAGGCGATGCGTTGCATTATATAAATAATTATTTACGTCTTAAAATTATTACATTAACTTTTTGGATACCGACGCTAATAAAAACCATCGTGAATAATCTCGTACTTTCGTTGTTTATATATAAATCTTTTTAATAATTTAACCTTAATATAATCAATTTGAAGAAATTTAGTTTAAATATCTATAGAAACTAATAGTGGATTAATGTTTAACTTCAAACTATTTTTAGCATTAACTACTTCCAACCAGTGCTTGTTTGAAACGCTCCACGTTGGGAAAATAATTTTAACATAATTGCGTTGCATCGTCTTTTTATGTAAACAATTGGATCAACCTTTATGAATATATCCATTTTAGAATCATGTAAGGTTCAAAGAATTCCAAGTGCATGAACTCATGATCATTTCGAACGACCTCCTATATCTTTGTACAATTTGCTCTAACATGCAAACACCGTTCGCTTCACAAACGACTAACACGTCTTGTTGGGAAAAATTAGTATGGTAGTGTATGTGGTATACAAATCTATAAATATATATATATCTGTATTACAAGGTCATGTTGTTTGGGCGACATTAAATCATTATGCAAAATATAACCGACAACATTCAAAGATTTGAATTAAAAATAGTGTGCGAATAAGATTGTTAAGTCGGCAGTTAGATTTTTTTATTATTGTTTTCAATGAGATTATGAGAGCGAAAAATAAAATATTGAAATTTCATGCGTTACAAAGTTGTACACAAGCGGCCTTACAAATAAAATTGGCATACAATTATATCTGAGCATAATCCAAGAATATGCAAAATGTTTACAAATAGACATTTGCCTATGATAGATGTATTTTGACGTTTCAACGTTTCCCGCGTTTATTTACAACGCTGATAGACATTTGGGAAACTTCAGAATTATTATTGTATTGACAGTGTTGTCAGCGATATAGTCAACATTTTGTGTATTCTTGGTTTGTTCTCAGGTATAACTTTATACCAAGCTTATTTGTAGGGCCGAAGATGTGTAGATTAATGAAGTATTTCGGAATTTCCATTGTCATTGAAAAAAAACGATTATAGTTAGGTATGTTGCTCCTTAATGACATGACGTAGATTTATTAGTAATCAGTATTAATTCGCTTTCATATGTTGAGTCTAAGCTCTATTCTTAAAGTGTTTTAATTTAATGTCGTACAAAAAACTTACCTTGTTAATATCGGGGCCAGTTATTGTAAGAAGTAGATTGTATAGTATTTGGTTGGTTTGAAATATTTAGCAGTGCGTGTCTGCATTTTAGTGCAACTTGTTTACCAAAGCATTTCAATTAAGTTGTCACTTATTACTATACTTGAATGCAAATTTGTGACAATTCCTTTGATATGCTTTAACTAAATATTGAAGTATTATTATTATTACGATATTTAGATGTTTCAACATCAATATGTTTCTGTGAATTGAATGTTGAAATTTCTAAAGTATCCTCATATTCATCATAAAGTGACTAAGTGGGTATTTGGTTGTGGGTTTCCACAGCTCTTCGGATGCGATGAACTCAAGCGTGGAGCGTGACGAAACATTCTCGCCAAAAACAAAAAAGAAACTATCGAAAAAGCCGTCGTTTATAAAAAACGCCGTCCTTGATTTATTCCGTTCGAAAAAAACACGAAAAGTCTCCCGACAGAAATCTCTCTGCGAGAGCGATCTGCAGCAGAGACATGGAAACGAAATGTCAATGCTCAGGCGAGAGAAATCCGATTTAAGTGATCTTAGTATTCACATGAGAAATACGCAGATAAGAAATCAAATGTTGCAGCGTAGCAACTCATCATGCGATAATCCAGTCCTCAAGCCTATTCTCAAAAGACAGAGTTCGTTCTATGAAGATAGAAACGGCATTTGTACAGTGTCTGATTTTGAAACAAAACCTACAGTTAAGACCCTACGACGCCAAAACTCTATGTGTGAAATAGAAACCGAACCAAAAGTTACCCCATTACTTCGTAGACAAAATTCTCTTATCGAATATAACAGAAGAGGAATCTACGGAAAAACACCAAGCTTTAATATGATTACCAAAATAGACCCGCTTTACCAAAGACAACAGCATAATAAGCATGAACCGTTTTACCCAACGCAACCTCTACCTCCAGAACCAGTATACCAAAGCAAAGAACATATTATATATGATCCTATTCCTAAGCCCAAACGAACTTATTCGTCTTTGTATGATACTTCTAGTGAAAACCCCTACGCAAGCAAATATGAAGTAAATAATCAAAGCTATGAAAATCCGTATGGTAACCGCGAAACTGTAGCTATGCCATTGATTGATCCTCCATATGTTACCAAATCTGAATGTTTACGAGAAAGCCCTTATGTAACTAGAGCTGAAATAGAAAATCCATATTCCACCAGGCAAGACGCACAAAGAAAATCTGAGCCTATTTATAATGAGTCACCTTACTCTAGTAAGGAACAAATGCTCAGACAGAGAATGAATACCGAAAGTCCTTATGCAACTAAAGAAGAATTGTTACGTCAAAGATTTTCAGAATCGCCATATAGCTCTAGAGGAGAAATGCTTAAACAAAGAACGGATTATGCTCTTACCAAGGAACCAATATATGGTAGAAGAACATACGAACCACCATCGAATACCTCATGGCCTGAAAGCACATATGCAATTAGACCAGATAGACGACTACAAACTCCAGTTAATTTTCCTGGACGGATTTCGCCTATGAGTAAATGTATAAGTGAACCTCCATATATTAGTAGAAGTGAAATGATGGGTAGAATAGGTCAAGCTGAATCACCTTACGGGACTCGTTCTGAAGTGAAGTCTAGTTGTTCTGATAGTAATTACGGCACTCGAAATGACTTATTTGATATATCACCACAAATAAGACCTGCATCTGCTGAATGCACTTATGTGTCGAAACAAGAAATATTGACACAAAAAGCCGCTTTCTTAGCCAATAAAGAATCTACATATACAACAAAATTAGAAGAAAAATTGGAAATTATTAAGCAAAGAAATCAAGCTAAAAAAGAAAAGATATATCAAACAAGACTGGAGGCTAATGAATGTGATGCAATAAAGGCTTGTGAACCATTATATGTGTCGAAAAGGGAACTGAAAGATACTGTCATATACGAGTCAAGCCAAGAAAATAAAGATTCAGTGCCTCTTATTACTAGCATTACTGCTAATGACAGTGCACGAAGTAGCCCTTATGAGTTAGGTGATGCTAATCATTTATCTCGGCGAGAGCCAATTTATCAGACAAAAATTGAAGTAGTCAATGGAGATGTTGAGAAATTTCAAGAAATAGATTTTTCTAAGCTCCGTCTGACGGAGTCTAAGACAGATTCAGAAAAGGAAAAGTCCAAAAACTTAGAAACAGTTATTTTGAAAGGGGAAGCAATTTACGCACCTAGATTACACGGTAAATCAGATCACATATCTAATGCGTTAAAAATCACCGCCTCACCAGTACCATATGAATCTTCAACTTCTATGGAAACGCAATATGCTTCCGAATGTAGCATGAATTTCGAAAACAAACCGCAGAGTACACCATATGCATCACAGGATTTACAAGATCGAGTAACAAAATCAATCAGAACCGTTACATTTTGTGAAAAAATTGTAGAAAAAAGTCCCGAAAGTAGTCAAGATACTTCGGAGAACGCATCAAACAGTCGTAATGATACAACAGTTGTAAGTAACGAGAACACTGTTGTAAGAAGTGGTGAAACAGATGATTCTACTGCTACGTCTGACCTAGTTGAGCCGGATGCCCCGCATACAACTTGGGGTATATTTGACAGTGAAGGTGGCGTTTTAGAGGATAGGCATTGGGGTGTTTCTTTAATTATTCCCCCAAAGGCAATCGCTCCGGGTATCAAGCAGAAAATCTACTTTACGGTGTCTGATCCAAGACTAAGCCAACGAGTGGGAGGACCTCCCATCGATATGGATAACGGTAAATCTTTTGTTACGACGCACGTCTTGACTGTAGCGTAGAATGCACTTTACTAATTGGCAAATATTGTTTAAAATGGATTCTAAACCAAATAGACTGTAAACAGGGGGTTTACAAATAGTGAAATTGTTTTATATATAGTTTTATTGCATGTGTTTGAACAGCATGGATGTATATTAACATGTATCATATTATTTAATTTACTAAACCAGCACATTTCAGCTTTAATGATCATGATATTCATAATTTTATAATAAGGCATTATCATTTATTAACAGCGGGTAATTGTGTTTATATTTGTGCAGTTACTGCTACACAATACACTCGTACTTAAAGTTTGCGGAGAGAAGAGGAGGACCGTGCAATCTACCTCCGCCGATGAGATCGTATGTCTAACAAGCGATTTATCGTGCACTGTATTTTGTTTGTCCGCACTGTTTTTTTTTTCTCTAAAATCTATAAAAACTGTACCAATATTAACTGTCTGCATAGTATTGAAATCATTGTCGGTTTGGTGCTAAGTTCTAACATCTTCTTTAATTTGCTTTGCATGTTGCATAATAGTCTCGTTTGTGTTGCGATTTGTGTTTGTGTGTCTAGTGTTATGTTTCTGTTGTATAATCTTATTCTATGTCACAGATATTCATATGATTCCCAATTTTTCCATTTAAAAGCACATCTCTGTCTTACCGTATCCTGTATTCTCCTTAATGTTAATATTTCTAATTATGTTTTCATCTCTAGGTGAAGCTATGCTTTCTCCACTAGTGATGTGCGGGCCACAAGGACTCGTATTTCTACGACCAGTGACACTCCGCCTTCCTCACTGTGCTAACGCTGTCCCATCCCTAGGCCTGACAATCAAAGCTACCGACACTGAAGCCCATCTAAGTACTGACTGGGATCAAATTCACTTGCCCGCAACGACGACTTTGAACACAGTTGCTGTTAAAGTTGACCATTTCTGAACTAGTATTTAAATACAAAAAGGTTTGAGCTGCATTGTTTGCACTTAGAGATGGTCTTCTGTATCAGTAGCTTATATTGTTGTACATTTTACTATTAACGGTCTTGGTTTTTAGTGTATATAATTTTATTGAATTTAGGTCCATGCTACAATGGCAGTATGTGGTCGATTGTTGTTATTGTGAATGCAATATGAATCTTGTGTGACACAGTCGATACACAAAACGGGATTGAAATTAATAAGCAAATTAATATTCCATGTGGAATCTTAGTTGCAAAATCATAGGCAACTTTGCTGCAAAGTCCTTAATCCCTTAATATTTTGTTATGCAATAAAAACTTTTTACATCGGACATATGTTACTGATGTATATAATTAAATTAAGTAAATCCCACCTAAATTGTAACTGGGGTTAATATCTATTCGTAAGTGGTGCTATCGCGTCGAAAAACAGAATCTCGAGCTTAATAACGTGTCTTTTTCGAGATAATTCTTATCTTAGCAATTGTACCCGTTTTCAATATTTTATGTAAGTTCTTCGAAGGTTTGAGCCTGACTGCATTAGGTAATTGTATAATACCCTGTATTAGTTTGATGAAATGTTGTATTTTAATGGTACGCGTCGAACATGCCACGTAAATCTTAAATTCAACTTTCGTACGTATTACTCAAATTGTATTCGAAGTTTGTACAATTTGGGAGTGTTGCTCTCAAATTATTGCCACACGAGGTGATATTTTTTGTTGTTTTAATTCCATTCAAAAAACTACGACTATCGTTATTTAATTGGACACTTCTATACTTTATTCAATTTGTGTTATCGTAAACTGCTATTAAGTTAACTAGACACTCGGCCTGAAATACTGGAGAAGGTTGTGATTCTTCTCATGTTTAAAGTTTATTTTGACTTATTAAACATAGTCTAAATCGTTACTGTATTAAATATTATAACACTTTAACAATAAATAGAAAAGTTTAAAGAGTTTAGCTGGGCTTTTCTCAGTGACATAATAATACCGTTATTTACGGAAATGTTAAAGTATAAACTGAAATGGTAACTGATGTAAATTTTTTCAGTAATTAAGTTGGTATAAATATTATTAACTAGTCGACGCGTACCTTTAAAATCATAACAAAAAGATTGTTAACATAACTCGCAGGAGTCGTAAAAATAGTTATTAAGATACCTTACCACGAGTTGATTACGGATCTAGAATTATCATATTATACTGTTATATTTAACCAATTGTATTTTAGTAATATTAGTTAACGGTTAATTCCTTTGGCTTCCGTAGTTAAAATGTTATTTTAATGTTAAATCAATAATTATCACTAATAATTAACTTTTTGGCCTGAGAGTGGCGAAAGTCATTTAATATGTAAGAATTAGACTATTGTTTGTCATTATGTTATTTTCTAGTGATATTACGATATTACCTTTGACTCGACTATTAAATTTTATATTTACAGAATTCTTGAGTTTTATTTTATTTATATTGAATGATGAAATACTTAATAGAATTGATCTTTGATTGACTCACCTCTAATTCAAACTTTTTGTTACAATTCTTACTTCTTTTGTTGATATTTTATCGAGGATAAGTCCTGTCATAGTATCAGATGCAGTCAACGAAAATTTTGAGCATTTTGAGCAACTTATTATTATTATTGTTAGGTAAAAGTGAGATATGAAAAGTAATTTGTAAAATTTTTCTCTTTTCCTTTGATTTTATGTAATACATATCTTTTTATTGATATTGAAGTATTTTTTTTTTGAAAAATCATTCGGGTCGCGTATTGATAAGAAGTATAGCTTCTTGCGTGCATGCATAAGTAAACACACACTTTTTTTCTTCATATTTTCCGCATTTTGTCCACCGCAGTCCTTGTACAATAATGTAAATGATAACCATACGCGTCTTTATTTAGTCAATGCACCGACCATTGTTCGAGATAAATGGTCCAAGATATACGTAAGATCGGACTACTTTGCAGTGCGCTATCTTATTAAGTGCTAGTGAATTATTGTTACTGCAGTCAACAATTATCATCTTGGTTCTGCTACGATTAATCTTTAACCTGATCTCGAAGCTCACACTGTCTTAACTAAATGCTATGAGGTATCTCAAGTGTTAATTGAAAATGAAAATGAAAAATATTTATTTCAGTAATAAAAATGGTACAAACATAGTAGTGGATATGACCTTGTATTAAGTAAGAGACCTTTGGCCAACTTGGTATTAACAAAAACCAAAAAAAAAAGGATCACAATTTAAGTCTATATAAATAAAATATATATATATAACAAATGAAAAATATTATACGAACAGGATAAATAAGTGTTATAAAAATACCCATAGCCTTTACATTTCACACGAATTACCAGATTCAAATACCGATTTAACCCGTTATTTAACAGTTATTAAAACGTTGGTGTTTCCAGGAATCATATAGATACGCGGAATAGCGTGTACTCCTTCCTAAAGGGCAAAATGCTGTGATTCCTCTGGTGTTCCAGGAGACTGGGCGGTGGTGATCACATGAATACGTACGTTCGTTTGTTCTCCTCTTCCATAAATAACCGTTAAATTACAAAACCGGTTCAAAGTCATGATCCTAATTGACTAATTGGAAAGGGACTTAGGCTACCTTTTATCGCGAAAAAAGGCTCCTATGTCAACATAGGGGATGGCAGTCTCTATGGAAGTACTTAATTATCGAAGATGTCACCATAAAACGATACATAGTTTTATTTTTAGGCACTTGATTAGTTATTACATACATACACTTATTTAGTTAGTATTACTAGCTATTTGTTCTAGCGTAAAATTTCCATCCGTGTGGGGTTGAAATAGGGGATGACAGTTTCATTTTGTTTTTTATGACAGTAAAGGACGAGACGAACAGGACGTTCAGCTGATGGTAATTGATACGCCCTGCCCATTTCATTGTAGTGCCGCTCAGGATTCTTGAAAAACCCAAAAATTCAGAGCGGCACTACAGTTGCGCTCGTCTCAAGAGACATAAGATGTTCTCATTTTCCTAGTTATTTCACTAGCTACGGCGCCCTTCAGACCGAAACACAATAATGCTTACACATTACTGCTACACGGCAGAAGTAGGCGCCGTTGGAATACCCATAATCGAGAAAAAAGAACGCTTAAAAAAAAACTACGTTTAAAAAAACCGCCTTCCAGCACTGAAAAGTATAAAATAACTAAATAATTTAATACACTCAATGCCTATAATTTTGATAAAATATATATAGGGCTTAATTCGGTGCCTACTCGCTTGGGTTGTTTTGTTCTAGACGAAGCTATGCCGCTCAATGTCACGTGTGGCGAGGGGACCTACTATTACATTTATCTTAGCACCGAATTCAAACCTATCAATAGATAGTATTTTATTAATATTATAGGCATTGAGTGTATTAAATTAAGTCTTTATTAAGTTATTTTATACTTTTCAGTGTTGGAAGGCGGTTTTTTTAAACGTAGTTTGTTTTATTTAGTGTATGCACCGGTGGTTCTGTTAACTACAGTACGATTTCTCTAGATTACATCAAGTAAATAAAGTCATATATTAATAGTCATTATTTTAGGAAGTTGTGGGTAGGTCTACGAATGGTGCCGCGCGCTTTAAACAATATATATCCCACGAAACGGGAACGGAAAAAAGGATTTGAGTCCGAAAAATTGCTTTTAGAAACTCTATTTCACGTTCTTGTGAGATACTGAAATATCGTGAAGAACGTTTGTTAGCTATGAGTGATAGGTAGCCTAGGACCCACTTATTTGGACACGCGTTTTATATTTATAAGATAGTTTATAATAATGTAATAATAATATATTGACACACTCTTACACAAATTATCTTGCCCCAAACTAGGCATAGCCCTATGGGTACAAGACAACGATATATTAAATAGAATATACTTACTTAAACATACATAAATACATATCAACATCCATGACTCGGAAGCAAACAATCATATTCATCATATAAATGATTGCAACTGCCGGGGTTCGAACCCGGGACCTCTAGCTCAGTAGGCAGAGTCACTAACCACTGGTCTATAGGGATCGTGGAATATATAATTGACCTAAATAAACTCCTAAAAAAGCCGTACACAAACTATAATTATATCGTCCACGTAAACATACACATTCATAAAATGAAAACTACTGAGCCAAACGAAATGGCAAACATTCCGCATCAAACTAAAGAACAATCACTAAAATCGGATCATAAATCTCAGCGTAATCGCTGTAAAAAATACCAATTGAATTAAGAACCGCCTCCTTTGTGAAGTCGGTTAAAAAGTTACAGGACAACTTCCAGAATTATCCATATTAATTTAATTTTATTAAGGATTTTATGTCTAGATTTACATTTATAAACAGATGGACTATGGATGTCAGGTGCTCCACGATATTCGTGTAGCCAGGGTGTATCAAGTACAGATTCTATAGACACATAATATTATTACAGAACGAAATGGAAAAAGGCTGCACATGCCTAGAAACCGATTGAAGACTTTTATATCCATGGCATTATCGCTTTTAAACTTACTATTAAAAGCATCCAACGCTCAAAAGATGCGAAATAACTAGGCTTAAAGTGTGAGTGTCTGAAATAACAGTGCCATGACATATTATTTAAGTGAATGAAGTAAGTCATAACACAAAATAGTTCACATGTCAGAAGTGGAACCTGAATTGTGCATGAACGTCTAAACTGCATATGAAGTCCTGGTACATGGTTGCTACGATGACACATAACTTCAACCGCTATGAAAGACATTAGTATTACCGATATCATATTTATGTTCTCCTGGTATTTATGTAGTAATACGTCGTGCGCATGACGTTAGAATATATTAAGGTATACTCGCGTCTGACAATCTCTTCTTCAACTATGATCGCCTGGTACAAAACACCGTAAAATGGTTCCTATCTCATTTGCTCCCACGTTAAATATAATGAATTTATTTGTCTTTTTCTTTTTACCGTCGCGCTTTTTCGTTTCATCGACTATCACAAAGATGCTATAGAAGTTTTCACTTCAAAAAAGAAACCTTCATAACACAACATCCTCCATAGTTCGCATCTTATCATTATTCAATCCCTGCATTGTTACGAGATGACCGTTTTTGTAAATTTAAAGCGACCTCTGACCACAAATGAGCAAGATAAAAAAGCAATGGGCCTTGACCTGTTCCAATGAAGACAAGCGCAGTGGACATTAGCTTGTCGTCTCACGTCTGTGTAAATGGTCCGCCCCGCTAAGGCACTATTATCGTTGAATCAGTTTAATAACAATGCCTTCATATCTTTGACCATAATCTGAATTCTCGTATGAAATTCTTTCGAAAAGCAGTCATATGCCACCTTAGATGAAACAAAGTTTTTGATGCTCCATATTAACACTTATGGTGCTATAATTTAAGTTCAGTTAAGAGCTGTTTGTGCTATATATCATTTAAATAAATAAATAAATATTATGACTGTTCATTGTCAGTACATTTATGACAATTTAACATACGCACGATACGATCACAAAAATCATTACCATTTTGCTCTAAATAGTGATTTTCATTATGATGACACAAGGAAGGGGGATAATAATCATAAGGGATTACTTGTAACTAATTCTAGTAATCTCTAATAAGCTTTAAGGGTTAATAATAAATTTAACTGTTTTATAAAAAATGGATTTGTCGTAAATCCTACTACTCCACAGCTGAATATGTAAGTGATCAGACAACCTGGGACTAGATTATGATTATTTAATAATGTAATAAAAAAGACAGTAAAATATTGTATATTTTATTTTATTAAAAATAGCGCAAAAAAAAGAACGCTGGGAGGGTTTCTCTCAGAACGCCATTTGAGAAAATAAATGCCATTTATGTTTTTTTATGTATTGTGTTGTGAAGGCAGTTACTTAATTTTTTCCTGAAGCGACTCTCATGGTCACATATTATTATAAATTGCCCTAATTGCCTTCTTTTTGGGCATAAAAATTATCACTTTGTGTCTAAAACCAAATTATTTATCCACAATATTTCGAAAACAGCACACAGTATAAACTTACTTTTGGATAACGGCTTGCAATTATAATGCAATGCAGTTCGGTTACACGATAACCTTATCGCAACAACTTCATGAGCTTATTATAATAATACAAGACATATTGGTCGTGTAACGAAGCCACAACTACCCCAGATTTCACGGCTTACTGGTCACGTACCTACTTGTTGAGTAAGATTCTATGGCTTTCTTGTAACTTACTTGCCCTTACCGCGTTTCTGCATACAGATACATGGAAATGTTTGTGAATGTTCTTTAAATGTAAAAACTAACCTGTTAAAATCTTTTTTAACAAAAAAACAATCGACTTCAAAAACACGTCCAAAACAACAGATAATATGCACTAAAAAGTATAAAAATAATTGTGTATTTTTATACAATCTAATTAATTAATCTAATTCTATTTACGATTATTGTTATTTTTGGAATCAGTGTCCTTCCGCCGCGACCCACTCTCGCTTCTCGCCTCCTCACGACTCAAGCACATCTCACCTATAACTATATATGCAGTGACAAACCTATCTTGGCTGACATTGACTCTAACAAACATTAAAAAACATACATACGAATTGAGAACATCCTTTTTTTTTGAAGTCGGTTAAAAATAACCTGTTAAAAATAACCGAAAAATAAACTATTATAAGTACACTTCTTGAAGAATATTTCACCTGATGAAGTGCTCCCATAAACCCTTTACTTATTTAAAGTACGTGCGGATTAATGTATCTAATGTACTCCAGCAAATATTTCGTCGTTTGGTCAGTTATGACAAAACCTTAGATACAGGATACTCGCAAAATCGACAACGATACATTCGGAACGATACGACAATAATCCGAATAAATCGCAACTATCCTACTCTAACAAATGTTCGAATTCCTTATCGTTACCATAGACTAATATTTTGATTTTTTTACGAGGTTAGTGTGAATTAAATATGTTCAAACCTAAACATTATCTGTGCTACGTCGCTGTTAAGTGTCGTAAGTCAAAACATAGCTTAGGCGCTAAGGACCATGCCAGACTCTGCACCACCGATTTGGTATCATTTACACATAATGTAAATGTTAAAAAAATATGTAATGAATATAATATGACCATTTAAAATTGAATAAATAATACAAAACTTGCTGATAATAAAATGTAAGAAAAAGTAACTCAACCCTTCACGTCGACTTCCTATTTCTCAGGCGGCCATTTGCATTATTTCTACGCATAAACGATCAACAAAATGACTTAAATAAGTTAGTAGTAAAAAATCCTGTTGAATAGTAAATCACATATAATTATTTCAATAATATTTATTAAGTATGTATATTGTATGGCAAATATATCTATACAACTTGAAACGATAATAGCATCGACAGCCTAGAAGGTGTCGTTGAGATTATCGTAAAAGTGACGTTTGATTATTTGTCGAATTCGAATATTCGTCTCTGACATTTCCAACTAAGAGTAGGGTTAGGACCGATAATATCAAATAATGTTTCGTTCGTTCAATCATCGTTTCGACATTGATTACGATGTAACTAAGAGTAGGATTCGACACGACTAATGCCACGATTTATCGAATATCGATTTTAGGAGTAGGCCCCCAGGATTAGTATCCTCTGCGCTCCAACTAGATACCGCACTACCTAAGAACAATAGCTTTTTATTACGGCCACTATTAGATGCTTGTGTGCGTCTTGAGGCATCTTGACACTCAATGGCATCTTACAAATTTTGTACCATACGTCTCGTGTTATTTACATTGAAATTAATAAAATACAAAATACTTACTGATGATATGTGATCCCAGTATATTTATTATTTCTTGTAGTAGTATTATTTTTTTAAAGTTTTACAACGCATCCCGCCATTTTAGTTTCAATTATTTACAAAGTTGAACAGAAGATGTGGCACGTCACCGTTACACATTGTTCGAGACTGGATCGAGTACACCCACTAGGAAGTAGTACTAGTTGGTACGCTTTACGACTACGCCTGCGGTATCTAGTTGGAGTGCAGCGGCGATCTCATCATATTGGCCACCCATCAAACCCCATCACACTTACGATTAGGTGCAGCCTCAGGGTCCTGTAATATATTGCCAATACGGCACAGGTACTATTATTTATATTCATATTAACATATAATTATTAAACATCTGGTAAAAAAAACTACGCCAAATCGTGTACATGGTATAATGAAACGTTTTGCCATCATTATAGTATTTATTTTTAATGACATCGTGTGTCTACGACATGCGTGGGTACGAAATTAGTGGACAAATGTCAAGTTCGTCACGCAACTTTGAGGTTTGTAGTCTATGGGAGGAAATACCACAGATTGTGAAGTGTTTTACGTAATAATTACTGTAGCGGGGTTCTGTTATTATGTCTTCTCGAAGAAGAGGAAAGTTAACTAAAATTACAATTAAATGATAATATAAGGGTACAATATCCAGTGGGAGGCACCTTTGCACAGGATGCCGGCTGGATTATGGGTACCATAACGGCGCCTTTTTCTGCCGTGAAACAGAAATGTGTAAACATTACTGTGTTTCGGTTTGAAGGGCGCCGTAGCTACTGAAATTACTGGGCAAATGAGACTTAAAATTATATGTGTCAAGATGACGAGCGCAATTGTAGTTTCGCTCAGAATTTTTGGGTGTTTTCAAGATCCTGAGATGCATTGCATTGTAATGGGCAGGACGTATTAATTACTGATAAACAGCTGATAAGCTGAACGCGTTGCTCGTCTCGTCCTTTATTTTCATAAAAAAAAACAATTAAATGAAAATATTTTAAGGAATATTTATGGTTAGTGTATCTCTGTGCTAAGTTTAGGGTTTTGGTTATTTTTTTACATACTTATTGTGTCCTTGGCAATTGTAAAAAGGCATAAAAGGCATTTATTTTCTCAAAATTGATTCCTTTAGAATTCTTTTTGATGTCATTTCTTATACTACTAGATACTACTACCGCTTCGGAAACAAATGGCGCTCTGAGAGAGAAGAAGCGGCGCAAGAAACTCTCCCAGCATTCTTTTTTTTTTGCGCTCTTTTCAATATAAATATACAATATTGTACAGTCATTTCTATCGCTATAAAATAATCACAATCTAGTCCCAGGCTGTCCGATCATTTAGATATTCAGCAGTGGAGTAATAGGATTTACGACAGAGCCATTTTTTTATAAAACATTTAAATTTATTTATAGATAATGCCTGAACAGTGGCTGGGACTTTATTGTAGAAGTGTATACATTTACCCTTAAAGCTATTATGTGTCTTATGAAGCCTACTAGAATTAGTTACAATCTTAGTTACAATCCCTTATTTCTAGTGTTATAATAATGAAAATCACTATTAAGAGCAAAAAGGTGATTTTTGTGAACATATATTAAATTTTCATAAATGTACTGACAATGAACAGTCATAATATTTATTTCTTTAAATTTTTCTTTGAGATACTGTCTATAACCAAGCTGATATATAGCACAAACAGCTCTCTTTTGCAGTATCATTGGCCTATCCTTACTTCAGCATGTTCAAATTTTTCAAACATTTTCAACTTCAAATCAACTCGTTCCATACATCCTCCATGGGGAGGGGATGTAATGTATTCTTATGCATATTCTTGTCTTCCCAGGACCTGGCTTCTTTAAGTGTGGACCGCTATTACAATATTAAAGAACTTAAGAGGTACTTTAGCTGAAGCATTTCATAGATTTAATAATTTTAAATCAATATTTGCTGCCCAGCTTACGCGGGCAGAAAATTTGTGCGATCGGCAATTTTATATTGCAGTGTGTATTGGCTATTTGTAAAGACGCTTGTGTGAGTGGCATCTTTCAAATATTGTAACGTTGTAAAAATGTTATATACGTTTTGTGTTATTTTACACTGAAATTAATTAAATACAAAATACTTACTGACCCAGTGTTTTTCTTATTTCTTGTAGTATTAATTTAGATGGTTTTAATATGCAAACCGGCATTTTAGTTTCAATGTCATTTAAGTCAACATGTGGCACGTCAACGTCACACATTGTTCGAGACTGACTCGAGTACGCCTACTTGGGCGTAGTATTAGTTGCCGCACTTCGCGACTACGCCTGCGGCATCTACTTAGAGCGCAGCGGAGACCAATCCTTAATCTAAGACCATAGGGTTGTATAAATTATAAAGAAGAAAACAGCTGTATTCGTATTTGTTGCTAATGTTTCAAAGTTTTTTTTTTAATGAAAATAAGGGACAAGGCGAACTGGATGTTCATCTGATGGTAATTCATATACCCTGCAAATAACAATGCAGTGCCGCTCAGGATACTTTAAGATTCTGAGTTTCAAGTCAATTAATTGAAGTCCACTAACCTACAGATATTAGCATTTTATGCTACGCAAAATCCACGCTAGTCAACCGCAATTTCATGTGAGAGCACCATACAGGTTTGTTTGTATTGATAATTGATATACGGCATTGACTATTGAACTATTGTTCAATGGCTCGCACAGAAGTGACGACAAAAACCGATGTATCTATTGTTCTACGGCTATCATATGGCACCTATCACAAGCGCCTAGAATGTTGCAATCTTTGTTTAATTGAATGGAAACATATTGCACCTAGATTGACAAGGTAGGATTTATTAGATTTATGAATGTTTGAATTAATTACGTAAGCGAAATTTTCTGAATTCGAAGTTTTTGTTTTTTTTTTACGGTGCGTGTAGATTGATACACTTTAATGATCGCTCAAATACTAAACAGTGTTATGTGCACCAGTGGGAGGCTCCTTTGCACAGGATGCCGGCTAGATTATGGGTACCACATTTCTGCCATGAAGCACTTATGTGTAAGCATTACTGTGTTTCAGTTCGAAGGGCGCCGTAGATAGTGAAATTACTGGTAAAAATAGACTTAACATCTTATATCTCAAGGTGACGAACGTAGTTGAATTCTGAGCGGCACTGCATTGTAATGGGCAGGGCGTATCAATTACCATCAGCTGAACGTCCTGCTCGTCTCGTCCCTTATTTTCATAAAAAAATTCATAATAGACAAATGTATTATAATTTTAAATTATAATTTATTTTCTCGTCGAACTGTTAGAAATTGTTTTCATAAGTTGAATTGTTATATAAGCTTCTATGTATTGAAGTAACAGTAAAAGATAATGTCTCTGGATGTAGCTAGTATTTAAATACAGGCCCGGCCTAGTTTAATGCTAATGACCATTAAAATAATATACAACATTTTAATTAATTTTTAGAAGCACTACTTATGTAAATCTTTGATTACTTTCGTTTTAAATGCATAAGCGTTTAACATAATTAAGTAATAATTCTTATGTTAAATATTCATGTATCTTCAGAACTGTATGTTTTTTTTTCATAATTTTTATTGTTAAAGTTTAGAATAATTAATAATTGATTAGTGTAAAATTAATAGTGTATCTAATATTACTTAAATAAATAAATAATATTACTTACATTGTACAAGTCCTTATAATATACTTTTTATAATATACTAGCTGACCCAGCAAACGTTGTATTGCCATATAAAGTAATTAAAAAAAATTGGGGTATAAAAGTTCTCAGACCTACCAAATTTATCGTACTACAATTATTGTATTCGATTGCCATCTTGCAACCCTATAGCGGATTTGTGGATGGAACAGAATAATATAAAAATGGCGATACAAAAAATAGTTGAGGATCGTAGAAGGGCAAAAATTTGAAGTTGTATCTATTTTTAAATGCTGAATCATAATAAAATTAAAATAAAAAAAAATGTCAAAAAAATAAAAATTGGGGTGGTAGTTACTACCCTTTACATTTAGGGGCATGAAAAATAGATGTTGTTCGATTCTCAAACCCACCCAATATGCACACAAAATTTCATGAAAATCGGTCAAGCTGTTTCGGGGGAGTTTAACTACAAACACCGCGACACGAGAATTTTATAAATTAGGTCTATTTTATTAATTTTATCCAGTAGGGGGTAGTGTTAGAGTTTATATATTGCATCACATTGTATAGATTACATAAATATTTTGTAAAATGCTATGCAGCTGTAAATAAAATTTGGTACTGAGTTTCTTGCCACTTCTTCTCATTAAAGCTTATTTTTTCTCGTATTCGACTATCGTAAGTGTCTTAACAATAACATGAATTTTTATTTGATTTGATTTCATGATCAAAGTACGATTTACTGTTTTGAATGTCTTTCCAAGCGTAAACTGAATACTAAAATTAAACAAATACTTAAGTTTAAGATTTAATTTTTTATTGACACCGTACCGCTATTACATATGACTTGGCACCGACTTTAATTCTATCAATAGGTACAAATAAAAGTATTTTATTAATGTTAAAGCTATCAAGTTTGCATAAGAGATGTTTGTAAATTAAATCTACATTAAGCTATTTTATAGTTTAGAACTCGCTTTTTTTAATCGTTGTTTTTTTCGTCGATTTAACTGGTACCGACACGCCATAATATAAACAAATCTTTTTTTTTTACAATTATATATACAAAATGTTTATTTAATTTATCATGTATGTTTATACATACTCATGATTCGAGCCTCCTTTTAAGCACTATAGCGCCTGTGTTAGAAGACTCGAATTGCTTAAAGACAAATATTGGCGGAATTAACACTAAAGAAAACTCAAATAATTTGTATAAACCAATTCTAATTACTAAGATACATATCTAAGAAGTATGTGTACTAAGAAATAAAATGTATGTGTGCGTTGGGTGCGTTGGGTGTGTTGTGAGTGATAAGTACCTAAGTAAGTATGTAATCTTCCAGTTGCTTCCTATAATTTCGGAATTCATATTCTATAATGATACTTCAATTTCGATTTGACATTCAGAAAAATAATACAATAAAGAAGACATAGACTAGAACATAATTAGAGACAATTTTTCTTAACACTAACATACTATATTTCAGTCACGATTCTCCAATCAAATCTCACCTATGACTCGCATGACGGAGACTCGTCGGGAGTCAAATAATTGGCTTATTTCAATACTTGTGAAATATATAATTTTCGTAAATATTTATAGGATGGTATTTCTTGTGTTAATGCGGTCGTATCGTTGTAACAAGTAAATTAGTGGTTGAACAAGGTGTCGATTAAAATTACAGAAATTTCTCGAAAATATTGTCTAGGTTTTATTGTAGTGTTAGGTTCAATAGAAAATTTATGAAATTCAATACTTATGAAATTAAAACATGCCATGGCACTAAAAAAATGTTAAAATTTGTATATAAAAGCTAGCATAAAAGGTAGCACAACTGGGCGACCTTTTCGCTAGTCAGAAATCTCTTCCAGGTAAACTGTAGGTGTAGGAGATATTATTTACAACTTGATTTTTTTTATGGAATAGGAGGACAAACGAGCATACGACAAATGGGGTTTTATTGGTAAACGCGCAAACTTGAGACTTCTGGGGGTTAAATTGGACAAGGTTCAATTTACCCCATTCCGCGACCTTCTCGAGAGAGGACTCGATAGTAAACACAAGTTTCTCCCGGCACTGGTCGACGATTTCCCGAGAGAGACCTGCATGGCCCGTGTATATGGCATCAGCAGTGCTGTCGTCTGCATGGCAATGTATGTTGGAGGTGTCCAACATATCATTGATATGCAGAAGAAACAGCGTAGGAGGTGTCCAACATATCATTGATATGCAGAAGAAACAGCGTAGGAGATAGCACACAGCTTTGGGGCACTCCAGCATTCACGGGCTTCGGGTTCGAGCAATATCCGTCGACAACGTCCTGTATGCTGCGCCCAGTGAGGAAGCTGGAGGTCCACTTGCAAAAGCTCTCGGGAAGCCCAAATGATGGAAGTTTTAAGAGGAGCGCCTTGTGCCGTACACGATCAAAGGCCTTCGCTATATCCAGGCTAACTGCCAGGCCTTCCCCCTTGCTTTCAATAGCCGCCGCCCATCTTTGTGTTAGGTAAACCAGACGATCACTTGCTGAACTGTACTTCAGGCATAGAGCTCTGACACCGCGGGATGGTCGGCGGTGTTTTTCCGTTGTCATCAAGAGTCGAGTTGGAGGCAAAAAGAGCGCACAGGAGATCGGCTTTCTCTTTTGCCGTATGGGCCAGGGTGTCATTCCCCATGTGCAACGGCGGCAAGGACGGCTGGTTGAAGTTACCAAGAGCAGCTTTTGACAACGACCAGGACTTGCGTGTTTACGTTCGGGTAACTGGAAAGCTGCTCGCCGATTTTGACGATGTGCTTCGATTTCGCACGGGTGATTTGCCGCTTAAAATCTGGAGGCACGGTTATATTTCCTCTTAAGAACTTTGCAGTTCGGATTCTTTGAGCACAGCGCCGCAAGCCAAGTTCGGTACACCTGTTTTTTGCAGCCGGATGCTGCTTTAACTGACGCATCGAACCAGGGCTGTGATCTGCCACCGAAAGGTACTACAGAGCTTGGTATAAAAATATCCATGCCCTGTAGTATCATATCGGCTACTGCGGCGCAGGCACTAGGATCATCCGAAGGGAAACAAACCTTGCCCCAAGGGTAGGGTGCAAAAAAGGAACGCAACCTATCCCAATCTGCTGACTTGTAGTGCCAAACAAGGCGGGTCGCTGGTGATCTGCGACGTTGGCGTCGGATAGGCACCACACTCCTGACCAGGCAATGGTCGGACATTCCGAGAGGGGCGTCGACAAAGACCTGGTAACTATCGGGAAGTGTAGTCAGCAGAAGATCTAATAAGGACGGCATGTGGCTATCCACATCCGGGAGCCGCGTTGGCGACTCAACCAATTGGGACAGACCATACGTCAATGCAAAATTATGCACAGGTCACCCTGCGTAGTCTGTGGTACGTGATCCAAGCCATTCGGCATTGAGCCCGTTGAAATCACCCAAGACTACGATTTCAGCGGAGGGGATCTGTGCAAGCGCGTCGTCAATTGCCGCTTGAACGCAGCCCATGAGATGATCGGTTTCTGTGTTACCACTATGAGACCTGTAGACACGCGCATGGATGTGGACGCGGTCCTCTAAATCGCTTCGCTACCCTCAAAATTGCCGAGACGGCGACGGCATTTATCCTCCCTAACGTTCACACATACCCCGGCATGAGGCAAAAAATTGTGTTCAATTTTGTACCCGGGGTACGTTAAATATGACGTATCGCTAGGTCGAGATATCTGCGTCTCCGTAATTTCTTCCCTCCTGGGGTTATTTCTTTTTTTGGGACCGCTTTCATATTATGTTGAGGGGAGGGGGGAAAAGAGGGATGGCCTCCAGTCCTCGACACTAACCTATGCGAAACATAGCGGCACTAGGCTGCTACTTCACGCCGGTATTCTGTGCGAGTGTGGTAATTAACCCGGTCGAGTCTGGCCCGATTTTACTGCCGTCATAAGACGGCAGCGTGACTCTCCCACTTCTAAAAAGCCCTTAGTCGCCTCTGACGACACCCATGGGCCTGGGACTCCCCTATTCTTTTTACGCCCCGGGGAAAGTATATATATATCCATGACTCGGACACAAATATACATGTTCATCATATAAATGTTTGCACCTACCGGGATTAGAACCCAGGAGCTCTAGTTCAGTAGGCAGGGTCACTAAACATTGGGCTATAAGGGTCGTCAGATGAACCCAATTGCAAAAGTTTGTAAACGTGCCAGTTTGTAAAGTTTTGTTTTAAGATTAGAGAGTATAAGAGATTGACCCAACAAAATTTTGGTCGGAATATATGTATATAGAAAATATATGATTTATATATATTTAACTAGATATATGTAACTAAAAATACTCAAACGTCAATTACAAAATTGCGAGTAAGTCAAAAAAATGTAAATTAAGAAGTCAAAACATAGTTTAGTAAGTACAATACAGTAGATGTATGGATGTTATTCTTATTTTTTTAGTTATTTATTTTATATAAAAAATATATAATAACTTTAATTTTAAAATAAATAAAGAAATAATAATAAAATACATGAAGCAGACTTCTGGTGAGAGGATCATTCAGGCAACACACGTACCGCCTGTTCACGAGCATGATTGACGCATGGACCAGCCATCGCCTAATTTAGGGAAGGGAACGACCCATCCCACTTCCCCGCCGCAAGCAGTGACATTAAGCGACTGAATGTGTAACCAACGCCTTAAAGTAATACATTAATGTTTAGTTCGGATGGGGTTCGTTTATATAAATTGTAAATACTGTGTTTGTTGCAAATAAATATATTTATTTCTTTCATTGACAATAATTAAAATAAGAATAATAGATTACAAATTAATCAAATGGAATATTTCGTTAGTCTATATTATTTCCTCATTCGCTAACAGAACTCCACCATCTAGTTACTAAAGTAGTTATAGATTTATCATCTTCAAATCTAAATATCTAATTAAACTTTTATATTTCCAATGATTCTAGATTCAAGATAAAATTAGTCTAGTTCAAATAGAAAGCTAAGCGTCTTGTAGAAATTAAGTGCAGATTTAAGATAAGCCTTCTTATTGACAACAGATAAGCTAAGGAGCAATCTAACGAATTGAGGTACACAATAGATTAAGACAAAATATATTCATCCATTCCAATTAACTTATTTGACACTAGCTGACAAGACAGACGCTGTTCTGAAAAATAAAAATAAAATATTTGGATGTAGTATGTTATCCTTAATAGATACACATGGCGGACTTTTCTGTAGATCTACAGAATTCCACCATACATTATTTTATTATACGAGGGTGGCACTGAAAATTTCGGGAATCAAGGAAGTGACACAACATTACTATTTAAAAATGTATTTATTGCTTTTCGAAGTATTCTACGCGAAATTTGACCCATTTTTCCATACGATTGAACTAATCATTGAAGCAACGATTCCATTCGGAAGTTGGGTCTCCAAAATGGCCGTTTTGTAGGCGTCCACAGCTTCTTCAGGTGATGAACATCTCTGACCACGCAATTTAATCTTTATTTTAGGGAAAGTATAAAAATCATTAGGGCTGTACGGCGGATGGTCTAATAATTCTATGTTTTCTTGCTCTAAAAACTCTTATGTTCTGTGCGCGGTGTGAGAACTCGCATTGTCGTGATGGAGGATGATGCGGCGGTTGAAGTTCTCTTTATGGAGTTCAGAAAAGACCTGTAAAAAAGACCAGAAAAGACCGGCAAACAAATGCTAGCATACCATTCTGCATTAACCATTCTTTGTCCCTCAAGAGGAATAGTCGCAACATGGCCGGTTTTAGAGACAAACGTGGCCACCATTTTTTTTGCAACACTCCGTGAACGAACAATTTTTGTTGGCTTTAACTCATTTTCGAACACCCAAACTCGTGACTGGTTTTTTGTTTCGGGTTCGTACGCGTATATCCAGGATTCGTCACCTGATACGATGTTGTATACAGCATTTGAGGATCCTGCGTGGAATCTTTCGAGAGTTCTGACGCACCAAGTAACGCGAGCCGCTTTTTGCTCTTCACAGAGCAAATGCGGTGTCCATCGGGAAAACAACTTTTTTACACCTAATTCTTCATACAAGATTATTTGTATTTGACTCATGCCAATGTCTAAAGTTGCCTGAATTTCGCGGTATGTCGCATGTCAATCTTCCTCAATCAGCTTACGCACAGCATCAACGTTTTCTTTGGTGACTGCAGTTTTTGGACGACCTTGACGGGGATCATCACTGAGCTTGACACGTCCACGTTAAAATTCAGCAAACCAGCGATAAATTGTGGTTTTGGATGGGGCTTCATCACCAAATACAGAAATCATCCGTTCTACACACTGTTTTTGTGTTAAACCACTTCATAATAAGAAGAAAGTCATAATAAATGATCGCTGTAGAATTTTCTCGAGTCAATTCCATTTTCTCAACGACTAAACAAGTTTGACAAGAACTTGTGACAGGACCGAGAATATTTTTTAAATAAATAAATGGTATTCGATTTTTAAAACAAAGGAGTTTTCAATTAAAAAGATTTTAATATGACAGGAACAGTGGAAATATTCCATTCCCGATACTTTTAGTGCAGCCTATGTATCTCAAAGGGTTTAGACAGTGTTTTCGTTGAAAGCTCCTAGACGGCCTATTTTTTCCGACACGTCCAACAAATACCATTCATATATTCAAAAATATATACATAAACTTCACAAATTATATACTAAAGCGTTCCTCGAGAACCACGCTATCCATTGGTGAAAACAGCATGAAAATCGTACTGTTTTTTTGAGTTCATCACGAACAGACAGACTTTGACTTATAATGTGTAGTTATATATATTTTTTTCCAGTGGTAGGCTGGTATAGTACAGCATGTCAGCTAAGAACCAACAACGGCGTCTTATCCTACCGTAGAGCAGTAATGTGCATTATGTTTTGGTTAGAAGGGTGCCGTTACTAATGAAATTACTGGGCTGATGAGGCTTGATATCTAATGTCTCAATTTTTTTTGGACTCAATCAAGAATTCTGAGCGGCACTACTAACCACTACGTGAACGACTTACTTGTCATTCTCATAAAAAAATTACAAAACGAGCTAAATAAAGAGTTCTCATCACGCTTATGTATTTTACAGTTTTTCGGCAGTCTATATTGTCACAATTCGTTCGGAAGTATGAAGTGTGCTTGCAAAAGTTAGAAGGCGCTTAAGTTTGTTAAGTTTCTCATAAGTTAGATTAAGTTAGGTAGTTAGATACTATCTAACTTATGATGTAGAGGATAGTGAACATTTGTGAGTAGAGGTCCATTTGACCGCGTGCAACGCAGAGCAGCTCGAATTGTCGGGGGGGACCCAGTGCTCTGTGAACGGCTAGATCACTTGGCGTTGCGTAAAGACATCGCTTCATTGTGTGTCTTCTACCGACATGGGTACCTTCAAAAAAGCGCGTACACCTTCCTTAAAGGCCGGCAACGCTCTTGTGATTCCTCTGGTGTTGCAAGAGATTGTGGGCGGCGGTGATCACTTAACACCAGGTGACCCGTACGCTTGTTTGTCCTCCTATTCAATAAAAAAGGAGGTTGATCTAGCAAAATATTGGTTCAAAGAGTTATAAAATTAAGAAGCTCTGCGTAAATTACCCGCGGCTGCAAAAATATTTTATGACATTCTCAATAAAATATTATGTGCTCCATTACTATTTAAAAAACGGTAAAGGTGCCTAGCATGCTCGAGACTCTACAAAGTCTTATACGCGTTTATATATTTTTCTAGATATGAGTTTTTCGTTTTTCCTATAAATCGGTTTTCGCCCTTGAAATACAGAAAATTTTATACAAATTATTATAGCCAACTTCGAGGTAGGCAAAGTATAGATACAAGAATTGCTCATTTAACTTTCGTTCACTTGCTCGGATTTTTAAGAATACAAAACTTGAACAAAAAAAAACTAATAGGACATCTGGATTCGAACTGGGGTCTTCTGCTTTCCGAATCACCCAATGTCCCATCTGAGCTATTATAGTCTTGTATATAGTGGCGAAATTTATCTTTGTATTCTGATGTTATTGTAGCTGTTTCTCATTAAAACACGGATTAAACTACATTTTTTAAAAATTGAAACCTAGCTAGATTGATTTCTCGCCCCCGAAATCCCATGTATACAAATAATACTTAATAATATAAATTTTATGAAAATCGTTGGAGCCGTTTCCGAGATTCAGATTATGTATACATATATATATATGTATATACAAGAATTGCAAATTTAACTATATATATAAGACGTCATCTAAGTTTAATATTATAGTATCACGTTCCAGTAACTTGAAGCGATGCAAGTTACGTCTTTATTTCGTTACGAGTCTATCAAGATCGTAACCTGATCCCCGGTATCATATCCCTTAATTCAGCCTCACGTTCGAATACCAAACTATTCAGAGCGTAACTACGGAAAAAACTTTATAGAAACCAAATAAATTGTAGCTTAAAAATAGAAAAATGCGCTTCAGTAGCAAGACGAACTAAATCTGTCTTCATATTAGAGTATGTATTTTTTTTTTCTGATTTTTAAATATTTTTTTGAAGTCGGTTGACATTTTATGATGATGAAAACTATGGCATTTATTTTCTCAAAATTGATTCCTTTAGAATAATTCTTTTTGATGTCATTTCTAGTATACTAGATACTACTACCGCTTCGGAAACAAATGGCGCTCTGAGAGAGAAGACGAGGCGCAAGAAACTCTCCCAGCATTCTTTTTTTGCGCTCTTTTTAATAAAAATATACAATATTGTACTTTCATTGCCATTGCTATAAAATAATCATAATCTAGTCCCAGGCTGTCCGATCACTTAGATATTCAGCTGTGGAGTAATAGGATTTAAGACAGAGGCATTTTTTTATAAAACGTTTAAATTTATTTATAGATAATGCCTGAACAGTAGCTGGGACTTTATTATAAAAGTGTATACATTTACCCTTAAAGCTATTATGTATATTATGAAGCCTACTAGAATTTGTTACAAGCAATCCCTTATTTCTAGTGTTATAATAATAATGAAAATCACTAACACTATTGTTAGTATAATTTACAAAGCTCCTTAAATTTTTAAAGGTACTCGTATACTTAAAGTGTTTTTAGTTTTTCTAAAAACAAAACATTTGTAAACAGAGAGTTTCATTTGGTTAAATACGAAAGTAATGGCTGCATGGCCATTGAAACTCTTAAACGGTATTTCACGTGTAGCTACAAGATAGTTTTTGTTTATGAAAATAAGGGATGAGACGAGCAGCACGTTCAGCTGATGGTAATTGATACGCCTTACCCATAACAATGCAGTGCCGCTCAGGATTCTTGAAAAACCCAAAAATTCTGAGCGGCACAACAATTGCCCTCGTCACCTTGAGACATAAGATGTCAAGTCTTATTTGCCCAGTAATTTCACTAACTACGACGCCTTTCAGACCGAAACACAGTAATGTTTACACATTACTGTTTCACGGCAGAAGTAGTGGTATCCATAATATAGCCGGCATCCTGTGCAAAGGAGCCTCCCACTAGTAAAAATAAAGTAAATTTTTAGATCATTGTTTTAACGTATATTAAATTTTTAATGTTATTGTTATTATGTACATATATTTTGAACATATTTCTCTTCAATAAATAAATCTCTGTTGAAATCTCCAAGAAATCTATCGTAGAAGCTTTGAAATTATCAAAATAATCTCAAATGAAATGATTAAAAACAAAGTTTTGGTATTTTTATTGTATTTTATTAAATATAATTATTATAATGTAATAAACAATCTATGATTAATAGTGCAGGTAGTAAATTTGGTTAGTTGTGATAGTTTTTCTTTTAGTATATGCTGGAGCTGATAAGGGTTCTTCCATTTACCGACCCCAATAAATAAAAAATAAAAGAACTACATCTCTCTACTAATTCTAATAGGCTTCATAGGATACATAATAGCTTTAAGGGTAAATGTATACACTTCTTTAATAAAGTCCCAGCCACTGTTCAGGCATTATCTATAAATAAATTTAAATGTTTTATAAAAAAATGACTGTCGTAAATCCTATTACTCCACTGCTGAATATCTAAATGATCGGACAGCCTGGGACTAGATTGTGATTATTTTATAGCGATAGAGAAGAGCGCAAAAAAAGAATGATGGGAGAGTTTCTTGCACCGCTTCTTTTTTCTCAGAGCGCCATTTGTTTCCGAAGCGGTAGTAGTATCTAGTAGTTATTAGAAATGACATCAAAAAGAATTCTAAAGGAATCAATTTTGAGAAAATAAATTCCTTTTATGCCTTTTTTATGCCTCTACACTATAGCAAGTGTTATAAAAATAGATTAAAACCGCATAATCCTACAATGTTGTGTATTATTATTTCGCCTTGTACGAGGTTTGAAACGGGAGATGTGATGCTAAGGTTGTGCCCCAAGTAAGGTTTAACGGCTAGGACACAAGCCATTTGTCATCTACCTATTATCAAGAAAATATCTCGGTCATCATTCCCTCACACCACGGCTAAGCAAGCTAAAAGGCATAAAAAGACATTTATTTTCTCAAAATTGATTCCTTTAGAATTCTTTTTGATGTCATTATTAATATTCTAGATACTACTACCGTTTCGGTACCAAATGGCGCTCTGAGAGAGAAGAAGCGGGGCAAGAAACTCTCCCAGCATTCTTTTTTTGCGCTCTTTTCAATAAAAATATACAATATTGTACAGTCATTTCTATCGCTATAGAATAATTAACAATCTATCCCAGGCTGTCCGGTCATTTAGATATTCAGCAGTGGAGTAATAGGATTTACGACAGAGCCATTTTTTTTATAAAATATTTAAATATGTTTATAGATAATGCCTGAACAGTGGCTGGGACTTTATGATAAAGTGTATACATTTACCCTTAAAGCTATTATGTATCCCATGAAGCCTACTAGAATTAGTTACAAGCAATCCCTTATTTATAGTGTTATAATAATGAAAGTCACTACCAAGAGCAAAGCTATACAAGGAATTCACAGACAGGGATATTTCCATTGATATGTTCTGTCATAATTTGGAAAATTTTAAAATAAATCTTGTCAAATCACATGACTCTCGAGTGGGAGATGTGAAGCACTTACTTCTTAGACTTGTAAATGTTATGTGTTTTTTCACCATCATCTTTTTTTAACCGACTTCAAAAAGCAGGAGGTTATCAATTTGATCGGTATTTTTTATGTATGTACGCCGATTACTGTGAGATTTATGATCCGATTTACGTAATTTTTTAGTTCTATGTAAAATAGATGCCATTTGGCCCCATAAAAAATTCACATAGTTTGGTAGTAGTAGTTTTCATTTTATGAACATTTTTATCGATATTTTTGTTTACCTCGATGATATAATAGTTTTTTGTGTACGGCTTTTTTAGGAGTTTTCATTCAGGTTGATTATATATTATAATTATTAACTGACACTAAAAAGTAAAAAATAAAAAAAGCTACTTTAAAGAAAACCGACTTCAAAATCTGAAAAGTATCAAATAACTAAAAATTTAATTTAATACACCTTTACATTTTAAATAATAAAATACTATTATTTGTATGTGCTACATATTCATAACTTTGAAGTCGGTGCCAAGCCAAATGTAATAATAAGTACCTACACTCGCCACGCGTGACTTTGAGCGGGATAGCTTCGTCTAGAACAAAACAACCGAAGCGGACAGACACGCGTGGCCAGATAACCTTAATAATTACAGTAAGTAAGATTTTGTTTAGGGCTTAAAACTTTCAAAGGCTGGCAACGCTCCTCTGACTCCTCTGGTGTTATAAGAGAGTATGGGCCACGGCGATCACTTAACATCAGGTGACATGTACGTTCGTTAGGCCTTATCCTAATAATTACATAATAACACGTTGAAAATAGTTCCCTCTTCGAAACTTCTCAACGCGTCTAAAAAAGTTTTCACTTCAATAGACACTCAATGAGATACCTCATTTTGATAATGCCGATATATAAGTCAAGATTTATTATACAAATTCCTAATCGTCAAACGCCAAAAACGCCTGCAGTCAACTGACAGAACGAAATGATTGTTATCAACTGACAAGACACTTTCTGATTGGTTTTTACTTTTACGAGCACCCGCGACATCGTCTAAATATCTCTTTTACGTTGATGAAAATTGCGGAGTCACCTCTATGTGATTTATATTGAATAATGAACACTTATTAAATTAATGTGTTCGATTTCAGTCTAGTAGAGACGAAATTGTAGGACTTATGGGTTTGAACAGATTTAATACGGGCATGTTTGTAAATATACTTGCCCGTCCTGCATCTAAGGATGCCATAAGTCTGTTTGAATCCATAGGTCTTATTTGTTGAAGACTGTATAACTTGCTTTTCCTTTAATTTAACTTTTTTTTTAGTTTGTTAAGAAAAATTTTGTTTTCCATTGTTTTAGTGTTAATGTACTTAGATTATAATGGAGCTGACATGTACATACATATAAAAGCCCTTTTACGTGGTAAAAACCAAATTTAAACATGCAAGTAATTTTTTAAAACTAGGTAATAAGAAAGGAAAAAATTTCTTCTCTACAATATTTCAAAGTTACCGGTAATTACAACCAGAGACTAATCTAACGTGACACGTTGTTTGTCCGCAATGGACTCCTAAACTAATGAACGGATTTTAATGGGGATTACTTCATGGAGTGCAGTTTGGTCCAACTTTAGAGATAGGATAGTTTTTATTTCGATTTGGGACCCATAAATATTTTTATTTTAAAAATTTGTATTGTATGGCCTTCTTTTCCATGAGAGAATTTAATGACGCATGGTTTGACAGTTCCGCTGTGAAAGAATTTCATTGTAACAACAGGGAGCATTTTTTAGGAATTAATTCTTGATGTTTTGAAATATTATTGGCAAATTCCTATAAAACAGTTTATTTTTTATTATCTACAGAACAACATCTGTCGGGTCAGCTAGTATATTATATACTTCGTGTTGACATTTGATTAGTAGTATAGGTATATTGAATGTTATTTTTGTGTTTAGCTTGGCACCAACTTGAAAATATTGTGTTGAAGTTTTATTGCTTTATAGGAATCTGTTCTTTTGATATTAAAATGAAACACTTTTGCTTAAAAGCTCTTATTAGTGCACACTAGTGGTACCACAACGGCGCCTATTTCTGCCGTGTGACACTAATTTGTAAACATGTGTTTCGGTCTGAAGGGCGCCGTGGCTAGTGAAATTACTGGGCAAATGAGACTTAACATCTTATGTCTCAAAGTGACGAGCGCAATTGTAGTGCCACTCAGAATTTTTGGGTTTTTTAAGAATCCTGAATGGCACTGCATTGTAATGGATAGGGCGTATCAATAACCATCAGCTGAAGCTGTCTCGTCCCTTATTTTCATAAAAAAAAACATTTTAACGAATTAACCCTAGTTTCCGTTATGAGGGTTCTATACCGGAAGGCTAACCAACCTTAATAGGCTAGCCTTAGCCTTAGTTAGTAATCTAAGACTGACTGTCTGTCGGTCTGTATATCAGCCCACTGTATCTTACAAGCCATTATTGTAATAAAGGTGAAGCTTCGACCGACTGTGTATTGCCACTGTCGCGATTAAAAAAAATATAAAGAAAAAAACACTGAAATACAATGTTGACTTAAAACCATAGTAAATCTTAATTTATTCCATTATTTATAATTACTAAGACGAGATTAAACGTTTTCTAAGTTAATCAAGTAGTTATGCAATAATAACAAAATTTACAACACTAAGTATGTACCCGAAAGGTGATTTAATTAGACAATGAATTAATTCATAATGTTTTGGAATGTTAAGTGGAACTTATGTTTTGGAATATGTTTCGAAATGAATTATATTGCCCTCTTTGTTATGTGCAAAGCATAACCTAACAATTAAAATTCTGCAATGCGACTTGCATTAACCTCACTAGGATTGAATATGTTATGGATAACGAAATTAATTCGCACTCTGGTCTCAATTACAAAAAATCTATTTCTATATTACTATTCATTAATTATGTTGCCAGTGATGACGTACGGAACGCAGACGTGGTCGCTAATTATGGGCCTTACGAGGAAGCTCATTTTTGCTCAGCGGGAAATGGAGAGGGCTATGCTCGGAGTTTCCCTACGTCAGGGGTGATCAAGCTTGAACTGCTGGCGATTTACCTCAAAATTGTTAGACTACGATCGATCGGCTCTGAGAGGCTTCAAGTATGTGTGATGAAGGATTGTCGTCTAGGTAGAGTGTCACGATGACATAGATATTAGTTTTGCGCAAAATATGCATTTTTTTAGTCAAGGTAAGTGTAGGTCTGCTCTTAAATGTCAATGAAAAAACTCATAATTATTATTACAAATTGCGAGTTTATTGATTCTTACAAAACAAACGCGTTCTAAAGTTCTAAGCTTAACTGAATAGTGACTTTGGATGTTGAAACGTGACACTAAATGTCCTGAGCATACTTTTCATAAGATGGTACGTAATTACCGATTTTAGTTTATTATATCAGATTTTTTTCTCAAGATCGACTCAAAAACAATTCGCGATCGACCTGTCGATCCCGATCGAGCGTTTGAGCACCCCTGCCCTACGTGATCGAATCAGAAATTAGGAGATCCGTAGGAGAACCACAGTCAACATAGCATAAAGGATTGCAAAACTACAGTGGCAGTGGCAGGGCGCATAGCTCGACGGACAGATGGCCGTTGGGGCAGCAAGGTCCTCGAATGGTGACCACGTACCGGAAGGCGTAGTGTTGATAGGACAAGATGGACCGATGACTGGTTAAGATCGCCGGAGTAGGTTGGATGAGGGCAGTGCAGGACCGATCATCATAGTGATCTTTGGGGGAGACTTTTGCCCAGCAGTGGACGTCTTCCGGCTGAAATTTATTACTTAAAACTGATCTCAAATGTGTATTAGTTTATATTTGTATAATTACTGTTTTAAAACAGTTAAAACATAGACAACAACAGAAAAAGCAACGAGCAGTGTTAATTCTAATGAGACATCTCATTGAATTCACTTTAGGTTTTACGTATTAATACAAAAAGATATTTTGCGATACTTTATTATTTATTTATTTTTCTTAATAATGTGGCATCCATTGAGTTCAATGGTTCCGAAACTTGAGGTGTACCTACTGTGTGATTTGCTGAAATGTGATTCTTTTAACAGTTTCGATCAGTTGTCGTATGGTATTAATATGAGTGTCGGTAACAGTAATCGCCAGTCCGTGACCTACACAAAAATCGCCATAGAGATAGATCATCACAATCACTGAATTAGGAATACACTGACTAAATACGCGGTCATCTGGAGGGCAAAGCCAAATTTGCTTCGAAGAAACTGGGCGTCATAAATAGAGCACGGCAATACTTCAAGCCGGCCCACATTTTAGCGCTCTGTAAAGAGCAGGTCCGGCGACATATGGAGTATTGCTGTCATCTCTGGTCTGGCGCACCCCAGTATCAGCTCGATCCATTTGACCGCGTGCAACGCAGAGCTCGAATTGTCGGGGACCCAGTGCTGTGTGAACGGCTGGATCACTTGGCGTTGCGTAGAGACGTCGCTTCATTTTTTGTCTTCTACCGCATTTATAACTGTTTCACCTGATTACTGGTGTTGCAAGAGAATGTGGGCGGCGGTGCTCACTTAAAACCAGGCGGCCGTCGTTTGTCCTCCTTTTCCATAAAAATAAGACTTAAGCCAAAGCAAAAACCATAAAAACCATGGCGTAAATATTATCTGTAGTTAAATTCATTGCACTGAAGTCACGCTATTTTCATTCAGGTGTCTCATTTGAAAAAACAAATGACAATCACACAACTTAAATTTACCCTGCATTTGGAGTGTTAAATATTCCAAATCTGTAATTGTGTTTTAAATAATTGTATTTGAAATGGCCAGTACAGAATGGTGTAATATGGACCAGTTTCAGTATAGTCCATATATGAAATTACTGGGCCAGTTCAACTGATAATAATATTCAATAGAGCTGGAACAATCAACTACCAATGGTATCACGGAACTGACTCTTAGGGCTGGATGCATTGTGGTTTAATGTTAATTATGTGCTGCTATACGGAAGTGAGATATAGAAAATCACAATGCCAATCTTACACGAGCTCCTGGTGTTTATAAGCCGCTGACTCCACTGTTTTCTGGGAATATACTGTCCCGAGAAAACCTCAAACATGGAAACACAGAAATGAGATTTGGATCAAACAGCAGAGTAAAAGCCGAATATACTAATAACTCTTAAGGCTACACACTCCAACGGATTCCAACGAATGGTGATTGCAGAAGTGAATAATATCTGGATGACCTGGAGTGAAGTAATACGTGAAGCTCATGTTTCTACCCCTTTTAGGAGATACAAGACCTTAAGTCAAGTCTAGCATGTCCTGTACAATGCAGTACAGGATTCTTGGAAACCCAAAATCGAGAGCGGCTGTGCAAATATAAGATAAGTACTCTTAAGTAGATAGGACGCAGTACAAAACCGAATACAAGTAGCGCTGGCACACACTGAAAAAGCATTGATGTGGCTAAAGTATTTATTAGTTACTAAGTTCATTCAATAGAAATCTTTTATTCAGTTTTTTAAAGTGATAACCCTCACATCTGAGATTAATTACACAAATAAAATTTTAAAACAAAACTTATCATCAATGCGGGACTCGAACCCGAGAATTCTCACGTTCCGTGAGAGCGCTCTTCCAACTGAGCCAGCCGTTCGAGTGACGTATCGTTGATAAATCTTGTATGCCTTGTTCAACTCTCAGGTTGTGGCTTCATCTACAGGATCTACTCTACAGTTGATAACCTGCTCAACCCCAATATTTGCATATTAGGAAATTGACTTGAGATGTCGCTCTTTCAAATCGAAACAATTTGTTATTGTTTTTATTTAATCGCACGGAACGCGAGAAATCGCGGTTTCGAGTCCCGCATCATTCATAAATTTTGTTTTCAAATATTATTTCTGTAGATAGTAAGATTAGTACTTAAAGAAAAGTGATAGAGGCCTACCCAAGGATACAATGGTATATTGCGCGTGCCCTAAACACGCTGTAATTTATGTTATAAAACAGAAAATTACCAGGAGATATTATCTATGCAAATCATGGAGTCCACTCGATCATAATGACATTACAAAACTATTCTCTCAAATGCGCTAATCATTACAATTGTAAGATCCACAACGCGTCTGACCCAGTTCTCTATTAACCAGCATTTCGTATAAAGGCAGAAATGCACTATGATAAGTGCAAGTCGCAAGTGAAAAGTTCTGATGTTAAGTGATAATAAAATCTACGGTAAGAAAAGCATGTGTGCATGGAAATTGAAATATAACTACGAAGTTTATTACAAAAAGGAGTAAGTAAAAATATAAATATATTTTTCGACAATGGATTTATTCAGAATTATTTATGACATCAATTTATACAGTACAACTCTCTAACGATGTATGAAATTCTTCCAGTAGTCTTTATTGCACTTCATAAAGTATTAACAAGATACATGTCATTAAAAGAGAATCATAAATGGTTTTGGCTCTAACTTAAATTTATTTAATAAACAGAGTTTTTGTTATATTTTTAGAGTAAACCTTATTCTGATTCGCACAAAATGGCCATGATAGAATGCGCTGGTTCGTCCCAAAGGCCCCTATAATTGAAAGTCCTAAACTACCTACACTAAAAAAAAAACATCACATTATATCTTTTTATTTCATAATTTATTTATCTTAGAATCTTTAAACCATAACAGAAAGAAAACAATGTATTAAGTCACTTAACAATAAAAAAGCTTACAACTAATCACTTCACACTTGCACTTGGCAATGTGTATGTAAGCCTTAACTGAATACTCATCCCTTCGTGAGAGGATGGTGGTAAGTAATAGCATATAAGCTGCAGGAAATTCTAAGCAAATCACAGTACGCGCTAAGCCGGCGTTCCATACGTTAACGGTGAGTGAGACTACACTTTGAAGTCTTCTATACAAGCACGTGTTTAGTGTCAGTGGTTTAAGTGAGATAAGAAATCTGTTAAGATGATTTATTATGGACTAATATGTTTTTGCACGGCTTAAATAAGAAGCGAAGTAGACGACATAATTAATATATATATATAATTATCAATTGATTCACTATATTCCATATGAATAACGAAGTGTGTAGTTAAAGTAGAATTTAAATATAATAGTGATTTTCATATTTGACGATTATACCTAATATCAAACATTTTTTATCCCTGGAAGTAAGAAAGTACGAAATAAAATCAAAATTAATAAAAACGATAGTTTGTAGTAAAATTATTAAAAAAAAAGGATTATTTTTATTTTTCCTGTTGTGATGAATAGTACAATTTTTTACAATATTACTGAATAGAAAGGACGGTAAGATTGAGAATTCTTGCAAATTAAAAACAGTATTATTAAAGAGTAGTTTTATAATAATTCTATTAACACGGTGATGCTTCAAAGAGAGGTTAATTGAGTATTTTCGCTAAAGAAGTGTTATTTTTATATTCTTACTAGCTGACCCAACAGACGTTGTTCTGTACACAATAAAAAAACTGTTTTATAGGAATTTGCCAATAATATTTCAAAACATCAAGACTCAATGCTCCCTGTTGTTATAATGAAATTGTTTCACAGCAGAACTGTTAAACCGTGCGTCAATAAATTCTCTCACAGAAAATATGTCCATACAAGACAAATATTGGAAATAAAAATAATTATGGGTCCCAAATCAAAATAAAAACTATCCTATCTCTCCAGTTGGACTCCATGCACTCCATGAAGTAATCCCGATTTAAATCCGTTTATTAGTTTAGGAGTGCATCCCGGATAAACAACGTGTCACGTAATTTATATATATTAAGATTATATTTGCAATATATTGAGTTATTACGTGCGTATATAATTTATATGGTATTAGTATGGTTTGGTGACACCTGCATCGTTTATAAAATTTTGTTTTTCAAATTTTATTTGTGTATTAATCTTAGAAGTGATCAATTTAAAAAAAAAACATATCATATTAGTATAGTTTCTTTGTGAGATATAAAAGTGATAAATTATATTTTATTGATTTATACGGCTGAGAAATTTTTATGTCAGAATTTTTTAAACATGAGATTAATTTCAATAAGTGATTATGAATCCTATTTTGATTAACAATATTTGAATTTCAATACACATATTGGAACCCTTATACTCGTAGAAACAATACTTTACTGTCTCACTGTAGATTCTTTTATGTAAGCATTATAATTTCATAGGTTTTTCATATTATGTTATAAAAGATTATTTAATGTTATAAATAAAATATATTTTTTTAACCTTTGTCGTCCTTTTAAATATAAAGTAATTCTATGAAAGAACTAAGAAGAACTAAAAGAACTAAGAATATTATTTCAATGCCCTAACAGAGTTCTAGAGAGCTTGACCAAATCAGTATCAAATTAAGCAATAGATCTTAGATAATTTATAAGTCTAGATAGAGTCTCTTCCTGTTAGACAACCGATAAAAACAAGCCAGGAATATTAGTTTAGTGTGCATGACTAGCTACGTCCTTATACACGCAATTTGTATGACACTTTGTGTTAGTGTGCGTGAATTGCTCAAAATAGAGGTTAGATCTAAAGTCAATTTTTTTCGACGTTTTCACAGCTATCATAGTCTATCTATAAATAATCTAAGATCTATATTTATATATGTTATTATAATGATTATGTTATAGAAGCTACCGGCTCGTATATATCTAATATACATTAAAAGCCAGTATTCTCTCTTATAAATAATAATGTTTATTTGTTTAAGATCGTAAACCTAAAGTTCTAAGCGACTTGGCTCACTCGTATGGCCATGTTTAAATAATATTTTATAAATCAGTGATAGTATCTCTAGTGCTAAGTAATACTTTTAAATATTTTTGCGTGAAAAAATAACCATTTATAAATTCAAGGGCCATGTACTATGAAGGGCACATGTCAGACTTAGCACGTGTATCAGTTTATTGTTAATTAGTATTTGATGTTATACAAAAGATATCAACGAAGGAACTTCATAAATGATGTAAGGGGCCCAGGAGATCACCTACCACCAAGTGAACCCCAACCCTGTCGGTTGTAACCAAGTTGTAAAATAAAATCAATATATTTGACCTGAAAACTTCTTTCGGAAAGCTGATTATTTTATTTTGTGGATGTTAAAATAGACTAAGGTTGAGATCTATCAAGCTTACTTAGACTTTACTCAGACTTTACTTACGTAAAACTTAGCCGAGTGTAAGCTTAGCATAATATTTGATTTCCTTTTTATAGTTAATATCCGGACGACCAAGCCTTGCTCGGATTTTTAAGAATGTACAAAACTTGAACAAAAAAACAAATTAATAGGACATCTGGATTCAAGCCGGGGTCTTTGCTTTCCGGATCACCCAATGTCGCATCTGAGCTATCACAGTCTTGTTTCACCTTTGTATTCTAATGTTATTGTAGCTGTTTCTCATTAAAACACGGATAAAACTACATTTTTTTTAAACTGAAACCTAGCTAGATCGATTTATCGCCCCCGAAATCCCCTGTATACTAAATTTTATGAAAAACGTTGGAGCCGTTTCCGAGATTCAGATTATATATTTACAAGAACTGCTCGTTTAAAGATTTAAGGTTTCACAGCTTAAAGTATGCTGAGCTTAAGCTAAAACAACCCAATGCAAAAGTCAAGTTCGCGTTTTATCCATACTCAGCTAAGCAATAAGTAAAGTTTGAGCAAATTCTTAGTAAGCTCTATAAATCTCAACCTAAGCCTAAGGTAGCGTTAGGGTAGAGCCTTCTGGAGTCGATGGGGGCGCTATCCGTCGCCTCGAAATTTACATTCAATTATAATCACGAATCTCGTGCCCAGTGTCACAGAATTAACTTTATGAATAGAGAACGAAAAATTTAAAAATATATGTACAGACTATATATATGTTACTTATTGTTATATATGTACTTGTTATTACCATATATGTTACTTGTTATTATTATATTTACCCAGATATGTTATAAAAGATTATTTAATGTTATAAAAGTTTAAAAATTATTCTTTTAATCTTGTCGTTTTTTAAGTAACGAAGTAATTCTATAAAAGAACTAATATATGTACAGTATCAGTGTTAAATTCATATCGCACTCTATCGGAAACTGATAATGAACGGAGATCCTCGGTAGACACAGAACACCGTGGTGAATATTTAAATTTTAAAACCAATAAATCAATAAAAAGGTTGGTTGCCTGTAAAGTCGGTTAACGGACGATAATAATCCTATTATACGATCGTCTTTATGTGTCATAATAATTTAATACTCAAAATTGTAATATTAACTAATATTACTGCACTCGCCGACCGATGCTACTTTTTTAAACAATCAAAGAACAAGATACGTCACAAGTTTATTTTAGGGCCATTGAATTGAATGCTCGTTCCACCTCGATTACCAGATAGACTATGGGCCAGATAGGATATGTCCACTGTCCCAGAACAAAATTATACTTAAATATTAGCTAAGTAATGTGTATAAAATTATTCAATCTTCTACCGCTAGTATGAAACTTACCACAGTAACGATATTCTGGACTCCTGTTTGAATGGTTAATCGACAGAAAAATTGATTTTATTAAGGATTTTTTAAAATAGACTAAGGTTGAGAGTTGAAAAGAATTTTGGCGAGACAACACGTCCTGAGGATGCCTCGTGTAGAGGCGAAACACGTGTCGAATTGTTTAAAAACAAATATTGGCGGAATTAACACTAAAGAAAACTTAAATCATTTGTATACATAATAGATGTTCAATTACCATTTAGGACCCAGTTTTTTGAGGTTGTTTTCGTATTTGTAGAATATTTAAATTGTGAATCATGATGATTTATTTAATTTTCAAACAAAGCTTTATTGACCGACATATAAGTGTAAACATGTCTAACAGACTGTGGTCTGTTAGACATGTTTACACAAGGTTAGTGTATAGTTTATAATGTTTAGCTTGTGAAAAGGCGAAATATAATGAACACATATAACTTTGAATAGCAGAACGTAATTTTTAATGTTGAATTCATGTTTCTACTCTTAAGACATAATATAATAAAGTATTCCATAGATTTTACACAATGTGCCTTGAATACATCGTTATTTCTTAGGTACAATGCTGTTAAAATAAAGTTTTTATGACAAATATATAGCTCAGTTGGTTAGAGCACCGGCACGGAACGCCGGAGGTCGTGGGTTCGAATCCCGCATCGTTTATAAAATTTTGTTTATCAAATTTTATTTGTGTATTAATCCTAGAAGTGAGGGTTATCACTTTAAAAACATAACGTATTGTTTAGATTTACAAGAGCGACATCTCAAGTCAATTGCCTAATATGCAAATATTGGGGTTGAGCAGGTTATCAACTGTAAAGTAGATCCTGTAGATGAAGCTACAACCTGAGAGTTGAACAAAAAGCAAACAGAATTTAATAACGAGGCGGTACTCGAACGGTTAGCTCAGATGGTTAGAGCACCGGCACGGAACGCCGTAGCCACGACGGGTTCGAATCCCGCATCGTACTAAAAAATTATTTATCAAATTTTATTTGTGTATTAATCCTAGAAGTGAGGGTATATATATATCTTAATATATATAAATCCAGTGTCCTGATGTTTGTTTCCAGTGAAATCCCAAACTAAATGGGGATTACTTTATGGATTACTTTTAAGATCAAATTGAGAGATAGGATAGTTTTTATTTCGATTTGGGACCCATTATTATTTTCATTTTCCAATATTTGTTTTCTATGGACAAAATATTCTCTATGAGAGAATTTATTGACGCGTGGTTTGACAGTTCTGCTGTGAAACAATGTCATTATTACAAGCAACGACGTTTATTCAGACAGAAGAAACTGTATTTTGTTTCTCTTTAACTGGATTAAAATTTTTGAATATATAACAATTTTTGAGAAACTTGAGCGTTTTCTGAAGTAATTTAGATAATATGACTCGTGAAAATAATTCCTAAATTTGGTACACGAAAAAATAATTAAGTATTTAAAGCTGGTATTAAAAATAATATTTAAGTTTTTCAGTGTAACTTTAACTTGGTATATATTTATGTAAACATACACTAGGTATGTCTTGGTAAAGGCCTTTTTTTAAATATAACTGCTAAATTAAATAACCGACAAACATGCAGAATATTACTATAGGTTTTTTAAGATTATAATTTCTATACGGGTACCACTGAGTCGGTAACTAACTTTGGTTTTACTTTGTCTCAAATACTTCATCAGTAAATAATTGCTTATAAGACCAAATAAATATTATTTACTGATACAAATCAAATTGATTGAAACTCTCGCCTGTAGGCATATGCCCCAGCGCTCTAACCACTAAGCCGACCAGGGTGATGCATGGTCAGTAAATCTTGGAAAGTTTGTACAACTCCTAAGATTTGGTTTGTGTACACCACTTAAAATTTTAAAAAGTATTATCTACTTCCTGAAATAACGTTGTACGTGGAATAATGAAGATAATCATCACAATATTTTTCTTTCCAGATTTAGAATAAGGTGACCAGCATCAACGCCATGCTCCGTTTGTCAACATTTAGCCGTAAGTATAACTGTGTACGTTACGAGTATATCGATAAGATTACAAAACTGTCTATTTCTTTATATTTAAATAACATTTTATCGAATTTCAAATATATTAGCAACCACTATTTTGAATTACATATTGATCTAACGGAGTACTTAAGTTATTAATAAAAATCTAATTGTATCACATTTAAATAGAACACTTCTTAAAGGATCAAAACGCGTTTAATTGTAACGGTGTTTCTACAATAGTTTTTGCGTAAAAATTACATTTTTATTATTATTTTAGCTAGCCCGACGTTTCGTGCCCTTTCAGAGCACGTTTTCAAGGGACCCCCTTTACAATAATACGCGTTTTAGTCCTTTAAAAAGTGTTTTATTTAAAAATCTATAAATAACTTATTCTGTGGTTATTCTGAAACGAAAATTACCTCACCCCTCTAGACATAGACATATTTTTATTTCACATCACACAAGTAACTATAAAATATATCATTAGATTTGCAAAACAAACCTTATGGTGAAAATTCAACTGTCCAACTATTATTAGTTGGACAGTTGAATTTTTTTATAAATAATTAAAACCACAATACAAACAAAAAATACTTCCCAAAATTACATGAAAAGCGACAATGGCGTATTTTTAATTATGAGTCAGCATTAAAAAACACATACAACTTCAAGTTTTCACCCATCTACGATCAACAGTAACTTTTGTATCGTAATTTTAATATCGGCAATACAACGTTTACTGGGTCAGCTATTATTATAATAATAATAAACTTCATTTCACTTAACATAAATGTTCCGTAGAAACGTCGCTACATTGTATCTCTTCTGCCGCATTTATCACAGGGAGTGTTCCGAAGAGCTGTTTCACCTGATTCCTGCCGCAGAATTCCACATTATACATACTAAGATATCATCCACCATCTGGATGTGTGGCGCTCCTCCACAGTGCGGTTTACAAGGAACTTTCTTCCACGAACAACTGAGCTGTGGAATGAGCTTGTACGGTGTTTCGAGAACGAAACGAAATGGGTAACTACAAAAAAAGCGCGTACACTTTTCTAAAAGGTCTGCAACGCTCCTAAGATTCCTCTGTTGTTGTAATAGTATATTTGGCGGTGATCACTTAACATTAGGTGACTTATACGCTCGTGTGTCCTCCTTTTCCTTAAAAAAAAACAAAATAAACACTTACCGCTCCAAAAACTTTTCTTTTACAAAGTACATACATAGCGTTATTTCTTGTTTGATGGCAGGAAACTTTTTCTTCGAGTTAGTAGCACTCAACAGACCCTTGGTTAGCGAAGAACGTTTTACGGCCGTTCCCAATATTCAGTCTATCTCTTACTTGAGTTTAAAATCGTAACTATCGTGGACTTTTCTGTCCTAATAAAATTATCGACGGTAACTCACCTTATCCATACATGCTGTCTGTCAATGGGACGACGTATACCTTACCAGCGATGAAGTTTGTATGGAAATTACAATTCACGCGTCCCAATATAAGGCGATGAGAATGACTTAACGGGTACATTGGGACAGCTTCAGATTATTGACAGCTAATTACTGACAGAAGAAGGTAGTAATTTATATCTATCTGTAGATAGCATATTGGGAACGGCCGTTAAAAGATCAAATTATATAAATTTCGTGTACAAAGACACCGCGTGTGTGTGTGGTTAAGAAATTGACTCACAAACCACTCCTGTAGCCACTGACCGCATATTAAACTCCCGTATTTCTTGTGCTAATATTTGTTGTGTAGTACGCAAACCGCATTCGGAAATCATTATAATTGTTTTGTTTAACCATTGCCTTATTACTTAACAGCCTTTTGACAATATAAAAGTGACTTTTTATGTAGTTAAGTGAAAAGAATAATATTGCCAATAATTTAACTTCAGGTATACTATGCCTATGCTTGTATACCAAATTTTCAAGTGATAAGTGAGGCCTTGTCTGTTTGTCTATATGTATGTCTGGCTAAGATATTGTCTAGCCTATGACGAAACGATCACACTATCCATTGGTGAAAACAGCATGAAAATCGGTGCAGTAGTTTTTGAGTTAATCGTGAACAGACAGACAGTCGCGGCGGTGGACTTTGTATCATAATATTTAGTGATTTAAAAGAGAATAGAAAATTATCTCTATTTTTATATTAAGTTTAATAGAGAATAGATAAAAATATGAGCGTTCGTTCGTTCAGTCTATATTCTCAATCCACCATCAAGGGCTCTACTTTTCCGATCACAATATTATTCATTTGGTCAGTCAGTAAATTAAATAAAGTTGTCACGGACGAGTAAAAAAAGAAGGACTCCACGCTGTAATATTAGCAAGTGAAGCACCGTTATGCTAGTGTGTGTGCGGTTACGGGGATACTAGTTACACAATTTTTTCTCCCTTAAATAATCATACATGCAAAAACTTATATAGTATCGTTTTTACACTTTTTCACAACGCACGACGGCATTTTTAAAATATTTTATTGAGACGCAAACTGCTCTGTCATAGACGATGACAATTCTCATAATGGCCGCCTATCGGCCTGTAGTAGTGTGTGTGCGTGGGGCTATATATTTATTTACACGTTAATCGGCTTGTTATGGTGCCTTATTTTTTTACTAGTCCGTGTAAAGTTGTAATGAAAATTATTTAACTTCGAGCTTAATTTTATATCTCTATGGTTTAAATGGAATACGCGAATATAACATGATCATTGTTTACGGTCTGAGTGCTTAGAAGATGTATATTTAAGTAATTACATTACAATACACGAGTAGGCTTGTCACCAAGTAACAATTTATTGCTACTTTCATAGCTATTGAAAATAAGGTTGGAAGTTTATTTGCATATTTAAGATGGAACTGATTTCTCAAGAGAATAGACTACTAGAGCTATAAAAAGTTATCCCTCTTAAATAACTTTTTACATAGTTTGCAAGAGTCTGAATTATGATTATTGTATGTTTAATATTCCAAAGTGCGTTTACAGATAGATGATTTTGGACAAACAAGCTAAAATATTGTATTTTTAGGTACAGAAAAGTTAATCAATTTCGAAAATGACATCTATTGTGTTATGCAGAAGGGACACCACAATTTAGACGATGTCACCGAGGCATAGGCACCAAGAGGCCACCATGTATATAAGAAGAATGACACTAAAACATTTATTCAATAGGGTCAAAATTTCCTACAATTATGAATGTCAAAGATATCTTTGATTTTTTTTTAGATTAAAGACACCACTTCCGTTCTTCTAGGCGGGACTGACCTGAGTAACCTACTAATAAAAAAGGAAATTAAGTTTAGTATGAAACGTGCAGTGAATTCACATATGTTTGGAATAGTTGTTAGTAATTACAGTATGGCGATTAGCGACGAAGTATAATCCGACTAAGTTTAAAAGCGAACAGTTGCTTAAAACGTAGTAGATTTCGTCTATCTCTGTTCTTTACGTCAATCTATCAATTACTGCACGTTTCATACAATCGAGTGAATCACTTTTTTCTTAAGAGAGTTTCTCTAGGCTGTTCATTTGATTCAAGTCAATTTTGGGTTCAATCAGTGTGCGTTAACTAGCAGTTTACAATTCAAAATACCAAGGAGCAAATTCCAAGCAAGGCTGAGAGTTTATGACTTGCCAATCAAAATCCGTTACAGGAACAATAGATTCGCTTTACTTTTCTATCTTATTTCAATTTATTCTAATTTTATGGTAATGCTCAGTGTTTGTATTCAATCTTCCGAAACAAATTCACATGTTGTTAGTAAGACTAGAAAAATACATAAAGAATTCGACTTTAATTCAAGAAGAGGTGTGTTACTTATAGTTTAATCTTATGTTTCCTAATATATTTATATAAAATATTTCCAAATGGAGTGAAAACCAGGGAGAGAATACATTTTAAGGAAGTAAGATAAGGAATCTTAGGATTTTTTTTTAATAAAAATAAGGGACAAAAAGAACAGGAGCAGCTGATGGTAATTGATACGCCCTGCCCATTACAATGCAGTGCCAATCAGGATTCTTGAAAAACCCAAAAAATTCTGAATGACACTACAACTGCGCTCGTCACCTTAATACATAAGATGTTATGTCTCACTTGCCCAGTAATTTCACTAGCTACGGCACCCTTCAGGCCGAAACACAGAAATGCTTACACATTACTGCTTCACGGCAGAAACAGGCGCCGTTGTGGTACCCAGCCTCTCACAGTCTAAAAAGTTGTTATATTATTGTATAGAGAAGAATGTACTAAAGAACTAAAAATGTATTCCCCAGTGCAGATGTATTATCTAGTCTACAGTCACAGAGAGAGTGATCACTGATTTGAAGCCTTTAAGACTTTGAGTTGGATGTGTGCTCTAAGCACGAAGGTCCCAAAGTTGTATCGATTCGCGAAAACTGCAACCGGTAATTAATTTCACATAGTGGCTGTGCGAGGCAAGAATTTTCCCGTTTAACGCGCGATTGTAGAATGAGACGTTGTTTGCATATTGTTGTGCGTGTGACAATGCATTGTATCACGTTAATTGTTAACATTCGTGTACTAATAATAAACTCCAAAGATAATGATTCAATACATTGGCAATCGATGCTAGCTGAAGCCTGTTGAACGAGAGACATACGTGGATTCTTCTAGACTATTTTATCTAGATTATTTATAGGGAAAGGGTCTGGAAGAAGAGGATATAAATACTACGTAATAAGAGGCTAGTTAAGAAGTAAAAATTGAAATTTAGTTTAGTATGAAACGTGCAGTGAATTGACATAAGTTTTAAATAATAGTAATGCAATATGGTGATTGGCGACGAAGTATAATCCGGCTAAGTCCGAAAGCGACCAGTTGCTTATTTTTTTTTTATTTTTTTTATTTACTATAGACAGTTTCTTCTTAAAAATAATACAAAGTCCTGTTAAACTGTTTACACAGTTTGTCAACAGGATCGAGCGAGTCTCATAAAATAAATCTTGTAACGTATTTTACAAATGTTACTACAGAAATAAATAATAATTCAATCGTTTTTTAAATTTATTTATTTTTTATTAATTTATTTTTATGACGTGGTGGATTTCGGCGATTATAGCTGTCATCTGTCAATCAATCAATAACTTCACGTTTCATACAATCGAGTGATTCGCATTTTTCTTGGAGAGTTTCGCTAGGCTGGGTCTGGAGATGAAATCAAAATAACTTTTGACGTCCGTGTTCCGTGGTGTTTTTTGGTCATAAAGTGATACATTGATTTTTTCTGTATAGAGTGTTTGGCATCGGTTTGATAACTGATAGCTGAAATCAATTATTTAATCAATTATAAGATATTCAAATATTTTGGGAAACGTTTGCCACGCCCGAAATATTCTACATTACATAACCAACGAAAAATATAATATAAGACATGACACAATTTAAGAAAATTTATTGAATTAGGCGTTACTTTGCGGAAATCCATAATTATACGAGTCTCGTGCCAGATTTTGGCGAGACAACACATCCTGAGGATGTCTCGTATAGAGGCGAAACACGTGTCGAATTGTTTTAAAAACAAATATTGGCGGAATTAACACTAAAGAAAACTTAAATTATTTATTTACAACGGGCACTGAAGAGACTGCCGATTAGATATATTGACACCTACAGAAACTGTCATTTCATGATGAAGGAGACGCGTTATTTTTAATTATTATCCTAGAAAGATTTACTCTAAGTTTTTCCTATATTGTAACCTAATATTATACACAAAATTCATCTTCTAAAACTAGCTATTCTTGGATGTGAGATATAAAAATATTTGAATTCGTGTTAATCAATGAAAATAATAAGTGCAACAGTATAGAATACTGCCAACAGAATTAGAAGATTAGTAATCTATCTTTTTTTTTTTATAAAATAAGGGACAAGACGAACAGGATGTTCAGCTTAATTGGGTAATTAATGCGCCCTGCCCATTAAAATGCAGTGCCGCTCAGGATTCTTGAAAAACCCAGAAATTCAAGCGGCACTACAGATGCGCTCGTCACCTCGAGACATAACATACTAAGTCTCATTTGCCCAGTAATTTCACTAGCTACGGCGCCCTTCAGACCGAAACACAGTAATGATTACACATGACAGCATAACGGCAGAAATAGGCGCCGATACCAATGATCTAGCCTCTCACTAACTCTCGGGCTTACCAAAAAAAAGATATTATATATTAAGTCAGGCATATAGGTCGGTTTCACATCCGCGAATTGGTCGTTACGACAATTTCCCTTTTATACTTAGTTGTGCAAGTCATTACAAGGCCCTGGGCTATTCTCACGCGATCACATCTGTGACCGCACCGCCTAGAGGAAGATTTGTATAAAAACGATTAAGCTTTACACCATAATAGCTCACAATGAACCGTACTATGACTACGCCTCCCCGTTTTATCCGCATTCAATAAAAATATTTGTAACTATATTTATTTATTTAATAGGTACACACAACAGAATTACAACAAATACATAATAAACAAAAAAAAACTATCAGCTAAATACAAGATAGGCTGCAACGAGGGTGTGTACTCAGCATGTTTAGCATAAATTAATTACTATGAAAATTCAACAATAATAGCGATTTTAAAACTAGCTTTAGGTAATGTAGTATTATAAAAGAAAAAGAAAGAGAAAACATATATTTGGACAAATAGAAGTGAATAATTATGGTAATAATATTAAGATTTTTTTTTAATTTAAACTTATTAAGGAATTTATATAAACTAGCTTTCCATTTACAAACAGATCAACTGTGGATATACTTAACACAGTCACTGATAACCTCAGAAAGGGAAATCACTACTGTGCAGCATTTTGTTAATGTCTTACCGCTAGTACGGGCACACGCCTAGCGAGTAATTTTTGGGATCTACGATCTCGTATTATATGAAAGAGGTGCTCGATTCGCGTGTTCACCTAGAGGCGATTAGTTTCTTTAAATAGGTACATATATATATGAAAGTTATTTATTTGTATTTTGCTGTGATAAATTAGTTCTCCCCGGTACAGCAGTGAACGATATAATATAACAAGAATCTATATTTATTGTTATTTCTCAATTTATTTTAGTTCATTTTATATAAATTTACTTTACCGCATATTTTTATAGCATATATATTTAAATTATATATTGATCGTGATAACTATCATGAAATTTAGAATAATGGCCTAAAATTATTATTAATATATATTTATCGATTTATTCTTATCTTACAATAATCTTTAATATAGTTTCATGTAATAATAATAAATATTTTCTGTAAATATATCGATTATATTAAAAAAAAAAAATTTCTTTACAGTTTTACTGGTGACAGCAATAGCACAAAATGGATATGAATACAATAAGCCTGGGAAACCATTTGGACAATTAACGAACCGCCCTGGCTTTATTGGTTACCCGACATCAACGGCCGGATATCCTAGTACTCCACAAGAAGAGTATACGGCAACGACTCCTGGATATACCCCTGGACAGTCAACATATCCAAACTATCGGCCTCAAGTAGGACAACAAGGATCTAATTATCCAGGTCAAAATCCAAGCTTACCCACGAGCTATCCCTTACAACCAGAAACCAACTTTCCCAGCCAACCAGCTCAAAACTACCCAGGACAAGAATATCCAATTCAACAAGGTGGACGCCCGCAAGGGTTCAGACCCAATAGACCTGCGTTCCCCGGTCCAGTTGAACACAGTTTTGACAATGGCGCATATGAAGGAGGTGATTATTCGGCCATCCCTGGAGAGCCAGGAGTAGACTATCCAATTTATTCAGTTGCACCACCAACTTCGTTCAGATGCGAAGCTCAGTCTTACCCCGGTTATTATGCAGACCTAGAAACACGATGCCAAGCTTTTCATGTTTGTGCCAACAATATTACATATGACTTTCTTTGTCCAAATGGTACCATATTTTCTCAAGAAGTATTCGTTTGTGTTTGGTGGAATCAATTTGATTGCAATTCCGCTCCAGCTCTTTACGAATTGAATGCCAATTTATATGACTATTCAATCATGGGATCTTCAGGAGGTAATAGATTTCCACAAGGCCCTAGTTTCTATCCTGGATCTGGCCTTCAGAACGGAATAAGTAGACCTGAAGGACCATCATCTAATTTCCCTGGAGCATCACCTACTTATCCATCATCAGTTGGCTATCCTGGTACATCACCAACTATTGGATATACAGGAGGTTCTTATTCTACAACGCCAAGCTATCCAGGAAGTACAGTGACGCAAGGTATATCTTCTTATCCAGGGCCGCAAGAAATTGGTAACTATCCAGGCGCTCAGTATCCCACGTTGACAGATCCGGGTGTGACTCCACAAAACAATTATCCAGGATCTCAAGATTCTTTAGGTTACTCCACTGTTAGACCAGAAAACCAAGGATATCCATCCGGAAAACCTACGGGTCCCCGATTTCCTCTTGGTCCATCGCGACCTCAAAATCCAAGTAATACAGGATATGGGGTTCCGCAGCCAAATCGAGAATATCTCCCGCCCATAAATTAATGTTAATATCGTTTTTTCGATTGATAAACTTATGTACGCCGTCCGGACTCATTTAAGATTTTTTTTAAATCCAGTTTAGAGCACGTTGACAGATGAAGATGTTGGTGCTGATGAAGATTTTCGTTGTAAGCGTGCGTAGTTATGGCATTCAGTATTTTAGACTTAGCACATATTTTTATATTGTATAAACTTATTCTTAGATTGTGATTCAAAAGTTACCAATGACACCATCTCAAGGTATCTACCTAAACCATAAAATTATTTCGTACTAGTTTAGTGTAATGAAATAAAATTATATTATATCGTGGTACGAATGTTTATGTAAATAAATAAAACATTTAAATATTTTTGTTCATTATTATAATGTTAGTGTAACCCTTTCACTTCTTTTTCTTTCAACATGTTTTTGACTAAATCTGTTTAAATTTTTTCGTAACAATTCACTTATCTCACTCATTTCTGCACATTTTAATGGTAAGTTATTCCCCTCCAAAACTATCTTTAACAAACCTGTCTCCAATACATTTTTTATTTTAGCATTTTGATATTCTAAAACACTTTTTAATTTTTTTAATGTCATGAAACTAACATTATTGTAGGCTATATTAATGTAACATAAACTTGTATTTCCAGTGCAGTATGAAATTCCATCCCTTACTACAATATTTTCTCTTTGAAATGGATCATGAAATACACCAATTTGTTTGATATCTTGGAGTTGACCTTTCTTAGTGTTTTGTACTTTAACTGAAACTGCTGCTGGTCCAAGAAGTTTTTTTTTCGCAGACTTAGAAGATGTGTTGTCAGATTCATTCATATATTGCAAATACAGTGCTTCTTTTCTCAAGAATTTTATATGCCTTTGTCGTTTGCTTATAATCTCTTCATCTGTTAATGGGTATTCCTTTAATATATTTAACAAGCTTATTGCGCCTTCATCAGTAATATGATTGTCAGCCAAATTTAAATATTTCAAACATCTATTAGTTCTTAGTGAATCTGCAAGATACTTCACTCCCGTGTCACTTATATCGTTTGAAGACAGATTTAAAACAGTCAAAAGTTCTCCATTTTCTGATTTATACAATTTAGACGCTATGATTTTGCTAATGTTATCATTAATTCCACATCTACATAGCGATAGTGTCGTGATTTTCTTTGAGTCCAATAATATGGGATAGTTACCTTCTGGTAGCCATGACCCATCTAGACATATATTCGTAATTAAAGATGATTCAATGATTTTGCGTACCTCGTAAATAGTGTACCCATCAATTTTACATTGATAAATCGACAACTTAGTTAAGTTTTTGTAATAAATTGCTAATAGTCCTATTACTTTCAACATAATCCGGGGTAAATTTTTGAGTCTTTTCATTTGTATTTCTACCAATGCGTTAAAGTTATCGTAAATTGAATTTATTACAACTATGTCTTTAGCATCACTTGTTTTGATAGCTGACGATGTTTCGCTTCCAGGGCTAGTGCTGTTTTCACTTTGAAGTCTTTCAGTGGGAAGTTTTGCTGACTGAATACGCTTCTGTGACAGGCGTTTCTCTTTACCAACTAAATTTCTGTAAAAATCATCTGAAATAAATAAATTTGCATAATCCTGGGTTAACCAAAAAATAGTTAGAAGTGGTTAATGAATAATTTTTAAAAGCCACCAAAATTTCGATATTATAATAACCCAGAGTTTCAGTTTCAGCAAAAGTAGTTAAATAAATTTTAGTGTTTCTGTGCGAAAGCTACAAGTTGGGGACTAACGACTAATATTTACACATTATATTATAGCTAATTGACTTTTTTTAAATATATATTATACCATTTTGCTGGTTTCGTTGAACAACAATAGTATAAGGACAATTAAGCTTTCCACAAGCCGTCGGTAAGAGTTTCTCAAATTCCACCGTGACCCGAGGTGCATCTGGTGCAAGCCTCATGGATATACTGGAACGGGATGATCTAACTGAACGTAGTGATTTTGATGGCCTCATTTATAAAAATACGTTTCTACAAAATAATTAAATGGCATTAAAAATCTATGTGGTCTCACAAAGTTGACATACTATGTCACAAAGAGGATGTAAATACTACGTAATAAGAGGCGGGGCTGTCTAAGTAAAAATTTAAAAGTTTATTAAGAAACATGCAGTGATTTGACATAAGTTTGAAATAGTAGTAATTACAGTTTGGCGACGAAGTATAATCCGGATAAGATTGAAAGCGAACAGTTGCTTAAGATGTAGTTTACAAGATTATAGCCGACATCTATCAATCTATCATGACTGCACGTTTCATACAATCGAGTGAATCGCTTTTTTCTTATAGTGTCGCTAGGCTGCTATATCACTGTGATTTCCGTATACATTATTCTGATTAGATGTAATTCTACATTCATTACTACCTTCTTCTGTCAGTAATTAGCTATCAATAATATGAAGCTGTCCCAATATACCCGATAAGTCATTCTTATTGCCTTACGGCCGTTCCCAATATTCAGTCTAACTCTTACATGAGATAAGAATCGTAACTATCGTTGACTTTTCTGTCCCAATAAACTTATCGACGGTAACTCACCTTATCCTACACGCTGTCTGTCAAAGGGACGAGGTATAGCTTACCAGCGATAGAAGTTTGTATGGATATTTCGATTCACGCGTCCGAATATAAGGCGATAAGAATGACTTATCGGGTATATTGGGACGGCTTCAGATTATTGACTATAGAAAATAGTTATGTATGTACCTGTAGATAGTATATTGGGAACGGCCGTTATATTGAGACGCGTGAATTGTCGCATGATGCATGGAAAAGAGCAATACTTGAATACAACTTATAAAGATTAAAATTATTTCGATAAAATATTATCGATATGTACATGCATGCACTTGTTGAGTAGCAAGATATTTTATTGTTTACATTAATTATTCTAACATAAGTCAAGGTAAATGAACCTTACGTCGTAATGTTATGGATCATTTTTAATTGTATATTTTGCACAGCACATAAAAAATATTAATTGTATTTAAATCGGAAAATTATGATTACCGATTATAGGAAATCCCTCCGTTGGACATATTTTTATTGCGGCTTTGATTTTTAAAAGTAAAAAATGGCACAATAAGGCATATTTGTATTTTTTTGAAAGATTATTATGCTTGACTTGACATCAAGTGACTGTTCTCACTTGAGCCTCGAGTAGGTACATTTGTACACAATATTGGCGACACGGTAACGCCCACATGCCACTTCCACTACTTTTTTCTGTTCCGTGTGTTTCTCTGTAATTAAAAATTTTATTTTATAAGTTAAATCATTCTAGGTATACAAAATATTACATTTAAGTTAGATAGCAAATTACCTGTAATTAAAAGAAACGACACTTAATGTTAGTGTATAGCCGATGTCTATTATTTATGGAGATAAATTTATAATTATTTTATTTCACAATATTCACAATGATCTTTAAACTTTATATTTCTTATCACCAAGTGTCATTGACATTTGTCAGTGTCATTGACACTGACTTATAATGAAGAGAAGTGTATACGCATACGCATATACTGATAGGGGGATATATCAAACAAAACCTGCATTTAGAAGATGCACAACTTTCCACGAAGTTTTGGCCTTTTAACATAAATTAATATAACGCATAGCTGTTATTTAAAATCTAATTAATCTAATTAAAAGGACTCAAATAGAAGCAATCTTATGGATCTTTCTTATTTGAACAAAAACGTTAAAAAAACAGTTTGTTCCTATCCTCGTCGACGCTATCCTGAAAGATGTTAGCACGGCGGATGTAAGATGCATACCGCGTGCTGTATGTAAGCTGCTGATTTGCAGCATATCATTCATACGCAGAAGAATTAATGGTGTGTGATATCTGGGCTTTCCTTTTAAAATCATACTCCCACCTTCTAATCTGTCTATCTTTCCTTCGTTTCCCGTCTCTTGGATAACATTCTGTAACGGTTCTTGTCTACTTCTTCTTCTTTTCCCTCAGAATGTGTCCAGTCCATTTCTACTTTTACTTTTGACACATGTAGTGTGCGTTTTTGAATTTTATCTGACTCTTAATGTTTTCTAACTTTACTTTTTCTCGTCTCCTAACTCCAATTACGCTCCTGTATAGCAGGACCGGGCTGGATGAGAATAGATTGAGACGAATTAGGTGGAAGTCCTTAGAGGAGGCTTTTGTCGAAATACCCGGGCTTAATGGTTTTCAGGTGGAACATGCACCACCGATAACAATCTTGATGCTCCGATCAGCCAAAAAGCTAGCGACCTATTTGCAGAACTTATAAGTCTATAGTAAGGCAGATAGATTTACTAGAAGCGAAATGCCCCAAATGATCGACAGTCCAATGGCACAAAGCTTGGGCTTTTGATTGAAGACATTCACTGTGTTCTAACTAACGCCTCACCCTTTGACTCAACCGCTTCTGAACAACTAATAGGAGAGTAGAAAAAGTGGGAGAGCGTTTAATATAGGAGAAAGGTACTTGCTGGCTCAATTGGGCTGTATCCCTTAGGATGCAATGTGGCACACATTAAAATGCAAAATAATATTTAATATTTTAATCAGCCTATTAAAATAAAATAAGCAAAATTACAGTGCATTATTGTAGAGGTACATTTTTTTTAAGGGACCTAATAAATATATGTATTTTTTTGGCCGATTTTAATTTATAGATTTCGGCGCTCTGTATATAATCTTACAATAGCCAATAATCACAATGTTATTACCTGTTTAGGACATAAGTGCCTGTCCAACACCAATGTCGCATTATACCTGGGACCCACAGTAAATAGCACTACTAGTCAGCAGATTGGAATACGACGTGCTAACTTTTTGTATCCTATTCTTAGGCAGGATTAGATTCCCTTTCGATGACCCAATTGCTTGTTCTGCAAAGAATTGGCGTATGGAACACTCCGTTCATACATCTGACTTTTTGGTTTAAGTCAAAGTCAATATATTTTATTGACATAAAATCAAAAGACTGCTCGTCAACGTCAATCACAAAAAATACAATTCAGTGACATACATATTAATTACATAAAAGCTTAAACATACTTTGACAACAATGCAAACCAGTGAAACAACACAAGGATGAACCATATAATCCATAAAAAACAACTATAATACTATTTAATTCCATATTGTAATATCGTTTACATAATCTTCAATACTGTAATAAGCCTTCGAGATAAGTCTGCGTTTAATAAAAGATTTAAATTTATTTATTGATAATTCAGATACACTTTTTGGTAATTAATTGTAAAATTTAATACTATCGCATGCAAAAGAATTGTTTATTTTACAGAGCCTAGTAGGGGGTACTATAAGCTTAAAGTTATTTCTAGTGTTCAAATTATGTTTGTCGCTTATTTTACTGTATAAATTATAATGGCCGTACATGGTCATAATATAAGTATCTTTACATTTTTCCCTTAGAGATTCTCGTGGGCTCATTTGGTATATGGCACGTACAGCTCTTTTTTGAAGTATGAAGATATTATTGACTTCCGCTGCACTACCCCATAGTATAATTCCATACGACATACCGCTATGAAAATAACTAAAATAGACAATTCTTGCTATATCTATGTCAGTAAGTTCCCGTATCCTTTTTACAGCAAAAGCTGCTGAACTCAATTTACTACTTAAATTGTGTAAGTGAGGCCCCCACTGAAGTTTGGAATCTAATGTTATACCTAAAAATACAGCATTATCATTAATTTTCAATTCTGTGTCATTAATATTTACTTTTGTATGTACTTGCCTTACATTAGGCAACGTAAATTTCAAACATTTTGTTTTAATTTTATTTAATATTAAATTATTCATATTGAACCAGTTTGATACTCCTAACAAAGCATTATTTACTTCTTCACACTGATCTTGCTGACGTTTGATTTTAAATAACAAGGATGTATCATCGGCAAATAAAACTACATGATGCTTGTTATTTATAAAAAATGGGAGATCGTTAATATACACTAGAAACAGGAAAGGTCCCAGTATTGAGCCCTGAGGCACGCCCATTGAGACCAAGGAATCAGAGGATTGCTTTCCATTTACATTAACGAATTGGATTCTTCCTTGTAAATATGATTTTAATAGTTTCAGTGAGACTCCTCGTACTCCGTAATGATATAATTTATTAATAAGAGTCTCATGATGAACACAATCAAACGCTTTTGTTAAGTCACAAAAAACACCCAAAGCATCAAAACAATCCTCCCAAGAATCAAAAATATTCTTTATTAATTCGACACCAGCATCAATTGTTCATGAACCTCGAGTAAAACCAAATTGATTTCGATGCATTAAGTTGTTTACATAAAAATGTGTCGTCAACTGTAGTAAAATATTTTTTTCAAAAATTTTGCTTATAGTAGGTAAGACTGATATAGGTCTATAATTATTAGGATCAGTTACACTGCCAGATTCAAAAAGTGGACTAATTTTGCTATATTTAAGTAAATCAGGAAAAACACCCTCATCAATACAGCTATTATAAATTAAGGCCAAGTCAGGAGCAATAATTTCAATTAATGTTTTAACAATGTGAACTGAGACACCCCATAAGTCACTGGCTCTTTTGACTTTAAGTAAGTTAAATACTTTAATAATATAAGAGGGAGTTATATGAAAAAAATTAAAATTAATTTTACATTCTGGTACACTTTTCTTCATTGTGGCAACAGCGGAGGAATTCAATTCCTTTGTTGTGGAGAGTGGAATATCGGTAAAAAATAATTCAAAAGCGTTGGCTACTTCAGTGTCTTCGCTTAAAAGTTTGCCTTTTATTTGTAATTTATGCTTATTATTTACTCGACTTGCCCGTCCTCTTTCATTATTAATAACTTCCCATATAGTTTTTATTCTATTTGTGCTATTTTGGATTTTCGAACATAGAAATTCGGATTTAGCTAAGAGACAGTCTTTTCTAGACTGCTTTGAGTACTGTTTAACATATTCCTTAAATGTATCGCTTCTGTTGAATTGTTTTTCTCTATATATAGGATTATAATATAATATAGGATTATAATCCATACATTGTTTTCCTCCGTTTATGTAAGTCAGGTGTTGCCCATTCGCTGAACGTTAAAAAATTCGATACCCTTATCGATCTAGGTGTAAATATTTCTTTAAAAAGATCGATAAAAGAATGAAAAAATAAATTATACTTTTCGTTTGAAGTCAGGTTGTTCGATAAAAACGGAAGTTCATGTAATAAAGATTCTTGCATCAATTTTAACCTATTTTTAGTTATGGGTATCATTTTTATATTTCCATATTTTATTTTTTTACTCATACTATGTTCGAATGTTATTTAGCTGTCCTAAATGATGTGAGTCAAGTTTATGGATAACCTGTTTTGTTTTTGATACAAGTTGCGCTAGAAGCTGTCAACCTAGTAGGCTCCATAAATAAATGTTTAAGATTATAAGAATGAAAAAGGTTAATTATGCTTTGGCTCATTGCGCAATTTTCCAAAATATTAACATTAAAATCTCCACACACAATTATTTTTTTATTCAAACGAGTTAATTTCGCTAATACAACTTCCATATTTGAAACAAATGTTTCAAAGTTCGATACGGTATACACACATACTACTACTAGTTGCTTCAATTCTACTGCGGATATCTCTATTGTTTTTTCAATTGAAAGCCCAACAATATCTTTCCGATTTTTAAAAGTTAAATCTTTTTTCATTATTATTAATGAACCACCATGAATAGAGTTTAATCTTCTGAAGGAACTTCCTATTATATAATTACTAAAATTAAACATATTGTGTTCCTCAGCTTTCAGCCAGTGTTCAGAAACACAAAAAATGTGAATATTTTCACTATTCAAGAACAAATCAATTTCTAAGTTCTTACCTCTAATAGACTGAATATTCTGGTGAACTAAATTAGTAATTAATTTTGCGGCAGTAACTTGTTCAACTGATTTTCCAATACACTTCTTAGAACACACACAATTCATATTCAATATTATTATTTATAATATTAAGCACATTTATCGGATTGCTAGAGGAAATCTCTATTGTCTTTGTAAAAGGTTTAAAGAGTCTTTACTACTCAAGTTTTTTTCTGAAACTTCTAAGTAATAATATAGAGAAATAGCAATTTGTTTTTTATAATTATAGGTAACTTGAGTGTGTGCTTTATATATATAACAACCACCTTTGCTGTTACTAAAATTGTTTAAATCAATAATTTTAAATTTATTATTATAGGTAGATAAATTATATTGATTTATATGTTGGTCGCAATTTATATTTGATAAATTATGTTGATCACAAGCAATTGGCGATTTTATATTTTTTTGGCTATGACTTGTTTCATCATGAAGTTCAGAATTAATTCCCACTTTAATACTATTACGGGATTTGTTACAATTACACAGTATCTGGTTATTGGTAAAAGATTCAAATCGCTCAGCATTGTAAGAGGAGAGTTTTATAATTTCGTCCATGTTGTGTGTATATTCGTTAATTAATTTTTGGGAACTAATATATTTATCATTTAAAGATTGTATCGATTTTTGTAAATTTGATATAATAGATTGCAGTGACTGTGTATCATTTATATATTTTAATCTATCGCTCTCTAGTTTTGTAAATAATTTCTCCACTTTATTTTTTAATTTAATATTAGTTTGTTTGTATAATTTCCTTACCGATTGTTTATTCTGACTAATTAATTTTCGAATACACTTATTTATTTTAACATATTTTTTTATTTTGTTACCGCTACATGTAGCTAATAAATTATTTGGCGTAGTCTCCTTGTAAATTGTGAGTGGCTGTCGATTGTTATCAATAAGTTTGTCGTATAAACTTTGGGTCTGTTGAGATGTCGTGTTCTGAGAATCCTCCTCGAATTTAGATATAAATGTGTTAGCAATGTTAAGTTCCTTCTCCAAAGTAACTATTCTTTTAAGCGCTTGTTCATACTCCATCATACACTCCTGAAAAAATTTCCTGAAGTAATTTTTGTACTCTGTCCCGATCGTCAATAATATTCGTATAGTCTTTGTGTAATGATGACAATTCATTTTTTAGTTTTTGATTTGTATCAAGAACAATCATAAATTCCCTTTCGTTGGCATCCCTTTCAGTAATTAATTTGGCACATAGGTCTTGGCTCTTTTGTAACTCTAGTAATGCCGTTTGTACTTTTGCTTCTTCTTTTCGAGCTAATGTTTTCCGAGTTAGCATTGTACTAATATTATTAATGTATCAATAATGAATATATATTTTTTTAAATTAAACAAAATTAAAAGAAAAAAAAATAACAATATAGGAGTATAATCAGAAGAAGTTTATTGTGCAAGATTAGAACTGGTGCCCGCGCAGTGTAAATAAACCAGTTGCAACCATTTAGCCAATGACTTGTTATTAATTACGTTGAATTTACTGTAGTATAGTTGCATATGTCGATATTAAGGTAATTAAGGTAGTTTAAGAACGGATAGTGATGACGGATATATAATGAGTTTTGTCACAAGTGTGATTTCGTATCTACCTTCATATTATAATCACGTATTGAATATTGTAAAAACTCACTTCTCCGCTCCTGTTTTCACATACTATAACTGCAGATATATGTATGATATTTAATGCTCGGTGAGTACAAATATGCTTATTTTAAATTAAATCATACAACTTGTGAAACTTCAAGTAGTTTCGTCATTAGTTTATAGTTGACAATTATAGTTTTAAGACAATAGCATATGGACCATTAACATTGGATTTTGAATAGAATTGGTATTTCTACTTTTGAAAATAGGTACTTATCTTAGTTTTGATGAATATTCGCACACAACAGTAGTATATTTCACTGTTCACGACTTGATGCCCACTTCTGAACGGGTTATGTATCGTATTTTATACTTTTTAATACTAGTTTCGTAGGTTTAACACTTAGTTTTTATATTATCCAAGGATGTTAATATTAGTTTTATATGTATTTGCACTTTTTACACTATTTTTAACGCTTGGTTATATAAAAAGTTAATTTAAATACGCGCACGATGTCAACAGTGTCACTGTGGCGCCGCCATTAATTTATCTAACATATACAATAGACACCGAAAAGGTTATTGATATAGTGTTTTTTTTTTATGATAATAAGGGACGAGACATGCAGGATGACACACAATAAAGTTTCGACCTTACTGCTTCACGTCAGAAATAGGCGCCGTTTTGGTACCCATAATCTATCCGCCATCCTAATCAAAGGAGCATCCCACTGCTAATGCGGAACTAGGCGCTTCTCTCTTGACAACCTTTTCATGGATTCCAATGATTACCAAGACCAGGTGCTTTCACTTGCAGCCCAGTTTCTTCTGTATATCTTTAATATCACAAACATGAATTGTTGTTGCCATGAAGGTTTCTTATGGAATATTGTCGACCATCGCCGGAAGAAACTTGAGTCTTGTGTGTAGATAGATGCAAAATGTGTTAAAATGCACTTTGTTCAATTTAATCCCTAGAAAACTCATTACCATAACTGCGGTCATCAGATAGGTAGAGCGTATAAAAAAAACCAGTACTCCAGAGTGGGTAGGCACAAATACCATAGATGCTGTAAAGTTCCTTGGTAACAGAACAAATCTATACATACAAAAATTACCTGAAGAATCTTAACGGCTATTTTGGCTTGTTGAGATATTTTTGCTCTACTAGGCTCCTGAAGATATTACTGAAGCTAGTCTTCGTATGAGATTGAAAAAGCTGGGTAGTGATCAAGCAAAAATGCTTTCTAACGAAATATCTTGAGAGGTTCCGTAAGGTGGGTCGGGAGCAATAGACAATAAGCTCTCGATTAATGAAAGTTTATGTTACGAATTCAGTTAGAAGTGAAAGTATCCTTTGTGTATCTTCACAGAGAACTTCATCAGCATCATCATCATCAGCCGGAAGTCCACTGCTGGAAAAAGGCCTCCCCCAAAGATTTCCTTGACGATCGGTCCTGCGCTGCCCTCATCCAACGTATTCCAGCGATCTTGACCAGATCGTCGGTCCATCTTGTGGGGCCTACGAACACTACGTCTTCCAGTGGGTGTTTCGCCATTCGAGGACTTCATTGCCCCACCGGCCATCTATCCGTCTATGTGCCCTGCCCACTGCCACTTCTGTGTCGCAATCATTTGGGCAAAATCTACTTATTGTTAAAAAATAAAATAAAAAAGGAATTCCATCATTCCTATGGATGGATGAAAATAAGAAACACCATTGAATTAATATATCAATTTCTCTCCTCAATTTAATTTCTTGTTATTAATTGTTATAGAAGATTGGCCAAAAAATGCCGAAAATATTTTTACTATTAAAAATACTGCTAAAAGAGCTAAAATTAAAATTAAGGCTAGGAGGTCTAGGTATAACTTCTGGTAAAACGGCACGTGCAGTGCGGGTGATCGTAGATGTGGAGCTCCTCGTGTCTTCACCACGTGTTCCACCCAGAAAACCAACTCAGCACCAGGAGTTACTGGACGGTCGTGGTAAATAAATGACAACTCCTTCACTTTTGCAGTATATCTAAAACAATATAAAACTATTAGACGGACTCATTTCAAAAGAGAGTTTAGTCTTAGTAGGATTGAGGGATCTCTGGAAAAAACAACATGAAATAAAATTTGTCATTTACGGTTTAGCATTTTTATTATAACATACTATAAGTGTTTACTGTAACGCAGTAAACATTTATTTTCAGGATTATACGAAATTAATTGTTAAATATTGCCGTGTCTTAGGGAGTTTTCACACGACAGCGCGGCCGCAGCGTTGATCGCTACGGCGTTTCAAGACCAGTTTCGCTCGATCAGAACTATTATTAAGCACTATAAGTGAAGTTACGCCTTTTGTTTATGTTGTTGACGACGCTTTTGGTTTAAGTGCATACATCGTGTGTCTTTAAATTTTCTATTATAAGCTTATTCGAAGCTGACCATCAATCATAATCCAGCGGATTAAGATTGGAACTAGGCGACGGCCATTGTTCTCTGTTGAAGTCCGAAACGTTCGTTTTCAACCAAGACTGCAAAGACCGAGCGTTATGACTCGGCGCCGAGTCTTGCTGAAAGGACCATCTTGGTTATTGTACATTGTGTTGTTAAGAGGTTTCACTACCATCTCAAGAATGGTATCTTGATACACTTGTGCCGATGTTTTGATACCTTTTTCACAAAAGTATGGCTCAATCACTCCTTCACAGCTAATATACCCCATCAAAACATCACTGAAGTCGGATAGTGCCCACGTGGCACTCTGTCGACTAATTGGGAAGCTTCCTTAGAGCTTTGAGCATAAATACGATCGTTTTGTTTGTTAATATGTAACTCATTTGTAAAAAAAATCTCATCCATAAACAATTTTTTCTGTGACGTCCCTTTGCGTACCGATCCAAAAGTTGTTTCGATTTTACCACTCTATTTTTTTTTAAATTACAGTTAAGAAAGGTTGCAACTCGTAAGTCATCTTTTGAAAAACGCGACATTGTTCTCTGGAACAATGTCGCGATTTATAGATAGCATCTGGCTATCTTCATCTCCCGAGATAAAATATTTTACTTTCGGACAGGTTTTCTTCGAATTCTTTCCCTTACTGCTTTGACCACCTTTTTCGTACAAACACTACGTGAACGGCCAGAACTTTTTTGTCACAAACAGAGGAGGTCTCATTGCATCGATTAGTAGTCCGGAACACAAACATTTTGCTAATACCTAATACATATGTATGGAGAGTTTTAAAACTTACATTTGGCTCCATACCTTCTTTGTGTAACCCAATCACAGCGATTCGTTTTTCTTTATCACCTCACTCCATTTTAATATCGCAAAATATTGAATTGGCGCCAAAATGAGAAAACTCAATGGACAATCATATAAAAATGACAGTTTCCAAATTCAAATGTAATATTTTGTTTATTTTTAATTGTAACCGTATTTATGGCCAGACTAAGTATTATTAAACAAAATAGACAAAGCTAACGTCTACCTAACATTCCTTCTTGAAACAAAATATTTTTCGATACCTTACAATTTTGTGTTGTATTAAAGTTGCACTCTAAAAGTTAATGTAGATAAACATTTTATATCTTATGTGTTTGTTATATTAGAGAACTTACTTGGGATCATTAAGAATGTTTACAACTTGTTCCTTCAGATCTTCTGCCAGATTTAATGTTATTAGAACTTTTTTAGCGAAACCTTTATTGACAGCTCTTTCAACATTGGTGAATTGATCAGCAAATACTGGAATACCAACCAAAGGTACACCGAAATGTATTGCTTCTGTTATTGATAGTAGACCTCCATGTGAGATGAAAAGGACGCAGTTTGGATGAGCTGGAAATAAATTAGTTGATATACAAATTCCAAGTGAAAATTATTTTAAACTTGGTACACGAGTTTAGTAGCATTGTATTAACAAAGACCAAACATATATGTACCCAATTTCATTTGAAATTAAGTTTCAAACCTAAAATGCTCTGCTGAGGGGCCCATGATACAATGTGAACGTTACTTGGACGATTCGGTAACTCTTCTTCAAACTTCCAAATAACTGTTTGTTTCAATCCTCCAAGGAATTTTAACAACTTTTGCTTAAGTTCTTCAGGAAAATCTCGACTCTTGATGTTTGAACCCATACTGAAGTATATGACTCCGTTATTTGCGTCATCCATAATTTTCTTAATGTTCTGCAAATTGAAATGAATTATGAATAAAATATATTATATATTTACGTTTGCCTAAAATGTTTCCGAGTCAAGTAATTAGTCATTACCAGTGGGAGGCTCCTTTGCACAGGATGCCGGCTAGATTATGAGTACCGCAACGGCATCTATTTCTGCCGTGAAGCAGTAATGTGTAAGCATTATTGTGTTTCGGTCTGAAGGGCGCCGTAGCTAGTGAACTTACTGGGCAAATGAGATTCGACATCTTATGTCTCAAGGTGACGAGCGCATTTGTAGTGCCGCTCAGAATTTTTGGGTTTTTCAATAATCTTGAGTGGCACTGCATTGTATTGGGCAGGGCGTATCAATTACCATCAGCTGAACGTCCTGCTCGTCTCGACCCTTATTTTCATAAAAAAAAACCTACAACGCCAAATAGGCTCTGTCTAATATATGTCGTGCATCTGTGGTATTGTTTTATAAATTTCATGTCCAGAAAGATATGTACTAGTTCTCTCATTTTCTAACTACACCAGCTCAGATCGTTTGATACATTTATATATCAAACATTAACCACGTTCCGAACAAGGCTATTAAAAAAAAACATTTTTAGTTTTAATATATCTCAGTTGTTAAGACAAAACTTTTATGTCGGTGTGTTTTTCAACTAATTTAATTTGGTTGATATCAACAGTAGTTTTAATATTTTGGAAGCCTTATCAAATGGTTTTGTCTTTAAATTGTCAAAGGTTTGTAATGATAAGCTTTTGTTATAATAATTTATAAGCCATGTTCAAACAACATGTTTCTCAATGATATGATATAACATTTAATAATTTTATACCACTATCTTCAAATACTTAGGTCATACTGAGTTTTTGGATTCTTTTCAATGAAGCCACAAATTTTGTTTGCCGATCCACTATATACATTACGTGTTACGTAATAATAAATTCATATGTTTAGTGATACGTTAATGCAATTTTCTGCAAGAATGAACAGAAATGTGGGTCGGCGTTGACCCTTTTTTCTATTTTCCCTAAGCAATTTTGAGGTCTACTGTTACCTACTTACTAAGAATTAAACACCCACCCAGCCACACACACACACACACATTTATATATAATTTTTCATTTATTGAAGTTATACTTCTTTAGGCGCTTCTTATGAGGGTAAGTAACAGGGTGAAGTTGGTTCCTAAAAATTTCTAACGTTTGCATTCGTTATTTTTTTTTTGGTATCTTCGTCAATTATTAGGATAGGCAAAGGATTCAAGCCCGTACAGCCGTTTCGTTATTTAATAATTAATTGTCAAAGCCATTGTTGCAAGATTTTTACAATATTGTTCTTTCTACAAACGTAGAATAGCACGAGGATTAAATTATTTTAAGGATTTTTGCTTTGTTAGGCCAATGAAGTGTAACTTCTTGCGTGCATACATGAGTACAAAAACACTTTTATTACAATTATGTTTAATTAATAATTATTGAAATGTATATTTATCGAGGAATTACTGACTCCGAAGATACAGATTTAACTAGTTTCAAGGTCAGATGTCTTCTTCATCTCACTACAACAATAGTTTTGATTTAAATAAAATAAAAACATGTCATTAATAAACTAGTATAGTAAATAATTAACACAGTAAGTTTTGTATGTTTAGTTAAACACTGGCCTTCAAAAGTAAGTATCACACTTTTAAAATTGAAAAAAAAAAACGTTTTAAGTTCACAAGATATACTTTCGAAATAAAAAGGACTCCAAAGAGAATTTAATTTTGTACATAAAAAAACTTTATAGTCGGTAACCTTCTTTTAAGAATTGGCTGAAAAAAAAACTTCAAAAACAAAACCATTCCTTTTTCAAAGTGGACGTTTCCGAATTACAATTTTATCATTCACATTTTTCTTACTGTTTTAAATTTTTTTCAAGATAGATGGGTCTTGTTTAAAAAATTTATAATGCCTCTTTCAGTTGAAGAATGTGCTAGGATCATGGCTTTTCTGGAACTAGGCATCAGTATGCGTCGCACTGCAAGAATGGTGGGTGTGACGGTACGAACGGTCCAGAAGGTAAAGCGAAGGTACGAAGAGAGTGGACACCATCTGAGGAGACCTTGTAATGGCAGACCCAGGTGTACCAGTGCCCGAGAAGATCGTTATATTATTTCCACTGTGTTTAGAAATCGCCACCAAAATGCAGTTGAAGTCCAGCAACAGCTACTTCAGACCCGGAGGGACTACATTAGTGACAGTACAGTGAGAAGAAGACTTGCTGAAGCAAATTTGAAACCCCGAAGACCAGCGAGTGGCCCAAAACTCGAGAGACAGCATCGAGTAGCGAGACTGCGATACGCCAGTGAACACATGCAGTGGGATGAAGAAGAATGGTCAAGAATTTTGTTTGCAGATGAGTCTCGATTCTCCCTTTACACTTCTGATGGAAGGCGATACGGTAAGCGATACCTTCAAGCCTGCATCTCAGAAAGAGTCCAATACGGTGGAGGCAGTGTACATGTATGGGCTGGCATATCTTCAGAAGGTTGCACAGAGCTAGTAGCCATAGAAAATGGCACCCTCACTGGGCAAAAATATGCTCAAGAGATTCTCAATGAGTATGCAGGGCCGTATTTAGCAAATATGGGTGATGGATCGATGCTGATGCATGGTAATGCCCGGCCACACACGGCTCATATCGTACAAGAGTATATTCTGGAGGTCGGTATCAGCGTGATGGCTTGGCCATCAAGAAGTCCTGATCTCAACCCGATTGAACACGCCTGGGATGAGCTTGGGAGGCTAGTCAGAAATCGCAGACCACCACCTACTACCCTCAGGGCACTAAAGCAGGCCCTGGTAGAAGAATGGGAGAATATTCCCCAACATCGGCTCCGAAACCTAGTGTTCAGTATGCCGAACCGGCTCGAAGCTGTAATCAGAGCTCGAGGAGGCAATACCAGTTATTAAAAATTAAATAACATGTAATACATTTTAGTTGAATTTTTTTACACTAAACTAAAATGTCTATTTTCATTGTTTTATCTTTTTTAAATTAAAAATGTTACTAATGTATAATTTTAGTTTCTAAGAATTAAAGCCTATAAAATTTGCAACAAAACGTTTTTAATCTTAGATCTCTACCTTCTATAGTTAAGAAAAAAAAATAATTTGAAAAGTGTGATACTTACTTTTGCAGGCCAGTGTACATTATATGGTTAAGAAAATAAATAATGTATTGTATTTGTAACCCGCCGGACACAACTAGTGTAATATGATAAATTTGCAAGCAAACTATTTTATGTTCAATAGTTGTAACTAAACGATTATGATCGACAAAGAAGCAGGACAAACGAGCGTACGGGTCACTTGGTGTTAAGTGATCACCGCCGCCCACATTATCTTGCAACGCCAGAGGAATTGCAGGAGCGTTGCCATGCTTTAAGGAAAACGCCGCACAAGGAACCTCCATAGCTTTGTAGTACGTGGAAGAAAGCCCCTGAAAACCGCACTGTGGAGGACCGCCACACACCCAGATGGTGGGGATGATATCCTAATTTATGGTGTGTCAATGTGTCAATTAAAAAGGTGAACTTCATAGATCACAGCCATCATATTTGCTTAAACACAATCAAAATACGTACATCTGGTAAAGGTTTTACGTCTCTGTCAATGTGATACCCTCCAATTGCTTTATAACTCTGTGGTAAGCTTGATGCTTCTCCAAGTGATACATGGGAGTTGCCTAGTAATAAGGATGCGTTGTATCTCAGAATATCTAGGGACGTGTACTTCTGACTGTTAATGTGTGGAACCATATATTTATTGTATATCTCTTCATCCTTGTCGTGAACAAACCTGTTAATATATACCGTAACATTATGCCTCTGTTTATGTAAAAGGAGAATTATATTGAAAGGAATACAATTTTTTTATTTTTTTTCTGTCTCTGTCACTAGGATGCCGGCTAGATTATAGGTACCACAACGGTGCCTATTTCTGCCGTAGAGCAGTAATGTGCAGCAGGAAGCATTATTGTGTTTCGGTCTGAAGGCCGCCGTGGCTAGTGGAATTATTGGGCAACTGAGACTTAACATCTTATATCTCAAGGTGACGAGCGCAATTGTTGAGTCGCTCAGAGCTTTTGGGTTTTTCCAGAATCCTGAGCGGCTCTGCATTGTAATGGGTAGGGCGTATTAATAACCCTCAGCTGAACGTCCTCCTCGTCTCATCCCTTACTGTCATAAAAAAATAGACGAGATAAAGAATGTAATAATCGGACCGCCACTGAGTTACATAATTTGAGACTGAACTGAATTATATTGTTATAAGGCTAATTCGGACTCTTCCGGCGAATTATCTTTGTCTAACACAGACGATAGCGATTACAATAGGGAATCCATACTTCGTATATAATTTATTAAAATAAAAATGATTTGAACCCTTGAAACTTTGTTTACATTTTTTATCTCGTCTTGTTGGCCTTGTAGGGTATACATATCTATTTAATATAAGTTATTTATTACCCATTAACAATTATATAAATTTGTCTTGATATCTAGTCTAAATTGGATATGTATTAATAATCATTGTCACTGTCACGACATCGACATCGATACCTGATTTCCAGACTTTTATGCAGATACTCCGTAGGGAGTGCCCCTTGCGCCTCTCTCTCCCCCCAAGAGAAGGATTCGCCTTCGATGAAGGCTTAGAGGGCAATTGCCCAAAGCCAACCTCAGGTGGTGTTTAGTAGTTTATGTGAGTAGCGAGTAGTGAGCAGTCGTTCGTCGGGAGCGGACTTCTCTGGGTACAGTCTTACTGCATATTGCAATTAAAGTATTATTTAATAAGAGCACATTACACGCCTTTTCGAAAGAAATTCCAGAGGCAGAAGGTTTTGTAACAAAGACAGGCTCGTAAGATATCGAATCGATAGTGTCAGATATGGGTCGTATTGCGATCCGCTTAACACCAGGTCTTGGTTTCGATTTTTAATCGCGTGAAAGAAAGACGACAGACAAAATGTTTTCAATGCCTGATTTCCAGATTTGAATGTAGGTTACAGCAAGATATGTGTAAATACTAATCGGACGTTATATATCGTTGGGCTCAATATCCTTATAATCTTAACAATTTGTCATTTTATTTAAAGTGACAACCCTCATTTCTGGGATTAATTATTACAAATTGTTTAGATTTGAAGTAGCGACATCTCAAGCCATTTTCCTAATATGGAAATATTGGGGTCGAGGAGGTTATCAACTATCATCGTGTGCATTAATTAGTGCATTAGTAGATCGTGTACATTAAGTCACAACCTGAGAGTTGAACAAGACATACCAAGATTTACTAACGATACGTCACACGAACGGTGGGCTCAATGGAAGATCGCTAAGACGGAATCCGAGATGTTGCGGGTTCTTTTTTACTTACGTTTGGAACAAGTAATATATGTACATTCTGTCAAACAAGGCTTCAAGCCTTTGTGAAAATGATAACGGAGTCGAGAGATGTTTGGATAATACTTCGATGGAATATGCTGGGTTTGTTGCTTCATCAATCAACCTAAGTACCATCCAATGAGGTTCCATTGTCGAAAACCATATTAATGGACAATCATATACTGCTGCGAACCTGAAAATATGCCTTAATTATTCATTTACTTTACCGCATCGATTTAAAAATTTTAACAAAAAAGCGTTTATGAATAAAATATGTGTCAAAAAGTTGTTAATTAAATCTTAATAGGCTCTCCATTATAATGTCAAAATTTGTTTTACCAAATGTGTAAACATTACTGTGTTTCGGTCTGAAGGGCGCCGTAGCTAGTGAAGTTACTTGTTAAATGAGACTTGACATCTTATGTCTCGCGGTTTTTCAAGAATCCTGAGCGGCACTGCATTGTAATGGGCAGGGCGTATCAATTACTATCAGCAGCACTTTCTGCTCGTCTCGTCCCTTATTTTCATACAAAAAAAAAACAAAATTCCCTGAAAGAATTAGAGGCAGAAGAAGAAGAGGAAAGTTATGCAATAACCGTTGGTAATGGTTTAAACTGTTTTGTATCTATTATTTCATTCGGAATGTAAACGTTAAGCTATTGTTTTCATTTTGGCACAGCACTATTTACCCTTTTTATTTGTGACAAATCAAAATTAGTGACGCATTATCGGACAGTCAGGTCGTTCACGCTGGTATATTCAAAGTTTAATGAATGTAAAAAAATTAAAAAAACACGCTTAAAGCACAAAATTCTCTTTGGTATTCGAAAATCATTTCAAGCACAAAATTCTCTTTGGTATTCGAAAATCATCAAATAATATTTTCATCAATTGATGAAAATATTATTTATGTCGAGACACTTGGCCCGTGGGGCCCAGAGGCGCGGAGAATGTTAAAAATACTATCTTCACGCCTCAATAAGGCTACTGGTAACTCCAGCGCTGGCAACTATTTCGGCCAACGGATCAGCCTAGCTATCCAACGCGAAAATGCTGCCAGTATTCTTGGTACGCTTCCGCGTAATGATAGTTTTAATTTTATGTAGTCATAGTATTGTAAATATAGTTAAAAGCTTTATTTTGTTTGATGAAATGAATGAAAATTAAATAAAATTAAAATAATAACTTTTTTTTTTGCAATTTGAAAAATGGAATAATTTTATCAACTTAATGTATTGTCATCAGTCCTCGATAAATCTACAAAGTTAAGTTAGGTAATAATGCAGTCTAAAGCGAAAATCGCTTTAGACTGCATTATTCCCCAATTAAGAATTCGTATATTATATTTTATTTTCTATTGACAGAATGGCGTCTGTCGGGTCAGCTAGTAATTATTATAATATATTCTTTATGTGAATAATACATTTTATTAACCAGTGACAAATGTCTCTGGTAGTAGTTCAAATCAACTAGCAATGGTGTACATGTTTTTTTAATTTTTACAAATTACATTTTTGAAGCTGGTATTTTTTGTAGTAATATTGACACAAAGAATATTAGTCTACCGTCAAAGTATGATTTTAGCCCACAGACACAGAAAAATAGAGATAGACATGCTATTAATATACATATGCCGATAGAATTAAAAAAAAGTGAATACAGATTGTGGGTGTTGGCTGGCAAAGCTCATGTTAGTCCTATGATATAGCAAGTGAGCATAGGCCTAAGTTGTCACCTCTAACTGATCTATGGATTCGTTTGTTCCATTTAAGAACCAGTTTACCAGTGGGAGGCTCCTTTGCACAGGATGCCGGCTAGATTATGGGTACCACAACGGTGCCTATTTCTGCCGTTTATCAGTAATGTGTAAATATAACTATGTTTCAGTCTGAAGCGCGCCGCTAGTAAATTAACTAGGCAAATGAGACTATTAAGTCTCTATTTGTTTGTCACCTTGAGCCGTAAGACGTATTAACGTCTTACGTCTCAAGGTGACAAGCGCAATTGTAGTGCCTCATAGAATTTTTGGTTTTTTTTAGAATCCTGAGCGGTAATGCATTGTAAGGAACAGGGCGTATCAATTACCATCAGCTGAACGTACTAAAGGCATAAATTTATTTTCTCAAAATTGATTCCTTTAGAATTCTTTTTGATGTCTTATGAAGCCTACTAGAATTAGCAATAAGCAATCCCTTATTTCTAATGTTATAATAATGAAAATCACTATTAAGAACAAAAAGGTGACGATTTTTTTGAAAGTATATTAAATTTTCATAAATGTCCAGACAATGAACAGTCATAATATTTATTTCAATAATTTTTTCTTTGAGAGACTATCTATAACCAAGCTGATATATAGCACGAACAGCTCTCTTTTGCAAAGCAAACACTATAACAATGTCTGCAGCATGAACCCATAGTAAAATACCGTACGTCATGATGCTGTGAAAATAACTGAAGTACACTAATCTAGCGGTCGGAACATTCGTGTACTCTCAAATCTTTCTAACTGCATATGCCGCAGAGCTGAGTCTTTCTGCTAGATTGGAAATATGTAGACCCCACTGAAGCTTTTTATCTAACGTGATACTCAAGAAGACCGTAGTGTCCACAAGTTCCAATCCATGGTCATTTATAAGTACGTTGGTTTGTACCTCCGCTGTGTTTGGTGTAATGAGCCGTAAACACTTTGTTTTTTTACTGTTTAAGTGCAGATTATTCGTCTCAAACCAACGCACTATCTTTGAGAGTGCATTGTTTACCTCGTCATCAATATCTACACGTCGCTTCACTTTAAAAATAAGTGAAGTATCATTAGGAAACAATACAATCTCATGGCTATCATCTACCACAAACGGTAGATCGTTAATATATATAAGAAACAAGAAAGGACCGAGAATAGAACCCTGTGTAACACCTATTCTCACAGGTTTACCCGAAGACCGTTTGCCATTTACATCGACTATCTGAACTCTTTCACTTTAATATGACTTTAACATTTAGGGCTCTATTTGTCATTCCATAATGCTTTAGTTTTAGGAGTAAAGTTTCATGGTGGACGCAGTCAAATGCTTTGCACAAATCACAAAAAATGCCCAAAGCATCCTGGGACTCTTCCCAGGCACATTAATTGTTGATAAGCCCCTAGGGAAACTAAATTGATTTTTGTTCAATAATTTACAAAAATGCATTTGTAGCTGTTGAAGCAAAAGTTTTTCAAAAATTTTACTAAAAACAGGCAGCACTGAAATAGGTCTGAAATTAGCAACTAATTAATTAGGGTCAAAAGAACTGCGCGATTTAAACAAAGGTATAACTTTGCTGTATTTCATGAGGTCAGGGAACACACCCTCATCTATGCATTCATTAAATATTATTGCTAATTCAGGTGCTATAATGTCAAGTACGTATTTTACAATATTAGTCGAATGTTCGTCTTGTCCCTTATTTTATCTAGGTTTTGGCTAACATCAATGTTCTTAATATTCCCTCCTTTGTATGAGGGATTTCCTGGCAGTTATGTAAGTTACCTAAAATATTTTATTAATTATTCAGGGAGCTAATTACGCTAAGTAATCCTTGCTATAAACTTATTCAAAATGAGCAAATATACTTTTTGCTGTCAAACAAATAAAGAAATACATATCTGTTTTGTTACGAACATTTGCTTTTGTACCTTCATCCATGACTTATAAATCCATAATACATTGAAAAAAAATATTGTTCTATTAAGTTATTTCGGAACACATTACCCAGCATATACTTCATTAAACATCCACTCAGCGACAATGACATCGAAATGTTGACTCTTGTCGTTCAATAGATCTTGCACTGCCTCATTTGAAAGGGTCATCTTTGCGTTCTCCAAGAAAACATTAAAGAAAAACTTTATATCAGCATTCTGGTCTTTATTTTCAATATGATATTGTATTGACAGCTTACCGCCTGTCGCTAAATCATTAATTAAGATTAGAACAGATATTTAGTTTCACAAAAATTATGATCAATTTGTTATGTTTTAAAGTGATAACTCTCACTTCTGGTATTAATGAAACAAATAAAATTTGGTCGTTCATACGAACGATGCGGGACTCGAACCCGCGACCTCTCACGTTCCGTGCGAGTGTTCTTTCGAACTGAGCCAAACGTTTGAGTGATGTATCGTTGATAAAATCTTGAATGCTTTGTTCAACTCTCCAATGATGAAGCCACTACCTGAGAATTTCAATTCATTTCAGCCGAAAGACGTTCACGGCTGCACAAAGGCAAAGATCTCCATGACTATCGCTTCTGCACTGTCCTCATTCAACTTATTCTGGCGATCTTGATCAGATCATCGGTCCATCTTGTGGGGGGCCTTCCATCACTGTGTTTTCCGGTACATGGTCACCATTTGAAGACTACTGTTTATCAGCTGTTCGTCGGGCTATGCCATTTTAGTTTAGCAATCATTCGGGCTATGTCAGTGATTTTGGTCCTCCGACGGATCTCCTCATATCTAATTCGATCTCGCAGGGAATCCCCCAGCATAGTCCTGTAAGCGACCATGAGCTTCTCGTAGGGCCCATAGTAAGCAACCACATTTGCTAACCGTATGTAAAAACCGTCATCTTCAGACACTGAGGTATTTGGGACAAGAAGATTCTATGGAGCTTCCCTGGAGTTGTATTCGACGAGTGACCTCTTTTGCGAAATTGATTCACTGTTCCTATTTTTAATTTACTATTTCTTGCTAGAAGATTACTTGTCAAATCTGAGCATACACATTACTTAATCTTACTGCCTTTCATAATTCTATTCTAGTACTAATAAGGAGACTGGGGTAAGGATGATAAAATAAAATAAATACCTTTCATTATATCTAAGTTTTGGCTAACATCAATCTTCTTAATATTCCGTCCTTTGTATGAGAGATTTCCTGGCATAGCAGTTATGTAAGTTACCTAAAATGTTTTAAATAAATGTTTTATTAATTATAAAAGGAGCTTATAACGCAATATAATCCTTGCCATAAACTTATTCAAAAAGACCAAATATTATTTTTTTGCTGTCAAATAAATAAACAAATAGATATCTATATTATTACAAATATTTGCTTTTGTACATTCATCCATATTATTATTTGATACCGAAATTATTTGTTCATTATGCTTCTGCGAATCTTTAATACACTAAACAGGTACCTAGCGTAAATTATCTGGAACATTATGACCGAAGTCGCAAAAGGGACGCAAAGTTCAATCGTTGAACTGGGGTGCAAATAAAAAGCCTCCACGAAGCTTTGACTGTAAAACATATTTGTGAATGCATGTGAGATGACAAAGAAGAGAGCAGCGTGAAAGTCAGCAGAAAATAAAAACAATAAGTTCAAATTATCATAATTTATATACGCTTAAAGAAAATAAAAAAAATCTACAAATTTAAAAACAGCAATGAGAGCCTACCACACCTATACACAAGCCTGTTAACAGTGGAGAATCACACGAACTTTTTATTTTACAAAAAAAATGTATAACTTGCAAATATTAAAACAAAGATAATACCAACGAGTATGCTGGAATCCTCATTTTAGAAACCCTAATATTAACTTGCTTATATATACAGGACGTCCCAAAGTTATGGGACATGAAGGGAAAGTACCTACCCTAAATATCGTAGATAGGGTATCAGAAAAAACTCAAAGAATGCTTTATCTTATTTTTAAAAGTTAGTAATTTTGTATTTAAAGATTTTCTAAAAATTACTTGCCTCGTCTGGTAATCGAACCGATTTAAACACACCCTACTTTTATGATGCCAATCGAGAGAATGGCCATTAACTAATAACTCTTATTATATCTTATTGAGTGGTTATTTTTTTGTAAATTAATAAATTAAATGCTCAAAATGTGATCCCTCTTGCCTTACGCAAATCGCCAATCTTTTAATGACTCTTTTTAGTGATTTTCTTATCATTTTATGGTGAATACTCGATATGATATGGCACAATTCTGCTTGTATCTCGCCCACGTTCTCGTATATACTATACATATCATTCACGTATCCCCAAAAGAAGAAAACTTATGGTGTAAGGTCCGGCCGGCCATCTAATCGGTCCATTCGTACCAATCCAAGTAGAAAAACATTCATTTAGAAAATCTGCTGCCCTCCGACTATTATGAGCCGGAGCTCCATCGGAAAATTAAGTTTTCTTGTTCCGCCGCTGAAAGATTTCTTATTTCATCTCTTACAATTTGAAGTATTTCTAAATACTTTTCTGTGTTCAAGGTTTGGTAAAATTGATTAAGAAAATCCGCTTTATTAAAAGTCCGCACGAACAGTTAAGTGAATAACGTACTTGGTTATTCGTTTCAGAGACTCGTAGGGGAATTTCTTTAGACCAGATACGATTATTGTGGTGGTTATACATACCGTTGTTGCTAAAGTTAGATTCATCTGTCCAAATAATATTAAAAAAAATTGGATCTTCGAGCAATCGTGCCTATATAAGCCCAAGGATATCAAGACAGAAATTTTTATCCTTTCTGTATCGCCCGGAAGTAATTTTGCACCAAACGTCCTTCAACATAACTCTTGAAACCGTGTTTTTTTAATACACGGTGTATTTTACTTTTTGAAACTTCAATTTTATTTTCTCCTTCTCTCACCGATGTTTTCGGAAAAGCCGAAAAGTAAATTAAAATATCAAGTTCTTCGCCGTTGATCGTATGGTTTTGTTGCTGTGGTTCTCTTGAGAATTTATCGAAACGTCGCAGAGTATTCAAATTATTCACAAGCCATTTTAAAACCTTACGAGACGGTGTTTGTCTGTCAGGATATTTACGCTATACCACCGCAAACTTCTAGAAATATCATTATCGTTCAAAAAATATGCTTCCATTACATCAAAACTTATTTGATATGCCATGTTATTAACATTTTAACACAATAACACGTGTGTAAGTGAATTAAGACTAAACAGATAAATATCCGAAAAGCAAACGTTTGCATAGTCTGTTCCATTTTCAAATTTAAGAACAAAATTTAAAAAATTGTCTTCTTTTTAAAATATCTTAAAAAGTATGCATTCAAACAAACGCTCTCGTAAATTGTTACATTTTCAACAACATTATTTTTGTTTTAAATTTGCCTTCTGTCTAGCTTACAGAGGATGTATTGAAATACTAAATTTTATCATTTTATCTACACGTCCACTTATAATAAGGAAAACTATGCTATAAAGTATTTTATGAAGTGGGTACTTATTTACGAATAATCAATGCTATCTATGGAATGATAATATCGTTACTTTTCGAACTTCTTCGTTGGCAATAAATAACTTTCTTGAAATTTGACTCAAACATTTTGGGTTGCTCCTTTCTTTTAAAATACTATGTTACTTAAGAAAAGTTATTAGTTTTTGGCCGAAAAGTAGAGGTGTTTTTTTTTTACAATTAAGTCGGTTCGATTCCCAGACGAGGCAAGTAATTTATAGAAAATCTTTGAATGCAGAATTACTGACTTTTAAAAATAACATAAAGTCTTCTTTCAGTAAAATACCCTATCTACGATATTTAAGCACCCATAACATTGGGACGCACTGTATAGTAATAAATTTTACCTATACATTTTCGTGATTGAGACTTCCCAGTAAGTTGTCGCAGAACACCATTGGGAATATCTCTGAACTTCCTTAGCGGATATCTAATACTTGATAAACAATATAGAAATAAACAAAAATGATTATAAACCAAATTTTACAATTATCGCACAATTAAAACAAATCTTAAATTTGTGTGTGTGTATGTATGTGAGTGACTGAATGAGTATATATACACGGTAATGTTTACAGACTTACATTATTTCTAGTATTATAAAGTGTACTAACCTCATGGCCTGCGTTTGCCAAATGTTTAGCAATACCATCGCCAAGTATTGCATGACTTTTTCCCAATAATGGACTTATTAATAATATTTTGTACGACTCGACGATGCCTGTTAAGACGAGTATGCTAGACAAACGTAGAAACCACATCATCTGAAAATAAAAATCCATATTAATTAGTAGCTGACCCAGCAAACATTGTATTGCCATATATGGTAATAAAAAAAATCGAATATTGAAAATTTTTGGGGCTTAAAAAATAGATGACGACCGATTCTCAGACATACCAAATATGTACATAAAAATTTATCGTACTACAATAATTATTATAATCGATTGCCATCTTGCGGATCTGTGGATGGAACAGAATAATATAAACATCGCGACACAAAAATAGGTGTAGACGGGAATTATAATAAAATAAAAATAAAAAAAATTGTCAGACAAAAAAAATGTTTAGAGGTGTGTATTATTTTCGGAGTATGAAAAATAGATATTGGCCGAATCTCAGACCAACTTGAACATAAACATAAATATTTCATAAAAATCGGCCAAGCCGTTTCGAAGGAGTTTTGATAGCAAACACCGGGATACGAGAATTTCATATATAAGATGGAATACAATTTTGAAACACATTTTTGAATTGTAAACGTCTTGCTTACTATAACAGGTTTATATATATATTTAAGTTAATATTTACTAGGTTAGCCTCTAGTAGCTCGTTACTCTGGTGACCAACTCTACAAAGAAGATGTCAGCTTAAAGCGACCATTATCATTTCCTGAGACTTAAATTTTTTATTCAAAAATTTTGACGACTTTGTAATAAAATGGCATATATACAAATTTTTTTAATGTGTCGAAGAAGAGTGTCGATAGTTACAACTCGGGCGAATCAACATGACACCTGGCATGACAAATGTCGTTTGTAAGCACTGTACAGTTTGCGAAAATGTTTTTGTCTCCATTTCACTGTCTACGAGACAGTGAAAAAGGAAAATAAAAGTTAAAACAGTTAATATAAACTAGTTAGTCTTGTTATAGTGAAGTTTTAGTTAGTCTAGTTATAACAGTTAATGAATATAAAATAAACATTAACCATGTTAATATTAAATGTTCTAAAGGAATAAATTTAACTTCAAAGTTAATTATAAATATTTCAGTTAAGTTTGATCTGCGATCGGTAACATCGAATAAAAACCGGTATCTCCTTGTAATTATCTCGATAGATGTATATAAAATTAATGAAAAATATTTTAATGAATTAATAAATATAAAAATATTTAAATAAAATCTAAATAATAAATGATTTAATATTTTATGAAAGTGACACTAGACACAATACGTAAATAAAACAGTACTTTAAATTCATACTAAAACGGCAGAATCGAACGCACGCACCAGTACATAATAATACATAGTTTATACGTACATGATAATTTAGTATTAAACACGTTGTTGCTGGATAGCGACTTGGCTAAAGATTCCTATTATCGTAATAATGGATCAATTCTTGGGATACGAAAAACTCTATGTAGACTGTAGTTGCTAACATAAATAAAAATATCCGGAGGACCGAGCCTTGCTAGGATTTTTAAGAATGTACAAAACTTGAACAAAATAGAAACTAATAGGACATCATTATTATAACACTAGAAATAAGGGATTGCTTGTAACTAATTCTAGTAGGCTACATAAGATACATAATAGCTTTAAGGGTAAATGTATACACTTCTACAATAAAGTCCCAGCCACTGTTCAGGCATTATCTATGAATATATTTAAATGTTTTATAAAAAAATGGCTCTGTCGTAAATCCTATTACTCCACTGCTGCATATCTAAATGATCGGACAGCCTGGGACTAGATTGTGATTATTTTACAGCGATAGAAATGACTGTACAATATTGTATATTTTTATTGAAAAGAGCGCAAAAAAAAAGAATGCTGGGAGAGTTTCTTGCGCCGCTTCTTCTCTCTCAGAGCGCCATTTGTTTCCGAAGCGGTAGTAGTATCTAGTAGTATAAGAAATGACATAAAAAAAAATTCTAAAGGAATCAATTTTGAGAAAATAAATGCGTTTTATGCCTTTTATCTGGATTCGAACCGGAACCGGAATCTTCTGCTTTCCGGATCACCCAATGTCCCATCTGAGCTCTCATAGTCTTGTATATAGTGGCGAAATTAACCTTTGTATCCTAATGTTATTGTAGCTGTTTCTCATAAAAACACGGATTTTTAAAATTGAAACCTAGCTAGACCGATTTCTCGCCCCCGAAATCCCCTGTATACTAAATTTTATGAAAATCGTTCGAGCCGTTTCCGAGATTCAGATTATATATAAATATATACAAGAATTGCTAGTTTAAAGATATAAGATATTGTGCTAATGTCAAATTAACAAATGGTGATATAATAAAACCTCGCAGTAAAATATAACGCTGTGGTTACTTTTCATTTTGAACAGTGTTATAATATTTAACGTTTCAAGTTAACAATTTTAGCGACTAACGGCCGTTTTCAATAACCTATCTATCCTCAGTTTAACTTACTAGACGTACACAAATCTATCTTTTTACGCTCATTTACATTTCAATAACCTATCGACATAAAGCATTGGACTGTAACTGTATTGGACATAGCTATGGATAGATAAGATCTTGTCATTAAACGGTGACAGCAATGTATCCGTAAGTTAAACTAAGGATAGATAGGTTATTGAAAACGGCCGTTAACCAACTTTGCAATCGCTACTGCCCTCGCAAGGCGACTGTCAATTATTTAATATATTATTGTTTGTTATCCTGTTTCATAATAGTAGTAGAATAGCGATGGATACTTGCGTATTAACTATAACTGTGTATCGCCATTTGAAGCAATGTCAAAATATCTAAAAACACAAAAGTTCTCGAATTCTGGATAATATTAAATGACAACACAGCGCTTATTAACGTTTTTAGCCAATAATTTTGAACACTTAATATAATTTTTGCTATTTATGTAATAAATTACTTAATATTCAAAGTCTCGCAAGTTAACACTAAGACCTAATCCTATTTTTTATATAAAATCTATTAAACTCAAAAAAACTAGATATGTGCAAATAGTTTTACGTTTCATTTTACAAGACGCACTTACGATAAATATTTACAATATTTCTGTCTAATTACATAATGTAAAATAGCCTTGACCTATTTGCTTCCGCTCTGTCACGCCAAGTACACATGCTCACACACATATTATATTGTAAATATTATTTATAACATGCCACTAATGTGAACTGGCGTGAAAACTATACGATAGGAAAATTTATTGAAGTAGGCGTTACTTTGCGGAAATCCACAATTATCCAAATGTTTTGAGTTTACTTTAGTGTTAATTCCGCCAATATTTGTGTTTTAAACAATTCGACACGTGTTTCGCCGAGACATTTGAGTCTCGTGCCAGATTTTGGCGAATCAACATGTCCTGAGGATGCCTCTTGTAGAGACGAAACACGTGTCGAATTGTTTAAAAGACAAATATTGGTGGAATTAATCTATACTAATATTATAAAGCTGCAGTGTTTTAACGCGCTAATCTCTGGAACTACTGGTCCGATTTGAATGATTCTTTCAGTGTTGGGTAGTCCATTTATCGAGGAAGGCTATAAGCTATATTTTTTTTTTCAAAATTAGGGATCCGTAATAAAATTGCTATTTTGTAACACAAGGTGTAAAATCGAAAACCTATTTTTGCGTGCGCTGCAAAAACTATTGACAAAGACATATATATATATAGGCTATATTTTATTACTTATAAAACTATTGCGTGAATTATACTTTATATGGCAAAACAACGTTTGCCGGGTCAGCTAGTATTAAATAAAACTCAAAACAATGATATACGATAGGAATTAAAAACTCAAATTTAAAATCATACCTTTTAGAATTCACAGACACGGCATTCAATAAAAAATATTATTTAAAGATAAAAAATGCGTTATTATAAACACATAGTTTTGACGTTCCGTATTTGAATCCACTAAATATTGATATTAATTTTACACCTTATACTCGGATTAATATGATAAGACTTAATTCGATAAACACTTAGTCAAGAATAATTATTAACATTTTTAAAATTGTTATGATTTCATTCAGCCCATTTTTATACAGGGTGGCGAGAAGTTGACGTCCAAAGCTAAAATTTGAAAGCCTCATGGTAATGAGTATCCGAATCACCCCTATGTATGTTCTACGTTTTTGCGTAGTTTAGGAGATAATATTTTTTTTTACCCTTTTATCCACTTTTTCCACCTAATTGTGGCTTACGACATTTTTCATATTTTTCTGAACACTTTTAGATAATTTTATTGTTGATAATTATTAACTACAGTTGCAATAACCACATAAGAAACAATGAATAGCTTAGACAATGCGGAACTAGTTTAGAATTGAGTCGTAAGTTCAAGATAACTGCTTCAGCTAAATTCATAATATGTTCAAGGTATCAAAAAAAAATGGGGAGCCTATGGCTTCTAGCTTTTTTTAAAAACTTCCCAGAACATTGGCCAACAAAATGAGCCAAATTCAAATTTTAGCTTTAGACGTCAACTTCTCAGCCACCCAGTATTATACTAGCTGACCCGACAGACGTTGTTCTGTAGATAGTAGATGTAGATTTGCCAATAATATTTCAAACCATCAAGAATTATTTCGCAAAAAATGCTCCCTGTTGTTATAATGAAATTGTTTCACAGTGGAACTGTCAAACCGTGCGTCACGAAATTCTCATAGAAAATATGTCCATACAAAACAAATATTGAAAATAAAATAATTTGGGTCCCCTGTTGTTATAATGAAATTGTTTCAGAGTGGAACTGTCAAACCGTGCGTCACGAAATTCTCATAGAAAATATGTCCATACAAAACAAATATTGAAAATAAAATAATTTGGGTCCCAAATCGAAATAAAAACTATTCTATCCCTCAAGTTGGACTAAACTGCACTCCATGAATCCATAATCCCCATTAAAATCCGTTCATTAGTTAGGGGTCCATCGCGGACAAACAACATGTCACGTAATTTATATATATTAAGATACGTCGTCATCAATATGGCAGTCACGTGCTTGTATAATATTTATGTAACGTCAATCTAACATGGTCATGCAAATAAAAACTTCTACTTAGACTGACTTTGAAAAGAGAACATCAAATAAATGTGTGTTTGCCTTCGTATATATTGAGAATTAGTAGACCAATGCAATGATTTTTATGGTAAGTAGGTATGGTAGGCTTAGGTATCACGATGAACATATTTTAGAATGTGTACCCTTATTGTTTATTTATATTTATAATGAGCTTCCTTGTGCGGTGTTTCCGTGACGATACCACATGGGTACCTTAAAAAAAAGCACGTGCACTTTTTTATAGGGCTAGCAACGGACTTGTGATTCCTCTGGTGTTGCAGAAGAGTGTTGGCAGCGGTGATCACTTAACATTAGGTGACACGTTCGCTCGTTTGTCCTCTGATCCATAAAAACAAATTAATGAAATAAGGGCATACGGAAAGGTCCTCATGAAATGGAAACCATAAAAAAGCTACCCATGGACATAGGTATGAAAATTCAGTATAAAGGGTATGGTGGTAAATATTTAAAGTCAAAGTCAAAGTCAAAAAAATCTTTATTCACTGTAAAACTTTATAAGTTATAAATAATTGTAGTGTAAGTAACTGTAGCGTAAGTGTAAGTCAGGATGAAGTACAAGTATAACAATATTCATTAACAAAATTTAGAACATTAATTCCAACTATCTTTATCATTCAAATAATCTTTCACATTATAATAGGCCTTAGATGTTAATTTATTTTTTACGGCATATTTAAATTTTTTAATAGATAATATTTTAATTTCATTTGGGAGTTTATTATAAAACTAGCTGACCCGGCAAACGTTGTTTTGCCATATAAAGTATAATTCACGCGATTTTCACCATTTTGTTCTATTGTCAATAGTTTTTGCAGCGCACGCAAAAATAGGATTTCGATTTTACACCTTGTGTTACAAAATAGCAATTTTATTACGGATCCCTAATTTTGAAAAAAAAACATAGCCTTCCTCGATAAATGGACTACCCAACACTGAAAGAATCATTAAAATCGGACCAGTAGTACCAGAGATTAGCGCGTTCAAACAAACAAACAAACACTGCAGCTTTATATATTAGTATAGACATAACACAATCCACTTTAAAAGATTTAGCAATTTTACGGAGCTTAGTAGATGGAATTGCGAGTTTATGTTTGTTTCGAGTATTGACACTGTGTATATCACTATTATGACTTGTAACCAAAGCAAAATTTAAAAGGAATAGAAATTATCCTAGGTTTTTTACAAATTTTCCACCGACAAAATCTTTTTTCATTCTTTCAGACTTTGATCCCGTTTCGAATGCATAGACTATTATTAAATGTAGTAATTTGAATATATTTGAAAATTTTCTTTATCGATTATTGATTAAATATATTTAAGTGAAAAGACAAAGAAAGTTACCATATTTTTATGAACAATACTTTTAGGAATACAAAGCTTAATGCACTATTTATTGCAAGTAAAAGATAAATACTTACATTTATTAAAATGATTAAAAATTAATCTTCATTTAAACATAAATTCCTATTACACTACTAACGCACTGACTATTATCACTGGACACGTTCAAAGTAACGGGTTAATTGGCAACGACTGTGATTTGATAACATTAATGGAGCTCACACACGAACAATATTCGTACTTTTATTGCTAATAACTTAAAAACTTATAAATTTCATCTTGAATAGCTTATTATTTATTCGCAATGATACAATGTTGACCTTATACTAATCATTAATTAACTTATTCATGTAATTTTTAATTTAATTAAGGGCAATTTAAGGGCAGCGCAGAACTGATCGTTGTGGAAAGTTTTGGGGGGGCCTTTGGCCAGCAGTGGACGTCTTCCAGCTGATGATGATGACTAGCATTTGCAGCTCATCTCAGGCATACTCAATCGGGTTGAGATGACGACTTCCTGATGGCCAAGCCATTACGCTGATACCAACCTCCTGAATTTACTCTTCCGCGATCCATCATCCATATTTACTAAATACGGCCCTGCATATTCATTGAAAATCTCTTGCTCATAACTAAAGCTAAATATATACTACTCGCAAAATTTATAAATATACTATCTACAGATAGAGATAAATTACTACCTTCTACTGTCGGTAAGTAGCTGTCAATAATTTGAAGCTGTTCCAATATACCCGATAAGTTTCATAATTCTTATCGGCTTATATTGGGACGCGTGAATTGCAATTTCCATACATACTTTATATCGCTGGTAAGCTATACGTCGTCACATTGACAGACAGTGTGCACGGATAAGGTGAGTTACCGTCTATAAGTTTATTGGGACAGAAAAGTCAACGATAGTTGCGATTTTTATCTCAAGTAAGAGACAGACTGAATATTGGGAACGGCCGTAAAAACTTCGCTCCAATAACGTTATACTGACAATCGCAAGTGATCGTCTGTAGGGGTTATAATGTTTGTGATTTGAGAATCATGATAACTAAAAGGCTACACATTATTTGTACATCTCTCATAGTATCACGTATGTAAATTATTACGTTATTATTAGATATTGTTTAGTATTTGGCGATAACATAACGATAACGGCATGCGGAAGGCTGACCAATATAAAATTGTTGATTATTATGCCGTGGCTTTATACATTATGTGTATAAAAGATAAAGTATAAAAGAAACAGGTTTGTTATAAGCGCATACATAGGATAACTCAGGACCATCTCGACTCATATTTGTTTGGTTTGCGCCTGCCCTGAACAACAACCATGACATTGTGTGACAAACACTGACCTGTATAAATACCACTGGACAGGCTATTTCATATGTTTGACATCAAATTTTTTGTGCCTATTTGAAGTGCCGTTCGCGAGCGTCCAAAGAACTAATTTTGATGTATTATACAAATGACTGCGAAGGAACGTACAGTACTCTGAAGTATTTTTGCATTTTGAATTAATTTCGTTTGTTTTCAATGTTATTTATACTTCATGATTCAACGTAATAAAGTACACATTTTTTTTTTGTAAATAGTTTTCCACCATCTATGTTGTCCACTAGGTTGTCATCACTAGTTTTAGTACAGGAGACTCTCGCTATATGGCCAACAGCGCCAAAATGGCGAATATCAAAAAGGCACAAAAGCACTTTGACAGCCGCCAGTCCAGTGGTATATAGTACAGGTCATTGGTGACAACTAATAAATAGCAACTATCAACTCCAAAAGCTATAATGTGGCAAAATAATTGTTGACAGTACGTTCTCAAACTAGTAATTAGTGCTACACGAGTAAGCTCTGACAGTGTTAGAAACGTTTACTCGAAAAGTCTCTTAGAGCAAACTACTTAAAAAGCGCGGTCCCAAGTAAGTAGAACATCTGCCCTACTAGTGTTTATTCAGGCTGGTTATCGCAAGAAAGAATCGAAACAAGAAAAGATATAATTCCAGAAAGATAAAGAAGAAAAATCAAATTTCTGATGGAAATACGAAAATAAAAGAAAAATTATTTTTTCCATAAGTACTATTGATGTTGTTTTTATTAGAAAAGAAATGCGCTTTTAGAATTAGAACATGATTTTATTATTTTTTATTGTTTCCTACTTTCCACAGAGAATTTTCTAAGGATTTTTAATCTGTAGTTTATTCATTAATCTGTGTTTTAGTCATTTAAATAAATTGGCCTTGAAGAAACTGGGCCTCATAAATAGAGCACGGCTATTTCAACACGGCTCACATACGAGATGCTCGAAGTGTCGGGGATCCAGTACTCTGTGAAAGGCTAGATCACTTGGCGTTTCGCAGACGATGTCGCTTCATAGTGTCTTCTAACACATTTATCGGAAGTGTTCCGAAGAGCTGTTTGACCTGATGCCAAATTGCACCTTCGCATGACACGCCATAGATTAAGATTTCATCCCCACTACCTTGATGTCTGGGGTCCTCTAGAGGGCGGTTTTCATAAAACTTTCTTCAACTACCTTGTGTTGTGTTTCAAGGACAATACGACAAGGCTGACAAAGCTCGTGTGGTGTTGCAAGATAATGTGGGCGGCGGTGATCACTTAACATCGGCACTCATCGCCACTGCTGCCACAGCGTCCATAAAACGTTTAACTGAGAAGTTTTTCTTTTAATTTCGGTAATAAATTAAAATCGCAAAGTGCGAGGTCGGGGCTATACGGAGGGTGAGCCAGTTTCCACGTGTTTCCAATTCCTCGTGTAACGTCGCCAAGTAGACAATCGTTTGGTTGTCGATGGGCGAATTTATTGTGAAGAAGGATCCTACTGCGAAGTCGTTCCTTTCAAACTTTTTTCAAGACAATTGGCAAAAAATTATTAGTGAACCACTTTGCAGTAACTGTTTTTTGATCCTGTAAAACAACTGCTGCGTAATCACTTTCCGTTTGAACGAGCGAGGCCAGCTTTGTTCCAAGACTTCGATCTCCCTTCGCTTGAGAAGGCAACTCCTCGGAAGGAAACACCAACTGAATAGACTGTCTCTTGGTTTCGGGATCGTAACAACGTAACATAAGTATGTAAAGCAAAGCATTTGGGTTACCTCCATCAAATCTTTCAACCATTGTAGTATACCAGTCAAAATGACGGAGTGTTTTGGCATCGGTCAAATAATGATGTACCCGGGCACAAAGCCTAACACTCAGCTAAATAACCAAATGATTTGAGTTTTCTTGAGTGTTCCGCCAATATTTATCTTTAAACAATTCGACACGTGTTTCGTCTCTACACGAGACATCCTCAGGACATGTTGAGTCGCTAAAATCAAATAAGATTTGCCTAAATAAGATTTTGGTGCTTATGCGATTATGGATTTCCGCAAAGTAACGCCTACTTCAATAAATTTACTCAGCTAAATGTTCAATGATGGTTTTTTGCACTTGACTCACAGCGAATAAGCTTGTCCGAACCTACTGATAGGTCACTCTTTTATAGTCTCTCCGCCGCAGAACACTGACGTTATCTTCAATCGTCGCCGTACAAGGCCGTCCCATACACAGATCATATTCATTAAACCAGTTGTGAACAATGAACAAGGCTTCATCATTAAAAGTATCATAATCCGTAGACTATCATAATGTTCTTGTTGACTTACGGCCGTTTTCAATGCCGTATATATGCTACCACCGTTTAATGACAAAAATACAAATATAAAAAGTTTATTTTCTTTATCAAGTATGTACATAAATCAATACTCATGATTGGAGCCTCCTTTTAAGCACTATAGCGCCTGTGTTAGAAGACTCCGCTCTTCCATAGCTTATTAATTTGTATTACATTATTTACAGACAATCAAACTCTAATTACTAAGAAGTATATCGAAAAAGTATGTATACTAAGAAATAAGGTGTACCTATGTGTGCATTGGGTGGGTTGTGAGTGATAAGTAAGGTGTGAAAGGTATTATGAAGTGTGTGTGAGTCAATGTGAATTTGTGATCAAATGAATGAATCTTGTATAAGTATGTCTATAATCTATCCATAGTTATGTATTAGATAGTTATGTCATATTATAGTTAGGTTATTGAAGTGTAAATAAGCGTAAAAGCATAGATTTGTCTACCTCTAGTTAGTTAAACTAAGGATTGATAGGTTATTGAAAACGGCCGTTAAATGACATCGAAAATCATAGCACGAAATACTCGCGAATTAAATTCATTTTAACGTGAGACGGACAACTTTTAATTTGCCGCCAAATCAATAACAAATGAATAAAATACATTCTCAATAGGCAATGATTTCCATTTTCAAAATGAATGCTTATTTTTTACAATATCGTTTACAATTGGCTGTTCTAAAAACTTTCAGTGTTACTCTCGTATTAGGTTCACCGGAATACCTGCCCACCGGAATTTTGCCCTGTGCTGCCTCGGGGCGTAAAAAGAATAGGGTAGTCCCAGGTCCAAGGGTGTCGTAAGAGGCGACTACGGGCTTTTTGAAAGTGGGAGAGTCACGCTGCTGCCTTATGACGTCAGCACAATCGGGCCAGACTCGTCCGGGTTACTTACCACACTCGCACAGAATACCGGCGTGAAGTAGCGGCCTAGTGCCGCTATGTTTCGCATAGGTTAGTGTCGAGGACCGGAGGCCATTCCCCCCCGTCCTTTCCCCCCCCCCCCCCAACAAAATATGAGAGCGGTCCTAAAAAATAAATTACCCCAGGAGGGTACCGGCTCTTGTAGAGCCGGAGAATCCCTCCCCGAGCATTCGCGCTCGGGCTGCCCCTCGTATTCTGGGGAGGGCACAGTACCGCGTATGTCACAGGACAAACAGGGCAGCAACACCACGGCACCCCGCTCCACGCTTAATGTGGACTTTTGTAACATCCGGGGAATTCACTCCAACTTAAACGCCGTCCACCACCACCTTGAGACGGCGCAGCCGGCCTTGTGTTTCCTTACGGAGACGCAGATATCTCGACCTAGCGATACGTCATATTTAACGTACCCCGGGTACAAAATTGAGCATAATTTCATGCCTCATGCCGGGATATGTGTGTACGTTAGGGAGGATATCTGCTGTCGCCGTCTCGGCAATTTTGAGGGTAGGGGCCTGTCTACTCTCTGGCTCCGCGTAGATTTAGAGGACCGCGTCCGCATCTATGCGTGTGTCTACAGGTCCCATAGTGGTAACGCAGAAACGGATCACCTCATGGGCTGCGTTCAAGCGGCATTTGATGACGTGCTTGCTCAGATCCCCTCCGCTGAAATCGTAGTCTTGGGTGATTTCAACGGGCACAATGCCGAATGGCTTGGATCACGTACCACAGACTACGCAGGGCGATCTGTGCATAATTTTGCATTGGCGTATGGTCTGTCCCAATTGGTTGAGTCGCCGACGCGGCTCCCGGATGTGGATAGCCACATGCCGTCCTTATTAGATCTTCTGCTGACTACACATCCCGATGGTTACCAGGTCTCTGTCGACGCCCCTCTCGGAACGTCCGACCATTGCCTGGTCAGGAGTGTAGTGCCTATCCGACGCCAACGTCGCAGACCATCAGCGACCCGCCGCGTTTGGCACTACAAGTCAGCAGATTGGGATAGGATGCGTTCCTTTTTTGCATCCTACCCTTGGGGCAGGGTTTGTTTCCTTTCAGATGATCCTAGTGCCTGCGCCGTTGCAGTAGCCGATGTGATACTGCAGGGCATGGATATTTTTATACCAAGCTCTGTAGTACCGATCGGTGGCAGATCACAGCCCTGGTTCGAAGCGTCAGTTAAAGCAGCATCTGACTGCAAAAAACAGGCGTATCGAACTTGGGTTGCGGCGCTGGGCTCAAAGGATCCGAACTGCAAAGTTCTGAAGAGGAAATATAACCGTGCCTCCAGATTTTTTAAGCGGCAAATCGCCCGTGCGATTTCGAAGCACATCGTCAAAATTGGCGAGCAGCTTTCCAGTTACCCGACCGGAACACGCAAGTTCTGGTCGTTGTCGAAAGCTGCTCTTGGTAACTTCAACCAGCCGTCCATGCCGCCGTTGCACATGAGGAATGACACCCTGGCCCATACGGCAAAAGAGAAAGCCGATCTCCTGTGCACTCTTTTTTCCTCCAACTCGACTCTTGACGGCAACGGAAAAACACCGCCGACCATCCCGCGGTGTCAGAGCTCCATGCCTGAAGTACAGTTCCGACAGAAAACTGTTAGGCGAGCTCTGTTTTCGTTGGACGTCAGGAAGTCGAGCGGGCCGGATGGCATTTCTCCAATCGTGCTTAGAACGTGTGCCCCTGAGTTGACGCCGGTGCTAACGCGTTTATTCCGGCACTCTTATTCAAAAGGCGTAGTCCCTGATTCATGGAAGTCAGCCCTTGTCCATCCGATTCCAAAAAAAGGAGACAGTTCGGATCCGGCAAACTACAGGCCTATTGCTATTACCTCCCTACTCTCCAAAATTATGGAGAGCATAATTAACCGCCAGCTCTTGGTATACCTTGAGGGTCACCAGTTGATCAACGACCGGCAGTACGGCTTTCGCCATGGTCGGTCGACTGGCGATCTTCTGGTATACCTAACACACAGATGGGCGGCGGTTATTGAAAGCAAGGGGGAAGGCCTGGCAGTTGGTCTGCATATAGCGAAGGCCTTTGATCGTGTATGGCACAAGGCACTCCTCGCAAAACTTCCATCATTTGGGCTTCCCGAGAGCTTATGCAAGTGGATCTCCAGCTTCCTCACTGGGCGCAGCATACAGGTCGTTATCGACGGTTATTGCTCGAATCCCAAGCCCGTGAACGCTGGAGTGCCCCAAGGCTGTGTGCTATCTCCCACGCTGTTTCTTCTGCATATCAATGATATGTTGGACACCGCCAACATGCATTGCTATGCAGACGACAGCACTGGTGATGCCGTATACACGGGCCATGCAGGTCTCTCTCGGGAAAACGTCGACCAGTGCCGGGTGAAACTTGTGTCTTCTATCGAGTCCTCTCTCGAGAAGGTCGCGGAATGGGGTAAGTTGAACCTTGTCCAATTTAACCCCCAGAAGACTCAAGTTTGCGCGTTTACCACTAAAAAAAAACCCATTTGCCGTATCACCGCTCTTCGAGAACACTTCCCTTAAAGCCTCGCCTAGTATCGGAATACTGGGTCTCGAAATCTCGAGCAATTGCCAATTCCGTGGCCATCTGGAGGGCAAAGCCAAACTGGCTTCAAAGAAACTGGGCGTCATAAATAGAGCACGGCAATACTTCAAGCCGGCCCACATTCTAGCGCTCTACAAAGCGCAGGTCCGGCCTCACATGGAGTATTGCTGTCATCTCTGGTCTGGCGCACCCCAGTATTAGCTCGATCCATTTGACCGCGTGCAACGCAGAGCAGCTCGAATTGTCGGGGACCCAGTACTCTGTGAACGGCTGGATCACTTGGCGTTGCGTAGAGACGTCGCCTCATTGTGTGTCTTCTACCGCATTTATCACGGGGAGTGTTCCGAAGAGCTGTTCAACCTGATTCCTGCCGCCGAATTTCACCTTCGCACGACACGCCACAAGTTACGATATCATCCCCACCATCTGGATGTGTGGCGGTCCTCCACAGTGCGGTTTTCAAGGAGCTTTCTTCCTCGTACCACGAAGCTGTGGAATGAGCTTCCTTGTGCGGTGTTTCCGGGACGATACGACATGGGTACCTTCAAGAAAAGCGCGTACACCTTCCTTAAAGGCCGGCAACGCTCTTGTGATTCCTCTGGTGTTGCAGGAGAGTGTGGGCGGCGGTGATCACTTAACACCAGGTGACCCGTACGCTCGTTTGTCCTCCTATTCCATAAAAAAAAAAAATACCATGATAAGAGTACACTTCTTTACTTTACTTTACTTCATGAACAACGGAGGGCAGATGCGCTCTGTAGGTCCGTAAGTGGCGTCCAGTAAGTGGCGATTAAGTGCATATTATTTAAAATACGCCCTCAGAAATTGTCAGACGAATAATAGTAGCCTAAAAAATTAATACCATTTCAGCCTGTTGTGATACTGTCGCTCAATGACTCTAACTAGGCTTCTAAAGATATTGCTGTACAAGACCCTGTTGAAGTCTCTCTTCGTATAAGGTGCAGTAAAATAAGTCCTCTTCAAAATGATTTTTTTATGGAAAAATAGGGCTAACGGGTCACCTGATGTTAAGAGATTACGCCCACTTACAACACCAGAGCAGTTACAGGAGCGTTGCAGATCCTTTAATGATGAGGTCTCTTTGATGGATTTCGAGCAAAATTTCCTCAAATTAATATTTGACTGAAGTCAATGAAAAGAATGAATATTCCGCGGCACGGCAGCTATAAGTTATAGATCCTGGATCAATGAAGAGTTTGTATTATGGATGACATTAACAGCCGAACGAATGCCATGTTTATGTCCACAATGAATTACGCCAAAGATAATTGTCTCATTGTTAAAAATAAATTCAAACATTCTAATGGTAGAAAGAACAATGATTGAAATAAAACATAAATTCCAGACGCTAATTTAATTTCTTGTTATCAATACATGGCGGGAAAAAAAGCATCGAATACATTTTTCTTATTAACAATACTGCTGAAAGAGTTAAAAGTAGTAATGAAGCTAGAAGGTCTAAGTATAACTTTTGGTATAACGGTAAGTGCAGAGTTGGTGATCGTAGATGTGGAGCTCCTCGTGTCTTCACCACGTGTTCCACCCAGTGCACCAGCTCAGCCCCAGGGGTTACTGGACGGTCGTGGTAGATGAAAGATAACTCCTTCACTTTAGTAGTATATCTAAAAAAGTTGGAAAATGTCAACACAAATCATTCATAATTTATGGTTTTTGAGAATTAAAATTTAATAAAGTTCATATTTGTATTCTTAAAACAGGGTTATTTGATTCGAGTGGTAATCGTCTCCACTCGTCTTTGGATACGAGAACTCGAAACTCAAAAATCGTCCCACAACTTAACAAAAAAATTTACGTCGACAAAAATTAAAACCGCTGTCGCATAAAGATACATCCCATTTTGGAAATAAGCCAGAAAAAAAGAAACAGCAACTTAACAGAAACTTAACTATAGGTATATTGATGATAATTGAGGTAGTTTCATTTTGAAGTCACAATATATCCAGACAGAAGAATAAAAAAAAGAAAAAAACTACTAAACTAATCTAAACTTTATCTTTATTCAAACAATCTTCAAATTCAAAGAATCTTCTAAAATAGAAATACCTAACCTCAAAGCAGCTTTCCGTCTTGTAACAAAATACTTCTAAGAAAAGTTTAACGAATAAAAAACTTTAATGTTGTACAAAGTTGTACAGTATTACAACTTTGTACTATAATAAATTTGCATTGTGATTATTCAAGTCAATTAATCTATTAAAGGCTATGTTTAATTTTTATAGAACTTACATGGGATCACTCAAAATGTTTTCGACCTGTTCCTTCAGATCTTCTGCCAGATTGGATGTTAGTTGAACTTTCTTAGCAAAACCTTTAATGACAGCTCTTTCAACATTTATAAATTGATCAGCAAATACTGGAATACCAACCAACGGTACACCAAAATGAATTGCCTCTGTTGTTGATAAGAGACCTCCATGTGAAATGAACAGAACGCAGTTTGGATGAGCTGGAAATTAAATAGTAGATATACAATTAATTCAAACTTAGTACACGAGTCTAGTAGCATTGTATAAACAAAGCCCAAACATATACCCAATTTGATTTCAATTAAGGTTCACACCTAAAATGCTTTGCTGAGGTGCCCATGATACAATATGAACGTTACTTGGACGATTCGGTAACTCTTCTTCGAATTTCCAAATAACTGTTTGATTCAATCCTCCAAGGAATTTCAACAATTTCTTCTTAAGTTCTTCAGGAAAATCTCGACTTTTCAGGTTTGAACCCATGCTGAAATATATGACTCCATGTTTTGCGTCATCCATAATTTTCTTAATATTCTGCAAATGAAGATTAATGATGATTCAGAGATTTTTCAACAACTTCTAAGTCTTCTGGGCATGTTAGAAATTTGTTATCTAAGACAATTGTCATGTTGTGGTTCGCTGTTTATAGTATTCTAATCAACTATCCGAGTCGACTTTAATAGACTATGAGAACCAATGTAATTTAAAACGTAAAGTCAAATCGGCTTCTGCATAATTTTGTGCTAGCCAGTCATGCAAAATTTACTTTTATCTCAAAAGCTGAACATTTGAATAATTAACAGCTTAAACTATTTGACTAAACCTTTTAGAAACGTCGCTTTACAATAATAATATAATAGCTTGTATTATATAGCAATAGACGAAACTTGTATGTTTGTAACTTTTACAATAAATTTAATTTATTTGATACCAAATGTAGATTTGATAACTTAGCCTTGTGTAACAGTTCTGTGTTTTCTTATAATATACTACTTTAATGATTTTTCTCATTTTTTTTATTTTGTTACCCTTTTACATCTTCAGAGAACGTTCTTCTCATTGACATGGTGTTTACTTAATAATCATATTATTTAATTAATTGAGCGAAGCTGACCGGAGCTCCCACCGGGTGACTCCAATTATTTATCTATTAAATTGTTTCACGGCCATTTCTGGACCGATTTCAAAAAATTTTGAATTCATAGAAAGCTTTCAAAATTATGTAGGTTATTGTCGAGACAGAATTTTGAATTTCGACTTGATTCAATTATTATAATTAAATACAAACATGGTTTACAAATTATTGTAAATTAGCACGCGCTATTTATATTTATTTAAAAATTGAGCCGATTGATCAAATCACATTAAGTCTTAATTGTTGCACTGCTAACACTCATGAGAGATTCGACTGCCAGGTTCTTAGATGTTGAATTTGCAACTCAGCACAAGTTTCTCGTGTGACCAAATATGGCGCGAAATTCCAATAGATTATTTTAATTGTTTTTATTTGGATTAATTTTGTTTTGTTTATGTACACAGACTTAGTTTACCTCGCTTCGTTCAAATATACGTCGCAGCGAAGCGGTACGACGAGCGATTGCGTATATATCCTAGTTATGACATATTTATGTAACAATCTCACTATCTTAAAATGCTTCATAGTTATCTTCGATTAACGCGAGTTAAATAGGATAAAATACTTCTTAAAAAACCTTAACGTGTATGATGTGAAGGTGAGGGGCTTCAATTTGGGTAAAATTGATCCCAAAGTGCAGTTTTCCAAACGAACAGAATTCGCTAGCCAGCTTTTGTTTAAATACAATAAAAATACTTGCATCTGGTAAAGGTTTTACGTCTCTTTCAATGTGATACCCTCCAATTGGTTTATAACTTTGTGGTAAGCTTGATGCTTCTCCAAGTGATACGTGAGAGTTACCCAGCATCAAGGATGCGTTGTATCTCAGAACATCCAGCGGCGTATACTTCTGAGAGTTAACGTGTGGAACCATATATTTATTGTATATCTCTTCTTCCGTGTTGTAAACAAAGCTGAAATTATCAACAAAAACAAAAAGTTTGCTTATATTACTGCTAGAATTTTATTTTTAATTTATAGTTACGACACACAATTTGATTTTGTTTGCTTCAGCTCAACAGTAGATCGATTTTGTTTGACTGGCAGATCATTATACAAATACGGACCCATGAGATTTGCATCGTAAGCCTCATCTTTAGTCATAATCCGGTAAACATACTGATTGACATGTGCAATGTGCAAAGATGTAATCGGCTGGGCTCAATGCTCCGGATTTGATTTTTTTGCTGGTACAAGTTTCGTCTTATCACTATCTCTTTCGGCTTACGTGATGGTATGTGGTGAAACAACTGCACATCCGCAAAACCAGGGGTCAAGTGCGTTGCCGGCTTTTAAGTTTGGAATACTCTCAATGCTCTAGTCTTGAAGGTCCCTAACGGCCGTTCGCAATATTCAGTCTATCTCCGGTTGTGAGAGACAAAAAATCTTAACTATCATTGACTTTTCTGTCCCAATAAACTTATCGACGGTAACTCACCTTATCCGTACACGCTGTCTGTCAATGGGAGGACGTATCAGCTTACCAGCGATAGAAGTTTGTATGGAATTTGCAATGCACGCGTCCACATATAAGGCGATAAGAATGACTTATCGGGTATATTGGGACAGCTTCAGATTATTGACAGCTAATTACTGAGAGTACAAGGTAGTAATTTATCTCAATCTGTAGATAGTAAAGGCCGTATGTCGTATCGGTTCGGGAAAACTGAACCCGGAAATTTCTCCCTCAACGTGACTGTGGTTAGTATCTTACTAAAACATCTTTCTATACTTACGAATGGTACAAGTAATATGTGTATATTCTGTCGTACAAGCTTCCAAGCCTTTGTACAAATGATAATGGAGTAGAGAGATATTTGGCTAACACATCAGTGGAATATGCTGGGTTGGTTGCCTCGTCTATCAATCTTAGAACCATCCAATGTGGTTCTACAGTCAAAAACCATATTAATGGGCAATCATATACAGCTGCGAATCTGAAAATATTCCTTAATTATTAATTATCTTTCTTTTTCTCTCTCTATATTCGCTCTCTCTCCGCAATTATTATTATTAAAATGATCACTTTGCTAGTTTTAATACTTTCAGTATTTTAATAATTTGTTTAACAGAATTTATGAATTTTACAGTATGAGTATATTAGCACATTTGCTGATGATATACAAAAAAATAAATAAAATCCGTGCATTAATTATAGTATTATAGTAGTTAGAACAAAGATACTGCAAACAATAACAGAGAAAGACTGAGAAATAAAACCCGCAATTGTTACTTATAAGGTGTACCTGTTTTTTTTAATGTAATTCATTTATTTACTCATGCTATGCCTGCGATATCTTTTATCTTTAAACGAGCAATTCTTGTATATATATATATATATATAATCTGAATCTCGGAAACGGCTCCAACGATTTTCATAAAATTAAGTATAAGATTTCGGGGGTGATAAATCGATCTAGCTAGGTTTCAATTAAAAAAAAAATGGTTTTATCCATGTTTGAATGAGAAACAGCTACAATAACATTAGAATACAAAGGTAAATTTCGCCACTATATACAAGACTATTATAGCTCAGATGGGTGATCCGGAAAGCAGAAGACCCCGGTTCGAATCCAGTTGTCCTATTAGTTTTTTTTTTGTTCAAGTTTTGTACATTCTTAAAAATCCGAGCAAGGCTCGGTCAATGTGGCTACACAATAACTCTTGTGTTTGTAAGAATTAATTAAATTTTTTTTCTTTTTTTGACTTACTCGTGTAAGCCTTTCAGTTTTGACATTTGAGTATTTTTGTTGCGTCACTTTGCATATATTGTAATTGAAATGATTTGTAAAACAATTTAAATGTAAATCTTGACTTAAAAGAGCAGCAATGAGTTTCTTGCTACTTCTTCTCATTAGCTCAACCCTTTACGAAGTAGCGGTAAATTCAATAAGAAAAAATATTTTTTATTAATTTTTTTGACTTTCATAAGTGTCATTTTCGTGACCTACATGAATAAAGTGTTTTTGAATTTGAATACTGTGACTAATAACGGGACATAATTTGTGTTAGCTGGTATCCTCCGTAACTGCACACACACTAGCTTAAAGGTGCTTCGCTTGTTAATATCACGGCGCGGAGTCCTTCTTTTTTTACTCGTCCGTGGGCACAAATAAAGGGTCACTTAAACTCACAATCGCATTCACAATAATTTAAGTAAGGATATACGAGTATCTAATACTTATGTGAATTATTAATTTTATAAATCATTAATTAATTTTTACAACGAGAACTTTTGAATAAACAAACAACCTTAAAAGTTCTTGTGACATTTTTCTTTGGTGATATTATAACTTGTTTACCAACCTATTTCATGAAAGAAACAATATTCTCTAAAAAAAATTTGGAAAACTTTACCCAGCATAGACATCAATAAACAACCACTGAGCCACAATGACATCGAAATGTTGGCTTTTATCCTTCAATAGATCTTGAACTGCTTCATTTGAAATAGTCGTCCTTGCGTTCTCCAAGAAAATGCTGAAGAACATCTTTATGTCTTGATTCTGGGCTTTACGGTCGATTTGTGATTGTATTGACAGCTTATCGCCTGCCGCTACATCATTTATAAAAATTAGATCATAAAAATTATATTTGATTTGACAAGATTATACAATTATAGGAAAGTCAACAAGCTCATATTAAGAGTTGGTCTCCGCTGCGTACTAACTAGATACCTAAGAACAATTGTTCCTTAATTACAGCAACTATTAGATGCTTGTGTGGCACTCTTTGGCACCTTTAAAATTTTGTAACATACGCTTCGTGTTATTTTACATTGAAATTAAAAAAAACACAAAATACCTACTGATGATAGGTGATTCCAGTGTTTATCTTATTAGTTGTAGCATTATTCTTACAAAGTTTTACTACACAACCCGGCATTTTAGTTTCAAATATTAGCAAAGTTTAACAGAACATGTGGCACGTCAACGTCACACATTGTTCGTGGCTCGAGTAAGCGATCTTGGGTGTATTATTAGTTGCCACACATTGCGACTACTGCGGTATCTAGATGGAGCGCAGCGAAGACCAATCCCTAATCTAAGTCATCAAGTTTAAAAACGTGTTAAATCTTGATAAAGCTGCTTAAAATATGAGTGCTGGCTCATTCGATTCAGAATCACGTCTAGAAAAATGTAGCGATAGTAGAATGAATGCACTTAAAGAATTGCAATTATTATTAATAAATTAAGAAGAAAAAAAAATTGCATTTAATTTTACATTCACAACTAAAAACTATTAGATAATATTTAAGGAATTTCGAAATGAGATCCAAAGAGGGATTTTCCAAAAATGAAAAATCATGCTTATCTTGTTATTATAATACTTTATAATTTGCTTGACACTTCCGCCTGGGCCATGCTTATACAAAGTAATATTATGTATAGTGCCTCTTTGAATTATTAAATTGTGAAGAATTTCCTTGTTATTTTTTTTATGGAAGTTCATTCCACAGCTTTGTAGTACGTAGTACGTGGAAGAAGGCTCCTTGACAACTGCACAGTTTAGGACCGCCACACATCCAGGTGGTGGGAATGATATCATAACTTGTGGCGTGTCAGTGAATCAGGTGAAACAGCTCTTCGGAACAGTCCCTATGATAAATTCGGTAGAGGACAAACAATGAAGCGACGTGTCTACGCAATGCCAAGTGATCCAGCCGTTCACAGAGCACCGGGTTCCCGACAATTCGGGAACAATTCTGCTCTGCGTTGCACGCGGTCAAATGGATCGAGCTGATACTGGAGTGCGCCAGACCAGAGATGACAGTAATAATCCATTTGTGGCCGGACCTGAGCTTTGTACAGCGCTAGACTGTGGGCCGTCTTGAAGTATTGCCGTGCTCTATTTATGACGTCCAGTTTCTTCGAAGATAATTTGGCTTTGCTCTCCAGATGGCCGAGAAATTGGCAATCGCTCGAAATATCGAGACACAGAATTCCGACAATAAGGGAAGTGTTGTCGAAGAGTGGTGATACGACAAATGGGTTTTTTTTAGTGGTAAACGCGCAAACTTGAGTCTTCTGGGGGTTAAATTGGACAAGGTTCAATTTACCCCATTTCGTGACCTTCTCTAGAGAGGACTCGATAGAAGACCCAAGTATAGACAATAAACTGAAAAAACCAGCAGGCTTAGCCAAGTTGACAATGTACAATCATTGACGCTAATAGAAACCTAATCAATTATATGGGAATGACGTCACAATAACGTTAAGTCACGTGGTCAAAACAAAACAAAATAATAGAATATTCGTAGCCCAGTTTACATCGTTCAAAATGATAGAATAGAAATGTAATCGTTTTAACAATGTTGATTGCTACCACGGACTAAAATCGATACATCTCATATTAAATTGTAGCCAACTTTCAGTTTTGACAAGCGCTAACGAAACATTTGCTAAGTTTTTATGCGACCACACAGCGTTCGCCGAAGTTCGCCACTAGAGAAAACGATAAAAAAATGTCGTCACTGGTGCTAATTTGATCCAGCTGTGTTGAGACGGAGAAGTGTTTTGTTTAATAGACTTATTTTGGATTTACCATTTCGCATTTAAAATGCATAACAGCAATCTGCATAATCCGGTATTGTATTCAATACCTAGGCCAGGCTATAGAATACCTAAAATGGGTAGGTAATGTATGTAAGTGTCAAGATCAAACGTTACATGATCTGAGTTTCTTATCAGAACACGAAGAATCATTAAATTCTGCACTCGTGCGCTGTGTTTGTTCTGAAGAGACAACAGATGCTCATGCTCGTGTAGAATGTGTAATAGACATATTAAGCTACTTGTGCTTCTCCGGAAAATAATATTGCAGAAGGATTTAGGTCTAAAATTGCTTGCCCTTTATGTGCAAAGAACGCTTTAGCTATAGAAAACCGCATCAGTTCCAAAGATAATTTGATAGAGCATGCTCAAATTTTTTTTAAATTTATTAATACTTGACAATTTGTGCTGACACTGAGTCTTGCTACTATTTCTATTTATAATTGACAGGGCTGAGTTCTTTGGATAATTTATTAAGTAAAATTGTCTTTTATTTGATAAAAATAAAAAAAAATTATACCTTTCATTAGATCTACGTTTTTGCTCACATCAATCTTCTTTATATTCCCTTCTTTGTATGAGAGATTATCAGGAATTGGAGTTATGTAAGTTACCTATTAAAGTATAAAATAATCGTAATATTAATTAATTGTTATCAGGAAGTTAAGTAACAAAATAGACATTACATTATTTTTTTTTAAATCATCGTTCCTTCATACTGATATTTTTTGTTCATTATGATTTGCTATCTGTATGGGATCGACGACATGAAAATATATTCTTCATAGACAGGAACTTGGCGTTCCAAAGGAAAGTATAGTTTAAAAAGTAAAATAGAATTATAACTAGCTTATCCCCACCACGCTTCACTGTATCCACAGTTGAAAGCAAATATTATTATCATACTTTTAATCTTCTATGCACTTTTAACCATCTCAATTTAGTAAGTAAAAAAAAAAAGACTAAGCCAATTTAATCTAAGACAATAACACAAATCACTTATTTATCCTGTGGGCATTAGATTAAATAAAATAATCTTATAATAAGATGGTGCACATTTGCAAAAGTTATCTACACGCCCTTACCTATTATAAGTCATACTTTGATGTATCTGTGAAACAGAAAGCGTTATAAGAATTCTCTCAGGAGCTAGAGAAAATAGCAAATCCTCCTGCATTCCGTTAGTGCACAAATTTTACCAGTGCAAAAGAATCTGGAACATTCAGGACGCAAGGGGTGCTACCCATTAAATTTAAAGGGCTTAAACCAAACTGTGACAGATTTGTAAATTTATTTTGAACTAGCGAAGGCATAGAAGGCATACCTTGAGCAACGGCATAGCTGGCAGATATTTCCAATAGCGGGTGACACCACAACACATCAATTACAAGCAGTTGAGAATGACCAATCCAATATAGGCACTTAAAAAAGAGAAACAAAAAATCGAAGAACATCTAATAAGCAGAAGCGACATAGATTCACAATAATCAGCGCATTGATACACATGCGGCCAACAATCTCCCATCGAAGTGAATGCTGAATGTTTACCGTAGAAGTAAATATTTAATTGAGAAGGAATAATCAACCAGCCGACATCCTAACTTATATTCTAAATGAGAATGTGAGTCTGTTACGCTTAAACGTAAAACTCTACCAATTAAGATGAAATTTAGCACACAAGTCAGTCAATAGTACAGAAAAGCTAATCAGGTACGTTTTATCTCAATCACATTAGTTGCCTAGTTGCAATATGAATTTACTGCGGAGGTGGCGGCAGGCATAAGCTCATCACATTTAATTAAAAGCATTAGGGCTGACATTATCACATATAATAATATTTATATCTTATATAGGATCCCATTATTAACTACCAACACTCTTCATATCTTTAACATCTTTAACCAATTGACCTTGGGTCAACCCATATCTGTCGCTCTGCAGGCAATCTCATTTATATATTATTTCAAAACAGCAGAGAATTAACATTAATGATGGTAATAATACGAGTAATATATAAGATGATGCCAATAATAAGTTTATTAAATACTACTGTACGGCGTATTAGCATAGATGATATTGGCTAAGTAAATATTTACAGTACAACGATTATACAACCAGTAGTACTCCTGGCTATTACGCAACTTATTTTTAGATACAATTACGAAATTTTACTTCATTTAAAGTGAAACTGCCCTAGATTCTTTTGTATCTCTTCTTTCAAAGGTGTACTAACCTCATGTCCAGCGTCTGCTAAATATTTAGCGATACTATCCGTTAGTAAAACTAGACTTTTTCCTGATATTGGACTTATTAATAATATTTTGTACGACTCTACGATGCCTGTTATGAGTAGTACGCAAGATAGACGTAGAAACCACATTATCTGGAATCAAAAATTGTCAATCATTTAAGAAAAATATTTTGAAAATTTAATTGAAAATTTGAGTAGTGAAGCCTGCTGCAGTATCTGTACTATTTTCTTTTATTTTCAAGTCTTTATTTGTTTTTTTTTATTGTTTAAGGTTTATATTTTGTTCCTAAAATATCCGACAGAGTAGTTGTAGCTTTTTCGTACCATATAGTCTTAATATTGGTTTTGATACGTTTTCTGAGGGCGGGGAGTGTGTAACCTTGGTAAGGTTTTTAGTAGACACGTTCTTTTTTGTCCCGTGATATCCTTGACAATTAGTTTATCGTCCTAATGTAAGCTATCATTCAATAGCTCTCTCTTTATTTTAATTAAGGGATCAGTAGCTTCCGTTGTTCTGGCGAATCATCTTAGCTGAGATCTTCTTTGAAATAATATGAGTACTTGGTTTGATATTTTTTCTTAAATAATTTCGTTCTACTGACACTTTCTAAAATTGAACGTGTATTCACGCCCTTAATTCATAAGCTATGCTGATTTCATTTTCTTCTACTGTAACTTCCGCATGCATTTCTAATATTTTTCTCAAGTGGTACATCAGATTTTCGTGTAATTTTGCTTTTGCTGTGAACACAAATAACTCTAACTTTAACTTTTTATTTTCTAGCATATTTTCGGAGACATATTTCAAATTCCGCTGATTTTTTCGATTGAGTTTTTTATTTTGTTATAATGCTCTACTACTGAGTTTGTGTAAAAATATAATTATTATTATTTAATTAATATCAAAACAATAAAAATAATTCCTTGTCGCTCGAGATGGAATCATTTACGCTCGCAGTGATTTATTGAATAATCTTATCTAAAGATTGCTGAAATTGATATGCAGGAGATTTTGAATTGAATAAATTTGATTTTAATCACAAGGTTGAACAAATTTTTACTGCGATAATTTTTCTGACGGTAATTTGATAGTTTTTAAAAACTAATTTGTTCACCTCTGTATTTATTTTTCACCTTATCTGTTTCTTTTATTTATCAGGTTCTAAGTGTATTTATTTTTCAGTTGTTGGATATAAAATTATTGGTGAGTAACGTTAAATAATCTGTCCGAAACGTTTAGAGTTAAAATCAAATGCTAAGATTTTTTTAAATCCAAGGAGCTATACACTTACTATTTACTAACTAAACACTTTTAACATTATTGGATTAGTAAATGATCATATTAAATTTATTCTAAACTATATAATAAAATTTAGAAAGTTGGTATTTTGTATCATCAATCAAAAATAAAATAACAATAATGTTAAATTTAATTTAAACTCAAATACTCACTCTCACTAAAACCGGGCAAAAATATTATCTTCTGTTTATTCATAAATTAGTATTTCAACAATATTACTAACGTTGTGAGTATTGTCGCCGTATAACATGAAAATGCAAGCAAATGAACATGCGAGATAACTGATAACATTAAAAAAAAACAATTCAATTTTTTCCTCTAAAGGTGCTTACAGACGTACAATCTATACTAACATTATAAAGCTGCAGTGTTTGTTTGTTTGTTTGAACGCGCTAATCTCTGGTACTACTGGTCCGATTTGAATGATTATTTCAGTGTTGGGTAGTCCATTTATCGAGGAAGGCTATAGGCTATGTTTTTTTTTTCAAAATTAGGGATCCGTAATAAAATTGCTATTTTGTAACACAAGGTGTAAAATCGAAAACCTATTTTTGCGTGCGCTGCAAATACTATTGACAATAGGACAAAATGATGTACAGGCTATAATATAGGCAATATTTTATTACTTATAAAACTATCGCGTGAATTATACTTTATATGTCAAAACAACGTTTGCCGGGTCAGCTAGTATAACAATATTTGTAATAGTAGTATTGTGACAATTAAAATTAAAATTGAACTAAGGGCTTGTTTTTAATATATTTATAAATATAAATCCAGTATCCTGATGTTTGTTTCCAGTGAACTTATAAACTAATGAACGGATGTTAACGGGTATTATTGATGGAGTGCTGTTTAGTCAAACTTGAGAGATAGGAATGTTTTTATTTCGATTTGGGACCCATAATAATTTTTATTTCCAATATTTGTTTTGTATGGCTTTATTTTCAATTATTATTATTCTATCTATTATTATTTTGAAACAATTCAATTATAACAAAAAGCAGAATATTTTATGAAATAATTCTTGATGTTATGAAAAACTATTGAGAAATTCATGAAAATAATATTTTATTTATTATGTCAGGAACAACGTCTGTCGGATTAGCTAGTTAATTTATAAATTTATTCATAGAGATACACTATTGACCTTAAAATTTAAATGAAACAATAATGAACTACATGTTTATACCTAAATTAGCATTAGTTGGTAATAGCAATAACAACACAGACAGATGACCTTCAGGATTTGTTACAATCGACTACCATTATCTAAGGGAATATAAATAATTTAAGCATGATAAGGGAATGGTTATGATTTGTACTTTGGTTAGTATTAGTTTTTTTTTTTTTTTTATTTATTTACATTAAAGTTTACAAAAGAAAAGACTTAAAGCTAGCATCAGAAAACCACACGGGTTTGTAATATATGCTAACAAAGAGTTAAATCTAGGTAATGTACCTACTAACTAACTACAGAACATTAGTGCCAGTTAGATAAATTGTGTAAATATATTTATTTTAGGTGACTTAAAAAGTATGACTTCAGTTTTTTCTTAATATTACAAGGATTTATACAGTTCCGTACATCAGTGGGTAATTCATTAATTAGGCGAGGAACTAGGTAAGCATTCGTTCGTTCGCCAGTTCGTTAGTTCTGCGGTAGCGCTGTTTCACTATGACCAATGTGATCGTTTGTTATTATAGCTATCATCATATGAGTATTTATTTTTGTTTAGCATACAACGGGAACATTATTTTTATTGCCGACCCCTATAGCCCATTCACTTGTGAGCCTGCCTACTGAGGTGGAGGTCCCGGCTTCGAATCGCGGTATAATGTTTGTGTCCGAGTCGTGGATGTTTATTTGTATTTATGTATGATTAAGTAAGTATATTGCATTAAATATATCGTTGTTTTGCACCCATAGTACAGGCTATGCCTAGTTAAGAGTGCCATTATTATTAATATTATTATGTGATTTTTTTTTATGAAAAGAAATATTTATTTGAAAGAAATTATAATCATGACATTGTCGCGTAGCAACGCTTCTACGTTTATGACGACAGTTGTCAAACGTCATATCGTGCAGCAACGTACATGACGAGAGTTGTCAAACTTCAACACATTGATAATTTCAACAGCTCCGTCAGCAATACTCGTAGCTTTGGCGTAAAAGTGTTTACTTTAGACGCTGTAGACCCGGGTTCGTAACACCTACCAGTGTATGAAACTTTTTTGGTTTTGTAAAGTTAATGGAAATTTCTAGTAAGTTCAGGATCAAATCGAACAGAAAAAAAGGGATGGAAAATGTGTAAGCAGGATAAAAATAGTTAAAAGAATTTTCTAGTACAATTTAAATTTAAAGATGGAATGGGAGAATCATTTTGAAAATGTGTGAAAGCGTGGCTACGGCAGTTCTAGTTCTGACTCGAAAGTGTAATGAAGAAGAAGAAGAAAAGAAGAAGTAGTGAAAAGTGGAAGTGTTCCGAGAAGAAGAAGATAGAAGAGACTTAGTGTTCGGTGCGGTGTGACGCGTTGAAGGTACCGCCGCCCACAAGAGGAACAGCGGCAGACCGGCGAAGTGCAAGTTCAGAAAAAGTGAACGCAAATAAAGACTCACTCCTATAAGTGGAGTATTATTTCCAATCCCTGACCCACTCTCGTGTCAATATTATAACGTGTCCTCTTTAGTAAAAATAATATAAATAATTCAATTACAATATTTTTATTTTGACGCGTTTAGCAAAATAATCACATTTTCTCGTACAACTCTGAAAGAGCGGTCATATCACAGCACGAATCTATCATAAATCACGATTTTTGGTTTCAATTACCAAGCTTGTTTATCTGGGAATTCTTAGTATAAACCGCATAATGATACCTCGACTATTGTAAAAACAAGTGGCCGGCCTCGGGTTTGACGCCAAAACAGCTCAGCAGGTGGCTTCTGCGGGCGCGCGGGACGTGTTGGAATATCAAAGGTTAAAGCAATACATTCGCATTTACTTTATACCCACTGAGGTCTAGGATTGAGAAGAGTTTATACAGACACTCGAGTCTGTATAAGCTCGCAGTGCCCACGTCAACTATTACGCAATATCGCAATGACAGTCTGGAAGCATTATAATATTTAAAATTCAAGTACTCATGATAAGATAGCGTGTATTTGCACTTTGTCAATGTATTATCATAAAATATGGTACAGTTGTATTACCTTGAGATGCAATTCATTTATCAACTTTTGTGATTTCATCAAGATAACTATATAATTAGATAACTCAATCATATAATAAAATAAAAATTTCGATATAATAATATGTATTTATTAAATAGCCTGAGGGTGGTCGCTAAACTTCCAAGGTGGTCATTAAGAAAGTCATTTATGTTATGGTAACCACATAAACGTTTTTTAACAGTTATCGATATTAAAAATCCAATCAGCAAATGTATCTGTTGTTAATGTCGACTTTACGAATTTTTATTTATATATATAAGAGGGGGCAAACGGGCAAGAGGCTCACGGGATGGGGAGAGGTGAGGCAGCCGCCCATGGACATCCGCAACAACAGGTGTGTTAAGAAATGCGTTGCCGGGCTTTAAGGTGGGAGTATGCTTTTTCTTGAAGGTCCCTAAGTCGTATCTGTTCGGGAAAACCGCAGCCGGTAATTGATTCCACAAAGTGACTGTGCGAGGCAAGAAATTTCTAACGAAACGCGCGGTTGTGGAATGCCAGACGTCTACGTGATGCGGATGGTACTTTGCACATAGTGTCCGGTGATGGAATTCTGCCGCTGGAATCAACCCGACATATACTTACAAGTGTTGTATTAAACGAGTACGAATCGTTGTGCTAGCACGACGATAGGCATTCTCTTTTGCTGTATCCAAGGTTGTCATTCTTCATGTGCAGTGACGGCAGGGACAACTGATTGTATTTACCACAGGCAGATTTCAACAGCACCCTGAACATACGTGTTCAGCACGCGGGACGTGAAAACTGCTCCCCGATTTTCATGAAGTGCTTAGACTTCCCACGGGAAATTTACTGCTTGAAGAACCTGGAGTTACGTTTTGATTTCCTCTTTGTAACTTTGAAGTTTTGATTCTTTATTGTAAGGGTTCAAGCCCAAGATCAATACGCCTATTTTTTACAGTAAGCTATTGCTTTGACTGATGCATCTAACAAGGCCTGTAGTCTACCACCAATGTGGGTATTAGACTCATTGAATACATCTTTGACGCCTGCGAAGAGTCACATGATGCATTGAGCATTTTTTGTGATTTGTCCAAAGCATTTGACTACGTCCACCATGAAACTTTACTCCTAAAATTAAAGCATTATGGAGTAATAAATACAGCCCTCAATCTGTTAAAGTCATATTTAAGTGAAAGAGACATAAACAGAAAACGGTCTTTGGGTAAACCTGTAAGAATATATGTTCCGCAGGGTTCTATTCTCGGTCCTTTATTGTTTCTTATATATATTAATGATTTTGATTAGATAATAGCCATGAGCTTGTATTGTTTGCTGGTGATACTTCACTTATTTTTAAAGTGAAGCATCGTGCAGATATTCATGACGGGGTAAACAATGTACTCTCAATGATAGTGGTTTGGTTTGAGACGAGTAATCTGCACCTTATCAGTAAAAACACAATATTCATTCAACTACAACAAAATCAACGGTTCATTAAAGTGAACGGTTCAAAAAGACGGTGGAGGTACTAACCAACGTTCTCATAAATGAACGTTCCAACTAGCAGATAAACTTAGCTCTGCGGCATGCGCCGTTAGAAAGATTAGAGAGTATACGAATGTTCCTATTGCTAGATAAGTGACTTGTACTTCAGTTATTTTCACAGCATCATGACGTACGGTATTTTGTTGTGGGGTTTGCTCTGCAAAAGAGAGCTGTTCGTGCTATATATCAGCTTGCTTATAGACAGTCAACAAAGAAAAATTTAATGAAATAAATATTATGACTGTTCACTATCAGAGTATTTATGAAAATTTAATATACGGTCACATTTTGTTCTTTATAGTGATTTACATTATTATAACACTAGAAATAAGAGATTTCTTGTAACTCATTTTAGTAGGCTTCATAAGATACATAATAGCTATAAGGGTGCCGTTCAGGCATTATCTCACTATCGATAAATATATTTAAATATTTTATTAAAAAATGGCTCTGTTATAAATCGTACTACTCCACAGCTGAATATATAAGTGATCGGACAGCTTGGGACTAAAGTATGATTATTTTATAGCTATAGTAGTGACAGTACAATATTGTATATTTTAAATCAAAAGAGCGCAAAAAAAAATCTGGGAGAGTTTTTTCTTCTCTCTCAGAGCGCCATTTGTTTCCGAAGCGGTAGTAGTATTTAGTATATAATAAAGGACACCAAAAAGAATTTTAAGGGAGTCGTTCCTTTTTTGCATCCTACCCTTGGAGCAGGGTTTGTTTCCCTTCGGATGATCCTAGTGCCTGCGCCGTTGCAGTAGCCGATGTGATACTACAGGGAATGGATATTTTTATACCAAGCTCTGTAGTACCGATCGGTAGCAGATCACAGCCCTGGTTCGATGCGTCAGTTAAAGCAGCATCTGACTGCAAAAAACAGGCGTATCGAACTTGGGTTGCGGCGCTGGGCACAAAGGATCCAAACTGTAGTTCTTAAGAGGAAATACAACCGAGCCTTCAGATTTTTTAAGCGGCAAATCGCCCGTGCAAAATCAAAACACGTCGTCAAAATCGGCGAGCAGCTTTCCAGTTACCCGACCGGAACACGCAAGTTCTGGTCGTTGTCGAAAGCTGCTCTTGGTAACTTCAGCCAGCCGTCCATGCCGCCGTTGCACATGAGGAATGACACCCTGGCCCATACGGCAAAAGAGAAGGCCGATCTCTTGTGCGCTCTTTTCGCCTCCAACGACTCTTGACGACAACGGAAAAACACCGCCGACTATCCCGCGGTGTCAGAGCTCTATGCCTGAAGTACAGTTCAGACGGAAAACTGTTAGGCGAGCTCTGTTTTCGTTGGACGTCAGGAATTCGAGCGGGCCGGATGGCATTTCTCCAATCGTTCTTAGAACGTGTGCCCCTGAGTTGACGCCGGTGCTAACGCGTTTATTCCGGCACTCTTATTCCAAAGGCGTAGTCCCTGACTCATGGAAGTCAGCCCTTGTCCATGCCTTGGCCATCGCCATGGTCGGTCGGCAGGTGATCTTCTGGTATACCTGACACATAGATGGGCTGCGGCTATTGAAAGCAAGGGGGAAGGCCTGGCAGTTAGCCTGGATATAGCGAAGGCCTTTGATCGTGTATGGCACAAGGCGCTCCTCTATAAACTTCCATCATTTGGGCTTCCCGAGAGCTTGTGCAAGTGGACCTCCAGCTTCCTCAATGGGCGCAGCATACAGGTCGTTGTCGACGGACATTGCTCGAACCCGAAGCCCGTGAATGCTGGAGTGCCCCAAGGCTGTGTGCTATCTCCTACGCTGTTTCTTCTGCATATCAATGATATGTTGGACACCTCCAACATTCATTGCTATGGTGATGCCATATACACAGGCCATGCAGGTCTCTCTCGGGAAATCGTCGACCAGTGCCGGGAGAAACTTGTGTCTTCTATCGAGTCCTCTCTTGAGAATGTTGCGGAATGGGGTAAATTGAACCTTGTCCAATTTAACCCCCAGAAGAGTCAAGTTTGCGCGTTTACCACTAAAAAAACCCCATTTGTCGTATCACTGCTCTTCGACAACACTTCCCTAAAAGCCTCGCCTAGTATCGGAATACTGGGTCTCGAGGTCTCTAGCGATTGCCAATTCCGTGGCCATCTGGAGGGCAAAGCCAAATTGGCTTCAAAGAAACTGGGCGTCATTAATGGAGCACGGCAATACTTCAAGCCGGACCACATTCTAGCGCTGTACAAAGCGCAGGTCCGGCCACACATGGCTGTCATCTCTGGTCTGGTGTACCCCAGTATCAGCTCGATCCATTTGACCGCGTGCAACGCAGAGCAGCTGGAATTGTCGGGGACCCAGTACTCTGTGAACGGCTGGATGACTTGGCGTTGCGTAGAGACGTCGCTTCATTTGTGTCTTCTACCGCATTTATCACGGGGAGTGTTCCGTAGAGCTGTTAAACCTAATTCCTGCCGCCGAATTCCACCTTCTCACGACACGCCACAAGTTAGGATATCATCCTCACCATCTGGATGTGTGGTGGTCCTCCACAGTGCGGTTTACAAGGAGCTTTCTTCCACGTACTACAAAGCTGTGGAATGAACTTCCTTGTGCGGTGTTTCCGGGACGATACGACATGGGTACCTTCAAAAAAAGCACGTTCACTTTCCTTAAAGGCCGGCAACGCTCCTGTGATTCCTCTGGTGCTGCAAGAGAGTGTGGGCGGCGGTGATCACTTAATAACAGGTGACCCGTACGCTCGTTTGTCCTCCTATTCCATAAAAAAAAGACAATTTGGAGAAAATAAATGCCTTTTATGCCTTTTATCAATACTACAGAGCGTACGGGTCACCTGGTGTTACGGCGACACTAAATGCCGGCGACCTTGAGCGATATGAGTTCACGGCTACTATGTAACAAAGCCAATATTTTCAAAATTCTTGCGTCGAAAATTTAACATTTTAACAGGCGCAAACAGTTTAATTGCTTACAATCCTCATTATTGAATACTAATCTTAATAAATGTACCAACACAAAAATGTAAAAGCTATAAGAACAACTTTTATGAGAGCAGTATACTAAACAAATGCATCATGCCGAGAAAAAACTTGTTTAACTGCAAACATAACTGGTAGTTCATAATAGCTCTGGAGTGTTAAGTTTAACTAACAGCAAGTATTAGCAACCTACAACTAAGACTCAATGGTAAACACTACTTTAAAGTAGTGTTTATAGCTCCAAATGCTATATTTTCACCACAAAACTTGTCTAAAAACACCATGTTTGCGTGTTTTCTGCTTACTCTTCGCCTTAAGTGATCACCGCCGCCCACATTATCTTGCAACATCAGAGGATACACAGGAGCATTGCCAGCCTTTAAGAAAGTTGTACGCGCTTTTTTTAAAGGTACCCATGTCGTATCGTCCCGGAAACATCGTACATGGAAGCTCATTCCACATCTTTGAAGTAGAAGTGGGATGATATCCTGATTTCCGTGTAATTTAAACAGTACGGAAGTCTAGGTGAAATGTGTGTGAATTGATTTTCATCAACTTCACCAATTTACTTGAAAATATTGATACGTTTGAACCGACCGATGAGAATACAATATTTTTGTTACTTTTGCTTTGAATCCTTTTAGCAGGATCGTCAAGATAATAGAAAAATGGAAGAATTCGTTTCTTAGGCATAAGTACATCTTACGCCATTATTTATACCTAAAACCAATTAATGATAATTTCTATAAAGAAATAGTTTCTATTTTTAAAGGATATTTTTTAGTTTCATCAAACTATAATTTCTTATGAAATTAAGGCTAAACACAGGTATTGAATAGCAAGTGTAGTTTATTAGTATGCAAAGGCTTTGACGAGTGCGAACACAATACGAGGACGTTATTGTTATAGACGCAAAATTGCATCACTCCTATTTATATTGAAATATACATTAGTATAATTATGTTATGTTTAAGCGTGCTTAATGTGCCTAATTTTATTTCTCTAGACTATAATTACGGGGACGTATGAAATGTTATAAACGTTTCATACGTCCCCGATGTCGGGTGTCCGGTTACATATGCTGTACCTAGCAAGAAAAACAGTAAAAGATGTAAAAAAATATTGGGTTATATAATTATTAATAAACGCGTAATTGCAAAGTTGTTCTTGTGAGTATAAGTGCAATTAACTGCAGACACACGATACGTCAGCTGAAATGAATAGTAACATAGTATACAGTAAATGATATTTCACGGCTTGAGAGATTAAGTTGGGCAGGAGGGGAGTAAATAGCTGATCGTTGACCAGCTTGCTGTACGAATCAAATTACTAGCAAAAGTTACCTTTATTAAGTCTCTTTACAGGAATACAGCTTGATAAAAATCTACTTCTAGTCACGATCAGTATTAAAAACGGAAGTAAGATTGATATACTATATACATTCCTATCCTTAATTTAATTTCTTATTATTATTAATCGTTGGTCTTAAAATTATCGAGTACATTTTTCTTATCAATAGAACTGCTAAAACAGTTAAGAGTAAAATTAAAGCTAACAGGTCTAAGTATAATTTCTGGTATAAAGGCACGTGCAGTGCAGGTGATCGTAGATGTGGAGCTCCTCGTGTTTTCACCACGTGTTCTACCCAGTGTACCAGCTCTGCACCAGGAGTTACTGGTCGGTCATGGTAGATGAACGATAACTCCTTAACTTTTGTGGTATATCTGAAACAATATGCAATTCCTTAAAAAATCAATAAAGTAATGAAGTGGGATGGTATATCTGTACGCAACACTTTTTTTGGTCTTTTTGTATGCCGTTGCGATTAAGATCACAATGTCACTCTTACATGTATAAGAAAATATAATAGTTTTTAATTATGCATTGTAAGTATAAATAATTAACAGAAATGGTCATAATATTGAACCCTGTGGCACACCCATTTTTACAAGTGAACTATATGATAATCAACCATTGATCACTGAATACTCTGAATTCTCTAGTATATTATGTTCATGTATGTTGTCCAGTTCATCAGTCATAGACCTGCCGCGAGTGAAGGTATTTTTTTTAAATAAATAAGTTATTAACATCGGAAGAATAGATTTAGGTCACTTATAATAAAAGAGTCAATTGGTTTAGGAAATGAGTGATTTTAAATGTCAGTTTATACCTGTTTTTGTTGTAATTTTAAGGGGAAACACAAAACAAATTTAGTTTTAGGCTGATCTTTTAGTTATACGTAATTTTTATCTTACTAAATATGTGTATGTGTCTTTCTTATTAAGTAATATTTTTTCACAACTCAATGAATTATGAAAAACAAATGGTGTTTCATTTAGATACTGCAAAAAAAACAAAGCTAATCTGGATTCTAACGAATTTTAGTATACGTAAATCACTTGGAATATTTAGTACAGTAAAATGTGATTAAAACCTTAATGTAATTAAACAAAATTTCACATTGTACAACCTATTCAAATAATTACTTTTACTTATTATTCTTATTCTTGTTAAGATAACTTACGTGGGATCGTTGGTAATATTTTCAACTTGCTCTTTTAGATCTTCTGCCAAATTATAGGTAAGTTGAACTTTCTTAGCAAAACCCTTATTGACAGCTCGTTCAATATTGATAAATTGATCAGCAAATACTGGAATACCAACTAATGGTACACCAAAATGTATTGCTTCTGTTGTTGATAGCAGACCTCCGTGTGAGATGAAAAGAACGCAGTTTGGATGAGCTGGAAATTAAATAGTAGATATGAAATGAAAATTATTGCACACTTGGTACACGACTGCAGCTGAATTTATAAACAATGAACTAATAAAAGAAATACATAAACAGTATCTAATTTTAATACAACAAAAGTCCAAACCTAAAATGCTTTGCTGGGGCGCCCACGATACAATATGAACATTACTAGGACGATTCGGTAAGTCCTCTTCAAACTTCCAAATAACTGTTTGTTTCAATCCTCCAAGGAATTTCAACAACTTTTGCTTCAGTTCTTCAGGGAAATCTCGACTTTTGAGGTTTGAACCCATACTAAAATATATGACTCCGCTTTTTGCGCCATCCATAATTTTCTTAATGTTCTGCAAATTTATGAATTATGACAATAAGAGATATTTAATTATACCTTATAATTATAATTTTTTTCGAGTGAATCACTAGGTTCACTGGGCCTGATATGACGTTCGTTATCTTCGCTTTATCATCAGCCGGAAGACGTCCACTGCTGGACAAAAGCTTCCCCCAAAGATCTCCATGACTACTGGTCCTGCGCTGCCCCCATCCAACGTATCATTCAAGACCATATCGTCGGTCCATCTTGTAGGGTGCCTACCAACACTGCGTCTTCCGGTACGTGGTCACTATTTGACGTCCTTTCAGCCCCACCGGCCATCTGTCCATCGAACTATGTGCCCTGCCCACTGCCACTTGAGTTTCGTAATCATTTGGGCTATCTTCGCTTATTGTTGACATATTGTGAATCGTTCTTTCAAAATATTGCGTAACTATCGGAGATCTGTATGTCAATGTTGAGTGACTATCAGAACGGCGGTCATAACAATCTAAACCGAACCGGCTCCTCTAAGTTTTTTTATTGTCTTAAGCATATTTATTGTAAAAAATTTTTGAAACCGGTTTGGCTTCAAAAAGTATTCCCTGGTGACTTCAATTTGATATATGAGTTATAGTTAGTAGTAGTTAACGTTTCGTAATTCGTTTATAAAACTGTGCCTGTAAGGAACTTAAAGAGAAGAGTATGCAGAAAACACGCAAACATGGTGTTTTAGACAAGTTTTGTGGTGAAAATATAGCATTTCGAGCAATGAACATTACTTAATCCTGTTACACATATCCTTTAGTCTTGTTTGTAGGTTGCTAATGCTTGCTGAAGTAGTATAGTTAACATTCCCGAGCCTTTTTGAACTACCACTTTTCTTTGTAGTTAAACAAGTTTTTTGGCATGGCAGGACGCATTTTTTTAGTACTACTCTCAGAAAAGTTATTCTTATAGCTTGTACTTTTTTGTGTAGGTACATTTATTCAGATTAGTAGTGAATAACGAGGATTGTAAACAAATAAACTGTTTTCCACGCAAGAATTTTGAAAATATTGGCTTTGTTACATAGATGGCAAGCCGGCAGCCGTGAAGTCATATCGCTGAAGGTCGCTAGCATTTAGTGTCGCCTTAAGTTTTTATTTCGTCAATAGCTAGACATAGAAAATTATCATTATCTCTAAACTGTTGCACTCTGGAATATGTCTCTGCTCGAATCATTTACATATTTTTTAATCCATGAATGGCTTAATTCGTTGGCGTAAAGTCATCTTGGTTCCTTCGTTTTTCGTTTCCTTAATTTTTTTAATAATTTTTTAATTTGTTAATATGATAGTCTGATTTTTGTAATATATTAAAAGTTAAAGAAACCTACCTTGTACCTAGCTAGTTACCTAGATAATTACAAATACATTGACACAAAGTATAGGATAATTAAAAACTAAATAATATATACTTGGTTTCAATACTTACATCTGGTAAAGGTTTTACGTTTTTTTCAATGTGATACCCTCCAATTGGTTTATAACTCTGTGGTAAGGTTGATGCTTCTCCAAGTGATACGTGAGAGTTACCCAGCATCAAGGATGCGTTGTATCTCAGAACATCCAGCGGCGTATACTTCTGAGAGTTAATGTGTGGAACCATATATTTACTGTATATCTCTTCTTCCTTGTCGTAAACAAACCTTGAATTTAAAATTTGTATCAAAAAACCAAGCCAAAATACTTCTTTTGTTTCAGCTTTATCTAGACTTAGATTTGGTGCAATTTCACAAGAAGCTTATATTATATATTTTTGTATGATATGTTTTGTGCTCTCTTATACAGAATTAAACTGAATACAGACCGGTGCTGGGTCATGTGACTGACCTAGGTTGTCTTGACATACTCGTACGTTCCGACTCTAATTTAATATTATTTAGAATCCAGATTTAACTGTCCATCACGTCTCAATCTGCATTTCTATGTTTCAATCTTTTCAATTTTCAAATCCATACAGAAAACTACTGTCAAATGGACACATATAACAATACATCTTCAGAGAGTGGATTGAGAAAAGAGGTCATCGAAACTTTTAATCGATCGGTTAATGCTCTTAATTTTTGGCAACGCTGTCGTACAATCTCAACCGACCAACAGATAAAATGCTGCAAATGGACCTGGATAGGCCCCACACTCCGGAGGGATCCCAACCATATATCGAGCCAAGCCCTGTAATGAACCCTGCAAGGAAAACGCAAACGCGGCCATAGCAAACCTGGCGGTGGACTGTCATTGACGAAGCGAAAGACTGCGGTAAGATCTGGATTGAAATTAAGAGATGTTCAGGACCAATCGCGACAGAGATGCGCTGTGGATGCCCTCTGCCCCAGCTAGGGGATACAGGAACTTAAATGAAAGGAATATATAAATATGTTGGTCTCAGTGAGTCATACATCTTTGTGCCGTTTGGTGTCGAGACACTTGGCCCGTGGGGCCCAGAGGCGCAGAGAATGTTCAAAATACTATCTTCGTGCCTTAATAAGGCTACTGGAAACCCAAGCGCTGGCAGCTATTTCGGTCAACGGATCAGCCTAGCTATCCAACGCGAAAATGCTTCCAATATTCTTGGTACGTTCCACGTAATAATAGTTTTAATTTTATGTAGTCGTAGTATTGTAAATATAGTTATAAGATTTGTTTTGTTTCAATAATAAATGAAAGGAATAAAATAAGAAAATCACTACGAAAATTCAGGACTGTGACTGAATATAGAAATCAGCCGTAGAACTTATTGAAAAGAAGTTTAGGCTCAAATAACCAAAAGTACAGATTCTTATACGAAACAATTAAATAAATAAAATAAAGTTAATTTCAGATAAGTTTTTTTTTTATGGAATAGGAGGACAAACGGTCACCTGGTGTTAAGGGATCACCGCCGCCCACAATCTCTTGCAACACCAGAGGAATCAAAGGAGCGTTGCCGGTCCTTAAGGAAGGTGTACGCGCTTTTTTGGAAGGTACCCATGTCGTATCGTCCCGGAAACACAGCACAAGGAAGCTCACTCCACAGCTTTGTAGAACGTGGAAGAAAGCTCATTGAAAACCGCACTGTGGAGGAACGCCACACATCCTAAGTGTCCATTATTTTAGTAAGTGGAACAAAGATTAATTTGTACGTTAATACATTCTAGTATTTATAGACAAGTTCAAACGTAATCTAATAAGTTCTTTCAGATAGTTTTTTAGCGCTATTAAGTAGATACATCCTAACAATATATATGTGGAAACTTTTAAGTAGCGATCAATAATTTAAATTACACTATAAGTTATCATTATAAGCTAGCTGTAATTTTCCCAAATAATTACAAAATAAAATAAAAAATACAACTCATAATCACAGAATCGCGTGTCTCACTGATATATTTAATTTTCGTGAGTGCTAAGTTTTTGTTTGTTTTTCAACATTCGGTGAGTTGCTATTGTTATAACACAATTATATTGTGCGAGACATCATATTATATAAATACTAGCTGACCCAGCAAACGTTGTATTGCCGATATTAAAATCGCGATACAAAAGTAACTGTTGATCGTAGATGGGTGAAAATTTTAAGTTGTATGTATTTTTTAATGCTGACTCATAATCAAACAAATTAAAAAAAAAAAAATTGGCGTGGACCAACAATAACATTTAGGAGGATGAAAAATAGATGTTGTCCGATTCTCAGACTTACCCAAAATGCACTCAAAATTTCATGAGATTCGGTCAAGCCGTTCCGAAGGAGTTTAACTAAAAACACCGCGACATGAGAATTTTATATATTAGATAATAGTATGATTTATAGTTTTTGTTGATATAAAGACTTGTAATAACTGTCGTTTCCTTTGTCTGTTATTCACAGTTTGTTTAGTATGGAATATGTTGAAATATGTTTACTTTACTTCGATAGTTATCGTACAATATAGCAGCTATTTTGTCCAAATATAGCATAGTTATATCTTGTTCTATTATTTTATATATTTTATTATTATTCATTCACAAGCGATCTCGCACTTCAAGGTCAAGGCCAAGGCTTCTGCCGGCGCAAGTAGTTTTCAACATTTTTTTTTAACTGTTTGTACTACGATGTACATGTATTATACACACTGAGAAGCTTATGTCATTGCCAGTCGTTGAAGGTTTTTTTAAACGTAGATTATCGCGAATTATACAGAAAAAAAATAGATTTATGTCGTGAATTTTCTTGCTTATTCAACATTTTGCTTCATATGGTATTTGATTTTATAAAGTATATAAAGTCTAGATAATCAACATCTATTCGCAACTAAATGGGTTATGAATGTACGGTCACTAACTAATAATTCAAACACTAATATCTCAAAATTACTATTAAGCATGTATGTTTTAGTTTGGTGCAAAGAAATAAGAAATAAAGTTGATTATAAAACCATATATTATAAACAAAACCAATTGTTTTCCTTGAAGATACTCGTTTATTCAAAAATATAACTGTTTTTCAACTTTTGTCGATAGAAAGGTCTGTGTAAAAAAAATATAACAACAAATCAAATAATTTGCACTTATTATACGTAATTGATTGTTTCAGATACATTTAAATCCCAGGTTATAAGTATATTAAGAAAGAAGCAAGAAGACGAATACAAAATTTAAATATGAACTATGCATAGAATACAGGCTCCTAATATGTGTATATATGTATATATATATAGGTAAATGTATATAATATAGATAGTAGGCATAATATATATTTTAGTGTATTACTATAATATGTACAGGTATATATATCTTTGATTATATTATTTTTATTTTATATTTTTTAAATATTTTATATGTATATATGTCACTATTACTATTACTTATAAATATTATTTTTAATCTTAATTTTTAAGCACTAGTAGTATTAAGCGTAGATAACGCAATATTGTTAAAAATCAGCGGAACACGTGGTTTAGAATACATGTATTATAATTCTTATAACTCATTGTCTACACATGTATTTGTATTTCTGTTTTTCTGTTTTTCTAATAAAATAAACAAATAAATAAATCATTCTATTGATACACGTAAAATAATACGCATACAAACGCGCACGCGCGTGCGTTTAAATCGTCCGGAAAACAAGCGTCATTCAATGTTTAGAGAACACGGAACTCAGTTTTTTGTTGTGTGTTGTATTGTAGAGTCGGTATTAGAGTTTAGTTAATGGCAGTTATTTAGCAATGACAATCGAAGACCCATATACCCGAATGGTTAGTTAACCGGACTACTAAGCTAGAGGTCCCGAGTTCGAATCCCGGTAGCTGCAATCATATTTTATATATATGATGAATATGGATGTTTGTTTCCGAGTCATGGATGTTTATATGAATTTATGTATGTTTAAGGCACGGACTAGTAAAAAAAAAGGACTCCGCGCCGTGATACTAGCAAGTGAAGCACCTTTATGCTGTGGCTACGGGGTATACGAGTTACACAATTTTTTCATCCTTAAATAATCATAATATCCACAAATACTTTTATAGTATTGTTTTTACACTTTATCACAAACGACGGCATTTTTAAAATATTTTATTGCGACGCAACCTGATCTGTCACAGACGATGGCAAATCTAATAATGGCGGCCGATCGGCTTGTATTAGTGTAAGTGTACTCGTGGGGCTATGTATTTACACGTTTACCGTCTTGTTTTGGTGCATTTTACTCGTCCGTGGTTTAAGGTATCTAATTATATTGTATTCAATATATCGTTGTCTTGTACCCATAGTACAGGCTATGCCTAGTTTGGGGCAAGATGATTTGTGTAAAAACGTGACAATATCCCGCGGCAGTTTTTAGGAAACCCGAACGAGTAATGTGGATGACCCGATACGATAAAATTTGAAAATAGTATACTATCGTATTAAATTAATTAAATCTATACTTACGTATGGTAGAAGTAATATGTGTACATTCTATCGTACAAGCTTTCAAGCCTTTGTACAAATGATAACGGAGTAGATATACGTCTGGATAACACGTCAACGGCTAATGCTGGGTTTGTTCCTTCGTCAATTAATCTAAGAACCATCCAATGCGGTTCTACTGTCGAAAACCATATTAACGGACAATCATAAACTGCTGCCAATCTGAAAACAACACTTATCTCATATCTTCAAACGAGTAATTCCTATATATAATCTGATCTCGGAAATGGCTCCAACGATTTTCATAAAATTTTGTATACAGGGAATTTCGGGGGCAATAAATCGATCTAGCTTTCAATTTGTAAAAATGTAGTTTTATCCGTGTTTTAATGAGAAACAGCTACTAATAAAAATAAAATACAAAGGTAAATTTCGCAACTACATACAAGACTGTAATAGCTCAGATGGAACATTGGGTGATCCGGAAAGCAGAGTACCCCGGTTCGAATCCAGATGCCCTATTAGATTTTTTTGTTCAACTTTTCACATTCTTAAAAATCCGACCAAGGCTCGTGTGTCAAAAATTAAACACGTAACATTTTTGTCGACGTTTTCACAGCTATCATAGTCTATCTAGACGTTTAAATGATCTATGTTTTTTACGGTAACAATAGATTCGCTTTTCATTTCTATCTTGATTTATCTCCGTTAGAGACGTTCTTCTCTCTCGTGTATTTTGTTTGTCTATAGACTATTATATTGTAAGTCAATGGTATAACCTAACAAAGTTGTATTGCGGAGGTAAAATGCTATATTGTTTTTGGACGATTGTCACTGTTCAATTTCCACTGCGGTCATGCTTCCCATTCTTTACTAGGACTCTTAAACAGTGACTTCTTCTTCTGATCTTCTACCTCTGATCCATTGTCTCGCTTTTCCTTCAATACCATAGAAAAAACAATATCGAAAATTTATTTTAAAATATCCAAATGTTTTGAGTTTTCTTTAGTGTTAATTCGGCAAATATTTGTCTTTAAACAATTCGACACGTGTTACCCCTCTACACTGCGAGAGACTGAAGCAAATGAGCCGGAAACCGCTCTTTTATACCCTCGTCCCATGAAATGACGCGCTGTGATTGGCCGGCTGTTGTGACATATTCCCCCGAAAGAGATACGTAACAATGGTGAAGGAATATTTCAAAATACATTACCCAGCATATACTTCAGTAAACATCCACTCAGCGACAATGACATCGAAATGTTGGCTTTTGTCCTTAAATAGATCTTGCACTGCCTCATTGGAAAAAGTCATCCTTGCGTTCTCCAAGAACATACTAAACATAAACCTCTGGTCTTGATAGTTGACTTTCTTGTCCATAATTGCTTTTATTGATATTGAATCGCCTGCCACTAAACAGTGAATTAGAATTATTATAATTAGGATTTAGTGTCAAAATATGAATTATTTGGGGTTAAGGTATGAAATTGCTGATTTGTACTGAAAAAGAAAATATTTTATTTTATTTACCTAACATATTTATTTAATCAAAACGATATAGGCTACGTTTATTCTTTCTGTTGTTCTTGTTCGTTGAGCTGTCCAATCAGACAAAACAAAATCTTGCCCAACTACCTGCTTCACTTTTTTAATTTTTTTTTATAACACTGCAAACCCGAAAAAAAATCATAAGAAGCACAGAAATTCACACTAAAACAATCGCCAGCTATTTTGTAAATTTTTCCAAAACATTGCTATAGAGTTGCCTATGTAAAATTTTACATATGTTACAGGGGTAACTTTAGTAAACCAGACTCTTAAAATTTTTAATGCTTTCTTAGCATATTTATTATCAATTTAGTAACGTTACTTTTTTTAAAGTAAAACTTTTATTACATCGTCTCAAATTTTTTCGTGTGTGTCTTGCAAGTCGCGTGACGGGCGGGCCATTCCAAAAAAAACTAGATAAATGTCTATAATATGAAAAAAAGTTTCATTGTTACCGTGGTTTAATAAAACCACACAATCCTTTTTTAATACTAAGGAGTTCCTATAAAAACTAATGAATAAACATGGTAGCAGTGAAGCTGCTTTTCCCATTCATATCTCTACAAGTGAAAATATACGATTTAAGAACTTTATTGCTCAGAAGAATATTACAATATTCAGTTATAGAGAAATAGTAGATTTTACAACGAGTGCACAAAACGAACCTATTTATCCGAGAATTTTAGCAGCCGAGCTGAAGGCGAGGGCTGATAGTAGATGTCGAGGATGAAAATGGTTTTGTGGACGAGTTATAAGCTCTGCTTTTCATTTCAATTGCGATGAAATAAAACAGTAGTATAACATGGACATTAACATTTTTTTTATATTTAAACAACAGATATTAATAATTTTAAAAAACAAGACCTGTTTCCCGCCGCTTTTTTTAAATCTTACGACATTGATATTAGGTTTGGGGTCCAGACCTATACACCCTACTATTAAATTAATTTTGTAATATATATATTTTAATCAATTAAATAACCTACCGTATTTTAATTTTAATATATTTTATGCCTTAAAAAACACATGAGGCAAATAAATTAAAGTAAATATTATAAAATAACAAATTATATCTCTGAATTTTTTATTGTGTTTGGCTGTATGGCTCATTTTCTTTGCCTTAAAAGTAAAGTGAAAAATAAAAAAAAAATAACAAAAAAACCAACCGACTTCAAAAACACTATTTCGAAACAATAGATATAATATGCACTAAAAAGTATAAAAATAATTGCGTATTTTTATACAATCTAAATAATATATCTAATTCTAGTTACGATAATTGTTATTTTTGGAATCGGTGTCCTTCCGCCGCGACCCGCTCTCGCCTCTCGCCTCCTCACGACTCAAGCACATCTCACCTATAACTATGTATGTAGTTACAAACCTATCTTGGATAACACTGACCAAATTACAATGGGACCACACGGGAAGCACCAGCTTTCAAATAAAAAAAGGACTATCAAAATCGGTTCACTCAGTCGAAAGTTTTAAGGTAACAAACATAAAAAAACAGACGAATTGAGAACCTCCTCCTTTTTTGAAGTTGGTTATAAAACAGTAAACACACACTAGATTAAACCCGTAAAAAGAAATAACTATACAAATTATAATTTCCAGAACATTCATAAATAAGTCACCTAAACTACCAGTGGGAGGCTCCTTTGCACAGGATGCCGGCTAGATTATGGGTACCACAATGGCGCCTATTTCTGACGTGAAGCAGTGTAAGCATTACTGTTATTCGGCCTGAAGGGCGCCGTAGCTAGTGAAATTACTAGGCAAATGTGACTTAACATCGTATATCTCAAGGTGACGAGCGCAGTTACAGTGCCGCTCAGAATTTTAGGGGTTTTTCAAGTATCCTGATCGTCACTGCATTGTAATGGGCAGGACGTATAAATTACCATTAGCTGAACGTCCTGCTAGTCTCGTCCCTTATTTTCATAAAAAAAAAAACACTTTTTTATTGAATTAGGCGTTACTTTGCGGAAATCCATAATTATACAAATTATTTAAGTCTTCTTTAGTGTTCATTCCGCCAATATTTGTTTTTAAAACAATTCGACACGTGTTTCGACTCTACACGAGGCATCCTCAGGACGTGTTGTCTCGGCAAAATCTGGCACGAGACTCAAATCACTAACTCAATCTAGGCGGAATTAACACTAAAGAAGACTTAAATAATTTGTATAAAAAAAACTACACTAAAGAATATCAACTAAAGACACATAATACAAAAACTATCGTGAATTACGCGAGCGAGCGGCGCATGCAGTATATTATAGTTACTGAGTTCTTTCGATAATCTCCTAGGTTACTTGTTTGTAAAACAGATTTACATAAATACCTTTGAGTATCTCTAGATTTTTGCTCACATCAATCTTCTTTATATTCCCTCCTTTGTATGAAAGATTTTCAGGCATAGCAGTTATGTATGTTACCTATTAAATTATTAAAGTAATGGTTTAATCAATGGCAATCGAGCTAATAATGCCTACTAAATTGTCGGCAATGTCATGAGAAGTTCAAAGTCATCATAATCTTAATTGGATGCTGTCAGGACACTGGGCTCACATATCAACAGTTATTATTTTGTATTTTATTAAATTCAATGTAAAATAACTCCACGCACACAAGCATCTTATAGTTGCCGTAATAAAAATGCTATTGTTCATAGATAGTGCGGTATTTAATTGGAGCGCAGCGGATACCAATCCTTAATCTAAGATTTACAGTATAAATACAGTAAAGAGCTGCTTGCATTGAGCAATTTATTTTTAGATAAATTTTTTGTACATTTAATTAATTTAAAAGTTCAAGGACCCCAGATTTTTTTTCAAATCTTACTTACCTCATGTCCTGCATTTGCTAAATATTTAGCAATACCATCGCTTAGTATTACATGACTTTTCCCTGGTAATGGACTTATTAATAATATTTTATACGAGTCGACGATGCCTGTTAAGAAGAGTAGTATGCAAGTTAAATGTAGAGACCACATCATCTGAAATTAAAAATAATAATTTATTATCTAATATATAAAATTCTCGTGTCATGGTGTCAAACTTTGAACTCCTCCGAAACGGCTTGACCGACTCTCATGATATTTTGAGTGCATAATGGGTAGGTCTTAGAATCGGACAACATCTATTTTTCATCCCTCTAAATGTTAAGGGTGGTCCACACGAATTTTTTTTTAAATTATGAGTCTGCTGACTCATAATCACAATCATATTAAAAAATACATACAACTTCAAATTTTCACCCATCTACGATCAACAGTTACTTTTGTATCGCGATTTTAATATCGGCAATGCAACGTTTGCTGGGTCAGCTAGTATATATATAGTTTTATCATAATAAGATACTTTTGAAGCGAAAACAGCTGTCAGTTCTTGTTTTTTTTTTTTATATATAACTGCTCCGTCGACTGAATGTCGACGATTCGGCCAACGTCAAGGTGGAGAGATTTTTTATTTTAATTTAGCTGATTGAAGTATAAAGAGTTGATTTAAAAGGAAATGATCGGTTGATATAGCTGTGGTTTTTTTGTGAACTGAAGAATAGGCAACAAGAGTTATTACGGTTAGTAATAAACACCCATAACACAACAATATTAACTACCTTGTTAGTATCTAATCTAAGTTTAAGGGAGAAATGTGTGAATGTAAGTGGGAATATGTGCCTAATAGAAGCGAAGAAAGTATGGAGGATAATAGTTACAGAGCTAAACAACATTTAAGAGAAATATTATTTATACGTCAACATGAAACATTGCAGTGGTGTTTCCGGTTACAACAAACCAAGAGGCGGTAAACTTAGTATATATTTAGAAAATATATATACATATACTCGAAATATGTAAGTATGTAAGAAAACACCCAAATCTATAGACTAAAATCATAGACGTGCCCCGGCAAAACACACCTCGCTTTAAAAATAATCTTTTGCAAACTAAATCTAAATTAACATTACACAGTTCCGTTTCCCTACCCAATGTCAGTTAAAATTTATAATAAGTTACCAGAACACTTAAAAGCCGAAACCAATATAAGCTCTTTGAAAAAGTTACTTTTGGAAAAAAGTTACTATTCTATTATTGAATACTTAGAGGAAAAAAATATTTGAATGTCTGCCCCTCTGTTGTTCATTGCTATGCCTTACGAAGTGCATGTGATAATTATTTAGTACTACAATTTTGTTTAGTAACTAATTCGCATGTAACGCAATTTAATTAAATAAATAAATAAAAATAAAAGTTTGATAGGTCATACATAGAGACATTTTTATGTTTTATATATTAAAATAACTAATAATTTTAATAATAACTTCTTGTACGATAGCTATTCTCATAACTATAACTTATTTGGGGCAAGATAATTTGTGTAAAGTGTCAATATTATTATTAATCTCATCTCCTCGCGGTCGCGCCGGCGCGCCGGTCCAAAGGTAAAGTCCGTTCGTTAAATTCGTATTATTGCCATACCCCCTTTCATAATAGTCTGGTAACTTAAAACATTGCTAATTCTCACTCTGTCTTCTTCTATTGACCTAAGTCAGAATGAAAAAAAACACTCCTTAGCGGCTGTTTAAAGTTAGCGGACCATTATGAATAAGGGGGATAGTGTTCAACTCTTACAGATCACAGAAAAAATATTGTACATTTTTCCATCCGATTTATTTGGAAACATAGTCTTTAACAATTGTTAAAATAAAATATATGAAAAAATAAATATTCATCCTACTATCCTACTAATATATTATATAAATGTGAAAGTTTGTAAGAATGTATGGATGTATGTTTGTAACTCTGTCACGCAAAAAATACTGAATGGATTTTAATGAAACTTATAATAATATAGCTTACACATCAGAATAACACATAGGCTATCATTCATATAGATATATTATGAATTATCCAAAATATGTCAAGTAGGTAGGGAATCTCTGCTATCTTCAAGCTATTCTTGTGTGCGCTGCAAAAGCGGTAGGAGTTCCTAATATACAAGTAATGTATAATGGAAATGTCCTACAAAAAGCCCGCGACAGCATCTTTTACGTGTAAGCCATTATCGCCAAAATAGTGAACCATCAATACAATAAAAATTATTAATTTATTTCTAACGCGACAACAAATTGATTGATTACACAAATATTTGATAGTTATGAAAATGACGATAAACAACCGAGTGCACAATATTATGTTGGGGTCAGGTGGCGGTCGAATGGGACGGTGGGGTCTGACGATTACGGACGGGGAAATTTGTTAATACGCCTGCAGTTCCCATTAAAAGTTGTTTTTTCAATTACTATCACCAAACAGCAGATTCAAATCTTAAAGGTAGCAGGCATACGTTTAGGCACACCATGTTTTTCCCACGGCCAGCTCTACGTGGCTTGCGCACGCGTTTCTAAATTATAACATCTGCATGTTTAAACTGATCGAAAAAAATCGTTAAACATACATAGGCTGCACTAAAAGTATCGGGAATGGAATATTTCCACTGTTCCTGTCATATTAAAATCTTTTTAATTGAAAACTCCTTGGTTTTAAAAATCGAATACCATTTTATTTAAAAAAAGATTCTCGGTCTTGTCACAAGGTCTTGTCAAACTTGTTTAGTCGTTGAGAAAATGGAATTGACTCGAGAAAATTCTAGAGCGATGATTTATTATGACTTTCGAAGTGGTATAACACAAAAACAGTGTGTTGACCGGATGATTTCTGCATTTGGTGTGAAGCCCCATCCAAAACCACAATTTATCGCTAGTTTGCTGAATTTCAACGTGGACGTGTCAAGCTCAATGATGATCCCCGTCAAGGTCGTCCAAAAACTTCAGTCACCAAAGAAAACGTTGATGCTGTGCGTAAGCTGATTGAGGAAGATCGACATATGACATACCGCGAAATTCAGGCAACTTTAGACATTGGCATGAGTCTAATACAAATAATCTTGCATGAATAATAAGGTGTAAAAAAGTTGCTTTCCCGATGGATACCGCATTTGCTCTGTGAAGAACAAAAAGCGGCTCGCGTTACTTGGTGCGTCAGATCTCTCGAAAGATTCCAAGCAGGATCCTCAAATGCTGTATACAACATCGTATCAGGTGACGAATCTTGGATATACGCGTACGGACCCGAAACATAAAAACAGTCACGAGATTGGGTGTTCGAAAATGAGCCAACAAAAATTGTTCGTTCACGGAGTGTTGCAAAAAAAATTATGGCCACGTTTGTCTCCAAAACCGGCCATGTTGCGACTATTCCTCTTGAGGGAGAAAGAACGGTTATTGCAGAATGGTATACTAGCATTTGTTTGCCAAAGGTCGTTTCTGAACTGCGTAAAGAGAACTGCAACCGCCGCATCATCCTCCATCACGACAATGCGAGTACTCACACCGCGCACAGAACAAAAGAGTTTTTGGAGCAAGAAAACATAGAATTATTAGACCATCCACCGTACAGCCCCGACCTAAAGCCTAATGATTTCTATACTTTCCCTAAAATAAGGACGAAATTGCGTGGTCAGAGATTTTCATCGCCTGAAGAAACTGTGGACGGCCATTTTGGAGACCCCAATTTCCGAATGGAATGGTTGCTTCAAGGATTGGTTCCATCGTATGGAAAAATGTGTCAAAGTTCGCGGAGAATACTTCGAATAGCAATAAATACATTTTTAAATTGTAATGTTGTGTCACTTCCTTGATTCCCGAAATATTCAGTGCCGCCCTCGGAGTATATTGCAGTAGCTTCCTATAACTTTTGGATTACCAACAATCATCATATACATTCTTACGTATATGTATATCCTTACAAACTATAGCGAGTATAAAACCTATTACTATTTACACCAGGAACAGACATAAACTTATAATGCCTACTACTCGGCTTTGTCGAGTTAGTAAGTCTTTTGTGGGGCGATGTATATGCTTTTACAACAAGATCCCAGAAAATGTTCAAAACGAAAGTATTACGATGTTCAAAAGAATTGTTAAAAAACGTTTGTGTGGTAAAGATTACTATAACATTAATGAATATCTTAATGATGCCACAGATTGGGAATGGAGCGACCGCCCTCAGGCTATTAAATAATAAGTTTAATTATGCAATATTACTTTATATTTTGATAAATCGAAAAATTAAGATTAGAATTTAGACTAAAAATAATTATTAGGCAAAACAACATTTGCCAGGTCATCTAGTATATTATATTTATTGTACACATATTTTAAAATGAAATAAAGTATTATTGTTATTATATTGTAACTTTACAATATAATAATAATAATACTTATTATAATAGTTAACAACACATATACATAAGTATGTATATGTGTTGTTAACTATTATAGCATGCAAAATCATATTTTTGGCGATATTACATTAATTATATTATATACTAGCTGACCCAGCAAACGTTGCATTGCCATGTAAAGTAATAAAAAAAATTCAATAATTAAAATTTTTGACGTATAAAAAATAGATGACGACCGATTCTCAGACCTACCAAATATATCGTACTACAATAATCAGTATATGCGATTGCCATCTTGCAACTCTATTGCGTATCTGTGGATGGAATAGAATAATATTAAAATCGCAGTACAAAAATTAGGTGTTGATCGTAGACGGGTGAAAATTTGAATTTGTATTTATTTTTTAATGCTGAATCATCTATATATATAAAAATGAATTGTTCGTTAGTCTCGCAAAAAATTCGAGAACGGCTGGACCGATTTGACTATTTTTGGTCTTGAATTATTCGTGGAAGTCCAGAGAAGGTTTAAAAGGTGAATAAATATGAAAATGCTCGGAATTAAATAAAAACAACGGTTTTGTTTTTCCTTTGATGTGTCCCCCACATCGTTTCATTGTCCGTCGTTCAGAAATCAAATTGAAAGAATAGTTTAAAATGAATAACTCACTAGAATTTATATCTTTCTAACTTTGTCAGGAGGTAAAAAATAAACTTAATTTTATATACAGAACAACGTCTGTCGGGTCAGCTAGTAATAAAATAAGAAATATGCAGGGGTAGTGACCCTTATCATTTAGGGGTATTAAAAATAGATGTTAGCCAACTCTCAGACCTACCCGATATACACATAAATTTTCAAACAAATTGGTTTAGTTTCGGAAGAGTTTGGAACACCGGGACACGAGAATTTTATATATAAGAAACTAGCCGTTGCCGCCCGCTTCGCTGGGCGAATTTTAAATCGGAATAGATTAATAAAGGAACTTTGAAATAACCATCAGCCATAAACCATCTAGGATAAATTTCACATCGAATGGTGGTAGTTTCATGTCGATACGATTGGTTTAGGCGTGATTGAGCCTCAAACAAAGACTTTTTTCATTATATATATATATAGAGGAAACTAAGAACTTCACTTATACTGCTTTTGAATTTACTTTGGCATCAGAAATCATCATCATCAGAATAAAGAGCTACATATGTCTAAAGCTGCACTCCAATAGAAACTTTAATTATTACAATAATGTATTAATTGGTGTGATTTCTTCAAATCTATAAATTAGAAGTAAAAGTACGTGAGTTACTTGGAGGTTGTTTAGAAACAAGCCAAGAAAAATGAATGTGTGACTTCAAAGTCAAAGTCAAATAAACTTTATTCAAATATGCATAAACTAAGCGCTTTTGAAACGTCACTACAAATATTTCGTGAAATTATTGAATTTACCTAATGTTCGTAAACAGTTGAGGTCGTGAAAAGAACATATATAAGTTTAAATTTTTGATGAAAATTGCGGAGTCACCTCTATGTGAGTCATGTGGAACAATTGAGGATGTTGAGCACTTGTTAAAGGAATATGACCGATTTCAGTCTAGTACAGACAAAATTGTAGGACTTATGGGTTTGAACAGATTTTATACTGGCATGTTTGTAAATATTCTTGCCCGCCCTGCATCTAAGGATGCCATAAGTCTTATTTGTTGAACACTATAGATATAACTTGTTTTTCGTTTTATTAACTTTTTTTTAGTTTGTTAAGTTAAGAACTTTGTTTTTCTTTTGTCTTTTTAATGTACCTAGATTATAATGGGGCTGACATGAACATACGTATAAAAGCCCCTATCAATAAAGAAAGAAAAAAACATATATATATATAAGAAACTCAACGGCCACTCATTTCAATCAAATAGATTGTTTTACAATGGCTGTAATACACACAACAAATTGGTTTGTATGATGTTGCATCCAATATATGTGATGTCTTTGATTAATATAAACTATTTCATATAAAGAAATAAAGACTTAGCTGTATAAATATAAATTATCGTAAATTGGATGCATCAACCTTTAGAGCTTGAACTCATTGTTTGTGTAAGGATGCTCCGTGAACATGATGGTCGTGATTACTGTCACAATTAGTAATTGCATCTAACAAATATTAACTATAACAGGCCGGCCTGGCACCACAAGCAGCACCCGTTCACGAGTTGACGCATGGACCAGTATTAGTTCGTGAAATACAAAAGACTTACTGATGATATGTGATCCCAGTGTCTTTATTTCTTGTACTTAGTATTATTTTTATAAAGTTTTACGCAACCCGGCGTTTTAGTTTCAAATATAAGCAAAGATTAACAGATCATGTGGCACGTCAACGTCACACATTGTTCGAGACTGGCTCGAGTACGCCCAATTGGGCATAGTATTAGTTGCCGCACTTTTCGTCTTCCACTGCGGTATGTAGTTGGAGCGCAGCGGTTTCCTCTTCACAGTTTTGCAATTCGGATTCTTTCTATCCAGGGATGCTACACTGTAAGCACCGTTTATTTGCAGTCACCACTAGTTTTAACTGACACGTAGGGTTGTGATGTGGCAACTATTGCTGCAACAGATACCTCCAGAACACGATGGACGGCATGAGCGAGGTCGTTCGAGGAGGGATCCTCCAATTCTGACAGAGTGGGAGGTTTTTTTTTATGTTTAAGACATTTATTGTTCCATAAAGCAATTTCCACTTTAATGGAACATACAGGCTATGTTATAAAAATTGGGTTACAAAATTGCATTTTAAAGCGTTCATAGTAATTAATAATAGGTTAAGTAGTATAGATTATAAGTATAGATTATATAAATTTCTACTATATATTATAATATTTTATAAAGGTTATAATACTAGTGGTTAGTTTTAGAGCACCGCCGAATTCCACCTTCGCACGACACGCCACAAGTTAGGATATCATGCCCACCTGGATGTTTGGCCTCCTCCTGGTACTCCACAGTGCGATTTTCAAGGAGCTTTCTTCTACGTACCACAAAGCTGTGGAATGAACTTCCTTGTGCGGTGTTTCCGGGACGATACAAAATGGGTACCTTCAAAGAAAGCGCGTACACCTAAAGGCCGGCAACGCTCCTGTGAATCCTCTGGTGTTGCAAGAGATTGTGGACGGCGGGTATCACTTAACTCCAGGTAAACCGTATACTCGTTTGTCCTCGTTCTCCAATCGACAAAATTATATCGACGCGGGACGGTCGACGTCAAAAGTCGACGCGAGCCACGGTTGAGTCACAACTCACTACACAAGATTACATAGATTCACCGATAACGAAATACTAGATGTGACAACAGACTTCCCGGGGTTAAATCTCTTCCAGGAACGCTGTCACATAATTTCTTGACATGAAACATTAGCGTCACTTGGCTGATTCTTCACGCCGCAGCCCCTTCAGTATCCATGACCCTCCTACATCAACAGAGACCCTATCGATTGTACACGTTACGAAGTTATTATATTTACGCCCAGGGGATGCACAGGGTAAATTATAAATTATAATAATGATGGTGACACTGTTTCTTTATCTTTGTAATTTAGTTTAAATAAAATTATTTTGTTTATACTCGAAATTTTTGGTGTGTTGGTACAGGTCTAATACTCGATCATATGCAATGCATGCTATAAATCAGTAGAAAATTGTTCAGGAAGGCCAAGATTTTTTAATTTATATTTTTAATAAGAATAATAATGACGCACTCTTACACAAATTATGTTGCCCCAAACTAGGCATAGCCTGTACTATGGGTCCAACACAACTATATATTTAATACAATACACTTAAACATACATAAATACATAATATAAACATCCAAAACGCGGAAACAAATATTCATATTCATCATATAAATTATTGCACCTACCGTGATTCGAACCCGGGACTTCTAGCTGAGTAGGCAGGGTCACTAACTACTTGACTATAGGTGTTGTCATATTATATCATATTTGTAAAGATTTTTTCTATCTCAATAGATTAGATCTCAGTAAATGTAACTTGTATGTGATATTAAAATAATAAACTAATCAGTCATGGATTATTAATCTTTTTTTACTATTTAATAGTAGCCGTTATTCACTAATATTTTTCAATCTTTCTTTGAGCAATTTTTTTTTACAATTTTTGTGATATTAATGTATAAAATAATACTGGTTGTTACCGGAGCGATATTCAATAAATATTGCAGTTATACGACGTTTTACCGCTCCAACAATGGAAAGACACACACACGCTAATTTCAAGTACATATCTATACTAATATTATAAAGTTGCAGGGTTTGTTTGTTTGTTTGAACGCGCTAATCTCTGGTACTACTGGCCCGATTTGAATGATTCTTTCAGTGTTGGGTAGTCCATTTATCGAGGAAGGCTATATGCTATGTTTTTTTTTCAAAATTAGGGATCTGTAATAAAATTGCTATTTTGTAACACAAGGTGTAAAATCGAAAACCTATTTTTGCGTGCGCTGCAAAAACTATTGACAATAGAACAAAATGATGTACAGGCTATAATTACTTACTTATTATTACTTATAAAACTATCGCGTGAATTATACTTTATATGGCATAACAACGTTTGCCGGGTCAGCTAGACCAAAATATATTTAATTCGCCACACCGACATCAAAGAAAATAGTATCTTAAAAAATTACCGTAGGAAAAAGTAGTTTATTCCCTTGATTTTATTGTATTATATTGCATAAAAATGACCCATTATAATATAAAAGGTAAAATACTCACTATTATACCGGTAAATAAAAATCTTCAACCAACTCATAAGTATCACTCCAATATACTAAAACCGAACACGATCAAAGCAACAGGAAAACTGATAGATCTAAGAATGATTAATAACGGGTGTGATTTGTAAATTACTTTAAAGGTGCTTATAGACGAGCAATATAACGAAGGTAATAATTGTTTTGTGGTGAGTAATTATGAACAGCTTTGAAATTAAACAAAACCAGCTTAATATATACACAGTAATTGATCAGAAAAAAGGGCAATACTGTTTTCAATTAATAACAAACAGACCATTAGGACTTTTAGGAAAATATACTATTGGCAAACCTTATTTAACTGATAAAAAATTAAAATAATATAAACGATATTTTCAAGCATTATTTGTAATCGATCGTTTCATCGTACTATCATACAAATAAACATTTTACAATAAAACAAAATAACAATGTTTGTACTTATTAATGTATAGTTTATTTAATTTAAGTATATCATCACTATCATCAGTTAGAAGACCTCCACTGCTGGACACAGGCTTCACCCAAAGATCTCCACGATGATCGGTCATGCGCTGCCTTCATCTAACGTGTTCTGGCGACCTTGACCAGGTCGTTGGTCCGTCTTGTGGAGTGCCTACCAATTCCTTGTCTTCCGGTTCGCCATTCGAGGATTTTTCTGTCCCACCGGCTATCTGTCCATCGAACTATGTGCCCAGCCCACTGCCACTTCAGTTTCGCAATTATTTGCGCTATGTCAGTGACTTTGTTCCCCTACGGATCTCCTCATGTCTGATACGATCTCGCAAGGAAACTCAATATATTGTCTTGTACAATGTAGAGGCTATGTCTAGTATTGGGGAACGATTATTTGCGTAAAAGTGTGTTACATCGTACAAAATATAACAGTATTAACTTGTCTTGTTTTTGGTATATCTAAAGATATTTCGATTGGGAACACATGTGATCTTAGTAGTGTTAATATTTTCTGAGCAAATTATTAGAAAATAGCCCAGGGGGTGGCGGATCACGCCGATGAGATTACGCTAACCTCGACAGCTTTAGACCGTTGTAAATATTGGTAAATAATTAAGCATATTTTATTAAATTGATAAATTATAGAGACGTATAATTACTACATTTAATATTGACAATCGCAATTGAGCGTCTGAAGGCGTTATAAATTTTAAGATTCGAGCCACTCATTATGAGATATGTATTGTGTCATAATTATGATAAAAAATGGCGCTGTTTTGTAGCCTTGAGTGTCTGTTGGTTTTATTAGCTTTTGCGATTTCGCGATAGCATAACGATAATTACTCGTATGTGCATAAGAGTAGTTGATAACACTTTAGACGCTCTTATAAATCATATTTTAATAATCATAATAAATTAAATTGATATAAAAAGATAGATATACACACATTAACTTTATCTAAGGATATTCCACATTTTCTGAATCATTTTTTTATGGAATATGAGGTCAAACGAGCGTACGGGTCACCTGGTGTTACGTGATCACCGCCGCCCACAATCTCTTGCAACACCAGAGGAATCACAGGAGCGTTGCCGGCTTTTAAGGAAGGAGTAGGCTTCTAGGATTATTTGTGTATTAATTCTAGAAGTGAGGGTTATTACTTTAAAAACATAACAATTACTTTGCATTTGCTACAGGGACTAAACTGGGGTTGAGCAGGTTATCAACTGTAATGTAGATCCTGTAGATGAAGCCACAACCTGAGAGTTGAACAAAGACATATCAAGATTTATGAACTTTACGTCACTCGAACGGTTAGCTCAGTTGGAAGATCACTCGAGGTCGTGGGTTCGAGTCCCGCATCGTACATAAAATTTTGTTTGTTTATTTTCTGACTTTTCAGGAAATCTATAAACAATTTCTAAAGTGAACTATATTATCTTATGGAATGAAAAAAACAACAGCTAGCAGGTCATCGACCATCATTTTCACGATCATACACAAGCAATGAATTCAAGCTCTAAAGGTTGATGCATCCAATATACGATAATTTATATTTATACAGTTTATTTTTTATTAATTTTTATGAAATTAATTATATTATTTAAACATGACCCATATATTGGATGCAACACCTTATAAACTAATTTATTCACTTCTACAATAAAGTCCCAGCCACTGATCAGGCATTATCTATAAATAAATTTAAATGTTTTATAAAAAAATGGCTCTGTCGTAAATCCTATTACTCCACTGCTGAATATCTAAATGATCGGACAGCCTGGGACTAGATTGTGATTATTTTATAGCGATAGAAATGACTGTACAATATTGTATATTTTTATTGAAAAGAGCGCAAAAAAAAGAATGCTGGGAGAGTTTCTTGCGCCGCTTCTTCTCTCTCAGAGCGCCATTTGTTTCCGAAGCGGTAGTAGTATCTAGTAGTATAAGAAATGACATCAAAAAGAATTCTAAAGGAATCAATTTTGAGAAAATAAATGCCTTTTATGCCTTTTTATGCATTTTATTATGTATATAACAGCCGTTGTAAATACTCTATTTGATTGAAAAGAGTGGCCGTTGAGATTCTTGTAAGTTCTTCTCCCGAGCTCAACTTTTTACGAACATAGAGTAAGTTCAGTAATTAAAGAAAATTTTTGAAGTGACTACTCAAAACCGCTTAGGTTAAGCCTAATTGAATTAAGTTTTTTTACCTTGACTTTCAGTTGGTGCGTAAGTCTTCTTTCACACCAATTCAAAGTGAACCTAAAGAAGTGATGAATTAAATTATTAAAATCTTTCGTGAGACATTATTTACTTTATTTATTTAAATCGGCTTTCCTGACGATTGTAATTATAAATAAAAAAAGTTAATTTGATGACTTGCTTATGCCCGCGACTTCGACGTTCTCTCGTCTCTTGAACTTTTAAGCGTTCCACAAATCCAAGATATTATGACGCTTTTTCAGACCTTTCACACATCTGGGAACAGCGAGTTGCTCTGCTGATTCGCTTGTTAAGACGCGTTTTATATATTTTGGATATATAAGGGGCGGGACACACAGATAAGACGTAAGACCAGAGGGTCTACCATCAACTTTTAATAAGCAATGCGATTCCGATCCAGTTCAGTTTAGGTACCTAAACTGAATCACCAAAATTCGTACCATGAAGTGCTTTTGCGTTTGGATCGCTTATGAAGAATGAACAAAAAAAAATTGCGTTTCGAAACCTAAAATGATATGATTTTAGAGGTTTTTTTGGGTAGAAAATACTAAAAATACATTTTAATATTGCAATTGTGTTAAATTATAAAACATTACGCCCTTTTTTATGCTTATTAAATAATAGTAATATAAATAAATATAGTTAGTAATATAGTATTTCCTCTGAGGAAGTAGCAACTTTTTTCGAATCGGTCACTTTGACAAATTAGCTATCCAGTTTAGGTTGAAATAACACCTCATGGTGCGAATGAATGAACGAACTAAATCAGTTTGCGATTCAGTTGATATCATTTTTGACAATCAATTGACATCATTGCGATTTAATCAGTTGATTTGTCGTCAACCTAAATTAGATAGCTCTAATCACGTCGTGGTACGAAATAGCAAAGCAGTTCATTTTAGGTCTCAGACGCGGTGCCCCTTCAGTAAACTTTCATACAAAATGTATAGAAGCGTCGAGACACCGTTGGACACGACGTTTCGACGACTCGACTGCGCCCTATACGTACGGCACGCTATGATTGCCGTTTTGACGTTCGTCCACTCATGAAGTTTCGTATTAATTAATAATTACATTGAAAGACAAATTACTGTTCTTTATTGTCAATAGTGACGTGCAGTTGGTCATAAAAATTTATCGATTGTATAATTTTAGGACACAAGATTTATTTATTACATTGACTTCTAAACTATATTAGGGTCCCGCGAACATTTATTTTTAATTTTTATAAGATTCTAATTATTAGTGTACTTATTTACCACAAAGCACGGCATTTATTTTACGAAATTCAAATTTATTAAAAATTAATTCTAATACGATCGCTGGCCAGCAAACCTACAACCACCGGCAAACTCGCGTCAATGCTCAATGCAAAACAAAGCAGTTTTGACTTAACTAGTATAAATTGTGAGTGTACTGTGATTGTGATATGGTTTTGACCTGGCTTTGGATTTCGGATATTTATACTGTTGACCCTTGCTCGTTAATTTGGACTCTGGCCGAACGTACGCAGAGAACTGTTCTAAACGGACAGACACGTGAGTTCGTTAAACGCCTTTGTTACTATTTCGATCGTGAATCCCAAAATGGAGGGCCAATTTTACCTATAACGTCAGTGGTTGAACGCGTAGCTGATGCGCTTCATATCGGACAAAGAACTGTTTGACGAATAACTAAAGAATAATATGGCGAGACTGGCACAGAAGAAACTAAACTTCACACACCAAAAAAGAGAAAACGAGCAAAACCAGTCGTAGGCATCGATAGCTTTCATTCCGATGCCATCCAAATACATGTGTACGGCTACTATTTACGGAAGGAGTATCCAACAAGAAAAAAGTTAGTGCAATCACTGAAGGAAGCTGGTTTATTCTTCGGTGGGGAAATTTCTTTAACGAAGATTTTGAAGACCGTTGGAATTCGATACAAACAATGTAACAAACGCAAAATATTGATGGAAAGATATGATATCGTGATGGCAAGATATAGTTTTTTACGGCAAGTGAATGAAATAGAAAATTGGCAAAATGTAGTGTTTTTAGATGAAACATGGCTTAATGCTAACCATACTGTAAACCGTTCTTGGACCGATGACACTGCAGCATCTACGTCCAAAGTTCCTGTTGGAAAAGGAACGCTACTTATAATTTGTCACGCCGGAACTATCAACCGATTTGTCGAAGGTTCTTTCATGGCTTTTTCGTCAAAAACCTACTATCATGAAGAAATGAATGGAGAAAAGTTTACTGAATGGTTTACCTCAATGTTGTGTAGCCTCCCTGAACCATCTTTTTTTTTTTTACTGGTGTTAAGTGATCACCGCCGCCCACACTCTCTTGCAACACCAGAGGAATCACAGGAGCGTTGCCGGCTTTTGGAAGGTGTACGCGCTTTTCTTGAAGGTACCCATGTCGTATCGTCCCGGAAACACCGCACAAGGAAGCTCATTCCACAGCTTCGTAGTGCGAGGAAGAAAGCTCCTTGAAAACCGCACTGTGGAGGACCGCCACACATCAGGATGGTGGGGATGATATCGTAACTTGTGGCGTGTCGCGCGAAGGTGAAATTCGGCGGCAGGAATCAGGTTGAACAGCTCTTCGGAACACTCCCCGTGATAAATGCGGTAGAAGACACACAATGAAGCCAAGTGATCCAGCCGTTCACAGGGCGCTAGATCCCCGACAATTCGAGCTGCTCTGCGTTGCACGCGGTCAAATGGATCGAGCTGATACTGGGGTGCGCCAGACCAGAGATGACAGCAATACTCCATGTGAGGCCGGACCTTCGCTTTGTAGAGCGCTAGAATGTGGGCCGGCTTGAAGTAATGCCGTGCTCTATTTATGACGCCTAGTTTCTTCGAAGCCAATTTGGCTTTGCCCTCCAGATGGCCACTGCTCGAATTGGCAATTGCTCGAGATTTCGAGACCCAGTTTTCCGATACTAGGCGAGGCTTTCAGGGAAGCGTTCTCGAAGAGCGGTGATATCTATTATAATAATCTATTATAATTATGGATAACGCCCCATACCACTCGGTGCAAATTGACAAGCCACCTGCCCAATCCCAAAAGAAAGCTGACATCGTCTCATGGCTTCAAAAAAATGGCGTAGATGTAAACATCAATATGTTAAAAGCGGATACGGTTACGTCATCGACGAAATAGCGTTAGAACATGGGCACAGAGTTATACGGTTACCGCCTTACCATTATGAATATAATGCAATTGAGTTGATGTGGGCTCAAATTAAGGGATACTCGTATGCTGCAAGACGCAATACAGAACCCCCATTTACCACAGTAAAAATGATAAAAATATTAGAAGAAGCTTGCGAGCATGTGACTAAAGGAGACTAGGAAAAGGTTGTGAATAGAACTGTTTAATTAATAAGGGAAGATTCATTAGAAAGAGATGTGAAAATAGATAATATTTTAGAAAACGAACTTGTAATTAATGTAGGTGATTATAGCAGTGAGGACAGTGAAAATAGCCGTATGGACGAATCTGATTAAATCTGGCCTTTTGTCACACCTTTATTTGGTCACTTTTTGTATTCATATGTGTCTTATGTGCATATAAAGTATGTATATTCATTTTCATTCCAATATTCAGTTCGTTCAAATATGTGAGGTAAACATTTATATTTTTGTTTTATTGAACCTTTTTAATCAGGGACTACTTGCAACAAAAACTAATAGATTTGATTATATGTTTTTCGAGAATAAATTGACATTTCACATCAGTATTATAATATGTCAAAACGGCCATCATAGCGTGCCGCTAGTATAATCGAAAACATACAGAAGAGGCGACGCGCTGACAAGACGGGGCAGAAAGGGGTGCGCGGGCGGTAGTTTGTATTCTGATTTTTGAACAAGGGTAACCCGCGCGCCCGCGCAGGCCCAATTACACTTACACTCGTGTCTAGGTTAAATATGTTCTTTACAATAATTGATTTTTTTATAAAATACGCGACTCTTCTATTATTTAAAAAAAAAATATGTTCTTCATTGCTGCGCCATGCCGGATGTACCCAATAATTTTCCCTTTGAATATTAGCAAGTTGAACCAAAGTCAGAACATCCTCGTCTTCTGAACAAGTCATGTTGGTGTCCCAAAATCAGACGCTAAAATGCAAAGAAACATACCCTAGATAGACGCGCCCTGTCTCTTTCATATACTTTAACCGCGACCCGTATACAGCCTGTCTGCGACGCGTCCTCGTCTTACGTCTTTTCTGTGTTCCCTAAGAATTCATTTCGTCCCTTACTGCCGCACTGGCTTTTTGTTTAAGGCAAAGAGTAAGCAGAAAACACGCAAACATGGTGTTTTTAGACAAGTTTTGTGGTGAAAGTATGGCATTTCGAGCTATGAAAACTACTTCTAATAAAATTAATAATTAATATGAAAATAAATAATAGTTTAAAAAAACGAAAATAATACGCTTTTATAGAAAATTAATCTTATTTATTCTTATCAGTCTTATTTATTATAAAATAAATCTTATTTATTTTCTATTTTTAGTGGAATATAAAAGCGTTTTTCTTTTTTTTTTTTTTGAATTGTCATCGGTCGTTAATAAGAATGCCAAATTTAGACTTACTCCGATGTTTTAAATGGGGTCAAAATCATGTTCAAAGATTCCGTAACATACTAACATACGTATGAAGCTAATAAAAGCGTATTAAAATACAAAATCATATATTGGCGTACTTAGATGATCAGCTGATTTGTACACGATTTATATCTAGTGGTAAAAATTAGTTCATAATTTATATTATGTTTTAATTGGACGACAAACGAACTCCTTCTATACGTCTGTCATAGTCTGTGTATTGATCAAGTCCAATTGAAATACGTGAACCGTCGAACCGTCACCTGGTTGATTGAATGGTCCGTTCATTCAACGCCCATCGCTATTATTTACCGAGTCTTCTAGACAGTCTCTCAAAGAAAAATTTAAAGATATAAATATGATGACTGTTCATTGTCAGAACATTTATGATGTGTAGCGGTCCTCCACAGTGCGGTTTTCAAGGAGCTTTCTTCCACGTACTACAAAGCTGTAGAATGAACTTCCTTGTGTGCAGTGTTTCCGGGACGATACGACGTACCTTCAAAAAAAGCGCGTACACCTTCCTTTAAGGCCGGCAACGCTCCTGTGATTCCTCTGGTGTTGCAAGAGATTGTGGGCGGCGGTGATAACTTAACAACAGGTGACCCGTACGATCGTTTGTCCTCCTATTCCATAAAAATATATATATATACATATATATACGTTCACAAAAATTGTCACATTTTTGGTCATAATAGTGATTTTCATTATTATAACACTAGAAATAAGGGATTGCTTGTAACTAATTCTAGTAGGCTTTAAGGGTTAATGTATACACTTTCTAATAAAGTTCCAGCCACTGTTCAGGCATTATCTATAAATAAATTTAAATGTTTTATAAAAAAAAATGGCTCAGTCGTAAATCCTATTACTCCACAGCTGAATATCTAAGTGATCGGACAGCCTGGGACTAGATTATGACTATTTTATAGCGATAGAAATGTCTGTACAATATTGTATATTTTTATTGAAAAGAGCGCAAAAAAAAGAATGCTGGGAGAGTTTCTTGCGCCGCTTCTTCTCTCTCAAAGCGCCATTAGTTTCCGAAGCGGTAGTAGTATCTAGTATATTAGAAATGACATCAAAAAGAATTCTAAAGGAATCAATTTTGATAAATTAAATGCCTTTTATGCCTTTCAGCTTTTTGTATGATTTTTATATTTGAGACACAGGTCCAGGCATAAAACCATAGTTGGAAAACATATGCCCATACCGGTTTCAGCACTTTTTTATAAATTAGCAACTTATGGTCTTAATTGTATCTTGTTGACAAGTTTATCTAATTCCTAATAATCCTTCTGAATTTAAAACCTATTCCTTTTTAAATTAAACTGGTACTGAATAAAATAAAAATTTCAAAAATTTTAATATTTATTGTGGTATAAGTAGGTAAATGAAAAATTCTTAGCAAGTACTTAGTAATAAGCTGTTATTTTAAAATTGCAAACGAAACTTCATTTGCATTTTTTTTTGTAATAAAACTATTAAAATAAAAGAAGAGTTTTATAAACTAAGTAAAAAATATTCGTTTCTTAAAACAGTAATATATTAGTTCTATCTTCTCTTTTTTTCTTGTATTTCAGCTACTGATCTAGAGAAAAATATTCGGTAAGCTATATATATTACTGTGAGTACAAATGCTATAATAAGTGCTAAAAGATCAAGGTATAACTTCTGGTAGAATGGCACGTTTAGCGCTGGTGATTGTAGATGAAGAGCTCCTCGTGTCTTCACCACGTGTTCCACCCAGTGCACCAGCTCAGCCCCAGGGGATACCGGACGGTCGTGGTAGATGAACGATAGTTCCTTCGCTATCTTACGATATCTAAAAACAAATGTTCAATTCATCCAACAAATGTATAAACCACAGGTCCTATTTCTACACCTGATATACCACAGGAGCGTTGCTGGCCCTTTAGAAAACACACGCTGTTTTATCGTCCAGGTAACACCCCACAAGGAATCTCATTCCACAGCTTGATTGTACGTGGAAGTAAGTTCTTAAAACGTACTGTGTAGGAACGCCACACATCCAGATGTTGGAGAATCTCCAATTAGGATATCAATCCTAAATTGTGGCGTGTTATGTGAAAGTGGAATTGGGCGGCTGGAATCAGGTCTAACATCAGCTCTTCGGAACTCTCCCCGTGTTCAATGCGGTAGAAGATACACTATGAGGTGATGTCTCTACGCAGAGTCAAGTGATCTAGCCGTTGACTTGAGCACTTGACATTTCCCGACATTTCGAGCAGCTCTGCGTTGCTCGCGGTCAAATTGATCGAGCTGGTAATAGACCAGAGGTACTACAGCAATACTCCATAATACGAGGTCACACTAAAGGTTTTGCGTAACTTAAAAAAACAACATGTTATAACCAAATCATTATTTTTTTGTTTTTAAAATACTCTCCCTTACATTTTAAACATTTTTTCATGCGAACGAACCGTTTTTTAAAACAGCAGGACCACAGATCTGAAGGCATGTGCTGATTGAACGCTATCACTGCCTCTCCGGAATTTGTAAAACTGAAACCTATCATCAAATCTTTGATTTTAGGGAAAATACAGAAATCACGGGGGTTCTAGGTCGGGGCTATGTGGGTGACGAGTTGTACTTTCTCGGAATCTATAAATGATTTAGTGTTGATGGCTGTGTCTGGAGATGCGTTGTCATGATGGACGAGAACGCGGCTTTTTGGTCGTCTTTCGCGAACTTATTAACACCCTGGGTAAACAAATGGTAGAATACCACTAGGCATTAACACTCTTTTCATATTCAAGTGGAATTGTGAAGATGGGACCCATAGCGGCGAAAAAAAATGCGAATCATTTTTTTACCAACGTTTGTCGCCTGCTTCACTATATTTGGCCTGTTCTCATTTTCAAAAACCCATTCACAAGATTGCTGTTGTTTTTTCGGGTTCAAAACAATAAATCCACGTTTCGTCTCTTGTGACAATGTCATAAACAGCATTAGAATGTCCGTGGAGGTACTTCATTAGCATATGTGAACACCATTCCACTCTGCTTCCTGACAGTTCATGAGGGATCCAACGACACCAAGTTTCCGAACTTTTAATTCTTCGTGTAAAATTTTCTGGATTTGGCTCATACCAATCCCCAATAGTCCTCGAGTTGTCTCTATTAACTGTAGCAACATTATTTTCGTTGACTTTTAAAATCATAAAAAATCATCGCTCTAAAATCTTTTCGACTTAATTCAATTTTCGTTGCGAACGTAGAACTTTGATGTGTGATAAAAAACAATTGACAAATGATTTCCCACCAATTGTTTGTTTTATTATTAAGAAGGTTGCAACTTTTCAAAAAATATAACATTCGAAATTCAAATAGTTCCGATTAGCTAAAAATGCAAAACTTTTAGTGTGCCCCATGTATGTGGCCGGACCTGCGCCTTGTAGAGCGCTATAATGTCGCCCAGCATTTTCAAAGCCATATTGGCTTACCCCCTTAATTATAATGATCCACTAACTTTAAGCAGTCGCATAGGAGTGTTTTTACTTATTCTGACTTAGGTCAATAGAAGAAGACAGAGTGAGAATTAGCAATGCTTTAAGTTAGCAGACTATTATGAATAAGGGGGTTAGCCTTCCAGATGACCGCAGAATTGACAGTGTCTCAAGATTTCGAGACCTAGTATTCCGATACAAGTTGAGGCTTAAAGAGGAGTGTTGTCGAAGAGCGGTGATACGACAAATAGGGCTTATTTCGTGGTAGACCCGCAAACTTGAGTCTTCCGTAAAAAACATAGACTTGTATAATGATAGTATTGTGTTTATCCGTTGATTTTTTTATACAAATATTAATTTACTTACTTGGATTCATTTAACATTTCATTTATTGCTTTCTTCAAATCCTTATCCATATCATAAGCCAGATCAACTCGAATTGCAAATCCTCTACGAACTGCTCTGTCCACGTTCATATATTGATCAACCATACCAGGTATACCAATCATAGGAACTCCGAAGTGGATTGATTCCGTCGTAGACAAAAGACCACCGTGCGATATAAAAAACAGACAGTTGGGATGGGCTGAAAATAGGGGTTTGAAAAAAAATTGGTTTAGCGTCTCTTTTGTTCATAAGAATGTTGAAAAAGGTATTATATTTTATGTTTATGGCCAAAGATGACAAGTGAGCTCGTGGGTCTACAATCACATGATTAAATTTAAGTAACATTAATATACTCTCACTTTATGCATTTGAACCAGTATAACTACAATTTCAATATAAATAATCGGTTACTTGACGAACTTTTATCAAACAGCGATGTCACTGTTACCGCATTCGCAAGATGATGTTGACCATAAAGCCCTCAGTACTTTCAATTAATTTCTTAGAAATACATTTACTTAAGGCGAAGCCTTATCAGAAATTTTTATATAGTTTAGTTAACTATCATGCTATGCCGTCTTAATTAAATGAAATTGATTGGCTCAAGGTAATTTCTAATAAACCCTTGGACGAAGCCTTATCATTCTTTTACAACATTCTTACGGATCTGCATGATAAATATACCCTCTAAAACAGTCGTATCTACTTATAAGCATCCATTATGGTATATGAGTCCCTTAATAAAATTACTTAAAGAAAAACTTATGCATTTTAACAAGTTTAAGCATTATGGCAATCGCCATGATTGGGATTCTTTTCTGATTTTAAATGGACGTGCTAAGGAATTTGAAAACGGAATATAATAATAATATTAATAGCTTAAAATCCGCGAGCTTTCTGGTCTTATATGAAAACAAAGTAATAGTTACACTTTTGTATTGAAATGCGGCCAACGCACTTCGTTCACTGGGCCTGATAACGTACCTCCTTGTTTTACAGTCAGATGTGCTTCTAGTATAGCAATCCCAATTACGCTCATTTTGAAAACATCTATGCCTGAAGGAGTAGTTCCAAATCTCTGGAAGACTGCTTATACAACTCCTATTCATAAAAAGGGCCTAAAAACTGTGTGGAGAATTATAGGCTCATTACTGTGTATCTTCGCCAAAGTCTTAGAAAACATTGTGTATTTAACTCTATTAAGCAACAATAAATCCGTGTCAGCGTGGGTTCTTTAGAGGCAGATCTACCACCTCAAAACTCTTAGTGTGCACTGAATTTTTAAATAAATATAATATATCAAATCCTTCTCAAGTTGGTGTCATAATAGACTGACTATAGCAAAGTCTTTGATCGAATTGATCATATGACACTACTTAGGAAACTTAAGCGTGTAGGCATCAGAGGTGAATTGTACAAATTGTTTTCTTAATAGGTACAGATTAGGTGTCAGGCAGTAGTATTAAATGGATACACATCTTCCACGATGTATACTCCATATTTATATTTCTTTCTATCTGGAGTGCCTCAGCGATCCTTGCTCGGGCCGCTACATTTCAGTTTTTCAGTTCAAATTAATGTTTCTTCGAATTATTTCCTTCCTAAGCTTTGAATATTTCTATAAATACAACAGACTGACTAAATTTTTTTAAGTAACAGTTTTTAACCATTGATACCATTTTTTTTTTTGCTTAATGCTTTCACACTTCTGGTATCCTCATCATATCGTACTACAACTGGTACTTTCATGCACGTAATCCCAACTGATAGACCATTACTGATCTTTGATCTCTATTTCCTTAACCATAACATTCAAATTCAAATATTTTATTTGTATCACTTATTGAAATTAAGAATCTATCACCTATTCAAAAAGATTTACCTAAGATCTGAGAAGAACAGGTGCAAGCAGGACATTGAGAAAAAGTACTCACCAAGGATGCTTTGTTGTGGGGCCCAGTCTACAATATGAACGTTTTTGGGAATATCTGATAAATTAGCTTCGAATTTCCAAATCACAGTTTGTTTTAATTCAGCAAAGATGTCCAGAAATCGCCTTATTAGTTTTTCCGGAAAATGTTCGCTTCTCAGATTTGAACCCATGCTAAAGTAAATAACACCATGAAGAGAATTGTCCATTATCGCTTTTAAATCCTGAAATTTAATATAACTTTTGAAGTGAGAGGATTAAAGGATAAATGATAAGAAAAAATAAATAAAGAAATAAAATGTAACTAAAATAGAAGATAAATATGTAATTGGTGATAATATTTTTGATTTTTAATGATAACATTATAATGGTTATTGGGTTTTGCACTCTGGGTTTCTATTCTTCTATTGCCTGATAAAATATTTTTAATTTCTTATTTGATGTACTATTCCATTATAGGTTACCTTAGGTAAAGGCCTGACATCGGTTTCAATATGATATCCACCTATCGGCTTGTAGCTCTGAGGAAGACTGTATGCTTCTCCAAGTGATACATGAGAATTACCAAGCATTAGGGATGCATTGTATTTTAGTTCCTCAAATGTCGGTACAGGCTTATTTTTAATGTAAGGTACTAGATATTTTTTATAGTAGTTGTCTTCCCAAAAACTCATGTAACTGTAATAAATTATGAAATCATCATTAATATATATATATAAGCATATCATTGTAGAAGTAACGCTCACATATTTTGTCTTACTTCACAACACGTTGTCGTCGTAGGAATAGCTGACAGTCGAGAAGTATATTTCGCCAAGTGGTCTTTCTGTGAGTACCACAACGAATCGTGAGCGTGTTCATTTAATATATCAATATTCAAATAAAATACTTTTTAAAGGTGTAAAACGGTAGTATCAAACTTTTTTGCCCGTTATTTAATTAGACTACACAGGGACAATTGCGCAAATTGTTGGTATTTATAACTGGTCACTGTCCCTTAAACAAACATGTATTTACCATATGTGTTACAGACAGCTTTTTATGGAAGGGATGCAGAAGCAATCTGAATGGGCAGCTTTCTGGGACGGCCTGGGTTGGGTGCAGTTAGAAAATACACCGAAATACTCGATGTCGATGAAAACGCGTGTAATTTTAAATGTATTTTTACACAAGATAGGTATTTGGTAATATTTTACGGGGACTGCAAGGCGAAGAAACGTCAGGTTAAATAAATAATAAAAGTGTAAGTTTTACCAAATATCTAATAAGAATTATGAATCAATTAAAGAATATTTTATTTAAACACGAATTTTGACTGACTGTTTTGGTCTTTCAGCGTCGATTACAGCAATAATTAAATAATTTAAAACTTTTGTTTAATTCATTATATTTTGTGCACTTATTTAATTAGAAATAAAATACGTATAAAATTTAAATTCACTTGTAATTTTTTGATGAAGATTTCGTGTAAAATGACCTGATACTATGTATCTGCCACGTGTATGCCCTCCTACAACAACAGAAGAACAATTAGAACTTGTCAATGCGTTCTAATATTATCAACAAAAAAGGTCGCGTTAGGCTGTGCGAGATTTTTTTTTATTTATACCTCTGTCGAAATCTCTGACATCAAATTTTAGAGTCTGGTACAAGTGAGTTTGGTACAAGTACGTGCCCGTCTCTCACTTCGCTCGTGCCGCAAATGTCGTGAAATAAATTTCCAATGCATATTTTTTTGTGCTTTCGACCGGCTATACAGAAAAATAGTTTACACTACACGGTTAGAAGTTGGAAAGCCTTGAAATGCGCGACATTGTCCAGGAACATCTAACTTTTTGTGTTCGTCGAAATGTGGGTTGACGCACAACCAGAGACGGCATTCTAAATTTCCTTTTATTTTCTTAATACTTACTATGCGACGAATCTGCCTTTAATTGAATTATATAACTCTTCCACACGTTCCATAAATCTTAATGGTGGGGATTTACTGGATAAAGAATCAGGCATATATGCTGGGTTTGGTATTTCATCTAATAATCTTAAAACCATCCAATGAGGCTCCAGAGTTGATAACCATATATTAGGGCAATCATATACAGCTGCGAATCTGATGAAATAAATAGCATTAAAGGCATACATTCAAAATAGAGTAGAGCGGAATTGGTATGGTCGAATCGTGTCCCTTTTATAGACCAGGGTCGATATTTTTTGAAACCAAAAAACAATTTTAGCATAAAACGCATTGGAAAAGGAAGAGAATATAATAAAAATTAAAGGAAAAGTAATTTACGTGAGATCTGAGGTCGGGAAGTGGCGGGGGGGGGGGGGGGTGTTTAAGAGTAAAAAACGGCTTATCTCGAAACTACAAGTCCTATGGAAAAAAGTTTACAGCAAAGTTGTAGGTAATAAAAAGATCTACAACTTTTATCTTTGCACTCTTTTCACATAACCTCAAAATTTATTGGAACCCGACAAATTCCAAAAATAATAATAGTTGTAACTACATAATATTGTGGTAATAATTTGTATGACGGGTAGTCTAAAATTTTAATTTTAATTCATTTACTTAGGAGAACTCTAAAAATAAATTCTTGTTAAATTGTTGACGAATACGCAATTATTTTTATACTTTTTATATTGTTTTGCAATAGTTTCTTTGAAGTCAGTGTTTTTTTATATATTTTTAGTGAATCTGAAGTACACTAACTAATTTGTGTTGTGCTGCTGATATGAGACAGCGTCATATAAATAAAACAAACGAAGTCAGGGAGTAGTGCCTATCTCACCTCGAGGACAATTTTAAAAGAGACTTGCGAAGAGCGCAAAAATAGATAGAGCTTAGCGTAATGTTGCAATGCAGCAACGAACGTAAGCGCATTGCAAATTTGATTACAGACATAAATTCTGTCACAGATCCCATCGGATCTGTAAGCCGTTAAGGAATTACTGTACTTTCCCCGGGGCGTAAAAAGAATAGGGGAGTCCCAGGCCCATGGGTGTCGTAAGAGGGGACTTAGGGCTTTTTAGAAGTGGGAGAGTCACGCTGCCGTCTTATGAAGGCAGCACAATCGGACCAGACTCGTCCGGGTTAATTACCACACTAGCACAGAATACCGGTGTGCAGTAGCGGCCTAGTGCCGCTATGTTTCGCATAGGTTAGTGTCGAGGACCGGAGGCCATCCCTCCCTCCCCCCAACATAATATAAGAGCGGTCCGAAAAAAGAAATTCTCACTCGGGCTGCCCTTCGTATTCTGGGGTGCGCACAGAACCGCGCATGAAAGCGCGTACACCTTCCTTAAAGGCCGGCAACGCTCTTGTGATTCCTCTGATGTTGCAAGAGAATGTGGGCGGCGGTGATCACTTAACACCAGGTGACCCGTACGCTCGTTTGTCCTCCTATTCCATAAAATAAAAGAAAATTACATTGAGAACTGAGTTTTATTTTCCATTCGATCGATATTGCGCATGGCTATACGCGGAGGATTTGAAGTTGCTCGGTACGTGGCAAATAGTTTCAAAGCCTGTTAGAAATTATAGTTTCTGAAATGCAAGATATTCGGCTATCTTTTATACGAGCAATCCTTCTAGTGATGTTTAATTATTACTTTCCATAGAGATTTATTTTAACTTTTATATTTTCACATTGTTTTTATTTGATGCAATTACCGTCAATACTTTTACAGCCCTAAATGGCGCCAAAATTATAGGAATACAGACAGACAGAGCCATAGAGTGTTCGGCTTTATAATTTGAATAAAGTAATTAACTATACAGCGTTCTTTGTTTTGTGAAGAGCCAGTAAGTAGTAATACTTAGTTAAGATCTAATGTATAAAGTTTATTTATTTATTTTTTAGTCAATCATGTCTATCAACGAATGTACCGATAGTAAAAAATACATGCAATTAGATAAACTCACTTTGACAAATGCTTCCTGTAAATTATTATATGACCATCACTGTATATATATTATTTTTTAATATAATGATAATAATATTGTATTAAAGGAGGCAAACGGGCAAGGGGCTCAAGTGATAGGATGTGTTGAAGCGCTAATTTACAACACCTGGGGTCAAAAAATGCGTTGCCATTTTGAACATTTAACATGTTTATGGAGTCAGCACAGTTTTGCTCCCTCCAGAAAACGCAGGGCCGCCCGGGCATAAACCATTAAGGTACAGGTCCTAATTCAGGACAACTTAGTCAGGTACCGTCCTGAAGTAGTCTTTTTTATTTCGTGCTGCCATTTGTCTCCAGAGGGGAGGAGAAAGTGTGTATGTCTTATAGATTTGTTGTTAGCGATGCCACAAACAGAATAGATCGTTTGAATAATGGTTCGTAGATGCGCTGTCGACATCTCTATAAGCGTCTCGCGCTAAACTTGCTTGAATCAATGCGAGTAAGGCAGTTCTTACTCCTGGCCTCGCGTTCTAAGTACTTCGATAATTTTAAGGAAAAATTTCCAATGGCCATACTTACCCCGCATATAGTTCAGAGTACAACCACTCAGATATAACTACATCAAACTTTTGTGTTGGATCACGAAGCATATTTTGCACATTACGATTTGCAACTGTCAATTTGAATATTTCTACGCATGTGTCCATTATTATATACATCGAATTCATATCTGCTTTTCTGCCCATCATGTTTTGTAAATTAAGTAGTTCTCCTGAAAATTTAAAATACGGCGTTAATTTCATTTACTTACTGGTTTCTTTATGGAATACAAACGAGCTTACGGGTCACCTGATGTTAAGTGATCACCCAGATTCTCTTGCAACACCAGAGGAATCACATAAGCGTTGCTGGTCTTCAATGAAGATGTACGCGCGTTTCTTGAAGGTACCCATGTCGTATCGTCCCGGAAACACCGCATGAGGAAGTTCATTCTACAGCTGAGTTGTGCGTGGAAGAAAGTTCCTTAAAAACCGCACTGTGGAGGAACGCCACACGCCATCTATATTGTGGGGAAGATATTCTGGCTGTCTTCTGTGGCATGTGGTACGAAGATAACGAAACAGATCAAACAGCTCTTCGGAACACTCTCTATGATAGGGACGAAGCGACATCTCTATGTAACTCCAAGCAATCGAGCCATTCGCAGAGCACTGTGTCCCCAAAAAAGTTCCCAATCCAGCTTCTACAAGTGCAGTCCAGTTGCTTTCACCTCTGGTTTGGGACACCCCCACATCAGCTCGAAGCTGGAGAACCTAATATAGCTGCATAAACTCTCTGGAAGCCCAAATGATCGAAATTTTGAGAGAAGTGCCTTGTGCCATAGACGATCAAAGGTCTTCGCGATATCCAGACTAACAGCCAGGCCTTCTTCCTTGCTTTCGATAGTCGCCATCCATCTATGTGTTAGGTATACACCAGAAGTACGCCCGTTGATCAACCATGGCGAAAGCCGTACTATCGGTCGTTAATCAACTGGTGACCCTCTCGGTGCACCAAGAGCTGAAGGCTAATTATGCTCTCCATGATTTCGAAGAGTAGGGAGGTAATAGCTATAGTCCTGTAGTTTGCCGAATCCGGACTGTGTCCTTTTTTTGGATCAGATGGACGAGGGCTGACCTCCATGAGTCCACGACTACACCTTTTGAATATGAGTGCCGGAATAAACGCTCTGCTTCTGACTCAGAGGCACAAGTTCTGAACTCGATTGGGGAAATTCAATCAGGCCCGCTCGAGACCTTTACCTCTAAAGGAAACATAGATCTCTGACACCGCGGAATAGTCCGCGGTGTTTTTCTGTCGCTGTCAAGATTCGAGTTAGAGGCAAAAAGAGCGCAGAAAAGATCGGCTTTCTCTTTTGCCGTATGGGCCAGGGTGTCATCCCTCATGTGCAGCTTACAACATAGGCTTACACGTATATTTTTTAGCTTAACATTAAAAGAACTATTAAGACACCATGAAAAACACAGGCAGACATCAGACAGACAGGCAAGAAAACACTTTATGAGTTGGTATTTTGGATACTAAATATACTATTCACAGACACTTCAACATTTATAATAGGTATATTATATAGTAAGTAATTCTGTTTATGGACGCTACTATCTAATGTGGTTAAAGTTGGAGGAGGTCTTTGCCAACTGGCAAAAAAGAAACATAATTGTATATCAGCTGTTGTCCGAATTAAACGCTTTCTTATTATGTAACATGGATATTATGTTCTGTGGTTCAGAAGTACTGGCTAGGATGACTGAACTACTTTTATATTTAATATTTTTTTACATTACATACCATTAAAAGTTGCGTTATTGTCACTCACATCAATAACTTTCGTGTTATTTGGTGGGTGTTTGGGTGGATACGCTGTGATGTATGTGACCTGTAAATATATAAGCAGTCACTTTATTCCATTGTAAAGTTTTGGATAAATACTAGTAACTGAACAATTGATTCTTTAATAATTTCTCGTAAATATTCACAACACATTTTCTTCTGATTATTTTTTGTTACTATTAGAAACTAAATTATTGATAAAAACATATGGGCTAACTACGTCTTACGATATATATATATATATTATTTATAATCGCTTATAAAATGCTCACAGAATACCTTTATTTATTTATTTATGGTGTGTGTGGATGATGCAGCTACTCAATAACTTTTGTATTAATTTACATTAACTTTTTTGACTTAGTCGTGTAAGGCATTGACTATTTGACGTTTGAGTGTGTTTGTTGCATCATTTTACATATTATATTGTAATTAAAATGATTTGTAAATCAATGGAGATATAAATCTTGATATAAAAGAGTGGCAATGAGTTTCTTGCTACTTCTTCTCATTAGCTCAACCCTTTACGAAGTAGCGGTAGATTCAATAAGATTTTTTTTTATTTCATAAGTATCATTTCCGTAACATAGATGAATAAAGTGATTTTGATTTGATTTGATACTAAGTCTAGTCTTGTTCTAACAAAATGATAAATAATAACATTTTGTTAGAACAAGACTTGCCTAAAAGTGATTGGTTTTATTTAAGTACAAAAAAATAATTTCTTTAAATACTGACACAGTCCTGTTAGAAATCGTAAAATTAATATCGTCAAAACTATAGTTGGGTCACTATTCTAAAATATATAAAGTTTTAAAAGATTAAGTAACTAATTTGATTTTAAGAAAGTGTTTATGTAATGAATATGTCTTACTTCATGTCCTGCATTTGTTAGATGTCTAACAACGCCGTCTCCCAGTATTCCATGACTTTTGCCAGGAAGAGCCACAACCACCAATATTTTATAGGCATCAACACTACACACTAAAGCTATAACTAGTAAGAGAAATTTAGTCGTCAACGCCATAATCTGGAAATAATAACAAATTCATTAACTCGATACTTTGTAATAAACTAAACCACATTATTTTCATTCTAGTATTTTTTTATTTAAAAAATGAAAGAAAATAAGTACACATGGTAACGTAAGATGACGTGACATAATGTAGGTAATTATTTATAATATATTTATAATAAACTAGCTGACCCAGCAAACGTTGTATTGCCATCATAGTTAACAACTGAAGTTAATCTATCAACTATAGGTAGCTAAAATTGAGTTTGTTTTTTACCTCCTGTGAAATTTAGACAGATACAAAGATTCTTATTAGTTATTCATTTTTAACTATTCTTTCAATTTGATTTCTGAATGACGGGACACATAAAAGGAAAAACAAAATGTGTGTGTGTGTTTTTTTTAATCCTGAACATTTTCGTATTTATTCACCTTTTAAACCTTCTCTGGCATTGCACAAATAATTCAAGACCTAAATTTGCCAAATCGGTCCAGCCGTTCTTGAGTTTTAGCGAGACTAACGAACAGCAATTCATTTATATATATATAATAATAATATACTGTTATATATAATATAAGTATATAAGATATATATAAGATTAATATACTGTTCTTTGTTCTGTGTGAGCAATTAAATGACTCTTATTGTCTCGTAATGACATATACCTAATCGTGTTGAAAGCTGAAAGCCTATCTATCTATCTTTATATTCTACTAGCTTTTACCCGTGCCTTCGTCCGCGTGGAATTTGGGAAGCATTTTTTATTTTTTAGGATACTCACTTTGCAAATAATACATACAAACTGCTGTAGTTAACTGTAAATTGCTTTCATTATTTTTTTTTACTTCATATCAAGTGCCTAAATTCAAAGTTTCATGATTTTATCTCTGATCATGAAAAATCTTTCATCCCTTATTTCAAACCGGTCATGCCGTTTTTTTAGAACATTGTAGCTTATGTTCTTTCCCAAGGTCTGGTCTATTTTTATACCACATATGATCTAAGTCAAATTTGAAATTAGGTGTGAAAACGTGACTTTTTAAAGACTTCCATACAAACTTCCATCCCCTATTTCAACCCCTCCAAGCCTTTTACGCCCAATAAAAGCCAATGTCCTGTCTCGAGCTCTTTTCTATCTCTATTAGAAATTTCATCAAAATCAGCATAGTGGTTAAGACGTGAAAGCGTAACAAACGGACTTACAGTCACATTTATAATATTAAGTATGGATTATAATGATATACTACATTCGATTGTTACGTGTACGTTATATGTTATAATAAATCTACCTCTGAAACTAAAACTTTCCTCAAGTTAGGAGTGGTGGAGTGACCAGGGGCCGGTATAAAAACGGGCTACATTTAGCTCTTAGAGGTGAGAGTCTACAACAAGTGACCATTGTTGAGGAGATAGACATGATGTGAAGGAATCATCTGTTTAGCTTAGTTCTTAGTTTGTTGACAATTATGATCACGAAGCCATACCTTATTGTGATTCATGTTTAGAAAAACACACAAAGAAGTTATTTTTAAGCTATTGCATAGCTTCTATCGCGGGCCTTGAGCGTGGAGACCGAATCCAGAAATTCCGTAACGAAAATAACCTAACACCCCCCACTAGATGTATATAGATATTTCGCCACAGTCATTACAGTTGCCCTGGAAGAGCGGTTATCACGTATGCTTTTAGAGCAGAAGGTCCCAGGTTCGAGCCCGGGGTACTTCTTGATTTTTTTTAATTTCTATATTTTTTTTATCACGTTTTTTTAATTTTTATTATTATGACAAGCATTCTTATTTAGTTTCACCTGTCCCGTTGTCTCTCTGTAATCAAATCTTTCAAGTTAAATATTACTCACTTCCCGTTAAAATTAATGTTATCAAAAATAACCTCAATATTATTACTTTTTTATTTTCATTGTTGTTTTTGAATTCAGAAATTCAAAAAGAAAAAAAAACAAAGGAAAAAAAATACTTTATAACTAAAATAATTATATTTGCATAAGTTGATAAAAAATGCTATGCAATAGCTTTACCGCGGCAGTCCCCGAGTGCCACACGTCATTTTTTTATATTTTGTCGCTTTTTATAGTTTCTACATCATCTTCATTTATACCGATGTGGAATGACCACGCAACTGGTAAACTTAGTGTTTGCTTAGCATATGCAATCTAAGTATCTGATACATAATAATATAACAATTTTTTTTTTTGGTTTAATTTTTATAGTAATCTATCAATCTTGCAGATAAGCAGCAATTTTTTTTATAAATAATATATTGCAATCTGTCTAGGACGACATTCATCAATAGGTCATGAATTTATATATATTCAGCAATATGTGTAAGATTTTATATAATTATAGGGCTTGCATGAAAGGTGTCCAGTGCTTATTCTAGTGTCTCTCAGAGAAGCTCTTTAGAAATCTTTAATTTAGTCTAAGAGCAATTGCTTGGGGCTTCATTAGATTGACTGCCACCATATTTGGATGATTCGCTTGTATGCTTTTGTCCTTTCCGAAATTTCTTCTGTAACATTTTAGACACAGAGGTCATGATGGAGTGTAACATTTGAGACATACCAAGGTGAGTTCGTTATTCTTATTAATATATTTGACTGGAATCTCTGTATTAATTTAATATTTGATTTGCTGCTGTTGCCCATAGTTTTAGGCCATATGTCCATATGGGTTTTTTTATGCACTCATAAAGCAATAGTTTGTTTTGAAGTTTTTTTTTATTTAGTAGCCAGTACATAGTGCGCAACTTTTGGCCCATGGCTAATCGCTTTGTGAAAATCTGCTTCTTCCAGGTTAGGCATCTGTCCAAGTGTATTCGAAAATACTTCGCTAGATCCTCTTGAGGTAGAGGTATACCGTTGAGAGTAATGTGTAGATATGTTTCCTGTTTGTTAAATTAACCTGGATAGATTTGTTTACGTTAGCTTTGATAAGACTTTGAGCCATTTGGATACTAGATCGCAACTATTTTGAAGCTTTTGTGCATTGTCCATTGATAGAATTGCTGTGTCATTAGCAAATGTTTCAGTAACAACTCCATCAGTTAAAACGAAGTTGGAAAGTCTGTCTATATGGCACTACTATTGTGATACACCTAACTTCCTAACTATTTTCTTAATCAAAGTTTCTGTCCTACTGTTAATTCATGCTTATGACTTGGAATGGTCAATGTGCATGTTGTGGCGATAGTAATCTAAACTGCACTAACAACCATACATCCAGAATTTTAAAAGCTTAATAGCTCAAGTAATGATCGCTCAGATTTACCGAATGTTACATAACTGGATGTGACGGCTCAGTCTAATTCACTGTTCACAAAATTAAGACTTTTGATTCGGTTCAATAAATAAAAACAATATGAAAAGATGATATTGTAAATGAAATATACTTACGTTTACTGAATATTTAGAAACTCTTACACATTGACGGATATAATTTCGTGGTCTATCCCGTTGTACAAGTACTACTCAAGAGAAGTGTGAATGTACGGTAGTTCTAATTATACTACTTTTACTTTTGCAAAGTCATGATATTAAATGCAAGTAATCATGACATTTGATTTTTAATGTTATTATTTGTGGAGACAATATTTACCTAACTATTATCCGGAGACAATTTTTATCTCACTATTATCCTGATACCATTTAACTAAGATTTGTGCTGATAATTTCATTATCTGCATATTATAATTAATAAGATTTATTTATTACGTATCTTTGGGGTGTAGTTTATTAATGAACTTGTTGGGGAGGGCGCGAGTTGCTCCGCGTGGTCCAGGCAAGGGGCGGGAAAGCGAAATATAGTTGCTACTATATGTATTTACGTAGAATAAATACTCTAAATGCTATAAAAGGAATGCTGATATAAATCAAATTTGTCCAACATTTAAAAAATTCAATTCATATAAATCGGTTACTTTAATATCAAAAATACATATTGGAACTCCAGGTTGACGACAAGAAGGGACAAATAATTGTTAAGTGCAATAAGAGAGATGCAATGTGAGGTAGCATCTACAGGACAGCTGACATATTTGGATTTGGCAACAGATCCGAATATAAACTTAAATGTTCAGCTTAAGACACCTGAACAGCTAAATACAGGTGTCGGAAAGTTTGTGATTCAACGAACAGCTTGTGACAATACTCCTAATTTAATTATAAAAAGAAAACCCAATTCTTATCCTATAGAGATTAGAGAAATCATTGCAGTAGAAGAAGGGAAAGAAATATTTGGTAACAATCAAGATGCCCTAAAAATAAAACAATTTTAAATAACTTAACGAAGAAAGTGAAACGTAAAATACAAATTTTCAATGATTTTACCACCAACAATTATCTCCAAGAGGTAACAGCCGACCGTTTAATAGATTACTCTCGGTGTAAGGTTGCTTAAAGACGCCCCATTACCCAAATACCTCCTATTAAAGACGCGGATGAGAAATGGGCAGTGAAGAATGAGCAAAAAGCTCAAGTATTTACCAATCACCCAAATGAGTGTGATCCTGGTTTAAGCGACTCATTGTCGTTTAAACCAGACAATACACATTATTGTAATTTCCAAACAGAAAAGGATTTTATTAAGCTCACCTAAGGAGGTTCTGAGAGAAATAAAATAAAATGTAAGTACAAAAAAGCCCCTGGATATGATATGATATCCGATGAAAATTCTTCATCAACTTATCAACAAAAAAGGTCTTGTTAAATTAACGACCCTTATTAATTGTGCGATTAGATTACGACAAGTAAACCAGGAAAGTCATTTTAATTGCAAAACTAGGAAAACCATCAATTCAAACAGCTTCATACAGGCCAATTTCTCTGCTTCCTGTAATATCCAAGCTTTTTGAGAAGTTGCTACTTAAACTGCTATAACCTATGATAGTGATTAAAAATCTGATAGCAGAGCACCAGTTTGATTTCCGAAGACAAAAATTATATGTGAGTGCAGTCACACACGGTAGAAGTGAAACTTATGAAAAGTTCCTGATTAAAAATACTCATTGAAAAGTATTGAAAAAAGAAACAGTCGCTTCATGTAAACTGTAAATTTATAAAATATAAGTACATAAAAAGATATGTATTACATAAATTACAAATTCTGCAGCTTTACAAACCTGATCCACATCGCATGAGGCGTATTTTATTCAACCTCCATCTGATCAGCTTACTAATTTGTGGTACTCAAACTTACAATCACAGTTAACAAGTCGATACAACCCGTGCATTTTAAATGGTGACATCTCACCACAAAACCAGCTATATATGCAACTATTTGCTATATACATTCACAAGCATGGTTATGATCTAGTAAACGAGACGTTATACCTCCATTTTCTACTAATTTATTTATAACTAGCTGACCCGACAGACGTTGTTCTGTGTATAATAAATAAAATAATGTTTTTACGTGAATTTGTCAATAATATATCATAACATCAAAAAATACTTCGTAAGATATGCTGTCGTAATGAAATTGTTTCACAGCTTTGTCAAACCGTGCGTCAATAAATTCTCTCATAGAAATTATGTATGGACACATCAAAGGAAAAACAAATTTGTTGTTATTATTTAATTTAGCAGCATTTTCCTATATATTAACCTTTTAAACCTTCTCTGGACTTCCACAAATAATTCAAGACCTAAATTTGCCAAATTGTTCCAGCCGTTCTCGAGTTTTAGCGAGACTAACGAACAGCAATTCATTTTTATATATATAGATAGATATAATCGTCACTTTCATTCTCATTTGCATCATCAGTCCGTGAAGATCAATATACTGGCGGGAATCAAGAATCATATATTGTAATGGATCAAAAAGCGTTCACAAGAATCTACTCGAGCACCCACAATCTCACCGAAGCTCAGCTAGCCCATGTGGAATGGCGCCGTGATATGTTAAATAAAGAAGCAGGCTTGTCTCGACGCGATTACTATATTGTGACAGGTGAAGAATCCTGAATTTACAAATACAATTCTGAAAGAAAGCGTTTGTCGACGGTTTGGCTCTATCAAAACGAACCAACGTCTACCAAAGTGCAGCGATCGAGTTTCTTCACTGTGACGGGGTATTTAGTGTCTATTTCATTACAAAATCAAAACTGCATTCACGCCGAATATTATACCACAAAATGCCTGCCAGAAGCTTTCTTTATCATGTCCGACAGGCAACCAAATACCGGGGTCCGCGGACAATTGCTTCACCACGACAACGCACCCGCGCTCTCACCGATTTTGATCGTTTTTTTTTATTTTGATAAAGGGGCTTGCTGCACACCAGACCGGTCAAAAGCACGGGTCCTTACAGTCCGAATCTAGTACCGTGTGACTTCTTTTTATACGCTTTATATTCTTCACATGTATGTTTGTAACTGACTCCTTTAGACGCGATTTTGACCCACTTTAAACCGTCAGATTTCATTCAAACTTTGTAGATTTATCGAGGACCGATGACAATACACTAATTTGTTAAGTTTATTATTCAATTTGCAAACGAAGATTTTTGTCCATTTATATAATTTTTATATATAGTCGATAAGGCAGGAATTGATGTTAAAGTACTTAATAGTTTTAAAAATACGCTTTTATAGAAAATTTAACTAAAAAATTAAAAATAAAAAATACTATAAAATACGCTTTAAAATTAGAAAATAAATTTAAAATGAAAATAGTGTAAATAAAATATATTTTATTGTAAAAAAAGCGTGGGGTGTAGAAGAATTATTATTTTAATAATATCTTAAGCATGCTTTTGAGTTTTTTAAACTGTTATTTATTATTCCCTAAAATAAAAAATCAACTGAAAGGGATCCATTTTACGTCACCGGAAGATGCGCTTACAGCGTTCGAGAAAACCGCAGAAGAGGACTGGTGATTCGAAAACAGGTTTAGACGCATTGTATATAGAGTAGACAGATTGGTGAAGAGTACTTTAAAAAGATTTAATGAATTTATTTTATACATTTTAAGGTGATTTTTTGGTTTCTCAAAGTGCCCCACATATATTTTTATTTCTTATCTAAGTAATGCATTTTTTTTTCTTTCGATTATTATGTTTTTTTTTGTGAAAAAAGTTTCATTTGCATCGTTGTATCATAAAACTACACAGTTGTTTTTTTTATTTGTTGCTTGCTTTCAATATCCTTTGATCTTACTCTAACTATTGCGCATTCTTACAGCCTGCTAACAGATGAACTGATGGAGAGCGGAATCTTAGTGAAAGCGTTTCCGTTAGTTACTGTTGGTTCCAGATCCTAAAGAAAAAATAAGAGAAGAGAGAGAAGAAGTGCGCATAGCGTGACTTGAAATTTGGGACGCATGTTGATAAATACTTAGGCTCTCCTAAGCTCCTCGCTTCTCTAAGCGACAAACGTTTCTTTTTATGAAAATAAGCGATGAGATGAGCAGACCGTTCAGCAGATGGTAATTGATACGCCCTGCCCATTACAATGCAGTGTCGCTCAGGAGTCTTGAAAAACCCAAAAATTCTGAGCGGCACTACAACTGCGCTCGTCACCTTGAGACATAAGATGTCAACTTTCATTTGCCCAGTAATTTCACTAGCTATGGCGCCCTTCAGTCCGAAACACAGTATTTTTTACACATACTGCTTCACGGCAGAAATAAGCGCCGTTGTGATACCCATAATCTAGCCGACATCCAGTGCAAAGGTGCCTCCCACTGTTAAAAAGCTGCTTTTTATTTTTTTTAATCAGCCATCATTTAAAATTCTGTGTTTATGTAATTCGCAAATCATAATTTTATCTTTTATGTAATTAATTATGCTACAGTACAATATATTTTATATGAGCTTTATATAAAGTATAAAGTAATTACAAGTTCAATCTACTAATGTACGTGATTATCGTGTTGTTATCGCGAAATCACAAAAGCTAATACTAAAACAGCGTCATTTTTTATGATAACGTTTATGCTGTCTCATCGTCAGCCTAAATATTTTTAACTACTATTTAGTTGTTAAAAAAACTTAATAACACGTTTTTAATAGAAAACCAAAATAAAAAAAGGTAATTTATTTTAAAATTATATATATTTTATATATTGCCCTGTGCTTCCCCGGGGCGAATAAAGAATAGGGTAGTCCCAGGCCCAAGGGTGTCGTAAGAGGCGACTACGGGCTTATTGAAAGTGGGAGAGTCACGCTGCCGTCTTATGACGTCAGCACAATCGGGCCAGACTCGTCCGCGTTACTTACCACACTCGCACAGAATACCGGCGTGAAGTAGCGGCCTAGTGCCGATATGTTTCGCATAGGTTAGTGTCGAGGACCGGAGGCCATCCCTTCCCCCCCTCCCCCTCCCCATCACCGCCCAAGAAAAATATGAGAGCGGTCCTAAAAAAGGTCCCAGGAGGGTACCGGCTCTACCAGAGCCGGAGAATCCCTCCCCGAGCATTCGCGCTCGGGCTGCCCCTCGTATTCTGGGGAGGGCACAGTACCGCGCATTTCACAGGACAAACAGGGCAGCAACACCACGGCACCCCGCTCCACGCTTAATGTGGACTTCTGTAACATCAGGGGAATTCACTCCAATTTAAACGCCGTCCACCACCACCTTGAGACGGCGCAGCCGGCCTTGTGTTTCCTTACGGAGACGCAGATATCTCGACCTAGCGATACGTTATATTTAACCTACCCCGGTTACAAAATTGAGCATAATTTTTTGCCTCATGCCGGGGTATGTGTTTACGTTAGAGAGTATATCTGCTGTCGCCGTCTCGGCAATTTTGAGGATAGGGACCTGTCTACTCTCTGGCTCCGCGTAGATTAAGTGGACCGCGTCCGCATCTATGCGTGTGCCTTCAGGTCCCATAGTGGTAACGCAGAAACGGATCACCTCATGGGCTGCGTTCAAGCGGCATTTGATGACGTGCTTGCACAGATCCCCTCCGCTGAAATTGTAGTCTTGGGTGATTTCAACGGGCACAATGCCGAATGGCTTGGATCACGTACTACAGACTACGCAGGGCGATCTGTGCATATTTTTGCATTGGCGTATGGTCTGTCCCAATTGGTTGAGTCGCCAACGCGGGTCCCGGATGTGGATAGCCAAATGCCGTTCTTATTATATCTTCTGCTGACTACACATCACGATATTTACAAGGTCACCGTCGACACCCCTCTCGGAACGTCCAACCACTGCCTGGTCAGGAGTGTAGTGCCTATCCGACGCCTGCGACGGATGCGTTCCTTTTTTGCATCCTACCCTTGGGGCGGGGTTTGTTTCCTTTCCTTCGGATGATCCTAGTGCCTGCGCCGTTGCAGTAGCCGATGTGATACTGCAGGGCATGGATATTTTTATACCAAGCTCTATAGTACCGATCGGTGGCAGATCACATGGTTCGATGCGTCAGTTAAAGCAGCATCTGACTGCAAAAAACAGGCGTATCGAACTTGGGTAGCGGCGCTGGGCTCAAAGTATCCGAACTGCAAAGTTCTGAAGAGGAAATATAACCGTGCCTCCAGATTTTTAAGCGCCCGTGCGAAATCTAGCACGTCGTCAAAATTGGCGAGCAGCTTTCTAGTTACCCGACCGGAACACACAAGTTCTGGTTGTTGTCGAAAGCTGCTCTTGGTAACTTCAACCAGCCGTCCATGCCGCCGTTGCACATGAGGAATGACACCCGGGTCCATACGGCAAAAGAGAAAGCCGATCTCCTGTGCACTCTTTTTGCCTCCAACTCGACTCTTGACGACAGCGGAAAAACACCGCCGACCATCCCGCGGTGTTAGAGGTCCATGCCACATGAAGTACAGTTCAGACAAAAAACTGTTCGGCGAGCTCTGTTTTCGTTGGACGTCAGGAAGTCGAGCGGGCCGGATGGCATTTCTCCAATCGTGCTTAGAACGTGTGCCCCTGAGTTGACGCCGGTGTTAACGCGTTTATTCCGGCACTCTTATTTAAAAGGCGTAGTCCCTGACTCATGGAAGTCAGCCCTTGTCCATCCGATCCAAAAAAAAGGAGACAGTTCGGATCCGGCAAACTACAGGCCTATAGCGATTACCTCCCTGCTTTCCAAAATCATGGAGAGCATAATTAACCGCCAGCTATCGGTATACCTTGAGGGTCACCAGTTGATCAACGACCGGTAGTACGGCTTTCGCCATGGTCGGTCGACTGGCGATCTTCTGGTATACCTATCACATAGATGGGCGGTGGCTATTGAAAGCAAGGGGGAGGGCCTGGCAGTTAGCCTGGATATAGCGAAGGCCTTTGATCGTGTATGGCACGCTCCTCTCAAAACTTCCATCGTTTGGGCTTCCCAAGAGCTTATGCAAGTGGACCTCCAGCTTCCTCACTGGGCGCAGCATACAGGTCGTTGTCGACGGTTTTTGCTCGAATCCCAAGCCCGTGAACGCTTGAGTGCCCCAAGGCTGCCGCCAAGGCTTATTCCTGCCGCCGAATTCCACCTTCGCACGACACGCCACAAATTAGGATATCATCCCCACCATCTGGATGTGTGGCGGTCCTCCACAGTGCGGTTTTCAAGGAGCTTTCTTCCTCGTACTACTAAGCTGTGGAATGAGCTTCCTTGTGCGGTGTTTCTGGGACGATACGACATGGGTAAGGTACCCATGTCCCCAAAAAAAGCGCGTACACCTTCCTTAAAGACCGGCAACGCTCTTGTGATTCCTCTGGTGTTGCAAGAGATTGTGGGCGGCCGCGGCGGTGATCACTTAACAACAGGTGACCCGTACGCTCGTTTGTCCTCCTATTCCATAAAAAAAAATCACACTAAAAGTTTTGCGAAACTTAATAAAACCAACATTTAAACAGTAATATATATATATATAAAATTGTAATAGTAAATCATATATATATATATATATATATATATATATATATATATATATATGATTTACTATTACAATTTTTTAAGTAAACAACTCTTTGTTTTCAGTTCCTGCCATAAGTGATCATGGTTATTGTAGACAGAGGTGTCATTTTGATCACACATATTGAAAACTAGAGGTCATGCAGAACCACACAAAATATCATGATGACATTGGTATGTTTTAATAGTTATTGTCAAAAGAATTAAAAGAAGAAGAAAAATATTATAATAGTAAAAAGGTGGAAATTTGCAACTGAGTTGACCTGACATGGTAAGAAGTTGAAAGTTAGGCAATCACTTTAGAAATTCAAAATATTTTTAATTCGTGCATTTGATATTTCTTTTAATAAACAACATGATAGTTTCACATAACATTTTCTATAAAGTACAACATATGAAGCCATTGTCTGTCATTTTAATTTGCCTGACAGCAATCTGTCAGATATGTCTATATTGTGACATGAAGGTCTACCTTAAATTTTTAATTAGTGATTCATTTCTCATGTATTTTGATTTAGGTACTAAAACTGATATGCTAAGATTTGTACCATGAAGTGTCTATAACTGAATGGTGTTTGAATAGCTTATGAAAGAATGAACAAAAGAAATTCGTCTGTGGTCCACGGTGTGAGAAAGAGTTAGAGAGACACTGTACAGTCTGTAAAGTTAATTTAAATTTTAATGTTTCCTTGTTAGTACTGCAATATGCTTTCATTACATATGTAATATCAACATTGCAACCAGAAAACATACCATCTACATCAGATTATAGAAATGATGCTAGAGAAATGCCTATAGGTTGGTAAATGTGTATTGAATGAATAACTATTGTTCGTATTAACATTTATTTAAAGAACATATCTTTAAGTATGAAACTTAAAATTTTGTCTTTTGAAATTAAGACCTGAATTGTTCTTATCTCTTAGAGGCACCTCATAAGTAACTGTTGATGATCTACATGAATTTGAAATTAAAAACATATTTTATTCTTCAGATGACGCTGTGCATCACACTCCATCAAGGAAGAGAAGACCACATGTCATTTTAAAGAAAATGAAACTTTCACCTCAATGTGCAAGTCTTTATTGGGAATTTACCAAATCACGAAAGCAGCTTAACTTTGATTTAAGAGCTAAAAGTGCATTTTCACAGAAAATCATTTATAAAGCTTACAGAGAAAATGAACCCAAGAGCAAAGAAATTTTTGTGGATGCATATTAAATGGGCTTAAAATAAGTTTAAAACTAAAATTAAAAATATAATAAGATAACATGATGTGTTTTTTTCTTTTCCCTTCCCTTCTATTTAGTATTATTAATTGGAATTAATTTCCTCAAAATTGATTTCTTTAGAATTACTTTTGATGTCATTTCAAATTTGCAAAAGAATTAAATTATTCTAAAATGGCTAGGAGTACCTATGTACCCAAGCAGGAAAAAATATTGCAGGCTGTATAACTACCACGCCTTGGCCAATAACCCCGTGTTTAAATTAAAAAAAAACTAAGCTGTCATATAAGATATGTTAGGTTTTATGAAGGCTAATATTGCTCTATGAGAGTGCCCTGTCTGATACATAATCATCATATTAGTCTGTGATAGTGTCGCTATATGGGTAGTTAATTCATTACGTAATGTAGATATAACCCATTGTATGTTACGTATACGGTAATAATAACATATTGACAAGGGGGTGGATCTTCTTCTGAAAATAAAAGAATTTTATTTTTATCCTGCTTACACATTTTCCATCCCTTTTTTTCTGTTCGATTTGATCCTGAACTTACTAGAAATTTCCATTAACTTAACAAAACCGAAAAAATTCTATACACTGGCAGGTGTATCGAACCCGGGTCTACAGCGTCTAAAGTAAACACTTTTCCGCTTAGCTAGGAGTATTGCTGACGGAGCCGTTGAAATTAACAATGTATTGAAGTTTGACACTCTCGTCATTTACGTTGCAGCGTTGCTACGCAACAATATTTTAGGTACCACTAGATTATTTTTGTCAGACAACCGAGTTGAGAAGGTATGCACTCTCTTCACTACGAATTTAGTTTTTTCTAGATATTGTACGATTAATGTTAATAATTTTACCTTGCATTCAACTGGAACAATACGTAAGTCACACTAAAAGTTTTGCGAAACTTAAAAAAACCAACATTAAAACAGGAGGAGCACAGATCTGGAGGCATGTTTTCGACGTGCTGATTGAACGCTATCACTGCCTCTTCGGAATTGGAAAAAGTGAAACCTCTCATCAAATCTTTGATTTTAGAGAAAACACAGAAATCACAGGGTGCTAAGTTGGGATGTATGTATGTGCAGGATGGGTGACGAGTTGTATTTTTTCGGATGCTAAAAATTACTTAGTTTTGTTGGCCGTGTTGTAGAACCGTTGTCATGATGTAGGAGAACGCGGCTTTTTAGTCGTCTTATCCAGGGTGTAAATCTTCTTATATATAAGTATCTTCAAGTGGAATTGCACAGATGGGACCCGTAGCTGAGAAAAAAAAAGATACAGGCGTAACCCATGCATGCTTCCAGATATCCGGTACATGGCCTTCATGGAGAGATTTTTTAAATAATAAGGTGATAGGTAAGGCTAAAGCATCGGATCACTTTTTTATTAATAGTGGGTGTATTCCATCAGGACCAGATCCCTTATGGACATCAATAGAGTTTAGGTATTTACCAATAAGTTTAACATTTTAATTTATAGAGTTAATGTCTACCAGAGGGTTGTAAGATAGTTCAAGGATGTCAATGTTCAAATTGGCTGTAGGTTCTACAAAGACTGAATGGAAATGGTCATAAAGATTACAAATCTGTCGACCATCGAGGCTTTGAAACTCTGAAATGCATAGTTTGAGGTAGACATAGGATTTGCTATTATAGACTTTATATATGACCAAAAGAACTTCGGATTAGTTTTAATATTTTCCTCTGATCGAGATACAAAGTTATAATAGCACTCTCTTTCCATTTTTTCGGCTCGTCTACGTAATATTTTAAAACTTTCGTAATCTGAGGGATTACTTTAGAGTTTCCAAATTACTTTAGCTTTTTAGTGGAGTTTTGCAGCGCGCGGCGCCGAGGGACATAGCATTTAATTATTTCATTTAAAGTATTATAAAATTTTGCAACACTTTTTTCCATATTTTAATTATTAAAATATTCATATTGATTTATTGTAAAATGTGCATTATTAATCTGGTAAAAAATTGATAAATGAAAATTTAAAAAGTAATTATCTACATAATATTTAAGTGACGGGATGTGGGCCAATGTTACATCTATTAAAAGTGATTTGTGCTGTTTATCCTCAGAAAAAAGCGGTTTCTCACATGAACAAACATGACAATCTCTATATTGGACAAAACTAAATCAAGAATCTTATTTCGAGAGTTATGGACATGGTTGTATTGTTTGAAGCCGGTGAGTGATAAAAACTCAGACATGATTTGCGTAACATAATTACCGCTAAAATGTAGTTCCAATTCTTTAGTATAGTTCTTTAGAAGCAATACTAGTCTGCCAGACTGCGTCAGATAAATTAAAATCCCCCACCATTAAAAATCGATCTTCAGGTTTATCTATAATAAATTGAGAGGCTATATCCAGAATCGAAGCTAACGCATCCCTGTAACCAGGCCCGTGCGGGATATAAACGCAGGCTATGTTGAAAAAGAGTATACTAATACCCTCGAGATGCATAAAAGAAGAGTTTAATAAATAAAAAATAAATTAATAAAATAATATTTATTTCTTAAAACAGTTAGTTCTATCTTCTCTTTTTGTCTTGTATTTCAGCTACTGATCTAGAGCAAAATATTCGGGAAGCTATAAATATGACCATGAGTACAAATGCTATAATAAGGGCTAATAGATCGAGGTATAACTTCTGGTAGAATGGCACGTTTAGCGCTGGTGATCGTAGATGAAGAGCTCCTCGTGTCTTCACCACGTGTTCCACCCAGTGCACCAGCTCAGCCCCAGGGGTTACTGGACGGTCATGGTAGATGAACGATAACTCCTTCGCTACCTTACGATATCTGAAAACAAATGTTCAATTCATCCAACAAATGTATAAGCCGCACGACTTAACTGTACTTTAGTTACTTCTTTAAGTGATCACCACCGCCTACATTTTCATGCTACACCAGATGAACCACAGGAGCATTGCCGGCCTTTAAGGAAGGCGTACGCGCTGTTTGAAGGTACCCATGTATCCTCCTGGAAACACCGCACAAGAAAGGCAGTCCACAGCTTGGTTGTACATGGAAGAAAGTTTTTTGAAAACCGTACTTTGTAGGAACGCCATAAGATCTCTACCACTACTCGTTAGAATTTGGGACTATGCACCATTTATAACATCCAGTTTCTTCGAAGCCATATTAGCTAAGCCTTCCAGATGACCGTGGAATTGGCATTCACTCGAGATTTTGAGACCTAGTATTCCGAAACTAGGTGAGGCTTAAAGGGAAGTGTTGCCGAAGAGTGATGCTACTATACCTACTTCAATTTGAGTATATTTAGTGGTAGTAAAATATCATAGATGTGTATAAGTGTTTATTCTATGATTTTAATACAAATATTTAATTTGCTTACTTGGATTCATTTAACATTTCATTAATTGCTTTCTTCAAATCCTTATCCATATCATAAGCCAGATCAACTCGAATTGCAAATCCTCTACGAACTGCTCTGTCCACGTTCATATATTGATCAACCATACCAGGTATACCAATCATAGGAACTCCGAAGTGGATTGATTCCGTCGTAGACAAAAGGCCACCGTGCGAAATAAAGAACAGGCAGTTAGGATGGGCTGAAAAGATGGATATGAAAAAATAGATTTAGCATCTCTTTTGTTCATAAGAACGTTGAAAAAGGTGTTATATTTTATGTTTATGGCCAATGATGGCAAGTGAGCCTGTGGGTATACTGATTAGCACATGATTATTTTTAAGTAACGCATTATGTTATAAATTAAACACGCAATATCTCGAAAAGGAAAATTTTTCAGTGCCACTATTATATTATTATTGTTTTAGTTCCTCCAGACTATCATGGTGCTAAGAGCATGTAATACTCTCAATAAGTGTTCATAAATTATAATTCTACTCCTTGATGAAGGCCAGTTTGCAGCTGTGCTAAGTCAGAAACGATTGTTTCCATCCAAGCGTGGGGCGAGTTTAATCCGGTGCTGAGTATTGCTGAAAGTTCTTAATTATCTTATTGTACCTGCGATGAATTGACACCATTTCCATAAATTATGGCTTTCACTCCTTTATATTAACACCTCATCAGATTATCAGATAATTATTCGTTGTACTTCCTTGACTAATATGAGAATCTTTTAAAGAGCTTCGAGCATAATCTCAGTCATTCTGCTTGCGAAAATGTTGCTCTATAGTAAAAATGTTAATTTCAGTAATTTTTTCTAAGATCTTCCTATTCGTGCCCCTTCAGAAGTTGTTTTGAGTTTACCACCCCCTATGATTTTTAAATAACCGTTTATATTCAGACCACTTCATCTTTTATAAGGTCCAAGTACAACGTCACCGTTTAAAATTGGTGACATGATTGAACGTGCTATTTTCATTTCATCCAATATTTTGATTTCGCACAGGGTTTCTTCGAATTATTTCCTTTAAACAGACTAGATTTTTTTCGGTAACAGACATAGAAAATTTTCATGGTGTCTATCAGTCTACTTATAAAAATTGCTTTTGGTTGTACCGATATATTCTTTTTGCTTAATACTTCTGGTATCGTCATCATCAGGTGTGTTTCATGGTGTGGTTCTCAGGGAACTTTCTATATGTTACTACAACTGGTACTTTCAACATGTTCGTAAATCCAACTGATAAGTCGTTACTGACATTTGATCTCTGTTTCCCTAACCATAATATTCTTACTCAAATATTTTATTTGTATCACTTATTGAAAGTCAGAATCTATCACCTATTCGAAAAGAATTACATAAGATCTGAGAAGAACTTACTTTTTTTTCTTGTTTCAGTTTATCTTTAGGAAGCTACTTAAGAATTTTGTCTTGCCTAAATAATATGAAATCTCTGTTGGCCCATGTTTTGTTAAACAATACTTTAGCAAATAAGTGATGTAATGTGCTCTCGATTTTATGAAATAAATAAATCAAGACATACATAAAATACTCACCAAGGATGCTTTGTTGTGGGGCCCAGTCTACAATATGAACGTTTTTGGGAATATCTGATAAATTAGCTTCGAATTTCCAAATCACAGTTTGTTTTAATTCAGCAAAGATGTCCAGAAATCGCCTTGTTAGTTTTTCCGGAAAATGTTCGCTTCTCAGATTTGAACCCATGCTAAAGTAAATAACACCATGAAGAGAATTGTCCATTATCACTTTTAAATCCTGAAATTTATTATAACTTTTGCAGTGAGAGGATTAAAGAATAAATGATAGTAAAACATATAGAAATTAATTGTTATTAAAATAGAAAATAAATATGTAATTGATGATAATATTTCTGATTTTTAATGATAATAATATTATGGGTATTTATAATATAATGCAATTTGCTTTAAGATTTTTCGATCACTCTGGGTTTGTACTAGGGCATCCCTAGGACAGTTCCTCCACAGTGCCCCTTTGGAATGTCGTAGAAACTCTTCATCATCACGGTTCATCTTGCCGATTCTATCTCATCGAAGCCTTGAGTTACCGATTAGCTTTAGTCAATGAAACCGTAAGGGTCAAGGAATCCTGTTATGTTTTAAGAGCACATAAAAGAGGCGGGAGTTGCTTAGATTTTTGTATCTGTCACCAGTCAATTAGGACTAGGATCTAGGTGGAAAATGAGGACCTCGCTTTAGCCGTCAAACATAGTGTGATATCATATGACTAGGATGTGCGTAGTGTTGTGTGTATCTATGCTTGTGTGATGGTAACATCATTCAACACAGGTTTCAATACGTATTCACATAGCTCTCGCCAAATAATGAATAAGCATCGTGAAAGAGCCTTGAAATGTTGAGCTATGATGTAGCTCAAGAACGTTACTAATAGCTCAGGAAGTTGGATCTAACAGTGAGGAAACAAAAGGCTAGTACACCTCATGATAGGATATCAGATATGCCATGACTTGGTATTCAGTATTCACTTTGTGTTTAAGCAATAGCTTGGTATGCTTCCAAGAGACTTGATGAAGACGAATGTTAAAGAAACGAGCGTTAGGTACTCTTCTCAAATGTTACACATAGCTAATATGAGTAATTCGTAAGTATCCCAAGGAATATGCTTTCCGTAGAAGTTAATGTGATATAATGGAAACCTATATATCTTTAAAGTATCAATTTACCGAAGAGCATGTAACGTGGCTGCACCCAATGCATACCTAATTTACTGTAATATGCTATTTTGTGGACCTTCTGTATCGTCATATATCGCCCATTTTGAGGAAAAGCTATTGAAATAGTGATTTCAAGTCTTGTCTGATTGTCGTCTGAAGGGCTGAGAGTGGAGCAAGGTTCTACTTAACGATCTATTTCTAAAAGAGCGAGGCGGTAATGTTTCTGAACAAGCAGTCTCAATCATCACGGCGGAAGTAGTGACAGTGGGCAGGCCTGTTCTCGATTCCTTACCTCGGGAAGCAGAGTAAGTCGATCAAGTTCGATTTGTGTATGGTATCAACTCACATTAAGCATGATATTATTGAGTAGAGTTTAGAATTTCAATATTATGCGATATCAGGTGCGGGTACCGTGTAGACTCTGTACGGATCATCGAGATCAGTAGTGATTTTTTTAATAGAAGGCGAACATCGTGATGGGCATACAGACTGCCAAATAAAATATTTTTAATTTCTTATTTGATATACTATTCCATCATTATCATACCTTAGGTAAAGGCCTGACATCGGTTTCAATATGATATCCACCTATCGGCTTGTAGCTCTGAGGAAGACTGTATGCTTCTCCAAGTGATATATGAGAATTACCAAGCATTAGGGATGCATTGTATTTTAGTTCCTCAAATGTCGGTACAGGCTTATTTTTAATGTAAGGTACTAGATATTTTTTATAGTAGTTGTCTTCCCAAAAACTCATGTAACTGTAATAAATTATGAAATCATCATTAATATATATATATATATATATGTATATACATATTATTGTAGAAGTAATGCTCACATATTTTGTCTTCCTTCACAACACGTTGTGGTAGTCTGACAGCCCAGAAATGAAATTGATTGTATCAAAATACGCAATTATTTTTATACTATTATTTTTTGTTTTGGAATAGTGTTTTTGAAGTCGGCAATTTTTTTGTTATTTTTTTTTACACAAGATAATTATTTGTTAATCTTTGTTTTGTATTATTACATTTACTTTTTTGACTGAATATTTTACGGGGACTGAAGAAACGTCGGGTTAAATAAAGAGTAAAAATTAAATTTTTACCAAATATCTAATAAGAATTATCAATCAAATAAAGATCATTTTAATTAACGAAGTGACTATTTGTACGGGTACTGGACGAATAAATATTTATTCGTACATTTATTCAATTTTTTTTTAAATTAAAACGTAAAACTTTTTCAACATTTCTGAGAATTTTTATTTACTTATTTCATGACCTAGCTCAGTCGTAAAGTATTTTTTTTTTAATTTTATGATTCCTTTTTTATGTATTAAAAAACTTATCATAACACATTTGTCTGATTTTTTAATTACCTATTCAAATGTATGATCTGTGTTTTATTTACGTGTTTACCCGTTCAGAGGATGTATTTTTTTTCGTTATTTTCTTGAAAATTGTGTATTGTAATAAGATTAGTAGCACTATAAACATGGACCAAATCTCTATCACTTTGATTTATAAAAATTGGTTAGGTTAGGTTAGGTTATGTTAGAACAGTTAAAACAGAACCAAATTGTAGGCGTTTCCCCCCATTAACAAATTAGGGAGGGGGGAGGGTAGACTTTTATTTTGTTTTTTCTTGACAACTGTGTATTACGTTGTAATAAGAGTGGTAGCACGTAGCATTGTGGACTTTGGTCCTATCAACTGCAATTCATCTAGCTAGCTAGCATCTATCAACTACAATTCATTAAAATTGGTTAGGTTATGTTAGAACAGTTAAATTTCATTCAATGATGTCTTTTTTTCTCTCTAATCCGATAATCGGACGACTAATTAAATTGATTCGTCGAGTTGCCGGACGAATAGCAACAGCCTAAAATAAAATTATTCGTCCGACTTCTGTACGAATAATAATAAATTATTTGTCCAGTACCCGTATAAATAGACTCAGCCTTTAATTAAACACGAATTTTATCAACGCGTTGTGAGTAATTTATCCGCTCAACGACTGTATAGGTCTTTGAGCGTTACCAAATGAAGAGATAGTCTATGATTTGTATATTAGTACAAGTATGTCCCCGTCTCTCGCTTCGCTCGTGCCACAAAATATGCCAGGCAACCCATTTTCAATGCATATTTTTCTGTGCTCTCGACCAGCTATTCAAAGAAATACTATACACTTCATAGTTAGAAGTTTGACAGCCTTGAAATGCGCGTCATTGTCCAGGAACGTCAAACTTTCTGCCCTCGTAGTGTGAGTGTAATTAATATACTCACTCACGTCACTATCGAACTGTAGATTGACACACAACCAGAGATGGCATTCTGAGTTTCCTTTTATTTTATAAATACTTACTATGCGTCGAATCTGCCTCTAATTGAATTATATAACTCTTCCACACGTTCCATAAATGCTAATGGCGGAGATTTACTGGATAAAGAATCAGGCACATAGGCTGGGTTGGGCATTTCATCTATTAATCTTAACACCATCCAATGAGGCTCCAGAGATGAAAACCATATATTAGGGCAATCATATACAGCTGCGAATCTGAATAAAAACAAATAAAGGCATACAATCAAAGTAGATTAAAACGGTATTGGTATGGTCTTATCACGAGGTAATCCCTTTTAGCGCAATACTTGGTAACGAAATACAAAGTGCACACACATTTTACAATTTATGATTATGTAAAACCATTAAGCGGATTCTTTTTTTTTCTTGAAATCTTGTGTGTAGTACCCACTGTACTATGAAATCTAAGCAACAAATCTATGAAATTTATTTTAATTTAGCCACAAATTCATTGTGATGTAAAACAGTTGAATACTTTGGTTGTTTAGTTTGAGAAACTTTATTATTTCAATTTTGGGGTCACGTAATATTTTCAATAATAAAGTGAAAAGTAAAATGTGAAAAATGTCTATCGAACATAATATATTTATGAAACAATTTGTTTTTGAATGAAAACTAAAGACACGTTGGGCACATTATTTGTGTTCGGATAATCACACTACATTATTTGTACCCATAACATCTAGCGTGCCACAAGGCTCCCACCTCGGACCATTACTCTTTGATATATTCATCAACGATGTGGTCAACTGTTTAAAAGAATCTCAGTTATTATTGTCTGCTGATAATACTAAAATATTAAAAGTAATTAAAACGGAATTTGATTATAACTGTTTGCAGAAAGATTTAGACCGTATTACTGATTATTGCTCAATCAACGGTGTACACCTACAAGTTGACAACACTTTATCTTTTAAAAGAAAAAAGACAGTGTCAACTAATAATTATTGTTTAGTAGGTTAAATACTTCGCAGAGTTGACAAGGTGAGAGACCTTGGTATAATAACCTTGGATTAACAATTATATTTTGAATCAAACATTAATAAAATTAAAAACAAAGCCTACAAGATTTGTCCTTCGCAAACAACTGATTTTAAAAACCCTATATCCCTATCCATAAATCAAATATATGGTACCAAAACCGTTATAGCGAAATTGTCTCCAGAAGTACACTGCAGAAATAAATTTCTCCAACGTCATGCGATAGGTATAACAATAAATACCAACATATTGGTATATTCCTTCATAACTACGGGAGGTTTGGATCTGAAATCCGGAAATGTGTCTCATTTATTTCCTGATTGCACTTGCAACCCCTACCCATTATTTTACTGTTATTTGGGAGCCGAATTGTACCCGATCGAGAAATGTATCTAGTAATTACGGATCTACTTACTTCTATGAAAACTTTACTGGCTTAGTGGAACTATCTAAAATTACGGTTAAAACTATGTAAAATGTATAGCTGTTTATTATCTAAATATTAAAAAAAAAACATGATAACATAATACATGATGACATAACATAATATATCAACTATCTATAGAGATAAAGACGAGAGAAAAATGCACAAAACTTACCCCGCATATAGTTCTGCGTATAACCACTCAGATATAACTACATCGAACTTTTGTGTTGGATCACGAAGCATATTTTGCACATTATGATTTGCTACTGTAGATCTCAATACTTCTAGGCACACGTCTATCATTACATACATCGAATTGATATCTGCTCTCTTGCTCATCATGTTCTGTAAATTTAGTAAGTCTCCTGAAATTTCAATATAGGGCGTTATTTTGATTTATTTAGTGGTGCCTCCGATTTTTTTAAGAATTTGTCTGCTAAAAACAATCCTCATATATTTTTTTCAGTTGCTCAGTTTCAAAATAAAATATAGCTGAAATTGTTCGCCACAATTACATCCGGGAATAATATATAATATCTTGCATCTACATTTTTGACATTTGGTACGGTAAATTTAATATATTTTACGTCGCTTCATTGTGTGTCTTCTACCGCATTCCTGCCGCCGAATTCCACCTTCGCACGATACGCCACAAGTTAGAATATCATCCTCACCATCTGGATGTGTGGCGGTCCTCCACAGTGCGGTTTTCAAGGAGCTTTCTTCCACGTACTACAAAGCTGTGGAACGAGCTTCCTTGTGCGGTGTTTCCGGGACGATACGACATGGGTACCTTCAAAAAAGCGCGTACACCTTCCTTAAAGGCCGGCAACGCTCCTGTGATTCCTCTGGTGTTGCAAGAGATTGTGGGCGGCGGTGATCACTTAACAACAGGTGACCCGTTCGCTCGTTTGTCCTCCTATTCCATAAAAAAATATATATATTTAGTTTTCTTGCTATTTAACAATAGGTTATTAGCGCTAAACCAGTACACGAGGTCAGATAGAATTCGTCATACATAGCTTGGTTTCTTTTCACTTTGAAAATCAGTGAAGTGTCGTCCGCAAACAATACTACCTTATGTTTTTTCTCTATAAGATTAGGAACATCATTTATATAGATAAGGAAGAGGAACGGTCCAAGAATGGGTCTATTCTATGTGGTACCCCCATATTGAGAGGAGTCCCAGGAGATCATCGCCATTCACGTCTACCTTCTGAATTCTATTGTTTAGATATGAAGTCAGAAGATCGAGCGCAGTTCCTTTTATGCCATAGTGGTATAGGTTCCTGACCAGCGTTGAATGTTGAACACAATCAAAAGCCTTAGATAAATCACAGAAGATGCCAAGTGCATTCTGCGATTCCTCCCATGCATCAAAAATATTCTTGATTAGCTCAACACCTGCATCCGTTGTTTTTTTTCAAATGAAGTAACTTATGAGAGTTAAAGTAAGTAAGCATTTGGCTTAAAATTATTTTATCAAAAATTTTACTTAGGGTCGGCAAAACCGACACAGGACGATAGTTATTCGGGTCAGAAGAGCATCCCAACTTAAATATTGGTGTAATTTTTCTATGCTTCAGAAGGTCAGGAAACACGATTAATACAATTATTAAAGAATATTGCCAGACATCAATTATTGAATTATTTTAATAGAAATCAATATCAGCAGTTTTTTTTATGTCTAGAGACTTAAAAGTTTTAATTATTTCTCCAGGGCTAACAAAACTAAAATTGAAAATTTGTTGACATTCTTTAACATTTTCCAGAAGAAGTGACTCAGCAACACTGGTGGAGGAGACAAGAGTACTTGTGATAGAAACTGGAATGTCAGAAAACAAATTCTCAAAAGCAGAAGCAACTTCCTGCTGAGATTGAATTATAGTATTGTTTATTGATAGATTGTATTCAATGTTGCGGTCTTTCACTCTTCCAGATTCCCAGTTAATCACATTCCAAGTCATCTTTATTTTATTCGGTGCATTTTTAATTATTTGTCCTATATGCATAGACTTTGCGATAGAACAAACACTTTTAAATAATTTAGAGTATTTCTTAACATACTCGAGAAATTATGCATCATGATTATATAATGATCTCTCACTATATAGTACATATAGCCTTTGTCTGCTCCTATGAATGCCAGCTGTTGCCCAATCATTAAATGACAAGAGACCACCTGATTTGACTGTCTTAGAAGTATATATAGAAGCAAACTCTGTTTTAATTATTTTAAATAACATATCATACATTTCATTGTGATTAATTATATTTGAATAAATCCAAATTTAAGAGTTTAACTGACATATTTCCTCTATATTTCTCCATTCGCCTATTCACAGGAACAAACGTAAACTTTTTAATTTTATTACATTTGTGGTCTGAACTTAGTTTTTTTATTATTGCCTTAGAAATGGGTTTATAATTGGATTGGTTTAAACCGAATAAACGTTTATTTTAGAGTATCAATACTTAGTCTGGCCCTTAATACTGTTACAATTTAAAATAAACAAAATAATATTACATTTGAATTTGGAATCTGTAATTTTTGTATGATTTTACATTGATTTTTCTCATTTTGGCGCCAATACAAGACATTGTACAGTATTTTACGATGTTAAAATGGAGTGGGGTGATAAAGAGAACCGAATCGCTGTGATTGCATTTCACGAAGCGTGTATTGAGCCAAATGCAATTTTCAAAACTCTCCATGTACGTGGGGTATAACTAAACTGTTTGTGTACCGGGCTATTAATGAGACCTCCACTGTTTGGTACAGAAAAAGATCTGTCCGTCCACGTAGTGTTTGTACGAAAAAGCTGGTCAAAGCAGTAAGGGAAAGAATTCGAAGAAATCCTGTCCCAAAGCAAAAGATTTTATCTCGGGAGATGAAGATGCTATCTTAGAACCATGTTGCGTGTTTTAAAAGATGACTTATTACATAACGTACCCTTAAAAGTTTTGTTATTGTCACTCACATCGATAACTTTCGTGTTATTTGGTGGATTTTTGGGTGGAAACGGTGTGATGTATGTGACCTGTAATTAAATAAGGAACTTTATTACATTGTAAAGTTTTGGATAAAACATGCAAACAGAAAAATAATTTAGTTTGTTTAACTATTATTTATTTTTAATTTTTTAGTCAAATTAGTGTAATGTCGGCGGTCCTCGATAAATCTACAAAGTTTGAATGAAATCTAGTCGTTTAAAGTGGGTCAAAATCGCGCCTAAAGAAGTCGGTTACAAACATACATACAAACATACAGGTGAAGCTAATATAAAGCGTATAAAAATGTTTCTAGTCGCCTCGATACTTTTTAAATACAAGACTTTGTTCAGACTTTACTTAAGTAAAACTTAGCTGAGTATGATAAAACGCGAACTTGACAATTGCAATGGACATTCCTATCTCAAGGTCAGCTTAATTTCAGGTGTCAAAGCAATATAAAAATAAAAATAGCTGAAGAAACTGAAAAACAAGCTTTGGTTGAAAAAATTATGGTTGAAATTTAAAATGAACATCAATTCCTATCTTATCGTTATCCTATATTATATAGAAGAAAAAAGTACTTATATAAATTAACAAAAATCTTATATTGCAATTTGAAAAATGGAATAATTTTATCAAATTAATGTATTGTCATCAGTGTTTGATAAATCTACGAAGTATGAACGATATATCTAGCCGTTTAAAGTGGGTCAAAATCGCGCCCAAAGAAGTCGGTTACAAACATACATACAAACATACAGGTGTAGCTAATATAAAGCGTATAATAATTGATTCGTATATAATTTCTGATAAATTTTCACTATACTTTAAATTCTTCCGATTATTTTTGTTACTATAACAATATAAATAATTGATAAAAAAAAATAGGGTCTAAGAACGTTTTACTATACTAAGTTCTAATTTATCATTTTGGTAGAACTCTGAGAGACTTCTCTCTGAGGCGCAAAAACTCTTACTGATACAGTCCAGTTATAAATCATAAACTTAATGTTGTCAAAAATATAGTTAGGCCACTCTTCTAAAATATATGAATTTTTAAAAGATAAAGTTATAAATTGCCATACATAATTTAGTATTTGTGGAATTTATGGGTCTTACTTCATGTCCTGCATTTGTTAGATGTCTAACCAAGCCTTCTCCCAGTATTCCATGACTCCTTCCAGGAAGGGAAATAACCACCAATATTTTATATGCATCAACACTACACAGTAAAGATATAACTAATAACAGAAATTTAGTCGTCAACGCCATTTTCTGGAAATAATAACACATTGATTATTGTACATAATATTGCAATAAACTAAACCACATTACTTTGAATCTAAAGTTTTTTCATTAAAAATCAAAGACACGTATTTACTAAGGTAACATAAGATATTGTAGTTAATAAATTTTAATATGTTTTTAAATAATTATTGATAACGCTGTTCTTAGTTCTGTGTGCGCGAATGAATGAGTAATGACTATTTTATCTCGTGATCTCGTGAAGGTCATAAAGCTTTGACGCTCCGTTGTCCGACTGTTGGACTGATCACTGACCCACTTAATTCATTTAAATTTTTATCAATATACAATCGAGTCCAAATATATATATCGGTTATCAAGTTAAATTCTTTGTTGTGTACAGTAGAGGCTCCTTTGCACAGATTGCCGACTAGATTATGGGTACTACAACGGCGCCTATTTCTGCCGTGAAGCAGTAATGTGTAAGCATTATTGTGTTTCGATCTGAAGGGCGCCGTAGCTAGTGAAATTACTGGACAAATGAGACATAACATCTTATGTCTCAAGGTGACGAGCGCAATTGTATTGCACACAAAATAAAGCTTCCAGATGAATAAATAAAAACATACTTACGTTTAATGGATATGTAGATACTGTTACACACTAACAGAATATAGCTTCGTTTATATATATCTCGTTGTACTTCAGAAGTATAAATGTACGATATCGTTATCGTAAAGTACCTTACATCTACCAAGTCAAGGAAGTAATAATGACATCTAATACTAAATGAAACTACTTATTTGTGGAGACAATGTTTATATAACTATTTGTCAGATACCATGCACGATCTTTTATTTAAGACTTATGCTGATAATATTCTTATCTGCATATTATAAAATAATAATTTCTTATCAAATAAATCTTCTCTCATTGATATGGATTTCTCTTAGTTGTGCAACATTACAAAACACTCAAAAAAATCAAATCAAAATCAAATTATTCATGTAGGTCACGAAAATGACACTTATGAATATCAAAAAAAAAATCTTATTGAATTTACCACTACTTCGTAAAGGGTTGAGCTAATGAGAAGAAGTAGCAGGAAACTCAGAATGAAGATTAACATTTTATTCGTTTTACAAATAATTACAATTACAATACATATATGTAAAGTGATGCAACAAACATACTCAAACGTCAAATAGTCAATGCCTTACATGAGTAAGTCAAGAAATTAATAAATTTAAATTAATACAAAACAAAAGTAATTGAGTATAGTAGCTACATCATCCACACACACCGTAAATATATAAAGGTAGTTTGCTAGCATTTTATAAGCGATTATAAAAAAAACTACGTTTAAAAAAACCCACTTGAAAATCTCAAAAGTATAAAATAACATAATAGAGATTTAATTTAATACATCTCTTATGCAAAACTTATACCTTTAATATTAATAAAATACTATTATTTATATGTGCTACCTATTGATAGGGTTTAAGTCGGTGCTTGCCCGCATGGGTTGAACCAAACAGGTTAGCTAGACGAAGCTATCCCGCTCAAAGTCACGCGTGGCGAGTGTAGGTACTTACATTTGGCTTGGCACCGCCTTCAAACCTATCAATGGGTAGCACATGCAAATAATAGTATTTTACTAATATTAAAGGTATGAGATTTTCATAAGAGGTGTATTAAATTAAATTTCTTCTTTAAAATGCGTATTTAATAGGAGGTATTTGGGTAATGGGGCGTTTAAGAGGGAACCTGGGTCAAGCGTAATTTGAAAAATAGGTACCTATTTGAAGAAACTATCGATGTCGCGCTGCGCGCGAAACACAACTACCTCTGTGTGCGTGAATAGCCCGTGTTTTGTGTGAGTAATGCGTATGATGGGGTGCGCGCACGCCAAAAATCCCGTTTCATTTAACAACTTACTCCGTACTCGCTCATAATTAGTATTTGACCCTGGCTATTGATACACGGATTTGTAACGTTGCTATACTTTGACTCTGCTCGCACTCGGCTTGTGAATCGGATTTTGAGTAATTTTGTACACTACCTACTGAAAAATTTATGTATCAATACATATTTTAAATCTTTAATACTTATATTCGAAAATATTATTTAAATTAAATGCTGTAAAGACTTTTAGCAACCTACCATAGAGAGTAATCTGTTGAACGATCGTTACTCACGGTTAGTTTGGTGTAACCTGTTAGCTCTTGGAGATATTTGTTGGTGGAAATATTTGTATTTTTCGTTTCACTTTGTTAAGTTACTTAAAAGTGTTTTATCTTTAATGCACCAACACTATAACCTTGTGTAAATGGCTATTCTGTCTTAGGTATAATCCGCTTGTGACGAAAATCATTTGCCTAATTTTATTTTATTTTATTAGGAAAGCTTAATAACGTATACTAATACAGTTTTCACTTAAAGGTGTCATAAAAATAATAATAACAGAATAACCTTTCTATAAATAAATCTGTTTAAAGTATTTCTTTCATTCTTAAACCAAAAAAATTTTTGATGTAAAATACCTTCGTCTGTGCTGCCAGTTAGCGTATAGACAACCCGACAGGCTGATGATGCGTGGCCTGTTTTGATTTGTTAAATATGTGTGCGTTAGTAAGTGGTATAATATTCACTATAGCAAGGAGCTAATTCCAAGCGTGGCTGACTGTGTAGGACTTGTCAATCAAAATCGATTAAAGTAACAATAGATTCGTTTACCTCTTCTATCTTGCTGTGACTCCGTTAAAAGGCATAAAAGGCATTTATTTTCTCAAAATTGATTCCTTTAGAATTCTTTTTGATGTCATTTCTAATATACTAGATACTACTACCGCTTCGGAAACAAATGGCGCTCTGAGAGAGAAGACGCGGCGCAAGAAACTGTTCCAGCATTTTTTTTTTTGCGCCCGTTTTAATCAAAATATACAATATTGTACTTTCATTGCTGTAAAATAATCATAATCTAGTCCCAGGCTGTCCGATCACTTAGATATTAGTTAGGGGTGTTCTAGGACACTTTGTTCGTCTATACGCTAGCGTATCTTAAGTCTATGGTATCAATATGAGTGTGTTTCAATTGCATGATGTCAACCCGCCATTATCCTATTGGTGCCAATTGATCTATTTTTTATTTTACACCTAGCTGAAATGAATAATAATTGAAAATGAATGCTGACTAGAGTTCACCATTACAATCTAATCTTCTTTGGTGGAAATTAGACTGGAATAGGGGGAAGAAACCGTTCTTAATTTTGTTCTTCCTAGATATTTTTGAAATATTTTGAACAGAAAATATTTATGTTTGGTGCTGCCTGCTTTTGAAATTATTTTTCCCCAAACCAAAATTATTAATGTTGTTTTTTTTATACAAAGAGTCAATTCAATTGTATACACAGCGTGTATGGTGTACAATATAATGAATTTCCTTTGATTAACGCGAGTGTTACCTACACATTACAAGAATTAAAACGCGTGTAATTGTGACTGTGTTTTCACATTAGATAATTGCGTAAAAAAACATTTTTATTATTATTTTAGTTAACACGACGCGGACGTTTCAATACCTTTCCAGATCTCGTCCTCCTGAAAACGAGGTTTTATAACTATCTGTTTTATATTAATACATTGAATTGTTACTATAAAGTATAACTTCTTTATAATCTATATAAATCTTAAAGGACTTTACAGACCACTTTCACGTAAGATTATATTGTGTATATCTGTCATGCCAAGATTATATTATTATGATTATTCATATTTTATATTTGTTACAGCATTCCCAGAGACCATGCCTTACAGATACGTTGGATTGAAGCCACGGGCTGAAAATATTGGATAGCAAAAATGGAATCTGGAAGATGGAAGAAAAAACGGATCTACTCCACTCATTTTGAGAAAAATATTTTAATCTATAAGAAAAAAACTACGTTTATAAGAACCGACTTCAAAAACTGAAAAGTATCAAATAACTAAAAATTTAATTTAATACACCTTTACCTTTAATATTAATAAAATGCTATTATCTATTATGCGCTACCTATTGATAGGTTTTAAGTCGGTGCCAAGCCCTAAACAAAAAAAATGTGAGCGTGACGGGACGCCTGGCAGATGTGAAACATCGACATTATTTTGTAAAAGTAATATGCAGAAAAGAACATATTGTGATAGGAACTAAATATGTCATAATGATAAAATAAAATATTACGATTTTTTCCCAGATAACGATGACTATTTATTGAATAAACATTTATTTTCATTAAATACAAAAATTTACGAATTTATTTCAAATCGTGACTACTCGATTCGTTTAATCAGTGACTTCGGTATAGTTTTATTCGATGTTGCCTCTGAGGACGGTATTACTGTGACAAGGCGACGCGTCGCCACGCCAGAAATCGGTTTTACGTGCGGCTATAGATGTTTCACATCAATAAAACTTAATATTATAAACAGCTTACTGTAATTATTAAGGTTGTCTGGCCACGCGTGTCTGTCCGCTTGGGTTGTTTTGTTCTAGATGAAGCTAGCCCGCTCAAAGTCACGCGTGGCGAGTGTAGGTACTTACTATTACATTTAACTTGGCACCGACTTCAAAGCTATCAATATGTAGCACATACAAGTAATAGTATTTTATTTATATAAAAGGTAAAGGTGTATTTAATTAAATTTTTAGTTATTAGATACTTTTCAGTTTATTAATTCCGTTTTTTTAAACGTAGTTTTTTTTTTATTTTTTACTTTTTAGTGTCAGTTAATAATTATAATATATAATCAACCTAAATGAAAACTCTTAAAAAGCCGTACACAAAAAACAATTATATCGTCGAGGTAAACAAAAATTTTCAAAAAATGAAAACTACTAGGCCATACCTTACGGGTCACCTGGTGTTAAGTGATAACCGCCGCCCACACTTTCTTTCAACACCAGAGGAATCACAAGCGCGTTGCCGGCCTTTGAGGAAGGTGTACGCGCTTTTCTTGAAGGTACCCATGTCGTATCGTCCCGGAAACACCGCACAAGGAAGCTCATTCCACAGCTTCGTAGTACGAGGAAGAAAGCTCCTTGAAAACCGCACTGTGGAGGACCGCCACATATCCAGATGGTGGGGATGATATCGTAACTTGTGGCGTGTCGTGCGAAGGTGAAATTCAGCGGCAGGAATCAGGTTGAACAGCTCTTCGGAACACTCCCCGTGATAAATTCGGTAGAAGACACACAATGAAGCGACGTCTCTACGCAACGCTAAGTGATCCAGCCGTTCACAGAGCGCTAGGTCCCCGACAATTCGAGCGGCTCTGCGTTGCACGCGGTCAAATGGATCCAGCTGATACTGGGGTGCTCCAGTCCAGAGATGACAGCAATACTCCATGTGAGGCCGGACCTGCGCTTTGTAGAGCGCTAGAATGTGGGCCGGCAGTTCCTTCGAAGCCAATTTGGCTTTGCCCTCCAGATGGCCACGGAATTGACAATCGCTCGAGATTTCGAGACCCAGTATTCCGATACTAGGCGAGGCTTTAAGGGAAGTGTTCTCGAAGAGCGGTGATACGGGAAATGGGGTTTTTTTAGTGGTAAACGCACAAACTTGAGTCTTCTGGGGGTTACATTGGACAAGGTTCAACTTACCCCATTCCGCGACCTTCTCGAGAGAGGATTCGATAGAAGACACAAGTTTCTCCCGGCACTGGTCGACGTTTTCCCGAGAGAGACCTGCATGGTCCGTGTATACGGCATCACCAGTGCTGTCGTCTGCATAGCAATGTATGTTGGTGGTGTCCAACATTTCATTGAAATGCAGAAGAAACAGCGTGGGAGATAGCACACAGCCGTGGGGCACTCCAGCGTTCACGGCTTGGGATTCGAGCAATAACCGTGGACAACGACCTGTTTGCTGCGCCCAGTGAGGAAGCTGGAGGTCCACTTGCATAAGCTCTCGGGAAGCCCAAATGATGGAAGTTTTGCGAGGAGCGCCTTTTGCCATACACGATCATAGGCCTACGCTATATCCAGGCTAACTGCCAGGCCTTCCCCCTTGCTTTCAATAGCCGCCGCCCATCTATGTGTTAGGTATACCAGAAGATCGCCAGTCGACCGATCATGGTGAAAGCCGTACTGCCGGTCGTTGATCAACTGGTGACCCTCAAGGTATACCAAGAGCTGGCGGTTAATTATGCTCTCCATGATTTTGGAGGGTTGGGAGGTAATAGCAATAGGCCTGTAGTTTGCCGGATCCGAACTGTCTCCTTTTTTTGGGATCGGATGGACAAGGGCTGACTTCCATGAATCAGGAACTACGCCTTTTGAATAAGAGTGCTGGAATAAACGCGTCAGCACCGGCATCAACTCAGGGGCACACGTTCTAAGCACGATTGGAGAAATGCCATCCGGCCCGCTCGACTTCCTGACGTCCAACGAAAACAGAGCTCGCCTAACAGTTTTCTGTCCGAACTGTAACTTCAGGCATGGAGCTCTGACACCGCGGGATGGTTGGCGGTGTTTTTCCGTTGTCGTCAAGAGTCGAGTTGGAGGCAAAAAGAGTGCACAGAAGATCGGCTTTCTCTTTTGCCGTATGGGCCAGGGTGTCATTTCTCATGTGCAACGGCGGCATAGACGGCTGGTTGAATTTACCAAGAGCAGCTTTCGACAACGACCAGAACTTGCGTGTTCCGGTCGGGTCACTGGAAAGCTGCTCGCCAATTTTGACGACGTGCTTCGATTTCACACGGGCGATTTGCCGCTTAATAAATCTGGAGGCGCGGTTATATTTCCTCTTCAGAACTTTGCAGTTTGGATCCTTTGAGCCCAGCGCCGCAACCCAAGTTCGATACGCCTGTTTTTTGCAGTCAGATTCTGCTTTAACTGACGCATCGAACCAGGGCTGTGATCTGCCACCGATCGGTACTACAGAGCTTGGTATAAATATCCATGCCCTGCAGTATCACATCGGCTACTGCAACTGTCTACTGAAACACACCCTGCCCCAAGGGTAGGATGCAAAAATGGAACGCATCCTATCCCAATCTGCTGCCTTGTAGTGCCAAACGCGGCGGGTCGCTGGTGGTCTGCGACGTTGGCGTCGGAAAGGCACTACACTCCTGACCAGGCAATGGTCGGACGTTCCGATAGGGGCGTCGATAGAGACCTGGTAACCATCAGGATGTGTTGTCAGCAGAAGATCTAATAAGGACGGCATGTGGCTATCCACATCCGGGAGCCGCGTTGGCGACTCAACCAATTGGGATAGACCATACGCCTATGCAAAATTATGCACAGATCGCCCTGCGTAGTCTGTAGTACGTGATCCAAGCCATTCGGCATTGTGCCCGTTAAAATCACCCAAGAGCACGATTTCAGCGGAGGGGATCAGTGCAAGCACGTCCTCAAATGCCGCTTGAACGCAGCCCATGAGGTGATCCGTTTCTGCGTTACCACTATGGGACCTGTAGACACACGCATAGATGTGGACGTGGTCCTCTAAATCTACGCGGAGCCAGAGAGTAGACAGGTCCCTACCCTCAAAATTGCCGAGACGGCGACAGCAGATATCCTCCCTAAGGTACACACATACCCCGGCATGAGGCATGAAATTATGCTCAATTTTGTACCCGTATCGCTAGGTCGAGATATCTGCGTCCCCGTGAGGAAACACAAGGCCAGCTGCGCCGTCTCAAGGTGGTGGTGGATGGCGTTTAAATTGGAGTGAATTCCCCTGATATTACAGAAGTCCACATTAAGCGTGGAGCGGGGTGCCGTGGTGTTGCTGGCCTGTTTGTCCATAGATATGCGCGATACTGTGCCTTCCCAGAATACGAGAGGCAGCCCGAGCGAGAATGCTCGGGGAGGGATTCTCCGACTCTGGTAGAGCCGGTACCCTCCTGGGGTAATATCTTTTTAAGGACCGCTCTCATATTTTTGTTGAGGGGTGATGGGGGGGGGGGGAAGGAATGGCTTCCGGTCCTCGACACTAACCTATGCGAAACATAGCGGCACTAGGCCGCTACTTCACGCCGGTATTCTGACGGCAGCGTGACTCTCCCACTTTCAAAAAAACTAAGCTTACTGTTCTATTCCCTAATGCTGGTTCACTGGTGGTATTTTTTCATTCTTTTAGTATTTTTTCTAATCTGCAGTAGGTTCGGTCGGTTTTAATTAGGTTATTATTAATGGTCTACCATATTATTAGTTTAAAAGCGTTTAATAACGATTCGTATGTACATTACGTCACTGATTTAAGATCTTACTACTATTTTCTGTCTACCACAAGATTAATTAAAAAAGATACAGTTAGTTTTTTAAATATCCAAATTAGATTCGTAATTCTATTACTAACCCATTCTGAGCGAAGGTTTTCGAAAAGGTAATGTTATAAATAGTATTCCATATTTTTTTAAGAGTTTTAGCAGATATTTCTACGAGGCGTCTCTCATACATTTTTTTTTTGTTTTTTTTTTTATTAAATTATTACATTTAGTTACGTTATCGTAGGTACGTGAATTTTAAAATATCATTATCAGGACCAGATCGTAATCTAATTTGCAGTTTTAATTGCGTTAAAAGGCTGCTTATTTAACGCTTTTATTTGAGCGAAGCGAAGCTGAGCGGATTTCTCTGTTAAATTGTGTCTCGGCTATTTCTGGACCGATTTAAAAAAAATTGAACTCATAGAAAGCTTTCGAAATTTTCTAGGTTATTGTCGACAGGATTTTGAATTTTGACCTCATTCAATTATTATAATTAAAAACAAACATGATTACCAAATTATTTTAAATTAGCACGCGCTATTTATATTTATTTAAAAATTGAGCGGATTGATCAAATCTTTTTTGGTTGAATTTGTTTTGTATTAGTATAGACTAAGTTTACCTCGCTTCGCTCAAATATACGCCGCAGCGATGCGGAAACACGAGCGACTGCGGCATCTTAGTTATGAATGTATATATTATGATAATAGCCATGTCACGCACATCAGATCATTCAATAAACCTTTGATCCCAAACAATTGAATGAAACGGATAATTAACGCACTCAGAAAGCATTATTAGTAAAATTATTGATAATGTCTTTAATACTCACTATGGTTTATTTAATTGGTGTTTCCTTTTAGAGACAATAAGCAGACTTCATTACTAAACTACTGACTTACGGAAACATTAGCACTGTAGTGAATAGACTTATGTAATATTATTATTATGTCTGCTGTGACTTTTTCGAGAGGAGGAAAATACTATTACGTATTTGGGCCCCGAAACGGGGCCCAATATGTCGGACTCGAGTGTCACCCCATACCGACTAAAAGGCTCCTCTATGCTGTTAGCCCTGAAGGCTTTTACAGCGACATAGGACGTGGGCCGTGGAGGCCGCAAAGACTACGCAAGAACAGTCGCAGGGCCTGTCCTAAGGAGACTCCAATTTCGGACCGGCTGTGTGCTTTTGGGAAGGAGAGAGAATGAAAATGAAGATGAAAGATGAGAAAGGCACACTCGCCAGCAAGTGTGGTGGTGTTTTGTGTAATGTATGTAAGTGTGTATGTATGTGTTTATGAATGTATGTTTGTATGTATGTAAGTAGTGTAAATATTTGTGTGCATGTATGTTTGTGTTTGTGTCTGTTTATGGAGTGTGTTTGTGATTGTGTAAGTGGTGTATGTCAGTCCGTGTGTGAGTGTGAGTGGAGTGAAAGGATTACAGGACGAGGACTAACGTCTCGTCGGGTATCAAGAGAATGTGTGGTAAATCTAGATTGCGGCCATCGTCAGAGTGACGAGTGCCAGTGGTTTGCGGCGGTTGACCGCGCCTACGCCTGCGAAAGCGGTGTGTGCGCGTCTGTGTCGATGTTTGTGTGTGTGTTGCGTTCGCGATGGTGATGTCGTCATCAGTGTCTACCGTGACGTGCCCGGGACGTCTTAGTGGGTTGAGACTATTGTGAAGCGGTCTAGTGTGACATTAGGATGTGCTAATCACTATGGATACGTCATATTGATGAAAAATAAGAGTTGCCGCTTCTTTTTAGAAGTTTGTTTAATAGATACTGATTAATATTAACTAGTAAAAACCAAATTATGGCCTTCTCTAACTCTAGACATAAAAAAGCATTACATTTCTTACACAGGACTAAAAGTGCGTCTTTATTTTTAACTATAGCAAGATTTGAGCAAATGGCACTGAATGAAGATTGTCAGGCAAGTCTCAACCAATCCGTTATTTTGTTTGTATCGTCAATTGTGTTTATTTGTATTACCTTCAAGGGAAGTTAAATTAAAAATAATTATAAAATAAAGAGTAATCTATACTAAAATGCGTTTATTTTTCACCACATGATATACAAAAAATATTCGTTCATAATAAAATACAATAAGGTTGACATTTGACATTGACACCTGACAGTTACTAATTCAATGACAAGACATTATCTATGTTTGTGATTTTAAGTTTTATCAGAGAAAGAAGTTAACAATAGTTCAACTTTTATTTTATTAATTTTATTCTACTAATTATTTAAGTAAATTAGAGTAAAATTAGTAATTAAATAATCGAAAACAAAACCATAATTTATAAAATGTTTACCGCTATTAAAACATAAATAATGGCTTGATTTCATCTAAACACTAATTTGTAAACGCAAATCGCTGAAAAGATATACCGCAACTTAAACATCAAAATGTTGTCATCTCTTGTAAAGGATCATCAAGCTAAGCAGGCTTCCAAAAGAATTATTCAAGGTATTCTTATTAACTTATTATTGTCTTTATTTATTCTTGTGTTGGAAAATATTGTACATATATTAAATTCATATATTTACAGAACAAAAAAGAAAAGAATGTATAGCTGCAGCGAACGACCTAACGCAAGCTCTCGTAGATCATTTAAATGTGGGGTATGTCTAATTATTTTCGAAAATGTGTTGTATCTCCATAAAATACATGTAATGATTAGGTGACAAATATAAAAGCATACATATATCCTTAAAATAAATATACCATAATATTCAATTTATTCTTATACATACAATTTAGATGTTTTTTTATATATTCACAGTGTTGCTCAGGCATATCTTAATCAAAAGAAGTTGGACGCAGAGGCAAAACTTCTACACCAAGGTGCAATAAATTTTGCTAAACAAACACAGCAGTGGCTAGCTCTAGTTGAGAACTTTAGTAGTGCTCTGAAAGAAATTGGTGATGTAGAAAATTGGGCTAGAAGTATTGAAAATGATATGCAAATCATAACAAACACATTAGAACGAGCATATGAAACAACCAGAGATCAACCCACCAATGTGCAGTCAATATCAAATTATAAATAAATGGACAATCATTATGTGAACAGCTCCACAAAGTACTATAATAATACATTCCATAGTGATTTTATCGATTTGATATCATGTTTGAAATAAAATTAAATAAATGGACATGCAGGAATTCTTTCATACATTATACTGCACATGTATTTTATTTAGAGACTAAGAATTTCAACTCCACAATATTTTTTTTTCAATTGCAATTTTCTGGAAATCCTAGTAAAATGTGTTTCACTCTGCCTTTCAATAGATTGCTGGACATCTCGGGTACAAGAGCACAATCAAGCTGTGATGGCACATTTTGGACATGCCAGTTATTGATATTTGTGCTGTGTGTCTTTTAGTTTTAAGTCTCCTTGTTGATATTTTTACATTTATGCATAAATATTGTTGGTTTGTTGAATAAAGTAAAAAAAAAAAACATTACATTTATGATTAATATGATTTAATAACATTTCTTCTACAATGTCAAACATTTGCGGCCACATACATCTGTTAACCTGAGTAAAGGGTTGAATATATCATTCAACTCATTTGATGAATGATTGAATTTGTAATAAAGGGCTCCATCTAAAAACTTTGGATGCTTTGCACATACTGTTACATCCACTGTAAACTTCTTTTTTTTTAATTTGAAATTGTTATTTTTGTACAGTTGGTTTTAAAAATACAGCCTTTCTAAGATATAATCAACAGATTTTAAATATTTATCAAGCACTAGAAATAAAAACTATTTGTTACTTATGAAAGTATCATTATTGTCACTAACAAAAGCAATATTCAGTTTAATTCCTCTGGTGTTGGTGATCCTCCTCTTCCATAAAAAAATTTAGACCTTTTAAAATAAACAAAAGTTGCACAAAATCAAGTAAATTTTTCCTCTTCTCTAAAACTTCTTCTGCCGACTCTGCATTGGCTCTGGCAAGCGGTCTGAGTCTGAGACTGGAAGGTTTGTGTTATAGGTATTATAATATATTGGTGTCTGGTAATCTTAGTATAATTTGATTTAATCTCTTTTTTTGCCTTTTGGAACCCTTTCATTATAAACTCCACAAAACATAAACAGTTTCCGGTATGGAATGACAGTCTCGAAAACTATTTATATTAAAAACTATATTGTAACCGTATCTCTGAATACCCAAATATTTAATATCTTAGTGTTATCCTTATTTCTTAACGTAGCTGTGAAATTTACTGACTATCTATTATTAAGTAAAAATTTGTACTCATGAAAATAATATTTTGTTGCCACGTCAAAATGTATTAATAAATTGTTCCTTCCAAGATAAATTGTTTGCGAACGGTGGGTTGTTGCGGTGACGGAATTTATTAGTTTATTTTTTCAATCAGCCGTATTTAAGTTTCTTTTTATAGCAAAGAGTACGAGAAGAAGATCCAATAATTCTAAAAAATGTCAATCGTCATAGCCTACCCATAACAGAGACGTAACACATTACAAAACGACCTAAAGTAAGTATAATATATTATGACCCCGATGTGATGATCACTCTGCGCCCGTCACCCTAAGACTACACAATACCCGAATACCACCAGAAAATCAGACACACGTTATTATAAAAGTAGATTAAATAATCTTATTGAAACGGACAGGTCATAATCGGCCATGAGTGAGGATGCCGTTTGGCGATCGAAGAAGCAACTAAACCGTGTCAAACAAGTCAGGTCAAGAGACCGGTAGCGGAACTGTGTCGGCGGCAGCGATAATGTACTATCAACACTATGGACTCTATTGAGAGACGGTTTATACTATACAGGAGCTCGTTAAAAGGCATTTATTTTCTCAAAATTGATTCCTTTAGATCCTTTTTGATGTCATTTCTAATAACTACTAGATACTACTACCGCTTCGGAAACAAATGGCGCTCTGAGAGAGAAGAAGCGGCGCAAGAAACTCTCCCAGCATTCTTTTTTTGCGCTCTTTTCAATAAAAATATACAATATTGTTCAGTCATTTCTATCGCTATAAAATAATCACAATCTAGTCCCAGGCTGTCCGATCATTTAGATATTCAGTAGTGGAGTAATAGGATTTTCGACAGAGCCATTTTTTTTTCATAAATAACTTTCTCTCTTCCTATCTCGTGGAGAGAACTCCTAAACGAACGGTAGAAGGTGGTCACAAATACACGGGTGTACTTAACCACTTGTGCAACTTATTTTCTAAACACACAAATTTACAAAACAAATTAAAGAGAAATTTTATGGGATCTTCACACCGTGCTCAGTTCACCTTTGTTTGTTATCCTCTCCAACCCTGTTCTTTATAAAGGAAGTTATATAATTATTCAATCTGCTGCTTTGGTAATATCGTAAAAAATAAGTAACGGATCGCATCTACAGCTGTATACTATGACGGTAATACACAAATAATTGATGTTAAAACAGCAAATTTACTAATTTCTCCTTTACACGAAAGTGTTCTTACAATTAATATTAAAAACTAAATACTCGACGATCCCTTTCAGCTTTTGAGTTAGATCCTCGTTTAAGTGTTCTGTGGTTAGACCCTTCGAACGGACAACTATACTTGCATCCGGTACATTCTCCCGCCTCGCATAGACATTCAGGAGTCGCCCGTCACCGCCTCTGGTGAACACATCGACTGTTTGATGTCACTAGCACTATTACACACTCACTATACTGTTTACTTTCAAGTATCCATATTGTGGTACGTATTCTATCCTCACGGGTCGACGAGTCACTGTACAGGAATTCGGTGCTGTGAAACTAACGGTGATCCTGATCTAAGTCTCGCGAAACCTCTATCATAGCGTCATGGGCTACATATTTCGTATTTATCCACCGCCATGCATATATTGTGCTTTTCTCTTCTACTGTAGTTATTTTGTCTTTCGCGAATGGTTTATTCAGTCTTGTGTCTGTCTTTCTTCACGTGAGATCTGTACGCCTGTCGCTTCAGGAGGTTTTCGACTTCACTATCGAGGTGGCCATGCAGCTAGTGTTCGCAACAGATTGCAACTTAAGACGAGATATCTGTGTAAACTTAAGCTACACTTTTGCGTTCCCTGTACTTTTCCCAATAAGAATATTGGTCCTGCCGGTGTCGTCTCGGGAGTACTGCGATGCGGCGTACGTTGTTTTCGTAGTGACTACGAAGACGTGAACTTGTATCTGTAATCTTGCCACTGTTTCCTGATGTCACCACCTAGCTGTTCACGCCAATCTGTATCGCACCTCGACAGCTCTTGTAAGATGCGTCTGTCTGGAACAGCCCAACCCAATGCTGCGTGTGATGCAACGGGCTGCTCGAGCCGTCTCTTTCGCATCGTCGTAGCTGTAAGAAGGTAACAAGGTGAAGGTGCCAACTGCTTTGTCCTATTAGAACCCGTTTTTTTAATGCAAAGAAATATATATTTTTAGTATCAAACTAAGTCTAAAACTGAATAAAGCAAAATGTTAAAACGTTCTCTCAATATAATGTGTAGGTTAGAATCTTACTATTTATCGACCATAAATTAATGCATTCCTTATATTATAAAGTGGTATACGGCACTTCATATTAGAGCAATTTGAGTGGTAGGAAACCAAAGTACGTTGTTGTAGAAAAAAACGACGTCATTATTTTTTATGAAAAACTGGTTGTTTTTTTATTTCTTCAGAATTCTATGGATTGGGGTTTGTTTCCAAAAATATTACACTCCTACATTTCAGCCAGTTTATTTAAAAAAACCTAAGTACTTATATCCTTATAATATGAAACGTAATGAATGAGAATTTGGGAAGTAACTATTCAAATCTTATTTTGAATAAAAATATTTGTGTTTGTCTTTCTCTAACCCATCTCTATTACGAAATGCCATATGTGTTCATAGCTTTCCACGAAGATTTTCCACTACTAAATACAAGTTTTATGAAATAATGACAGACGCAAAAACATATAAAAAATTAATTCCTATAAAAAGGACTAGTTTTAAAGCCTTTTGATTTTAGATTTTATAGTGAATACTACTCTTAAAAAACGTTCACGAATATGACGTTACACATTAGAAACACACGGTAAGATTCGTGAATAAAAATACTGCTAGACATAAGGAAAAAAAATATTTATAAGTACGTTTGACTTTTGAGATTTGTCAAAGGAATAGTCTATCCACACCCCCAATTTAAAATAATATAGACAATTTGCATCGTTCACGTGTTCTTCTCATTTGAAAATATTTTAAAACTCCCGAGACAAAAGTGCTGACTACCTTCAAAATCACTTTGACAGAAAACAAAATAGCGTATCTTCCTATACGTTGGCTCATCAAATTTAGGCCCCCCAAAAAAAATATTTTTTCTATTTTTGAATTTTCAATATCGCATATCGTTAGTTCGTAGTTTGTTCTTAATTGTTCGCTATAAATAATTGTTTGTTCTTTTGTTGTTTATTTAAAAACAATTAATTAAAAATGGGGGGAAACGCCTACTATTTGGTTCTGGCACTCGCCGGCACGCTACGCACGGCTCGTGCGTTGTTTTAACTGTTCTAACATAACCTAACCTAACCAATTTTAATGAATTGCAAATTTAAAAAAAAAATCGAGAACAAACAAATGTTTATAGAGAACAGTCAAGAACAAATGGCGAACTAACGATGTATTAAAAAAAAATAAAAATAAAAAATCTGTGGGGCTAACTTTCTTGAGCTCTATACGTTAGCCGACATGGCTCAATTCTTATTAGACAGTCCCACCTCTACGTAGTATTTACTTAGTAAACGATATCTTGATCTCTGTGACAGCTGTCAGTAAAATCACGTCTATGAAGTTCTGAATTTCATAATACTGTTGTAATACAGTAGGTACTTGTAAATGTTGTACTTTATGGGCATGTCGGCTTAATAAGTGATGGGCGATGAATTATTGTGATCACGGACTATAAACTATCGATATTTTAAGTAATACTTAATTTTAAATGAATGAATGTTTTAATTTAATTGTACATATTAATATCATAACATTATTTTTATTTGTACATACTTGATTTAAAGTTATAGTAAGTAAATAAAATCCAATTTCTTATCTACTCATGTAACATTCCATCTGTCAACGGCCCGTCCTTGAGTTTCGGGAGAAGACACGCCGCGTATGGCTCAAAGGTCGTGATACCAGGCCTTAAAATATTGGTTTTTTCCTTTATTAAAGTGACAAAAGCAAAATTATTATGGAAAGAACCAACATTGCTCGTCAAAGATTAATTATCACTCATGCTGGGACGTCATCTGGCAAATTAAAAAATGACAAAATTATTAGATAATTTAAAGGAGCCCCATATCACTTGATTCAAAGGCACAAACCACAAACTTCGGCAAACAGAAAATTAGAAATAATAATTACATGGCTTCAAGAAAAAGGAATCTAGGCTAATCATGAAACTATGATCAAAAATGAATTATTAAAAATTGTTGGTCTGTACAAACCTAGTACTCCATCGTATGTTTTAGATGATATAGCCCACGCAAAGGGTCACACCGTCATAAGGCTACCCCCGTACCACTGCCAGTGTAATGCAATCGAGCTTATCTACCTCTAAGTATTAAGTACCGTATAATTTATCATAGTAAAAATATGTTTTCTATCATCGTATAACGTTAATAATTTCTATCGACAGTTTTTTATATCCTGGCAGCCCTAGGAATGTCAGTTTGACATATGTTGCAGAGATATGTTTTCTAAAGTGTAGTATTTACATCATACTTGCTCTATGATTTACATCCTCTTTGAGTGACGGATAAAGAATAATCAAGAGAATTGGAGATTGGACGTAAGGTGATCTCAAAGAGAATTTAAACACTACGTTGAATGTAGTGGTCAGTGTAGGTAATAAAGTATCTTTGGAGTTTAGAGTGAATAGTCGGAAGTATTTTTTATTACTAATAAGTTTAGCTAATAATTAATTATTTTAAATTTACTATTTACCTTTTAATTTTAGTATCGTCTAGGTTACACGTCGAAGCAAATATATACTTTCATAGTAAATTGTTTACAATTTTTAGTTCAAATTTTGATAAAAAAAATATTTAAAACAACGAAGGATAATGTTTCAATCAACTCCAAGAGTGCTATCTATTCAGAGTCACGTTGTTCATGGGTACGTGGGAAATAAAAGCGCTGTTTTTCCTCTTCAAGTAAGTACCTATTTTATTTATATTAAATAAAATTATAGACACTAAGAAAATATTTTTTTAGGTTTTAGGTCTTGAAGTAGATGCTATAAATACAGTGCAATTCTCAACACATACTGCATATAAACATATCAAGGGAACTGTCTTAGACAATAATGATTTGGAAGAAATAATTAGTGGTCTTATTTTAAATGATGTTGATTATTACACACACTTCCTAACTGGGTACTCAAGATCCCCAGATTCACTTAAGCAAATCGCTCAGGTTATCAAGAAGTTGAAAGAAAAGAGTCCAAACTTGGTTTATGGTAAGTTGTTATACCATCTTATGTTAAATAATTATTATAATACTAGCTGACATTGAAATTATTTTTAGAGTAAAACCGTTTCTTGAACATTACTTTATTTTTAAATAAAATATTTTTTCTAAAATAAACATAGCCCAAGTTACTCCTTATTATATCAGCTATCTGCCAAAAAAACAAAAATTGTAAAAAAGGTTGTTTTGGTCTATTTACCATATATATATTCATATGCATGTAGTAAAAAATGGTTATTTCAATGTTACAAACAGACACTTCAATTTTATTTGTATGTAATGTAACAGATATAAGTATATATATATATAAATACAGCTATTAGCACACACAATTTCGTCCACATTTACCAGTGTAACTCTATTTAGTTAACCACCAACAACAACTATTAGTCACTAACATGACTATGTTTGTTGGAGCAGTAATTTCCCCTTTATAGGTAGTATAGTAGTATAGGTAGTTTTTTTGACTTTCAATAACTACTGAAACGTCCGGGCAACTAGAGCGGCTTTTTTCTTTAGACAGTCAAACGTCCAGGCAACCAGAGTGGCCCAGTCGACTTGCGTATTTATTTTGTGTTATAATCTGTAGTATGAGTGAATTAGCTTGTCAAATACGATTTTTAAGACTCTATGGTAAGTAATTGTAATAGGCTTATCTTTAAATATCAAGTATCCGAGCAAAAATTAAAAGAAATAATTTATTGAAAATTGCTTTGCGGGGGGAATTGTCATTTGTTTATTTTTGTAGTGTCAAGTGTTTTGTTATTGTTTTGTTTATCATGTAAGTGTAATATTTTAATTACGTATTATATTTGTTTTATATATGAAATTAATCCTCATGATATCTAGTTTCCGATTTTATCTACAAATTACATATAAAATTCTTCTTACGACATTAAATCGACAAGTTTTAACAGTATGATCGATACTACTTTATCGATTTGGTTTAAATATCAAATTTTTATTGTTATCCAATTAATTAACAGTAAATCATTGCTTGTAATAGGGACAAAATATCATTAATATAATGTTTATAATATTCAACAATCTGGATGCATTGAGACAACCAAGTATTTCACGTTTTACTTGTGCATTCCGCAGATAAATTGTAGGTATATACTAAGAATGGGTGCTTTATTTTAGTTTAATGCAACAATCCCGTAAGTCGAAGTAATGACATATTAATATCAAAAAATAGGTTATATAGTCTATTTCAATAATAATCAAGTTTTATTAATGTGTGCGCTAATATTTTACATAAAAACTTAATATAATGAAAATGTTATCACATTTATATCTATAATCTCGAGCTTTAACCTTTTATTTATATATAACTTGGGTTCAAAAACATAATTTATGATTTTACACGTAGATTTTCTATACTTTTAACTACGTGAATGTATTTTTTATATAGCCATAGGTGGAGTCGTTATGTAATTATATCGCTTTTAATAATGATGAATCTCGCGCTCGCCGTCGGATAATCTTAATCGCGTCATCGGACGTTTCGCTACCTGCCAGCTGTCATTAATCGGACGTTGCAATAGATAAGTGATATCACATCCTATTTTGAATAAAAATATTTGAATTTGGGCTAATGTTCTTGAGTTTTAGGTTTATGCACATTGTTATTTAACTATATAGATATACATACATAATAAAACAATAACCACCTAATAAATATTTAAAGATATAAAAAATTATAATTATGTGGAAATGTTTTAAATTTTCTTGAAAGAAATGTATGATATCTATTGTTATCCATAGTGTTTAAACTAGATAATAATGTCGTAATGTAGTAAGATGTCTTCAATAAGCATATTATTATTGATATCCATTATCTAGGTCAACTAAACCTAATTTGCTACAATGAAATATATCATAACACTTATGCATTCTGAGACACTATTTTAAATATCATATGATTTATAAATAGTTGCTAGTCTAACACACCAGACGGCCTAACAGATAAGCTCTGGAATAGGGTAACAAAGGATTATCCACTCTGTGAGGCACCATGTGATAAGATACCTAAAACAAATACCTTCCATAAAAACTATCACATACAGCTATATGAGAAAGATGCTGACCAGTCAGGTGTAAACAAATTAAGAATTTACACAGACGGCTCGAAAATGGCTACTGGAACTGGTGCCGGCATATTCTCACAGGAACTAAACATACACATTTCCATACCCTTGGGCACACACAGCTCCATCTTCCAATGTAAATGTGTAGCCATCAAGGAAGCCGCCAGCGCTATATTAAGAAGAAAGGTACATGGCCACAACATCAGATTTCTTTCTGACAGTATGGCGGTACTAACAGCGCTGAAGGGCACCACACACAACTCAGCACTAATACACGAATGTCACCAAACCCTGGAGCAAGTTGCCTCTTATAACCAGGTAACTCTGCAATGATCAAGGGACATAGTGGTTCGTTGGGTAATGATGCCGCGGATGAGCTTGCAAGGCGGGCATCGGCAAATATAGTGTCTGGTCCATTGCCACTTCTGCCACTGCCCTTCAGCCAAATGCGCTCATGGATACGCTCTCTCACCAACGACCTACACAACACCCGATGGATGAATGTCTCAAGCTGTAGACAGTCGAAGGTGGCGATACCTGCACTATCGCCCAAACTGACACGTAGACTTATGAGCCTCAACAGACATGACATCCGTATAATGGTGGGCACCCTAACGGGTCACACATCACTAAACAAACACCTTTTCACAATCGGCGTAACGGACAGTCCTAAGTGCAGAGGTTGTCTGACCGAAGACGAAACGGTCGCTCACGTAATCCTGGAATGTGCGGGGGAGGCCAACCAACGGGCAAAAACCTTAACCAATATGAGGTCGCTCCAAGAAGTCTGTGAACACCCCAGGAATGTTCTGAACTTCTGGAAGGAGCTGGGCTGGTTGGAGTAACCGGCCATTACTGCACGCAAAATGGACCAAAATGGTTTAATTGCGGAAACAGGAGCCCCTACACCATACCATACCATACCATAGTCTAACACACCAGTGGGAGGCTCCTTTGCACAGGAAGCCAGCTAGATTATGGGAACCACAACAGCGCCTATTTCTACCGTGACACAGTAATGTATAAACATTAAGTACTGTATTTCGGTCTGAAGGGTGCCATAGCCATTGAAATTACTGGACAAATGAGACTTAACATCTTATGTCTCAAGGTGACTAGCGTAATTGTAGTGCCGCTCAGAATTTTTGGGTTTTTCAAGAATCCTGAGCGTCACTGCATTGTAAAGGGTAGGGCATATCAATTACCATCAGCTGAACATCCTGCTTGCTCATCCCTTATTTTCATAAAAAAAAACACTAATAGTTTGAAAATATTTAAGTTATTTAAGACCAAGAGTGTCTTTGGGACACTCAAACACTAAGTTTTAATTTAATATAGATGACATAAGACCATTATATTGAATTAATAATATCTATATATATAAAAATGAATTGCTGTTCGTTAGTTTCGCTAAAACTCGAGAACGGTTGGACCGATTTGGCTAATTTTGGTCTTGAATTATTTGTGGAAGTCCAGAGAAGGTTTAGAAGGTGAAAAAAAAATTATGAAAATGTTTGGAATTAAATAAAAACAACAATTTTGTTTTTCTTTGATGTGTCATTCAGAAATCAAATTGAAAGAATAGTTTAAAATGAATAACTCATTAGAATCGTTGTATTTTTTTAACTTTCTCAGGAGGTAAAAACAAACTTAATTTTAGCTACCTATAGTTGGTAGATTAACTACAGTTGTTAACTGTGATGGCAATACAAAGTTTGCTGGGTCATCTGGTATCTGAATAAATTTAGTTTTATATGTTATACATTAACTAATTAAACCTGGTTACACTTTACTGTGTCCTCTCATAGTGAGAGACTCATGTCCATATGACAATCCAAACATGCTTCAATATGAATACAGTCTTGTATAAAAGTTTCACAACAATTGGTGCAGACCTTTAGGATATTTACAATTTACCTTTCTCCTTATAAATTACAAAGATATATTAATAGTAGGTATGTAATTTGTCATGGTTGACTAATTTACATTTCTTATCAAAGCATCCGATAATGGTATACAATTAATGTAAATAAATATTGAATGAGATTATGCATGAACTATGCACACACATTTATTTATTGACCTTGTCATTCGTGTTCATATAGATTATATATATATATATATATATATATATATATGAATAGCAATTGTGATTTGATAATATAATAACGATACAATAATACCCCGAATATATCGCACCTACCCTACTCTAACAAATGTTCGTATTCGATATCGTTTATCGTAACAACATCATAACCATAGACTATCATTTTGATTTTTTTACGATGTTAGTGTGAATGAATTATGCGCAAACCTTGAAAAACTAAATATTATCTGTGTCATCATCATCATGTCACTGTTAAGTGTCAAAAGTCAAAACATAAAATGTAGGCGCTAAGGATCATGCCAGACTCTGCACCACCAATTTGCATGATTTACACAACATGTAAATATTCAAAAAGTATGTAATGAATATAATATGACCCTTTCAAATTGAATAAATAATACAAAACTTGCGGATAATAAAATGTAAAAAAATAACTCAACCCTTCTCCTCGACTTCACTAATTTCTCAGGCGGCCATTTGCATTACTTTCTTAAACGATCAACAAAATGACTTAAATTACTTAGTACTAAAAAAATCCTGTTTTATAAGTTAACCACTTAAGATTATTTTAATTATATTTATTAAGTATGTATATTGTAGCAACGTAAAAGTGACCTTTGATTATTTGTCAGATTCGAATATTCGTCCCTGACAGTTTCAACTAAGAGTAGGGCCGATAATATCGAAAAATGTTTCGTTCGTTCAATCATTGTTTCGACATTGAATACGATGTAACTATGAGTAGGAGTCGATACGACTAATGCCACGATATATCAAATATAGATTTTAGGAGTAGGCCACCTGGTGTGACGTGGAGCAGATCATGTCATGACCGAAAACAGTGGAAGAGCCTGGGGGAGGCCTATGCAAAAGCAAAACAATCTGTGCCGATGTCTACTGCATACTAAATGTAAATCTAAAACTATTTAAAGATTGTTATTAAAGACTATTATTATTATAACTCGTGCTTTTCGTAATGAGATTTGATAAGGATAGTCATAAATAGTACAAAAAGTAACTGAGTAATGCTTGCAATCATAAAACTTCTGTTGCTAACTGACGTGGTATATTTTATCTCAAAGTGTAACAAATTTGGTACATAACAAAGTAATAATGACACAGCAATTTTTCAAACAATCTACCAACAATAATAAATGACATCTAAACACTTTGTGTAACACTATATTTACCTCACCTTGAAATAACCTTTGAAAAGGTGATAAATCCTAGTGATGATTTAGTATGGCTACAAATTACTACAAAAATTAAAATGGAGTCTTTTGGTTAGTTTATAAATCTATATACCGTCGGAATGCTTAAATTTTGTGATTAATTACATTTCGCCGCGAAATATATAGTAAAACCTACGCAAAACAGCATTATCTCGTGTTTGTATAAAATATTGAAAGTTTGTAGAAAAAGTAAAACTTCTTTACGCACGGGGAACTTAAAACTTCTTGGGGAGTAAGCTGCGTGACGAGAGCGTTTTACGAAAAAACGCTAGCGTTACGCGAACGGTGATTTCTTGATTATTTCGTTATTTCATTTCGTTCTTGATCAATTAAATATCAAGCATACTCGTTTTTTTGTTTAAAAAAAACGTGAGTAGTCATTCCAGTCTCTTTGTGAGTATCATATACAACTTTTACCAGATAAATTTCATTGAGAAGCTAGTATAAAACTATCTTTGTATATGAAGAAACCTGTTGCATATGCATAAAACTGTTTGTGAAAGCCTGTCCATAGATTTTTATATTGTAACTATTATCAAAGAATATGTAATAGTATAAGAACAGAAGTCTCACTCCGCAAAATCAATTAAAGAAATAGGGACTCTTGCGACCATACAATAAGGTGTAATTCAGATCGCACAGCGCTATTAACCTACATTTTTATTTACCTAGAAGTTGCCTCTCTTTCTATCGCGTGACTATTACCTCTTCTGACGACATTAGGGTTGTCTTCTTTACCTAAAACTGTACCTACCTAGCGAATTTTTACAATTAAGTTTCTGGTGTATAATAAAAACTTCCTTGCTTCGTGACAATAATTATAATATTTTAAGCACTCCCAATTATATTATGCTACTTATACTTCTAACACAATTACTAACGATTGCATAGCTTAATTCAATGACTGTCTCCGACCAGACGCTCGTTTTAAATGCCTCAGGCGGGTGCAACTTCCCCTTAACCGTTTAATAGCGTCGGCGACAAGAGTGAAGTTTAATAGAGACGGCGAGAAGAGTGTTCTCTTGTAATTCTTCGGGTGGGGTTCATTCATGTTATAAAAGAGTATGGGCCGCGGTGATCACATACTATTAGAATACCCGGATCCGTATTACATAAAAATGTCAGGATCGAATCAGAAATGAGGAGATCCATAAAGCGAAACTGAAGTGGCAGTGGGCAGCGTAGATGGCCGTTGGGGCAGTAAAGTCCTCGAATGGCGACCACGTTCCGGAAAGCGTAGTGTTGGTAGGCCCCTATAAGCGGCCTATCAGCGACGGAACACGTTGGATGAGGGCAACACTAAACCGATCGTCATGGCGATGTTTGGGGGAGGCCTTTGTACAGCAGTGGACGTTTTCCGGCTGAAATGATGATTATTCTATTAAAAAAAAACTTAAATCATTTATATGTCTAGATAGACTGTGACAGCTGTGAAAACGTGATAAAAAATGAAGTCGACTGTTAACCTCTATTTTGAGCAATGCATGCACACTAACACAGAGTGACATAGAAATCGCGAGTGTAAGACGTAGCTTATCCTAAAATTAAACCTGGCCTGCATTCATCGGTTGTCTAGCAGCAAGAGGCTCTACAGTAATTTCCCCAAAAGTTGGATTGAAATATTAAACTCACAAATATTGTTTTACAATTTTCGGAGCTAAGTGAGCACTCATTCCTACTATTCCTTTTGTCCGTTTTTAAAACAGTCACCGTGGCGGTCTTGCCAGAAAATCTCCTAATGACTAGTTGTGGTTACAGTATGCGATCCAGTGATGGGAGATAATGGCCAAATGTACGTACCAGATAGTATCCTGCCTGTGTATCGGGACGACGTGGTTCCGCTCGCCGATATCCTCACACCGAACCAGTTCGAAGCTGAATGCCTCACAGGTCTCACCATGAACGACTTCAACGGTGCCATAAGGATTATCCAAGCTCTGCATGACAAGGGGGTAAAAATCGTTGTACTATCAAGCACGGTGTTGGGGGATGAGGATTATATGATTGGAATCGCGAGTAATGGAGGTTTGTAGTTCAATTTTGACCAATCCGTTGTTTTTTTTTATGGCGATTTGCTGCTTTCTTGTACACAAGAAGATACATCTGGAGGCCTATCTATATCCTATTCAGAACTTTACACTTCGGATGCTTAGTAGTTGTTTGCGGTCAGCGGTTGCTTTAACGTCCGTATTGAAGTAGGGCTGTCAATTGCAATCAAGTATATCATCAAATTTTGTTTATTGCCGTAGGGTAAAATTGTAGAATATGCTCTTTTAAAACAAAAATAGATTAAATATTTTGCGCACGACACAGTTTTCGAAATATTAGTTGTTTAGCTAGGCGCTGCTGTGATGTCACTACACAACACTCATTATTGTCTCAGCGGGCGATTTATGACTATGCTATAATATTGTTTAAATTGTGCAGCAACGGAAATAATCGTTATTTTTAACTATTAGAAATTTTTTATTTTTTCTCCAAATAAATAAAAATAATAGTTAAAAAAATCACCTCATTCAATAACATTTTTCAGTAAAGTGTTATCAAATACAAATACCGAAAGTGGAGGCATCTTTCACGGGCACGGGGGATCTGTTCGCGGCACTTTTCCTGGCTTGGACCCACAAGACCGAAGGCGACCTCAAGCTCACGTTGGAGAACACGATAGCCACGCTGCAAACCATCGTGAAGAACACCTATGACTACGCTAGAGGTAAGAATGTAGCTATCGTTATTGATTAACATCAATTTTACGATAATATAAAGAATAACATTCGGCCAAAATATATATTACTTCATTTAGTTTAACAATGTTAAGTCAATAAAACCTGTATCTATTGCAATAAAAAATTGCGTGCGTACAAAGGTAACAATTTCAGAAGTGCATTGTGCATGAACTGCATATGAAGTCCTGGTACATGTTGCTAGGATGACACATGATTTCAACCGCTTTGAATGACATTACAATCACCGCTACCATATATATGTTCTCCTGGTGTCTATGTAGTAATACGTCAGAATATATTAAGGTATACTCGCGTCATACATATGACAATATGACTCTTCTTCAACTATAATCGCCTGGTATCAAAACACTGTATAATGCTTCCTATCTCATTTTCTCCCACGTTAAATCTATTTATGTGTCTGCCTCTTTTTACTGTCGCGCGTTTTCTTTTCATCGACCATCAATCAAATCAAATCACAACGATGCTAAAGAAGTTTTCACTTTAAAAAGCACTTTAAGAAGTCGTATAAATTTTGAAAAAGTATATGTTATTTGGCTTTTTGTAATAGTTTAGATTGTATTGTATTTTGAAGGAGGTGTTTTAGGCAAATTACATCAAACCAGACACGTCATATCCATAAATTTATCATTTTATTTTATTTAGCCTTAAAAGAAGTGTATCGAACTGTAGCTTATAGATTCCACTCCGTAGCTTTCCCAACCATGTTTCTCAAACGCTAAAGGCGAATACACCTTAATTCCACCTCCATATCGTTTGTTTCATGTGGTCGTGGAATGGTAACACTGAAAGGTATCGTAAGAGTTATTGCTTCAACTTCTCCTCCAATTTGCTAATGCCTGGTTCCTATAAACAAGAAACGGATAGTTTTTGTTACGCCCAGTAATATTTACTACGCGACGTATTTTAAAACTGTTTCTATAAACACCAACCGTCACGAAATTTTACTAATAAGTAGATCATTACCAACGGGTGACAGGGCTCCCGATAACTGTCAGTAAGATAATTGCATGAATAAACATACTAACATAATTATTATCCTATCAAAATATTTACTACTGCAACGAAAAACTATAATAAAATAATTAACTACTCATAAGCAAAGGATTTCAGCTAGGGCTGTATGTAATTTAAGGTAATTGTACTCTGTACTATATGAGAACAATGAAGTACATGAAAATACAGCTGTGTGTTGTATGATTTGATTCCTTTGAGATTTTGAAAAGTCTTGTCGTAAATATTTTTTCATAAACGAAATTTATCGATTGGTCCTGAATCGATGTCGCCACAAGCCCGCGCCACATCACCTAAGCACTCGTTTTTAACAATTTTTAAACGCAACCTAACCTCAAATGTCAACAATGTCAGTGTCATTGCCACAATTCCTTATTTGTTCTGTGCGAAGCGGTTTGAGTGCAATAAGAATACGATTAAAAGTTAATAAATAAATAAATAGCCTCATTTATTCCTTAATAGATACATTCAGATTACAACGTCTTATTAAATATTAATCTGATTATTAATTTGTAAAATATACAGAAAATATAGATAAAAACCAAAAAATATTTTACAAATGAGTAATCAAATTAATATTATTTTAATTTTATGTACATAACAGTTCTTTTTAACAGTACTATGTATAATAATTATATAATATTTAAATAACTTTCTACATATATGATTTCAATTTTATTATTTGTATTGCATGCAACGTTTTCTATATGATAATTATTTTTATCTACACCCATGCTTTAAATCCTCTATTAAAGATTCTGAACAGTTAGCTTATTGCATTAACATTAAAACACCCAATGTTCGAATAACCTTACATCATCCAAACGAGTGTTGTAATGTTGTACTGAATTTCATAACAACACTCATCGGTTTTGTTTCGATCCCTTCATGCACAAAGAGTTTCAACAAACAGCCACATTCTTATTGCTCGATGCGTGGTATCTCTATGAATTTCAAAAAAAGAACATTTTCGTTTACGCGCGTTCTACACTACCAGAACATAGCGCGCCGTAAAAAAAAAGTAGGTTATTCGAAACCCCGCCATTTTTCTTGAAAATATGAGCGATTCAAGTTTTGACAGCACACCGCCGGATATTTTAAGCGCCGCAAAATAACATAATAATCAAGTGAATTTTAATAATTGCATTATACAAAATCTAAATTACTACTAAAATTAATAATTATTTCATTAATACTTAGTTTATTTTTATATAATCAGTAAGGGATGATATTAGGTTACTACTAGGGCTGGCTGTTTTAATGTTAGGAGTAAGCTAACTGTTTCAGAACCTCTTAGAGGATTCATATTCTGGATGTAGATAAAGTCTTGTATGCAACTGTTGTGTAATAAGGGGTATTAAAACCCGAATGTGGGTTTATCACACGAGGCGAAGCGGAGTGTGATAATAGTATCACATGAGTGTTATATCCTTATTACACAACAGTTGCATAAATAACTATTACAAATCAAATTTAATTAATGAATAATTTTTAAATTCGTCGTTTTAAATACGTCGCTTCATTGTGTGTCTTCTGCAGCATTTATCACAGGGAGTGTTCCGAAAAGCTGCTTAACCTTATTCCTGCCGCCGAATTCCACATTATACATACTAAGATATCATCCACCATCTGGATGTGTGGCGGTCCTCCACAGTGCGGTTTTCAAGGAGCTTTCTTCCTCGTACTACAATGCTGTGGAATGAGCTTCCTTGTGCGGTGTTTCCGGGACGATATGACATGGTTACCTTCAAAAAAGCGCGTACACCTTTCTTAAAGGCCGGCAACGCTCTTGTGATTCCTCTGGTGTTGCAAGAGAATGTGGGCGGCGGTGATCACTTAACACCAGGTGATCTTAACACCGTACGATCGTTTGTCCTCCTATTCCATAAAAAAATATGACAAATACTATCTTTGACTCGTATAAAATATTATTATTAGAGTAGTTAGAAATTATGAAATTTGTTGTGTACTTGATGATAAGATAATTATGTGGTAATGACGGGTTGAGGCCAAATAAAAAATAAAAGTAGAACACTCAAAGACACTGAATTTAAGGAGATAACAGGTTATTCTTCGCTTCTTTTAAAAAAAATGTTTATAATAAAATTAGAACACTCAAAGACACTGAATTTAAGGAGATAACAGGTTATTCGCTTCGCTTCTTTTAGAAAAAATGTTTATCATTCATACCTATTTTAATATCTATTCCATGGCAAGATTTTTAATTTCATTAAACATATATTTCATTACACGAGTTAAAAGTACATTTACGAAGTTCGCTTGAACTGAATATTTTTCCAAAAAGTATTGTAATTATTGATTAAATTTTTTAAGTAAACCCACAATTTCCGAATTGTTTAAACGTCACTATTGCTGTTTTTTATTGGCTTTATGTGACTGTATTTCTTCAGTTTTTCGTTCATTGTTTTGTTTGGCATCTTCTTATTAACTTTTTAACCCAACCTTATTCCTTAAGTTGAATTATTTATGTTATGGAGCTACTCCATATATACTAGTAAAGCTTCTACCTGTTCTTTTGTTCTAAGGATATTGAATTATTGTAGTTTCCCTTTATCTCATTCTTAAACTAGAGTAGACTCATCATATAGGAAGCAGCGCTCGTTCACGGCCTGACAACTGTGTTCCGTATTTTTAAGTGATCTAAATATAATTAAGTAAATTTTTGAAGATCTTTGTAGTGAAATATGTGTGAAACAGTGAAGTAATTAAGTGAGAGTGTTAGTTAGGAGATTCGTACTGTAATTAATCTAAAATTCTTAATTTTAAAATCTGACAACACAATTGAATAACTTATAAACATTCAAGATAATCGCACGAAACCTTATTAAATAATGCAAACTAAGTGAGTATTACTTGAAATATAAATTATTCTGCAAAACTATATTGAAATGCAGTGATAAAAAGACGAAATTATAACAATTAGTTCCTTAGACCGTTAGAGTAGTTCAAATGTGAAACGTACAAACATGTCGAGTTTAAGACCCTGTTCGTGGCCAAAGCCTACTTAACGTGTTTGAAAGACAAGGACAATTTACAATTTACCATCTTATTCTCAAAAGTAAACGACTATGGAAAATGTTACAACTAGTCGTCCTTTATCAAAAACTTTATCTGAGCAAGATCTTCAATATTTATCTGACGATGATTCAATACTAAGTTCCAGCGTAATAAATATTTCAACACACAGTGCACCTGACAGAACATTAATGGACTTTGAAGAAATACATGAACTTAAACACCTAATCAATAAACTGAATGCAGAACTTACCATTGCACACCAGGAAATTGAAAACTTAAATTCAGAGAATACAGCATTGAAATGTGATATTCGTGAGAAAGATAAAACAATTTCACTGTTGTAAAAAATATCTTCTGATCCACGTTCATCATCCGTGGTGACTCTCGTCCATAGGGTTTCTAACTCTCATATTACGCCACTATCTCAAAGAATAACACATCGCAACATTAAAACACCAAGATGTTCACCATTGCAATCCGATAGTACATGTAGTAATCTTTACAAGGAATGTACTACACCACTGAGAAATAACGAGCAGATAGTACCCGATCAACAAGACAAATTATACCGCACAAATGAAACCTTTAAATTTGTAAATAAACAATGTTTCTATCACGACTCGAGGGTATTTCTAAAATACCTAATATTTTTATAATAGGCGATCAACAACTATGTAACTTGTCGAGTGCATTGCATCAAAGTAGGCTCAATTCGTTGAATAATACTTATTCAATCTATGGGTTAAAAAAACCGTTTGCTGATTCGTCAGCAATATTAAGTAATTGTGAAAACTTCTATAAAAATGTTTCTAAACATGATATTGTAATAATCGGAATTGGGGCAAATGATACAAATCCCTATAAATTGTTCTCTGAGCTTAGCCATGTTTTATCTATTCTTAAAAACACTAGAGTTTTTGTAGTAAATATATATGAAAATCAATTCCTAAACTGTGGTTTGTTAAATAAAAATATAAAATTGATAACACAAAACTATAAAAACTGTAGTTTTTTTCATTCAAACTACAATTACAATCTAAGAAATACACAGGAAAACCGAATAAGAAACTTGTGCTCAAAATTAAACATAGAATTAGACTATATTCAATATAAAAAAATATATAGACGGTATTAAAACAATTATAAAATCTAATAACAAGGGAAAAACATATAAGAAGGGGATCATCCCATACTACTTTAATTCTCAAAAATATTTACTAAATTCACATAAACCTTTGAATAAACCCAATTCAATGAGTCGAGAGAAAAAGGGGACAATCCCCTATTACTTTAAATTATTATTATTACCATCAAAACAATCTGGTTTAAATTTTCCTAACGATGACCAGCAGCTGAATAAACAGTTTTCCAATGCTAACGTGCAAACTAATATTAATAACAGGCTACCGATGAGCGGGGTAGACAATTTAAAAGATGATACTTCTACTAAAAGTAATATTACCACGACACCTGTCAATCTTTTTCGTGTACAATAAAATAAATATAATGCATCAGAATATAAATGGACTCTTCAATAAATCAGATCTTCTACTATAATGATGATATATTATTTATGCATCACTGAGCACAACATGACAATTCATGATACCAGCTTGCTTAATATCACTAATTATACACTAGGAGCTCATTTTACAAGAAATAATAGATATGGAGGCTCATGTATATTAGTTCACAAGCAACATAAGTTTAAAGCTCTTCCCGTTACTAAATTTTGTCAAAGCAATATAATAGAATGCTGTGCAGTGGAACTTTTACAACATAAAATTTTAATATTATGTATTTATGACCGCCAAAAACTTTACAGAGTGATTTTAATACCTTTTTTCTCAATCTTGATTCTCTCCTACAAGAGTTCTGCTATAGTAAAAAGAAAATAATTCTTTGCGGTGATTTCAATATCAATACTCTTAATGACACCAAAGTATCTAGGACTTTTCTTCAGCTTTTAAAAACATTTAATCTTAAACTAGCTTTTAATGAACCTACTAGACTAATCAGTGGATCTTGCATTGATCATTTTATCCATAATATTAAAGGGTGCAAAGGTAACATTTTTGACTGTGCTTTATCTGATCATACGGCGCAATTATTATCGTGTCCGGTTAAAGTAAGCTACTGTTTGAAATATTGGTTTTCAGAAGCACGTGACTACAGTAAAGAAAATCTGGAAAAATTTAGAGAATATCTAGGTTGTCTTAGATTCAATGAGGTTTATGATACTAACAATCCTGAGTCTGCTTTTAATCATTTTTACGATCTATTTATACTTTTCTATTCATTATGTTTTCCAGTATAAAAATAAAAAACTATCTGCAAAAACGACCAAGGTGGATTACTAAGGGCATTAAAAATTGTTCTAAGAAAAAACGTGCATTACTATGGCAATACAGAAAAAACCGTAGTGATAATAATAAAAGTAAACTGAAAGAATACTCTAAACGGTTAAACAATATCATACAATTAACGCAAAAATCTCAGAACACTTATCAAATCAACTGTGCTACTAATAAATCCAAGGCAACATGGAACATTGTGAAATCTAATTATGATAAAATAAACGCTCCCAAGGAAGAGATAAATCGATTAATTATTGGTAGTAAGATAATTGAAGATCCGTTAGAAATAGCAAATTCTTTTAATGATTTCTTTACTAAGCAATATCCTAATAATGACATCCAAAATGACAATACTTCAGTTACCAAAGTGATTAAAAGTAATAATTACAATTCTTTATTTTTAAAACCTACTACCCCATTTGATGTTAATAAGACTATTAAATCGCTCAACAATACAAATAGTACTGGATATGATCAAATAACTAATAAGATTTTAAAATTTGTATCTCTAACAATCTCACCGGTACTCAGCTTTATCATTAATCTATGTATTTCTGAAGGGGTGTTTTTCGATAAACTGAAGACTGTAATAGTAAAACCACTCTTCAAGATACTTAACAAGGAATCGATGAATAACTATAGACCCATAGCACTTGTCCCCATTCTTTCTAAAGTATTTGAAAAGGTTATCTATGAGTCTTTGAATAGTTATTTTGAAAAAAATAAATTGTTTGCAGAGGAACAATTTGGCTTTCGAAAGAATAAAAATATAAACATGTCAGTCTACAAATTTCTTAATTCTGTCATGCGTAATTTAAATGATAGGGTTCCAGTCTGTGCTTTATTTATGGATTTAACCAAGGCCTTTGATTTTGTTGACCATGAAATATTATTAAAGAAACTTTATGCCTACGGTGTAAGAGGTAACGTATTAGACCTTCTTAATTCATACTTAACACATAGAAAACAAATAACACAGATTACTAAGGTCAACCTAAAATATAAAAAGCTTGTTAATTACCATTCACAGTCGAAAGTAATTCAACGCGTTCCTCAAGGAAGTATCTTAGGGCCACTATTATTTATTATATATATCAATGATCTACCAAAATATGTAACTCACCATGACATGGTCTTGTTTGCTGATGATAGTACAGTTATATTTGCAAACAAAACCTTAAATGACCTTATTATTAATGTTAAGAATACACTAGATATAATATAATAAACTGGCTTAATCGTAATAAACCCATAATCAAGTTAGATAAAACGAACTTAATGATTTTTAAGCTCAGAGAAAAAACATCGTATGCTTTGAATGTAAATTATGAAGGTAAAACTATCAACGAAGTATTTAACAAAATTCTTAGGTCTGAATATTAATTCTACTTTAAATTGGAAATAACATTTAGATCATATTTGTACTAAGTTAAGGCAATTCTCCTTTGCACTTTATATGTTGGGTAAAACTGTAAACGTGTCGGTGCTACTGACGGTTTACCATGGATATGTGGCATCGCTATTAAGATATTGTATTATATTCTGGGGTAATTCTAGTGAAAAAGAAGCTGTGTTTAAGGCACAAAAGAGATTTTTAAGGGCCATTTTTAAATTAAAAATGAAAGATAGCTGCAAGCCGTATTTTAAAGAATATAAAATTCTCACAATGCCATGTCTGTATATTTATGAAATTATTGTATTTGTAAAAAGTAATTTAAATTTATTTCATAACCGCAAGAGCAAAAGACATGCCATTGAGCTCCAACAGCCACCCAGTAATTGTGCCCATTTTACAAAAAGCCTCTTCTGCGCGGGGCCTCGTTTATATAATCACTTACCCAGGGTTATTATAGAAACGGAGGAGATCCCGAATTTTTAAAAAAAGTTAAAAATGTTCCTAATAGATAAGACATATTATACATCAATACCTTACGGACAATTTTTAACTATTATACATATTGTTTTTGACATCTTTTTAGTTTTTTGACATTTAGATTTTCGACATTTAGATGATAATATGAAGAACATTATATAATAGTATAGTAATATGTCTTTTTAAAAGTTGCATGCTGTAATTAAGCAGAGTTTGGCTGCTCATGTATTTTTGTTTATATGCAACACCTGTATATCACGCAAATTCGCAAATAAAGAAAATTGAATTGAATTGAAAAACATAGCCTCTTAAATTGAATTAATCCCGTCGCGAACAGTACCTACTACCATTTCTTCCTTAGTTATTCATTTATTACATCGATCGGATGATGTAATTTCAGGTTTTGAAACATAGTTTGATGAAATTGTGTTATTGTTATACCCTCGTCAAACCGTTAGCACAGGAGTGTCAAATTTAGTATTTTGCTTAAAAAACTTAAATTTACTTGTGACTATCTTTAAAGCGCTTTAAACTGGTACTCAGCTATTAACACTTCTATAATACCAATAAGGTCCGAGTTTCTTTTGTTGGGTATATACTCATATTTATTTGTGAATTCTTAGTGAAGGAAATAATGGTGGCCATTTAGCCATAGAAATGTTCTCGACCCTTTTTCTTCTTAGTTTTTATAATTATTTACAAATAAAATCAATATCATCATTCTCTGTGTATTTCTGTTTTTATATTTTTGATTTTGTAAGTGCTAGAGTACTTCAATAAGTGTTCATAACATAATAAAGGTCGCAAGCAGAAGTATACAAATCCCAAAACAATAAACGAGATCAAAACAGTCCGACACGAAATAATATTTTATTCATTCAGTTTCCAAAATTTCGTTAAAATTGAATAATTATTGAAGGAGGAAATTGCCGAGAAAGAAATCTGATTTTACCCGTGTGCCGATGTAGAAAACACATGTTTATTTATTTATTTATTTAATTACCAATAAAGCCCCTATCCTTACAGGGTGACCTATTGCGATCGAGGCTTGACTTAAATTTAAGTATTTAAATTAATATAAACATAAATCTTAGAGCTACTACTAACAATCTATACCTACTATACTATATTATTACCATACTAATTACTATTACTAGAACATAAAACAACTACTCTAATTTTAAACTCGTTCAGTGAGCAAGCAAACAAGTCAATCCTATGCGAAAGTACATTTAAATTTCGTAAAGCGACTGTAAAAGGCGTGTCTCGCATAAGATTGGTTCTCGCTCGCGGAATTACGAGCAGCTGCTGTCGCCTTCGCCTCGTAGCGCGTCCATCCGGTACCCATAGCTCCTACCTCCTACCTATTCGCTCCAGTAAGGCTGGATGACTCACTATACCACGCAAAATTTTCCTTAACCAGGAGAACGTCCCTCCTAGTTTCTAGTTTATTATACCCTACCATGCCAAGAATAAAAAGTGTTTGATATAGAATGCTTTATTACATATGTATATTCATATGTAATAATACTTATGTCCTAAAACTATAGAAGAACCGTTGACATAACCAATGTATATATTACAATGATATATACAGATTTATGTATTACGTTTTTTTTTAAATCTAGATTGTATTTATTTCAGCAATCCAACCTACAGGTAAACTACCACCGGCACTGATAGAGCTACGGTTGATTCAGAACAAAAGCGTTATTGAAAATCCGGTTGTAAGTATCACAGCGACGGAAGTGTGCGGGTGTTTTAGTAAATAGTATAATGTTGTTTTTATTGTTAAATTATATCTGAAGTTATAGTTTTCTAATGGTGCGTACAGATTGGTAAAACGTATCATGAAATGAACGAATTAGCCGTAAACATCGCTGCAATGTATCATGAAAGGGAACATCTGCACACTTTGTAACATTTTCTCATAGTTTGGACGTCTTTTTGGGCGCGATATGAGCATTTCAAGCGCACGCTACGAGCATTACAAACCGCGCGCGGAGCGACTCGTGATTTGTCGGTTTTTCGAACGATCACAAAGGGCTCGTTCGCGGCTGAATGGCGGAAACAGAAGTACGCGCGTCCACGCTTGGAGCGAACATGAAATGAAAAGTAGAATGATACATTTCATGTTACGTTTCACCAGTCTGTACCTTATTGGATACTATGTTACCGGCAATCTCTATAATTCAGGTATTCTATGGAATACCTGGGCTGTCCAGGCAATTTTTGAGATGGATAGTATTGGTTTTATCGTCGATTACATACTTTAATTACTATTTATACAATCAGGCGTGATCGTAAAAAATAACTGTCAGTCCACAGGCAGTATGTAAAGTATATTTATTTTATGAAGATGTGCAGATCCGAATTGTGTCAATCGACTGTTATTCTCTTTTGTTTAAATTTAACATTATCTAGTCTAAGATAGCGTCTTCTAACTTACTATCACATATTATTTCTACATCTCGAACAATTTTGTGCGTAGCTTCGAAAATATTAAAATAGATGATAAATTTTAAAAAGACTATTATTAGTTTATTATATTATTACAAACATTAATAATGGCTGCGTATGTGTTTTGTAATGTTAATAAAGAAGTGTAAAGACTGCTCAAAGTATGATATTAATTGTATCTCATACATCGCCTGGACAGATCTAGGTACTCTATACTTTGCCTAGATATTGTATAGAATACCGGATTTTACACATTGCCAGTAACATATTATGCATATATAAAATACGAAATTAGCGATATTGATCCTTGATTTCATTCGAGGCGGTATTATGCTGTAATACACATGCGTTTCATTCGAAGTTGTTCAATACACTTGCGAAAGATAGATGAGAGACAACAGCTGGGATAACATAAATCAAGTTATAACAAATATTCGGTTATGAACGTGATGTCGATACAACAAGATTCACGCGTGGACAAGTGTGTTGAAAGATTTATTATTTTGTTTAGGTACTATTAGAGCAAGTCCTTGTAGACATAGAGAATTGAACTTTTCCCTATATAGCTGTTAAGTATTAGTAAATGCCAAAGAATTAGCCACAGTGTTACTACAGCAGTATTTTTCCCGTCATTGAAGATAAATGAGATTACAGGAGAGTAAAATAATATAAGTCTACACAAGGCAGCCATTACAGGGAGAGTAAGTGACAGCAAGAAAAATAGGTACATCATTATCAAATGATAAATACATGACATTGACATAATGCGCTTAAACATCAACCAACAGTCTTCTCTGTTAATATTATGTAGCCATTAAAAGTATTAATTTTCGTTTGTATTGTATTTTTCATATAAATAAACTAGTAACATACCTAATGTTACTACTAAATTATATATGGTTCTGTAATAAACCATTAATTGTACCGTTTTATTCCGCGGGGTCTTATGGACCGCACCAAGCTGACGGCAGTAATATTTAAATACTCTGTTTTTATGCAGCGAGACTTGTACGTCTACGCCTTCCGTCTGACTGTGAGGTTGTATTTTTTAGTTTCTTTTTATTTAGAGTATTGGTAACAAGACTATCAGCTCAAACCATAATACAATAAAAGAAGAATATTGAAATCATTTCGCAATATACTCGATCACAAAAAGGGTGTTTCTTGTGATAGTGTGCGTTAGGTTTCTCTGTAAGGTTGCGTATGGTTGGCATTACTAAAAAAATGCTGTAACTTAATTAGAAAGTATAAGAAATGCCAGTAACTGCTGTTGAAATTGTTGACAGTTAAATTCACTCTATGTCTATGGGACGAGCTCAATTAAATATAATTTAAAATTCGAATCTAGCTAAATAAATATAAACATTAATTAATGTAATCGCAAGTATTCCATTCCAAAGTTTGCTTATATTGTGGAAGTTGTTATTATTTTATATTTTAATTGGCAAATGGTGTATGTTTGGAATAAAATTTAAGCTCACCAAACGATAACAGCTTTAGGTGCTATGTTTATATATTTACAATATAATTAGATAATTTGTTTAGTACATATCGAGATCATAATAACTATTTATAATGTACTATTGTTATATCGTTATTGTTATCACTCTTAAATTTGTTAAATTGTCTTAACGAAACTGAGGTTTTTCGAGATTGGGTTTATCAAGATAATTATTATAGCAAGGTTGCTTTATGTGGCCATAAGTTTATTGTGAATTTGCCAAAAGTGGTCAAATATTATCTGTGGTAAAGTAATTTAGATAAAACCATATTGACCATAAGTAGTTGAACAACGACAAAAGCGAAATCCTTGAAAGCCGTCTCGATAAAGCCACTTGTGCTACAATTCATTGCGATCAAACAGCGCTGTACCTCTCAACTGTATATTTATAAAATATTTTATGAAATTATCAAAACCACTTCAATACATGTTTCGCCTCTGAACGAGGCATCTTAAGGAGCTATTGACTTGCCAAACGCCTGGAACGAATATATCTTCTATTCTCGTTTACTTTTTATATTTTGTGATTATACTAGAGATAAAAATGTGAGATTAGAAGAAGTAACATTCGGGTGAATGTAAGGACGGATTAGCAATTTTTGAGTGATTAATTAATGACCAAATATAAATGTCTTCCATTATGAGCAGATAAAGATAATATAAGTCTGTGATAGATTTTAGATTTATTTGTGATTACTATCCAAATATTATTTTATAGCAAAATTTTGTTAAGTTTGCAAACTGATGAAATATATTTAACGTTACAATGAATTGTGTTTTATTTAAAAAGTACTACGTAAAAAGTTAGGCCGAAAGGCTTACATAAAGGTATCTTGCCCATTTGCTCTAACACTAAAGTATGCCTTTATTAAGGTCCAAAGCTTAACATCATAATAATAACGCGAATAGAGGTGGGCGTTATAACACACAACACATTATATAGTACAATATATTTTTACAACAGTATAACACATTATAAAATTTGCCACTAGACTGTTATAATATAATTACCTATATAAATTATTTCCGTACTATTAATAATTCCGTAAAATTCGTTGGAAATTTAATTACAGCTCCATCTATGTACACGATCGGAAAGTGGTGCGTTTCTTTTATTAAAAATTTTGTAAATTTAATGTTATTTAACAGATGGCCCTTTTTCCAATTCGCTTTAGTAAGTGCTTAGTATTCAAAGTAATGTGAACACTTCGCATATCACAATAAAAGCAATTTTTACTTGCGACGAACAAATATAAAATTATAACACTTGTTTTAGATTGAAAAGTATTGTAAACACTCTTGCTATAAACATTAGAGCTATTTCGACTTGCGATGAGACGAAGATAAATAACATTTTGGTTAAAACAACACTGTCATTAATTATATTTCCAATGAGAATCATTATTTGCAATTTTTTAAATTGACAAACTGCTAGTTGTGTTTTGAAAATTATTATTATCATTTTGAAGTAAAATGTTTTTAAAAACTATAGTATGAATAGCAAATTAAATGGATATGTGAAATATATAATACGTCTTGAGTTATTTTTTTTTATGTAATGTAGGTATGTATAGACAAGACTGTGTTAGTGTAAAAATAAAAGTTTTGTGAATAGTGTAAATATACGTTTAGTTAATAGTTTCTTTAACTAATTAGTCGATAAGATTGTTTTGTGTAGGTACCTACACAGGTAAAAAAAAGCTTTCTAAAAAGCACAACAAAAAAATACAATCTACCTATCTAAAATATATAACATCTAATATATATTAAAACAGTTCACAACAACAGTTAGGAAAATATAACACAACAGTATAATTCATTGAAAAATTATAACAGTTTAGGCCACCTCTAAACGCGAATACAAAAAGGAAAAATAATAATTAGGTACTAATAAAGTAATATGATAATTCTGTATTTTTAGTTAGTTTAGTAGGCCCGTCAAGATACAAAAGTGCTCCGTCGCGCGGGCGTCCGTCACGGGGACGCCAGCGGGGCCCGCCTCCGTACGACGGAAATTGGCGCAGCGGTAACACGTACCAGCGTTCGGAACCGTACGATAATTATCGTACACATACGATAATTTTGTGCCTACGTACGATGTACGATAGCATATTATTATCGTACGCAGATTGTACGATAATTTCTATCATGATGCAAAATTTGAGAATTTATATTATTTCACTCATGCGTTGATAGTCTAAATCGCAGTAGCATGATTTTATTTTGTCCAATAAAATCTTGGGAAAATACCGGGAAATACAAGTTCTCTATTCCTATTGGTCCTTACGATCCGCTCTACTAAGTTTCACCACTGCCGATACTGTAACTTTATCCAGCGCCCGCATCTACCAAAGCGAACAAGAGAATATAAGTTCGATATTTCGATATTTCGATTATGTTCACACTTCATATGTATCGTAAATTTTGTGTAGAAAAGTTGGCGGTTATTTCGTTATATTATTATGATTATATGTCTGTATTCGCTCTGACAAACGGAATTATTCAAATTAAGCGAAGAAAGAAGTAATTTTCAAAAAGATAAAATATAGAGTACTTGCATGCATATCAATATTACAATTTATATGATTTATATATCTATAATAGACATTATCCTAAATAATACGATAATTTCGATCCATGTACGATAATTTTACGCCCCTGGTACGATAGTCAGTCCACTTCAAGTTGCTAACGCTGACACGTACGGACTTGTTCAGTCAATAGCGCTAGCTGATCCGGGTCGTACGCACGTTCTTAGAAAAATGGTTTTCGACACCGAAAGAGTTATTGTGGAAGTACAGTGCCACCCTGTCATATGGGACCAGTCGAATGAACTTTATAAAGACCGGGATGCACGAACAGCGGCATGGGTAGAAATTTGCAAAGAATTGTTTGAAAATTTGAGCGACGCTGAACAAAAAACAACAGGTAAACATGTTTTACTATTATATTAATGGTAAGTATAGGTACTTACATACTATTTGTGTTATCAATGTGTAGGTAATTACAACAAATCTACGGGTAGGTATTGATACTTATTTTAGGTACAAGGTTACTTTAGACTAAGCTAGAATTATATTACTTAATTATTATTGTGTCATGTCGCGATACCTATTATCCCTGTTTAGTTTTGTCTACTAATATACCTAAAGTAAAGGGTGTTTGTAAGGATGGCGTGATATGTCTGAATAGTCACAAAATTTGCACCATCTCACGCCTTCCTGACACACAAGTAAAGGATGGATGAACAAGTTTGCCTTAACTTCATACAGTGGGATGGAGGAAGTCTCAAAAAATACTACGATCTTGCCACGACACCTTACCATCTGTGACGAAATAATCAGCGAATTTATCGCGTACTGTATACGCTTCTCTTTGGGTGTTCCCAAATCCATAGTGAATGTCACGAATATGGCGTGGTGTTATGACGACATCGTCGACATTATTGTCATCTTGTTTAGATCTAATATAATTATGCAGAATACATATCGCTTTAATAACACTAATGGCGTTCTCTTTTGAAGGTTTAAAGGACGATGAAGTATTCGAAATTTGTTAGCCATGATACCAAAAGTTGATTCAATATAAAGTCGCGCTCTTGTTAACCTATAATTAAATATTTTTTTCTTATGGTCCAAATTGAGAGCTCGAGCATATGGCCGCATGACATAGCTAGACAGCCC